>NC_079164.1:86372326-87069826 GCF_947568905.1 Ostrea edulis | reverse complement strand
CTGTCTCGCCCTCAAATTTCAAATGGCTATTTCTTCTTTAATCTTTTGAAATCTAACATAACTACATGAAAAAATGATGTTAGACACAATTTTTTCCAAATATAATACTTTCTTCCACGACAAAATTTAATTTAAGCAGAAAAATTAAATAAAAACGTTTTCAAAAACAGCGCTAAATTGTAGCGAGTATCTAAGCAAAGGGGGGTAACCCAAGTAACAATTGTTTATTTAGAACAATAACACGTTTAACTTCATTTAAAAACAATCAACGTTCTAGGCGACAGAAAACAGTAGGAGGATTATGGAGGGTGATACTAAAGCATTATTAGAAATTCCCGGTCCTAATGGAGATCAAAATGTTAATTTACGGTAATTTTGATGTAGAAAACTGCTTTAAAACGATTTCTGAAATCTAAAATCCCGAGGACTTGGCAATAAAACGAGAAAAGCAGAACCAATATCTTCCGACGTTTTTCAATGACTTATAGATGCTAAACAGATGGGAAACGGTAAAAAAAACTTACTTCAGTATAAGGTAACATTCCCTAAGCAAATAAATAGTAGCATCAGATCTGTAAACATTCCCGTTCATACGATGACGCCACGTAAACAAAGTTCTACAACTCTTACAAATTATATGAAATAATGAAAACGGGCGAGTTTGGTAAATCCGAAAAAAGAAATAAAAATAATTCACTTATTTCCAATTTTAGTATTCATTAGAAGGCCCCTAGGAGCTGCTTAATAGTATATACATGTACATGAACAGCACAGCGATAGATATGACGAGTTTCTCAGCCAAGCAGTTCAGTTAATTGAAACGTCCAGATTCTAGACCACATGAGGGGATGTCCATGATTAATCATCCAATTATTGTGACCAGCAGTGGAATAAAGCTACAAAACCCAGACTTTAGCATGTTTCACAATGCCAATAGTACTGGAAACATAACCATTAAAGTAAACTCACCGAAGGAATAAAATAGTCAAATATCGTTGTATAGTATACCATGTATTTATGTTTGGGTCAATCCCCCCCCAATTTTTAAAAAAATGTTTATCAACTTGTTGTGTTTTAGGTATATGATATAAACAATATCACACTCTAATGTTGATCTCGGACCTGGGATTGTCCCTCGAGTGATCTCGGGGCCAATCCCAGGTCCGAGATCAACATTAGAGTGTGATATTCTATATGTATCGTTTCACCCCTAAATATTAGCATCAATATCATAATGGTGAAGAATCGTTCTTCAGCTACAGAAGAGTATTTTATAGGTTTATTTTACAAGAAACTGTAAAATGCAAAATATAACAAAACAAACAAGCATTGATACATGTACAAAACAAATATCAATACAAAACAAACAATATCACAGTAATGCAAGAATAGATGCTGTATTTTATTTGTATTTCATGTTTTTAAATGCAAATTTCAATTGAAATTTTTAGTATCACCATTTTGGATCATAAGCCTTTAAAACATACAATCTTCATATTGTACACAACATTCTGATGACCTCTTCAAGGTTTTTGCATTCATTTTTTGGCGTGGTTACATATTTTGGCTTGTTATCATCACTTTTTTGGAACAGGAGGGGCAAGATATAGTTGCTTATTTACTTCAGTTTTGGAAATTGTTCCTGTTGATATTTTAATATTACATATGATTATAACAATAGTACTGTTATATAAAGAATTTCCACCCCTGCTGGCAATGGTTTTGTCATTATAACAGTAGTACTGTTATATAAGGAATTTCCACCCCTGCTGGCAATGGTTTTGTCATTATAACAATAGTACTGATATATAAAGAATTTCCACCCCTGCTGGCAATGGTTTTGTCATTATAACAGTAGTACTGTTATATAAGGAATTTCCACCCCTGCTGGCAATGGTTTTGTCATTATAACAATAGTACTGTTATATAAGGAATTTCCACCCCTGCTGGCAATGGTTTTGTCATTATAACAATAGTACTGTTTATAAGGAATTTCCACCCCTGCTGGCAATGGTTTTGTCATTATAACAATAGTACTGTTATATAAGGAATTTCCACCCCTGCTGGCAATGGTTTTGTCATTATAACAATAGTACTGTTATATAAGGAATTTCCACCTCTGCTGGCAATGGTTTTGTCATTATAACAATAGTACTGTTATATAAGGAATTTCCACCCCTGCTGGCAATGGTTTTGTCATTATAACAATAGTACTGTTTATAAGGAATTTCCACCCCTGCTGGCAATGGTTTTGTCATTATAACAATAGTACTGTTATATAAGGAATTTCCACCCCTGCTGGCAATGGTTTTGTCATTATAACAATAGTACTGTTATATAAGGAATTTCCACCTCTGCTGGCAATGGTTTTGTCATTATAACAATAGTACTGTTATATAAGGAATTTCCACCCCTGCTGGCAATGGTTTTGTCATTATAACAATAGTACTGTTATATAAGGTGGTACACACAGATTCACCATTCCAGAGTGTTTAGTGATGCTGCAACCATCCAAGGGAATTCCGAGTGGCGACTTTAAATAAAATTTACTTTACTTTTAGACCAAATTGCATGTCTATGCCATTTTTCTAGGTTTAAAGCAATAGAGTTTATAATCGCAAAAAGTCGAAGTCTAATAAATGTCATGAGGAAAGGAGTACATTGTTATGGAAATAGAAAGCAAATATGCTTTTTAAGTACATTAGAAGAAAATAACAATATTTTGAATTTGTGTTCTCTTTTTCAATGTTGCGGTCTACGCCAATTTGATGAGATCTATGTCATCTTGTTTTGGCATAGACCTGTGGTCTATACCAAGTTTTAAACCAATTTCGAACACTGAATAACACACATATAATGATATACAGCTGATATTTACCGCGAAAAACTGTGTTAAGGAAGTCCACTTCGGAGAGAGATCAACGGTTAGCAATTTATCTTTTTCTGCTTTGATGTACTTCTTGCAAACTGTTGACGAACCGTAGAATTCTTTACAAACCATTGTAAAGTGCCTGCCAATGCGTCTGATTATTGCTTTGTAGACCTCTTTTCCTTAGTTAAAAGCATCATTCGGTTTCCGTCGCCACGTTTTTTATTGCCTTAGACAAGTCGTACGAAAACAATTCGAGATCTGACAAATTTCAATATTTAGGTCGGTTGCAAACATTTTTATTTATCTATTTATTTATTTTCCATCAAATAATCGAAAAATCCAACTCTTCAGATGTAAATTTTCTGATCAAATTAGATAGACGAATTCTTTTTAAAAAATCAGAAACGAAAGTTGATTTTTTTTTGTCGTCTGTACTATGTCTCTACTTTTGGTTTCGGCAAATCATACGGTCGTGTTGACGTTAATCTGTCAATAACTTGAAATAGCTTAAAAGCAGGTAACACACTCATTTCTTTTTTAAACAACCAAATGCCTATTAATTTCATATTGTATCCTAGCTTACTAGGCCTAATACATTGATAAATGTACCATTTCAAGGCCCAACATTCTGGTCAGACCATCGGCTGAGAGAATAACGAACGACAACTCTGCATGGAGATTGTGGTCAGACATGTATAGACAACATGTAGGCTATGCCGTGCCTGGCCATTATCTAAGGAAAAAAGTAGAATCGGGTCTGCAATGACCTCATTTTAGCAATCGTTTTCAATCACATGATATGAATTCATATTCTGATTCAATTCTCCTTTTGTACACTGGTCAAAAGTACTAGCCTAGCTGCCATAGTTTGAGTCAACGTAAAGTTGCAGAATCAAATATACGCATATAGTTGATACGTACATATCCATGCACTCTCTTCTATATGTAGATCTACATTGTATTGGGTTTATGCCATCTTCGCAAGCCAAGTGTTTTCGGTCCGCTTCGCTCCCCAGGGGAGATGGATTTATGCTGATTCAAACTGTTATTTGTGTGATATAGGCCTATCGGTCCCTAGGCCTATAATATCGTAGTTTCTTCTTTCTTAGAGCTCTCCTAGAACTTCAACGGAGACGATGGCAACGAAACTAGTCTCCGCTCTGTATTCTGAACTGTCAAAGTCATCTTCCCAAGTCAAGGGTTTCTGATCTATGGAGCGCCAAATTAACATAAACTCAAATAATTGAAGATATCATCAATTCAATTATTGCTCTCTTTAATTGAATTAATGCTCGCATTAAATCAATTATTGCTCTCATCAAATGAATTAATGCGCGCTTCAATTCAATTATTGCTCTCATCAATTGAATTAATGCGAGCATCAATTGAATTAATGAGAGCAATAATTGATTTAATGCGCGCATTAATTCAATTATTGCTCTCTTCAATTCAATTGATGAGAGCATCAATTGAATTAATGAGAGCAATAATAGATTTGATGCGCGCATAATTAATTCAATTATTGCTCTCTTCAATTCAATTGATGAGAGCATTAATTTCGTAGAAATATTGCTCGCAATAATTGATTTAGAGCTCGGTATAAATAATTTGATGATCTCTTTAATTCAATTGAAGATATCTTTAATTATTTACAATGCTTTTGTATAAGGAATTAATGCGCGCATCAATTCTTTTAAAGAGAGCAACAATTCAATTAAAGAGATCATTAATTCAATTGTGGATATGTTGAATTGAAGATATCTTTAATTATTTAGTTGCTCTCTCTAAAAGAATTATTGCTCTCTTCAAATGAATTAAAGATATCATTAATTCAATTGAAGAGATCAATAATTGAATTAATGCTCGCATTAAATCCATTATTGCTCTCATCAAATGAATTAATGCGCGCATCAATTCAATTATTGCTCTCATCAATTGATTTAATGCGCGCATTATATCAATTATTGCTCTCTTTAATTGAATTGTAGCGCGCATCAATTCAATTGTTGATATCATTAATTCATTTGAAGAGATCATTAATTCAATTAAAGCGCGCATCAATTCAGCAGAAGAATTAATGCTATCATCAATTCATTTAATGCGCGCAATAATTCAGAATTGAAGATATCATTAATTATTTGAAGAGATCTTTAATTCAATTGTTGCGCGCATCAAATGAATTGATGATATCTTCAAATAATTGAAGATATCTTCAATTATTTGAGTTTATGTTAATTTGGCGCTCCATACTGATCCGCTCCTAGTCCGAAATATCGATCTAGTCCGCTCCACACAAGGGTATATGATCCGCTCCGGGTCAGAAACCCTTGACTTGGGAAGATCTGTCAAAGTCGGAAGAGTTTGAAACCTTGATCTTTCATTACACCGCACTGTACATGCCCGAGATTACTAACTCATTGGCTTACTGGTGCATCATTCAAAAACGTAAGTGTTATAAGAGGTGCATAGAATTTCAACAATATGAAACTAATTATATAGATTACGCCACCCTCGGTCATTGTGCTGAAGCAGACCTCGCAATTTCGGGAGAGCACATTTAACCTATAGGCCTAATCATATTGGTTATGTTATATTCATGATACAAGTGTGTATTACTATATTACTACCTTAGTTTTCTGTTAGTTGTTTATTAGGAGATTACTATAAATTATGAAATAATCTTTGATATGTATATACATATATCTGCTCCATACAGCTTTACCCTAAGACCTGTTCAGACCATTAGCTTGTGCACTAGGGGTCATGAAATTCATATTTTTCAGTAAAGGGAACCTTGTTTATTTTAAAGTTTGATGGGTATGTGAGGTGAATAACTACAGTATAAAGCCTGAAAATGAAAACAACAAATGATAATAATAATAAAAAATATCTTGTTTATCACCTCATATACCCAACAAACTAGATTGTTTATTTGTTTTTCGTCCCGTCAAGAATTTTTCACTTATATTGAGACATCACCAGCTAGCTAGACAGTGATTAAAATATAAAATGAAAAATATATCTTAATAGAAATTGAAATACACATGGCATTCCATGTTAATTTCCATAGTCCCTGTCCACTGAAGCCATGACAAGATGCTGATTTGCATGTAAGCGAGAAATTTACATGCTGGTCAGTGATGTAATATGCATGGTATAGGGGGAACTATGACATTAGTGCTTCAATATTTTATGTCCCGTTGAGAATTTTTCAACCATATTGAGACGTCACCAGCTGTAGGTGAAGTACCACAAATTTTGACCGACGCCTATGGTCTTAGCAGTGAATGTTCTTTAATGTGCCAACCCCTGCCGCGACACGGAACCTTCGTTTTTTGCTCACCTTCAAAGGGGAGATAATCACAAATGCAAAAATAAGGTGGGGTCATCTAAAAATCTTCTCAAGAACCACTAGGCCAGAAGAGCTGGAATTTACATGAAAGCTTCCTCACATAGTGCAGATTCAAGTTTGTTAAAATCATGGCCCCAAGGGTAGGGTGGGGCAACAACAGGGGGGTCAAAGTTTTACATACAAATATATAGGGAAAATCATTAAAATTCTTCTGAAGAATCACAGGGCCAGAAAAATTTACATTTACATGAAAGCTTTTTGACATAGTGCAGATTCAAGTTTCTTAACATCACAACCCCGGGGGTAAGGTGGGGCCACAATAGGGATAAAAGTTTTACGTGAATATATAGGGGGGAATCTTTAAAAATCTTTTTCTCAAGAACCACTGGGCCAGAAAAGTTTACATTTACATGAAATCTCCCGACATAGTACAGATTCATGTTTGTAAAAATCATGCCCCCCAGGGGTAGGTTGGGGCCACAATGGGATCAAAGTTTAACATGCGAATATATAGGGAAAATCTTTAAATATTGGCCAAGATGACTCAGGCGAGCGATGTGGCCCATGGGCCTCTTGTTAAGGTCATAACCGAAAGACCCGTGATTCTCACTTCTGATTGCCGACCGTTTGGCGAGGGAGCAGTCACTACCCTGTTAATGTCTTAGGTTTGACGCGGCCATGGCACGAGTGGGACTCGAACTCACAACCTCCTAGTTACGAAAAAAAAAACCCGAAACGAACGCTCTACCACTGAGCTACCGCGACCGGTCCCCTGGTGCTTCAAAGGGTTATCACAGAGAAACTAATTGAAAATACAAACTGCATGCACGTGTTGTTGGTTTTTTTTTTGGTTTTTTTTTTTTTTGTTTTTTGCAAGATTGGAAGATCACAAGAGCCTATATATTTATTGGTATCAATTAGTATTTGAAAAATATTCAAGCAAATATGCTAAGAAAATGACTGTATGCGTGCGTGATCATCGTAGATATGTTTTCCGCTGAGAGTGAGAAACAAGTCGAACATAGCCATCGTCAGAGACATAAAATTACAACAGGTGGCCAAAATGTCCGTGACAGTATATAGCCAAATATGGATCCAACTCGCTCCACGATAGGAATGCCGTGTAACTGGTATGATGTTTCTTGGAAGTCCAGATTGGCCAAAAATGGATATAATGAGAAAAATCAAGTCCTGATCTTTACCTTGGCTTTGATGTTTATTTCTTATGATCACCACAAACCCTAGCTCGATAGCAAGAACCGTGAGAGTTAGGATTTACTCGAGACCAAGGGATGTACGAAATCATTCATACACATACTGTCATCCTTGAATTGATCAAATATTGACACTGACAAGGTCGTTAAAAATCGTAACACAGTCGCGTTAGCCTCGTGGTTAGGGCTCTCGCTTCGCTACCAGAAAATACTGGATTATTGATCAAACCTAAGAAGTGACTGTTCCTTTGTCAAATACAAAGCATTAAACATGAAAGTCACGGGTCTTTCGGATATAATTTTTTTTTAAAAACCCAGATGTCACGTTAGAGAACCCTCATTGCTACGGCCTTGAGTGTCATACATAAATCAACATTATTAGCACTCCACGTGCACCTTAAGCTGGTGACACCTACATGAGTGAAAAACCCTTGAAAGGAGCGTAAAACAACGAACAAAAGTCTTGAATCTACAATATTCTTAAACCTTAGATAGTACTAGTAGTATATGAGACTTAAAGGCATATTAGTACCAGTTCCAGGTCAATTGCATGTCCAATATGACCTTTGATATATATGACCTTGACTGTGGCAGTGTAAACAAAACTTTAAACATTATTTTAAAGGACGAAAATTGTCCTCGTTTTAGAACATGGATATCAACAATCAGATAAAGATAGAAGAGGACGATTCGGGACAAACGGGAATGCACATTTCCATAGATAATGGCGATCTTATGAATTTCTCGACCTCCTTCGACAAATGGTACAACTCGTTCTTGACTTTGCTGAAAACAAATACAGACCTTACTGATGAATTGGAAGTTCAGAGGACATTGAACAAGAGCTTGATCGACAAAGTGAACAGCCTGACTACCGAAAATGAAAAAATTCTGGAAACTCTGAACAATCTAAACTGCAAAATGTACGTGTATTGCGACTTAGAGGAACAAGTTGTAACTCTGAGAAAAAAGATTGAAACGAAGGACAAAGAACATTTACAAACCCTGGAGGAGATAAAACAGCTGAAGAAATCAAATTACGAGAAAGAAGAGTTACTACGTGAAGACCACGAAAATGAACTGTCGCTATCCATGAAGAAGTTTTCTGAGACAATGGAAAAGACAACAAAACATTATGAGGAAGTTATTCAAAAGAAAGATGAACAATTGGAAGAAATTAGTGAGGCTTCGAAGAAACATGAAGAAAACCTTAGAGCGGAAGTGACGCATCTAACGATGGAATGGGAGGAGAAAATCTCTAAGCTGAAGCAACGGCTGCAACAGCAGACAAAGCCAGGTGGTGCTAGCAATCAAGAAATATTTCGAATGAAGTTCCTAAACCTTAAACAGGAGTACGACGTTGAGATGAGGAGGCTACAACAGGTGATACAGACGTTAGAGGAAAAAATCCGAACAAGCTCCGACAACACCGTGGTTCCGCCTGGACGACCTAGCCTCAAGAAGAGAAAGCTCTGACGCCCGTACTTGTGACACTTGATTCCTCTGGTATTAAGTAAAGTATGACAAAGACAATAGAATGTTTACACTTTTATTTATAAAAATTTTAATGAATGGATGTATATAAACAATGTGATGAAATAACGATATCTGAAATGAATGAAAAGATATATACACACACGACAAAATTAGAATGTAGATGGATTAACTTACTTTCTCACTGATAAAAGATAAACTAATTCTATTAGAACCTGGTTCTCGGTTGTTATTTTTTATAACTTAGATTATGAAATGTGTGTTTGCGTTACCTTTTTTCTGCATTTAAAGGTTCGATTTTCGTTAGATAATGTGATGCATATTCTGCGGTAGATAAGCACTGGGAACCACACTGAGTAGAAGCTGGATTAAATCTTTCACTTGTGAAAATCTGAGACATTTCCGTCTATTGTAAGCGACATTGCACATTTTGTCTGTCGTCACAAAGTTTGGTTCTTTCGTTGAAGTAAAGATTAGGGGGGCATTCTTGAACATACGGAATTCCGTTAAAACAGTTCATAAACCTATTACAGGATTCGGGATGAGGGAAAAGTCCGTTGGGTTCCGGACAAGTCATCCTGGAGTAGCATGTGACTGCGTCCTTGTAGTTGCAGGTGCGGATAAAGTTGTCAAACAACATGTTGGAGGGACACCGTTCTCTCCTGGCTACGCTCAAGTCGCACTTGTAGTAGTAAGCACAGTTATAGGGGTCTTGGAAAATTTCACTCATTGAGGGGCAAATTATTGGGGGATTTGGACTAGGCCTCCAAAACTCTACAATAGAAAATAGAAAGTTGTAAAGGAGTTGTATGTGCGTGGACAGAAAGGATTTCCATGCACTAGAGCTTAGGGCATAGTGTAGATGAACTTACTTGGAAAACAATTGATAGAAGATGCATTAATCACTGGATCCATGTCTGAAAAAATGAACAATACGTTAGAAAATATTACGCACAAGATTTCAAAATCTGTATGACTTTTGTCAAGGACTGAAACGGGAATTGCTCATTAAATATCAGATAGTGTAAAAGAAAACGAGCTACTTACGTGTACAAATGCTGCTGCCAAGGTATGGAAGGACACTAGGAAGACCTTCCTGGAAGTTTCCCATACTAAAAAGTTTGCATTCATCCGTGGCTAGTCTAGCAAACTCCGGTCCAATTGGACTTCTTCCGACCGCGTACATGGTGACACCGTCCGTTCTGAGATCATCAGAGGCTCTAACCACATCGTCGAAAGCCTCAATGGGCTGTGCACCCCAGGTGAAGATAACACCGATTTTCTGAACACCGGGACGTGGTCGTTCCATTGGGTAGCCGCTGGGGTTTTGAAACATGGCGCGCATTAAGTTCAACGCCTTTGCGACGTTTGGTGGAGTACCAAGGATATTCATGTAGTTTTCTCTTTGAGTAAGAAGAGTGGCTCTAGTATTTGTTTGTGCCTGGTCTTTAAAAGGTTGAGGGTGGCTAACAATGGTAGGTTCCTTCCCGTACAACACTAAGCCAATGTTCACGTTATTCTCATCCAATACCAGATAGTCCACAAGCATGTGTAAAAATGTTTCGAAAGGGAAGAACTCCTCTCCAGGAATGTTCACTGAGCCTGGAACTGCTATTATGATATCGGCTTTTCCTGCACAATCTCCGTTTACTGTAAAGGAACAACATTTTAAAGAATTGTACAAAATAAGGATTTTTCAAATATGTGAGAATTAATTCCTGTATTGAACCAAACTTTAATATATTCACCTTGTGTGTACAACAGTGGAAGTGCTACAAGAGTAACTATCGCAGAAAATGCCATCTTCTTCCCTGAAAGTAGAGACAGCAAATGTACGTAATGACATATTCTTCGGCTATATAAATCAATTAGGGCCTTGTAAAAAGAATCTTTTGAAATAATTGCGGACATGTGTAGTAAAACTAAATATAGGAAACTGTAGGTCCACACTTTTAGTTAACGGCCAAGTTGAGCAATAAAATGCACATGAATGTGTCCACTCTGCCAGAAAGGCGGCAACAAGCACACGCTCCAGATCTATCCCGCGGAAATTATATACGTGTATATATATATCGGTAAATGCGAGGCCTGTATTTTATCGATGATTGCGCACTGTGCAGACATGTTGGCACATAAATAAATTGTAAATCAAGTTTATTTATGTAATCTACCTCACGTAACATTTATTAACACAAGTGTGGTGAAAGGACAACGTTGGCGTATACCTATAGTAATCTATTTTTTAAAATTATTATTAAAAGCAATTGATAGAGCATGATCAAAGATTTGTTTAATTTATCATGCAAGGGCAACAGTAGCTGCAGAACTGTAGCTCTCTGAAAAAATATTTTGACATAACAGAGAGCTACAGAGCCACCCCTTATAAAAACCTTCGATTTACGGCGCACAAAAAGCTGCGCACGGTTGAGGCCTTATATCGTTGTATTCTTGAGTTGCTGTCTCATAAATTTAATATCAAAAAATTCTTAACATATTTCCCTACTATACTTGTGTCTAAACATACCTTCAAATATTCATTAAAGCCCCATACGACCTGAAACAGTCCCAGCTTCAAATGATTTCGTTTGTTGACGTAGCCATGTTAGGTAGCCAGTCAATTCGAATCCTGGTTAATTTCCATACTAGCACAATAACGTCTAGATGTGAACTAATATCCCCACAAACATTTTAGCTCAATATTTTAAATAATATATCATCCCAGTACCCTTAAATAATAATTATTCAAATATCTAAACTCACGGCAATGCGGCTTTCATTAGTCTGGTCCGGTCTCCATCCGTGCCACACGAGTGTTAAGGACTTTAGTAGCATTTTCATGAATCAAGAGCTTATTTTACCTTTAGAAAAACTTCATTTTTTTAATTTCTATAAATTATTCGTATTGATAATAAATGAAGAGTGAATACATAATATATAAAGAATTTTATGAATATATACCAACAACAACAGGATTCGAATTGACTGGCTACCTAACATGGCTACGTCAACAAACGAAATCATTTGAAGCTGGGACTGTTTCAGGTCGTATGGGGCTTTGATGAATATTTGAAGGTATGTTTAGACACAAGTATAGTAGGGAAATGTGTTATGAATTTTTTGATATTAAATTTATGAGACAGCAACTCAAGAATACAACGATATAAGGCCTCAACCGTGCGCAGCTTTTTGTGCGCCGTAAATCGAAGGTTTTTATAAGGGGTGGCTCTGTAGCTCTCTGTTATGTCAAAATATTTTTTCAGAGAGCTACAGTTCTGCAGCTAGGGCAACAGCAGGCAGCTATATCTAATGTTGGGTGCACAATATAAATTATTGACTGCGATGGGACGGAAGACATATGTATGCAAGTCCGAATTCAGAGGCAACACGGCGATTATGCTCATACTTACAAATACCTTTTGTTGTTATTAATCATAGAAAATAAATAATATACTACATTAATCCGATACCTGTAAATCACCAGACACTTTAAGACCGACCTCGCGTCCGAACATGAAACAATCATTATTGATCCAATAAGTGTCGTGGTATTGTGAAGTATAAACAAGTCCGATGGGAATTTTAGCGTCATTTTAGGATTTAGAGTGATAAAATGGCAGTGATTCGCCGATAAATGTGTCACAGTCTCTTCTCCCGCCGCCTCCACTGAGGGGGTGGGACAAGCCGTGATCCCTTCTTACCAAATATCACGAAACACTAGCCAGGTCTATGAGAAAGAAAAAACCCTGATGGAATTAATGTACCAACTCTTTTAAAAAATGAATATGAGGCAGATCATAGTGACGTCACCAATCCTTGTTACATGCTCTATCAGGTACAGCATAGTAAACATAAGCAAACACTTCTAATGCGTTGCTGATTTTGTACTGTGACTCAACCGTTGGAGTAAGTTTTAGTACATTCAGATCTAGTTACTGATACGTTTGCTTATAAAGTTATAATTTTAAAAAAAAATTAAGGTAATCAAATGTAGCAACGATCTTATTTCAGATCTGATACATGGATGGTGGAATTTTTGTAATAATGGTATCATTTTTAAAGAGTTTGTTAAACAAAAATTCTCCACCAAAGGAATTTACAAATTTTGATTATTGCTTGATTTATTTCAACTTATAGAGTCTATGGAAATAGCATGTTTTATCAAAATATTTTTTTTAAAAACTTATATATTTCCAATCCCTTGGTGAAAAGTTCCATAAACTTTCTTTTTATGAAAGTATGAAATAAAATTAATCATTTACCGCATATATTTTTAAAAGTAGATTTTTCTTATTTTTACCATTATTTAGTATTACTCTTCCTAAAAAGTCTCAAGTGCAAAAAGTTCGACTTCTGATCAGAATTTGATGTATTTCACTTTTATTATTATTTAACAATAATATTTATTTTGATTTAAATCTGTCGTTCAAAACTGTTCAGTCTTCTTTCATTATACATTGAATACCTTAAGCATCTACCTCTTTGTAAAAGGGTGCATCAGCTATAAGGTAAAATGATTTAATCCTGGAAAAGGGTGAAGCCTTGGCCAGGCCTGAACCTTTTTTGCAGTATAATTTCTCTAGATCCATGTAATTAACATTATTTGAAACATATCTTATCGTATATTCTAATATTTAAATATTTTAGTAATTCACCATGTCGCTGATGAAATATGATATGGTGTGGTATACTGCTTTTTGACTCACTTTATATTTACGAGTTACGGTATTGGAAAGTTTCGTTCTTTAACTTATGCACCAAATAATAACTTCCGTAAATATACCCAAAAAAAAATTTTTTAGAAAATGGAATTTTCCACAGATTTTATGAAATGTTTGTTTTTTATGTATTCGCACGTCATATCCTGGTTCATTCATCTTGATTTCCAATGTTTGTCATTTAAAAACCTCAAATGTTTTCTGTAATTGGTGATGATATTGATTCAAATAAGAAAACAGCATAGGAATGAATGAGACTTAACAGTGTATGTAGAGGCACATAAAATTAATTTCATTAAATGGTTTTGAAAATAATGAAGAGTTAGAGCCAACATGAGATATATAAAAACAAGATGAACCGGTCTCATTTTTATCATCATCATTCTTATTTTAATTTAAGAAGTTAAAAGACTTTTGGAAGCTCCATAACACTTCTTTTGCCCGATGACTTAAAACTTGTGATGGACACACACACACAAATTACATCAAAATAAATTTCCTGAAAACTGTATACGTTCTCACCTGTATGTAGTGTACAATCCTATGCAGACTTATACAATACCTGTGATTGGGTTCCTGCCGAGCGTTAAATCGGGAACGCGCGACGTGACAGGCGACACTAGGCCTTTGTGACGTTTATAGGGAAAATCTTCATCGCAAAAACAATTCTCTTTTACAAGTCCATGATAGATGACAAACATGTATATAATATTTCCTACAGGAAAAACATACAGGGTAATAAATATATCAGATTTATTAAAAAAGTTAATGAGAATACTCAAACACTGTCTTCTGTGTACTTAGACTTGAAAATACAAACAGTCACGACGAAGTGCATGCTACCAACAGATCCCTTGATAATAGATAAGTAGTTTCTAAAGATCATGCATCTTTATGATCTGTACAGGTTCGATTCCATGCGATTGATAATGAAGACACAATACGTTATTCTGCTGTGACATCGAACACGTTCATTTACTGCTACGACGAACCATTTTGGCACTCTTAGTACTATGGTAATGCAGTTCTCCTACACTGTGAAAATATGGTCTTGTAGATAAGGATTTCCCTCCAAAAATTCCTCCCCGGAAACTGGTTCTAGAGTAAAAAATTTCCCCCGAAAAACTAACTGTAGCGTATATCCCCCCCCCCCCCCCGGAAAACTCACTTTAGAGTATTTTTCCCCTATGTAATCCCAGAGGGAGTCTCCAGTGGAAAATTCTATAAATCTAGAATACAGTTGTAAAATAGAATTTTCTCTACAGCCAGTCCATGTTATACGCAGTTGTAAACATATTCCTACAGTATTTCCATGTTCACCACACCGTTAACATTTAGCTCACCTGAGTCAATGGCTCGGTGAGCTTGTATAAGGCTCATGGGATTGATCTGTGTCTTTCATAAACTCTTTGGAATATGAGTTGCATCTAAACATCCTTTGGTAATTTTTTTAATTAAGAAAATACTAAAAGTTTGTGATGAAGAACGACTAATCAGATATTTTTGAAAATTGCAAATATGCAATTCATTCATAATATGATGTCGACGTTTTGTTCAAAGCAACACCATCTCGGCAAAGGTCATGGCCTCAAGGTCATATCAAAATTTGTTGCGAAAATTTTCAGAAAGAAAATCATTATATATATTTAACAATAGGGTATATGGTTATCATATTTTACATAGGTATTCCTTGTTACAAGACCTTATATAAATAAGAGGCCCATGGGCCACATCGCTCACCTTGTCCCATATTTAAAGATAATCCCTATATATTCGCATGTTAAACTTTGATCCCTATTGTGGCCCCATCCTACCCCAGGGGCAATGATTTTTACAAACTTCAGGAATGTCAGGAAGCTTTCATGTAAAAGATTTTCCCGATAAACTTTGTATGTAAAACTTTGATACCCTATTGTGGCCCCATCCTACCCCGGGGTCATGATTTGAACAAACTTGAATCTGCACTATGTCAGAAAGCTTTCATGTAAATTTGTACTTTCCTGGCCCAGTGTTTCTTGAGAAGATTTTCTCTTTGTATTTGTATGTAAAACTTTGATCCCCTATTGTGGCCCCAACCTACCCCCGATGACCATGATTTGAATAAACTTGAATCTGCACTATGTCAGGAAGCTTACATGTAAATTTGTACTTTCCTGGCCCAGTGGTTCTTGAGAATATCTTTAAAGATTTTCTCTATATATTTGTATGTAAAACTTTGATCCCCTATTGTGGCCCCAACCTACCCCCGGTGGCCATGCTTTGAATAAACTTAAATCTGCACTATATCAGGAAGCTTTCATGAAAATGTAAGCTCTTCTGACACAGTGGTTCTTTAGAAGATTTTTTTAGCTCACCTGAGCTGAAAGCTCAAGTGAGCTTTTCTGATCGCCTGTTCTCCGTCGTCTGTCTGTCCGTCCGTTCGCCTGTAAACTTTTTACAATTTCGACTTCTTCTCCAGAACCACTGGGCCAATTTCAACCAAACTTGGCCAAAAACATCCTTGGATGAAGGGCTTTCAAGTTTGTTCAAATTCATGGCCCTTCATTTGAACAAAATTGAAAGTCCTTCAACCAAGCATGTTTTTTGCCAAGTTTGGTTGAAATTAACCTTGTAGTTCTGGAGAATAAGTCGAAAATGTGAAAAGATTACAGACAGACGGACAACAGGCGATCAGAAAAGCTCACTTGAGCTTTAAACTCAGGTGAGCTAACAAACCATTTGAAGCTTTGATAATCTTATCAAAAACTTCATTAATCTTGAGTGATACAGCAATTAAATTGTGATATACTGAGCATAGAATTTTTGCTCAAAACTCTTGTTGGTTCCAGAATTTTTTACCTTCACATTTGAACATCATCCCAAAAACTTTATCTTGGAAAAAAATTGGGGTAACCTTGGGCTTTGATATCTTACTTTTCTATTCTATTAAGCAATACCTGTTGTCCAGCACCAACATATTTGACCTTGTACCTATAGGTGGTGACATTTAGTGTTACTTCAAATAAGAATTCACATCATTCACTATACATCAAAACCTACCAATTTTTGATCCGCTCTAATATTCTGATGACATCAGAATATCGGAACGGATCAAAGATCTGGTTTTAATTAGATTGCTAAAAATCCACACAGGGAGTCATCCTTCTCTTGGATACAAAAGGAGAGAAAATTTGGCCGTGGTGTACAATTCCCATAAGTGGAACCCACGATACGGAAGAATGCACGGGGGTCTGACTAGGGGGATACTACTTTATAACACAGGTATGTTGACATGACAGCCACATAGCTATGTCAATACGTATTGTATGGTCATAGATATCCATCTTCGGTCAATCAGAAAGGGAAGATGGTTCATTGCAGTAAAACGACACGTAATAAGGGCGCTATGATAAACTGAATTCATTACATTTTGCATTTACAATGTATTACATTTCGCGTCCAGATCAATGCGAGTAATAACACAAAGTGTGCAGAGTATATTTTGATATAAGGTCCTAAATTATTTCGTTGGCAAATAGGATAAACTGACTGTACCATTGACTTCAATAGAATCGAATGCTTTAGTTACATATGCACCTTCACTCTAGACAGCTGACAGCTTTCCCTTCTGATTACCGATCATTTTTGTTTTAAAATTTGATCAAGTATAATGGTATATTTAGTGTCCGTCCTGGCAGAGAAGCGTGTCCATCTCTACTCAATACATCCCCGATTCCCTTGTGTCACTGCTGCATCATCGCTGTCATCGATCTTTTCGGGTTCAGATAGCTGACCTACTACTGTCTGTACGACCATGCAATCCACTCCACTATAAGCTAGATCGCGGGTAGATCCTCGGTGGCGAGTCCGCTCAGCATACGTTTAAACTTCGACCATTCATAGTGCTGCTAAAGAATATTCACTAATTATAAAGATATGCTAGATAGTGCTTCTACTCGGTTTTAGTAGTGAAATATTGTAACTCGTCCATTGAATGAAAAAGTTATTTTTACGGCCAAAAAAAAAAATTAAAATTAAAAACGTGAAATATTCAGTGTGAAAATAAAACAGTTTTGCGTTTGCTCTGTTATGTCTACGCCGTTTTGGCAAATATTTCAGCCATTTTACGGCGGCTCTGTTATGTAACAAAGTTTTAGATAGAGATATAAAGAATTTATTTTTTTAAAAGATGCCTAATCCTTGGACGGCTCGACCTATTTTCTAAAAGAAAAAAAAAAGACAGGACACTCTTGTTTAAAATTTTAGGTATAATCTGCAATCGTTAGCATTTTTCATCTATTTTATCTAATTTTTTTTTTTTAGAAACTGAAACAAGCTGTATAATTATTCCAGAATGTGACCATAGCTCAGAATCGGACTTATTGACGGCTAACAAAGTACGTTAAAACGTGTAACTTTTGCGTTATAACGCTAAACATTTTAAAAACGTTATAAAGCGTAGATTTTGCTTATAAACACGAATTCATGGATTGAATGCGCTCAATATTAATAAATAGCATGAAACAATTTGTTCATTACAATGAAGAAAAATAACGATAAACTTGTCTTGCTGTACTTTGTAATTTTGTATATGCATACCACTTGATATAATTTGACTGCTTTAAGAAGATCATCTTATTGACCTTTGATTCTGTTGTACATGTTTTGTGTTATTAATTGACACATAGGAGAGATCTTTCTAGAAAATGAAATATGTTAAATCCAAACCAAAAGCATATCAAATGACAAAATCATAACGCATATAGTTACAAAGGTCACTGTGAGAATTTTATGGGTTTTTCCAAAAGATAACAGCCAAGGGGAAAAACCTTTGAAAAGTGTGGATTCGTCTATTATTGGAAGAAAAGTTACGCGTTTATTCTCGAAAATTTTGCGTTATAACGCAAAAAAATTCAGCTATGTAAATGAGCTCAATGGGTTTTCGTATTTTTCGGTAACAATTAGTTTTCAGAAACTCCCTTTATTTGAATGACATCTTGCTTTCTGTGATCTAGTTTTCCAAACTCATCGAATCTTTTAAAGGTAATTAGATATCGGTCACCTTAACGTTGTAAATTTTAGTCTGACATAGAGGAACACACCAATCGACCTGTAAAGAGATATTGACAAGCGCCAGATATATTTTACATGTTCGACAAATAAAGCACGGTCTTTCCATAAATATGTCTATATAATTATAATACTGTGAATCAGACCCGTCTGAAAAATACCAATCAGTCACAAAACGGATCATCAATGACTAGAGGACAAATGTTACATCATATAATAGGTCTGCCAAAATCCATGTTGGTAGTAGTCATTATTAAACTGAATGAGCAAGCGACACGTGACGGTGTAACAAGCAATATTACCCCTACCAACCAAACTAAAGAATTCCCTCTTTTAGAGGTGTACTTATTTTAATTCATTTTTCATGCAGTACCAGTAATATACTTAGTACAGTATCATGTGTTCTTTATTAATTTAATGCTTGGACATAAAATTAAAAGTAACATAATGATTTAATTGAAATTTTACCCGATTATCATACACCTACCAAACAACAATAATTCATTTAGATCTATGATATTTTTCAGTTTTTTCCCTCCAGTTACAGTGGATTTAGGATTGCAACAGGAAATTTCATTTCCATGACGCATCATTTATTTTCAATAACTAAGTGTTATGTAATGCAAAACTTGGAAGTGAATAAAAGATAATTAACACACAATGTAATTTTTGAAAATAATTTTCACAATTGACGAGGCATGCAAGAAATGTCCGTCATGTTAATTAACATTCGCCTCTATGAGAAAAAACATTTCAGACATATCAATCTAATTAAGATTAGATGTTAGATCCGCTCGCGTACTCGCATAATTAGATTGCAGACATATATAAAGTTAGTTGAAAGAAAGCTCTGGTAAAAAGGTTCATATTATCATGATCTTTCAAAATATGTAAAGAAAGTAAAATTCATCATAAAAGTATGAGGATATTTTTTTTCTCCCTGAATTTTTACAAGGGGAGATTACTCTGACAAAAAAAAATCAAATCAGATTTTTGCACTTTTTGTGAAAATAAATGTTTCTATGGATAGGATATCTCAAGAAAGTAATCCATTTCATTGATAACGTTAATATTCATCAATTAACTATTAATGAAAGGTAACATATTAATTGTCATCTAGGTTATTATCAAAAATCAATACTACTTTGGTAGTAAAATATGAATAAGCTTTTAATTCTGCTGAATGGGACCTATCAGAAAAATTACCATAACCTAATGTACCTAAGTAATAAAGAACTGGCATCGGTGTTGTAACATGCAACTTGGAAGTAAATTCTTATTTGAATCTGATTAATCGTTAAATGAATATGTCTTTAGTCTCTGATATGGTTTGCGTTACCATTATTATATTCACTGGTATCAATGAATATTCACCATTGGGATATATATAGCATGCGTTCTGATTATCAAATCATCCATTGATCAGCAGGGCGCCATATTTCAATCAGAGGGTGACGGGTTATACCGCACGAGATGGCGTTCAATAGTTTACGACCAGTCAACTTGTCACACAAATATTTACCAAAACAAAATGACATGTTTACATACAAGTAATCAACAGGTGCTTTTAACATGCAATTTGTGGCAGAAAAGAAATATCTCTTATTTTAATTTTGCCTAAATTAAATTCTAGTACGTAAGTATATATTCCGCTGTCAAACTTTGAGAGGAAATTACTTATTTGTATGTCAAGCCGTTACGATTTTGGCGGACTTTCACATTGAGATATTTCTTCAATATAAAGATTATAGATATCTCTTTTTGTTTGAGAATTATATCTCCTTTGGATATCTTCTTTGTTTCTAGAAATAAGTCTCATTTAAATTCTTATAAGGATATCTATTTCAGTTAAAAAGATATATTTGTAACTTAAAGTAATTCCACCCTCCTGTGATGTCATCAGATTTCACAAAATCAATGATTTATTTAGATTTATGCATGATAGGAACATAAATTTTGTTGGAGTCTTTTCCTATAGTTATTTTAAAAAATCTTGTTAAAATAAACTATTTCAAACGTCTAAGTCTTAAATAATCAATGATACGTTTCAAAATATTGAATCCAAGGGTAATAACTCTGTTTCTATTGATTTCTTTATCAAGTCTATCATGCGATAGATTTCCTTTATTTTTATTATCATTATTAGACATTTTGTACATTTTTGTGAAGATACAGTTTCATGAAATTGTTATGTTACTATATCGCCATAACCAGTTTGTATAGAGTTTAAGGAAAATTGCAATTTTCTGACGGTGATATATAATTCTGTTTATGTACGTCTCACATCTTAAAAAAGTGTGATGACCTATGTATTTTATTTGATAATTTGTTAGCTTTAACTCTAATGAATTGAATTAAATACACTTTTTAAACTTGTATCAGTTAAAACTACGAGTATGAAAGTAAGACTGATTGATTGTATATTGTTTAACGTCCCACTCGAGAATTTTTCAATCATATGTAGACGTCACCAGTGCCGGTGAAGGACTGCAAAATTTAGGCCTATGTTCGGCACTTACGACCGTTGAGCAGGGAGGGATCTTTATCGTGCCACACGGGACCTCGGCTTTTGCGGTCGCCTCTTACGACAAGCAGGGGTACTGCGGACCTATTCTAACCCCGATCCCAACGGAACTCAAAGTAAGAGATATCTAAATGAAAGATGCCTCTTCATGTGAAAGAGATATACCTCTATGTCAAAGAGATATGTAAGTGAAATATATCACATTCTTAAAGAGCCATCTCTCTAAGTTAAGAAATATTTCTTAACTTAAAAGGGATATCTCTTAAAATTGGAGAGATATATGATTTTCCGAATAAATACAATGCAGCCAAGCTGCTTGCCATATACTGTTTTCATGTACAGTGTTTAAACACTCACGTTGCAACTGCCAACTCGATCCAGGCGCGGTATCAAAACTAAGATGCTATCCCATAACAGCATTTTAAATCTTAGTGCCCGACTCGGTTCTTAGTATCCGAATACTCGGCGTGAGATAGTGACTGTTCCTTCACAAAACCGAAAGTCACGAATCTTTCGGATGACGTTAAAAACGGATGTTACGTGTCACGGGAGGTATTGGCACGATCAAGATTCTTGTACGACCCTGATTAAAACTTGTAGCACTTCACCTTAAAACTGGCGATGCCTTTAGGTATAATTGAAAGGGAGGTAAAACAACAAACATTTCTCGATTAGAGCACTGGTCCACCTTTTAACACCCCCCCTCTCTCTCTCTCTCTCTCTCTCTCTCTCTCTCTCTCTCTCTCTGGAATCAATGTGTTATAGGTTGCCAGTATTTTGGAAATATATGAACAATGGATGCATGAAGTAATTTCAGCATACGTGTTCTATGCCTGCTTTCATTGTATCTCAATACAAACATCCTTGACACCCGGAAGTTCTAATCGATGTTCTATTGAAACACAGAGGGATGTACAATTATCGCCATGTTATTGCAGATATTCGAGAACCCTGTAAATCCCCTCGTTTGTTCTTTGTGAGTCATTATAGCTAGTTGAAATTTACAGAATGTGAAATGAATCAATGACCTAGAATGAAGGTGGTAAATTCTAAAGCAGTCTTTCTCCAATAATCAATTGTTGGCAGAAGATTAATATCCCTCAAGTAAAAATCCTAACAGAACATCATCAGCGGGGTTAACGCTGCGTTAGTACTGTATCCGCTCCACCAGACTGAGCGTTCACTGGTGACTGGAGTACGGGATTCTAATCGGGTTCCATATATACACGACATGCTACGGTCAAAGATAGTTCAGTGTAAGTTTGAGTTCTAACGAATAATAAAATTTGATAACGTTGGTGACATTTTTCATACAGTCGTTAATTGAACGTCACTTTTTTCGTGCACCATTCTCCTTAAACTCACCGTGTGAGGAAAAACCATCCCAAATACTGTGTGCGTAACCTCTTACTGGATAAAATGCCGGTTGTTAAGATATCCGACGATGCTGGGGACACGATGAATCTCCGTGAGATTAATGGTCGGTATTTACCCGTATTAAGGACCCCCGGTTACGACCAAGAGGCCGAAATCAGAGGGATGAAGTCATGGGCGGCGAGAAGTGATGACGTTCTCGTTTGTGCTTATCCCAAGTCAGGAAAAAAGGCCTTTTCTTTAATTATCAGTTTTCATTATTTTTTCAACTTTCACATGAAAATATGAAAACATGTATGATGGTCAACATTGAGATATCAAATGAGCAGTTATAGTGGGTATGAATATATATCAGTGTATATTCAGATTCACTATTCAGAACTGAAGTGCACCATGTGTACAAGAAGTGGATTATACTAAAATAATTTATAGTTGTGCATGTAAACATCCAATGTTAAAAGTAGTTTTGAAAAGAGAGGAAATGGGATAGATTAAGGGGAACCGAAAAGTAAAAGAGTATATACATGTACATCATAATGGAGAATTAAATATACCTTTGTTATGATGTATCTTATGCATAAACCAAACAAGCCATGGGTTACATTGCTCACCTGAATCACTTTGACCGTGCTGATGTTTAGCTGTAGTGATTTATGAAAGATTTTTTTATTCCCATGAAAAATTTTAAAGGGTCCCGACATAACTGAACATGAATTCACACAACACGGGGATGCCTCAACACCAATATGACTAACATTACCTTGCTGTTCTGGAAGAAGGTCAAGGTCACATAGATCATGGTATGAAATGAAAGATCTTGTCATACCAAATCTATACAAAAGTTTAAACTTTTAGGCTATTTAAAAATACTTCAGGAGATATTGAATAAGTCAGGATTTTAAAGTTGGTCAAACCTCAAGGTCACAAGATCAAACATCATGGTATCATATGAAAGGTCTTGTCATAAAGAATCTATATACAAAATATGAAAGCCCTACCTTAAATAATTCAGGAGAATTTAAAAGGTTTTATTTTCTTAAAAGTATATAACTTTTAAAAAGCGAGTGATAGGTCTCTCGTGTGTCATTTACGCATTCCTTGTGACAAAACCTTCCCACTATTCAAAAGTTAAAAGTTAGGTTAAATTTTGGAAATTTGGGTCAAACTCTCAAGGTCAAGATCACAACCTTAAAAATAATGTTTAGAATATAAGGCCTTACCATAAGGAATATTTATGCAAATTATGAAAGCTCTACCTTAAATAGTTTAGGAGATATTGAATAGATTAACTTTTCTTCAAAGTAGGTCAAACTCCAAGTCAAGGTTAAAAAAATTGGTACTAAAGGTCATGTCACAAGGAATGTGCATATGATTTGAACAAACTTAAATCTGCTCTGTCAGGAAGATTTCATGTAAATTTCGATTTTTCTGGCCGAATGATTCTTGAGGAAGGCGAAGATAACGAACAGTGATCAATCTCATAAATTCCACAAGGAATACAAAATAAAGAGTTGGGCAAACACGGATCCCTGGACACACCAGAGGTGGGATCAGGTGCCTAGGAGTAAGCATTTCCTGTCGACCAGCCACACCCGCCTTGAGTCCTTTGTCTTGATCAAGTAAACGGAGCAATACGTAGACAAAATCAGTGTACCAAGAACGGCTAACAATCGGTATGAAACTAGTCAAACAGCATTTGGCCCAATGATGGGTTATATGGGCAAACTAGATCGTTATAACGACCATAGAATTTGCGAAATGCTGACTCTAAACGAGACTATTGAAACCTTTGTAACATCAACTTTTTTTTTAATAAACTCTGCTTCATAAGAATATATATTTAAAAAAAACAACAGGTCAGTTAACAAAGGAGGACAATTCGTGCCCATGGGAATTCCAACAGACTGTTGGAATACCTGATTACCAAAGACTACGAAGAAGAAGAGAAGATTCTAAAAGTTTTTCGTATGTAAAACTTTGATTCCCTATTGTGGGCCCATCCTACCCCCCAGGGACCACGATTTGCACAAACTTGAATCTAGTCTATATGTCAGGAGGATATCATGTAAATTTCAACTTTTATGACTTCGTGGTTCTTGGGAACATTTTCTGAATATATTCGTATGTAAAACTTTAATCCCTTATTATATCCCCACCTTACCCCCGGGAACCATTATTTAAACAAATTCGAATCTACACTATATCAGGAAGCTTTCATGTAAATTTTAACTTTTCTGGCCCAGTGGTTAATGAGATTTTAAAATGGCTCTACTCTGTTTTGACTTTTCAAGAATTATCTCCTATGTTTCCTATATATATCAACATTTAAAACTTTGATCCCCTATTGTGGCCCCACCCTACACCCGGGGGTTATGATGTTAACTTTGAATTTGAGCTTTTCTGGCCCAGTCATTCTTGAGAAGAAGATTGTTAAAGAATTTCCCTATTTATTCGCATGCAAAACTTTGATACTATATTGTGGCCCCACCCTACCCCGGGGGGCCATGATTT
This sequence comes from Ostrea edulis, assembly GCF_947568905.1. NCBI lineage: Eukaryota > Metazoa > Mollusca > Bivalvia > Ostreida > Ostreidae > Ostrea > Ostrea edulis. Next base: position 87,044,721 of record NC_079164.1, on the reverse strand, counting down.
GCACAAACTTCAATCTGCACTATGTCAGGAAGCTTTCATATAAATTGCAACTTTTCTGACCTCGTGGTTCTTGAGAAGATTTTTAAATGACCCCACCCTATTTTTGCATTTTCGTTATTTCCCCTTTGAAGGGAGCACGGCCCTTCATTTAAACAAATTTGAATCCCCTTCACCTAGGTATGCTTTGTGCAAAGTTTCATTTTGAATAGGCCCGCTGGTTCTGGAGAAGATGTTTAGAATTTGTCAGTGTATTTTCGCTATTATCTCCCCTTGAAGGACTTGCCCTTCATTTGAACAAACTTGAATCCACTTCACCCAATGAATAATTTTTGTCAAGTTTAGTTGAAATTGATCCCGTGGTTCTGGAGAAAAAGTCCAAAATGTGAAAGTTTACAGACAGACGGACAACGGGTGATCAGAAAATCTCACTTGAGCTTTCAGCTCAGATGAGCTAAAACAACTTTAGATAGAAACATAACTGATTAATTAGTTTATTGATTACGTATACGGCACTGCCACGTAACGTATTCAACGGTCTACTTTACTCTCAAAATGAAAGCACAGCGACCTCTGCTGGCTTCCACTTTATCTATGCAATAATTGTAACAACATGAACAATAGTCTTGTTAAAACGCAATAAGAGTTTTCTAACATTTCTGTTAAAAACAGGAAGATGTGTCATATATAAACGCAAACTATTTTGTTTTTGACGAATGTGGATTTTTTCGGTAATTATACGTGGAGTCATTTATCATTTTTATTTTGTGCTTGGTGGTGTAGTATACACAGTGACTGTGTTTCGCATACTACACTTATCATAAGCATGGCTTAACACGGAAATAGAGATCACAATAATAATAAAAAAAAACACGTAACCATTGTAAGTTGAATAACCACATATATAATCTCTGGTGACTTCTTGACCGTCTCCGATGCGATAAATAAAGCATTCATAAATGTCTTCATTATGCAATATGCCACAAACGAGCTCTGATAAATGTATATTGTACAACAGTAGTAAGTCTTAGAAATATGTTTTGTACTTCTTCCACACAGAGTATTTTAATTACCCCCCGAATCTGTGTGTATTGTAATGTTGAAAGTCATATATAACCGGGAAGAGGGGTTGAAATGTTTAACTGACATTGTGTCATTTCAAAATTTCAGGAACGCATTGGGTTTGGGAAATAGTGAACATGCTACTTTGTCAGAAAGCCACGCGAATATCATCGATGAAAGAGTCGGCTATGTTGGAAGGCAGTTCTGGTATCAACATGCAAAATATGTCGTCACCGCGAGTACTAAACACGCACCTGCTGTTTTCAGATTTACCTACAGACTTCATCGTCAAAAGTGTAAAATAGTATACGTTCTTCGTAACATCAAAGATGTCGCCGTTTCATTCTACAACCACCACGTAAGGCTTCTCGACTATGAATACTCCGGAACCTGGAGGTCCTACCTAAGTCGGTTTCTACATGGAAAAGGTGTGTTATTTACTGCATTCGCACGTTCGATTGTGGTTAAATATTTGGTTAGCCTCTTCCTATTACACAGGAATTGTAAAAACTACTGACTCACTGTACTGTAGTACGCAAGCTCTACCGTATTGAAGAGATGTGTATACCATGGTCATTTATTAAATCTCAAAAATAAATAAATAAAAAGCATAGTACATTTTCATATTCATGAGAAATACTTAATAATTGATTTATTGATAACACAAAAATTATGTAAACGCCGAGTTAATAATCAAAGGGTCACAACCACTAACGATAATATTACAGTCAATAACAGTTCAAGGTCACCCAAGTTTAATAACTACTGTGCCCCCTCCCCATGAACACCAATGACTGTCCGACAACGCCTTTCCAATGGACGCAATTAAGTACCTAAAAACTGTCTAGGAATGTTGTTCCGTTCTAACTGCACAACTTGAGCTAGTTGATGCAGTCCAAGGCTGCGGTTCTCTTTGGCAGATGCGTCTATCCAGTTCGTCCCATGCATGTTCGATAGAGTTCAAATCTGGTGATTTGGATGGCCAAGGAAGCTCTTGGCAGAACATCACGTGTTCGACGAGCAGTATGTGGTTTGGCGTTGCCGTGTTGGAATGTTGCACTATTGGAACCACGTGTGACTGTATGACTTCATCAATATACTGTTGAGTCGACAAAGTACATACCTTGTATGTGAACCATTGCTGTCCTGTTTGTACAGGACAATGCTGCCCATATCAAAACACTACCCCCTCCTGTCAACCTCCGGGATGCTGCTTTGCACAAAACGTTCATTTTGGCGCCTATCCATTCCGAGTCTTCCATCATGTCTCTGTAGTAAAACTCGAGAATCAAACTGTCCACCAGCGTTGCCACGACCATACCGTACGAGTACGAGACCCCCAGCGATGTTGCGGAGTCAGATCAATGCCACGACCAGGTCTGCGCGTTCCCGTAGTCTACTGCGAAAAGAATGGCAGATCGTTGATGAAGATGACCCAATCGGATGAAGTGATCTTATGCGGCTGGCGACACACGTGGTCTACCTCCTCTAACAATCATTTGTTGAACCGTGCAATTGATATCTGCTCCAACGCATAGGTGTAGCTTGGGTTCGAATATTACCGAGGCAGGGGGTCTGGGGGGCTGTGCCCCCCAGAAGCTATCGACATTTTAACAACGTAAAAGGTTTTTTTTTTTACCGAGGCAGCTGCCTCGGTTGCCTCAATGGAAGCTACGCCACTGCAACGGCAATATATGGTGCTTTATGTAACTGCAAATTGTGACACACCGGCTTCCAGTCGTTGCGTTGAGCATCATTCAGACGCGTCTTGTTTTCTTCAAAAAGCGATTACATCTAAACACAACACAATCAAATATCGAGAATCTGTGTATTTGATAGACTACTGGTGCCTGAATCACCTGTATAAGGAAATTACAACAATCAACAGTAAAAGAGACCGGTTTTAGGATTTTATGAAAAGCACGTTTTATTTCCCCCAAATTCTATATATATCCAATATCGTAATATGTAACAAGGAGTAATCAGGCGATTCATTCTTGATCAAAAAAGTGTGAAAAAATTGTTTTAAAAATTACTACGGTACTATGCGTTTCTTTTTGCGATCAGTATTTGTTTCCATTATCGGAAATTCGGGGGCATAGAGGTTTTTTTTTTTTTGTCTGTTACTCTGCAAATTATAACTTTTAAATGAATAGTGATATGGCTTTTATTTTTCACATGTGACAAGACCTTTTTTTTTGGGTACCAAATTTTTTTACCTTGACTGTTTGACCTAATTTTGAAAATCTTGAAGCTTGGCCATAACTTTTGAATGGTTAACGATAGGGTTTTCATATTTCACATGTGTATTCCTTTTAACAAGACCTATCTGTAGGAGTACAATGTTTACCTCATGACCTTGGGGGTTGCCCTGTTAGTTCTAGAACTTTCATATTTCACATGTGCAAGACTTTCCTTTTAGTATTTCACAAACACATCTAATTTTGACATACATTTCCCAACGAAATAGTCTCAAAAAGCGAACCAGTCATAAATTGCCTGTCGGATATTTTTGCTTTGATAAGTTGCCTCATCAAATTTCTGCCATAATTGATGCCCCCTCCCACAACTAAGTCAAGGTTCATTATTGCTTGGAATGTAGACATCGTTAGCTAAGGGTTTACGATCCGCTCCGCTTCTCTACAACAGAGAAATGTAGCGGATCGTAAACCCTTGGCTAGCGAAGATGGGAATGTAGATTACATTAGGTTATTTTTTAAAACAAAAAGTCACTGAATAGTGAATTGTTGCTACTGAAAAGGCTTACACAATTTCTACAGAAGGACTTTTTCTAGCCAAATTTCCTCTTTCCGTAGTTAGTTTTGATCCGGACAGAACTGTACTATGTATAAACTTTTAATCCTCTTGCTCCGATAGAATTCCTGAGTAAAGATTTTCAAATCTACTGAGGCTGACCCATGCTGCAGTGTTTAAGTTCTGAACAATTCTGAAACCACACTACGTCATGAGAATGCTTGGAGTATTTTCCCTGGCCGAACCTAGACCCCAAGATTCAAAATCTGAACTATTGTATAACAAGTTTTGTCATTTCTGACAAAAACTCTAAATAGGCCCCATCTAATATTTGCTAAACATGTCTTCCCGTCATTTCATCTAACTTGAATTCTTATGAGATATAGGAACGACAGAAATCACACATATTTCCACCAGATGAAAATTCACTACCAGTTTACAGCTGAAATGAGATAAAATGAATTCGGCATCCCTTAAGTATACACTGCAAAAACAATCTGACGTGTATCATAGTCTAATGCATGTTTCCTATTGCTTTCTATTAGTCGACTATGGATCTTGGTTTGAATATGTTCTCCACTGGGAAAATGCAATGAAGACTTTGCCAGACCTTCGAATCCACACTCTGACATATGAAAGCTTGCATGAGGTAGGATATATAAAATCAACTTCATTTACAAGATGTCCGTAGACTAAAATGTTCACCAGATGGGGTGTGCGAGTGTCTCTTCTGGATTCTTATTCCAGTACTCTACATGGTATTTTTCAGTCCCCCCAGACTGAAGTCAAGCACCTAGCAGATTTCCTTGAAATTAGCTGCAGTAACAATCTAGCAAGAGACATTTCTGCACAGTGCTCTTTTTCAATCATGAAGAAAGACAAGGACCCCTTAGAGGACATGGCAGAGTGGAAGAATGGAGAACCTGGAATGTACAGGAAAGGTAATGGGGAGTGAGGCGAGTCTGTGATGTACAGAAAAAGTAATGGGGGACGGAGGGGAGTCTGTGATGTACAGGAAAGGTAATGGGGGAGGGAGGGGAGTCTGTGATGTACAGGAAAGGTAAAGGGGGAGGAAGGGGAGTCTGAGATGTACAGGAAAGGTAATGGGGGTTGGGAGGGGAGTCTGTGATGTACAGGAAAGGTAATGGGGGAGGGAGGTGAGTCTGTGATATACAGGAAAGGTAATGGGGGTTGGAAGGTGAGTATGTGATGTACAGGAAAGGTAATGAAGAGGGAGGCAAGTCTGTGATGTACAGGAAAGGTAATGGGGGTTGGGAGGGGAGTCTGTGATGAACAGGAAAGGTAATGGGGGTTGGGAGGGGAGTCTGTGATGAACAGGAAAGGTAATGGGGGAGGGAGATGAGTCTGTGATGTACAGGAAAGGTAAGGGGTACGAAAGTGAGTTTGTGATGTACAGAAAAGGTAATGGTGGAGGGAGGTGAGTCTGTGATGTACAGAAAAGGTAATGGGGGAGGGAGGGGAGTCTGTGATGTACAGGAAAAGTAATGGGGAGGGAGGTGAGTCTGTGATGTACAGGAAAGGTAATGGGGAGGGGGGAGTCTGTGATGCAAAAGAAAGGTAATGGGGAGGAAAGCGAGTCTGTGATGTACCGAAAAGGTAATGGGGGAGGGAGGTGAGTCTGTGATGTACAGGAAAGGTAATAGGGAGGGAGGTGAGTCTGTGATGTACAGGAAAGGTAATGGGGAGGGAAGGGAGTCTTGTGATGTACAGAAAAGGTAATGGGGGAGGGAGGGGAGTCTGTGATGTACAGGAAAGGTAATGGGGGAGGGAGGTGAGTCTGTGATATACAGGAAAGGTAATGGGGGTTGGGAGTATGTGATGTACAGGAAAGGTAATGGGGTTGGGAGGGGAGTCTGTGATGAACAGGAAAGGTAATGGGGAGGGAGGGGAGTCTGTGATGTACAGGAAAGGTAAGGGGTAAGAAAGTGAGTTTGTGATGTACAGAAAAGGTAATGGTGGAGGGAGGTGAGTCTGTGATGTACAGAAAAGGTAATGGGGGAGGGAGGTGAGTCTGTGATGTACAGGAAAGGTAATGGGGGAGGGAGGGGAGTCTGTGATGTACAGGAAAGGTAATGAGGGAGGGAGGTGAGTCTGTGATGTACAGGAAAGGTAATGGGGAGAGAGGTGAGTCTGTGATGTACAGGAAAGGTAATGGGGAGGAAAGCGAGTCTGTGATGTACAGAAAAGGTAATGGGGAGGGAAGGGAGTCTGTGATGTACAGGAAAGGTAATGGGGAGGGAGGTGAGTCTGTGATGTACAGGAAAGGTAATGGGGAGGAAAGTGAGTCTGTGATGTACAGGAAAGGTAATGGGGGAGAGAGGGGAGTCTGTGATGTACAGGAAAGGTAATGGGGAGGAAAGCGAGTCTGTGATGTACAGGAAAGGTAATGGTGAGGAAAGCGAGTTTGTGATGTACAGGAAAGGTAATGGGGGAGGGAGGGGAGTCTGTGATGTACAGGAAAGGTAATGGGGAGGGAGGGGAGTCTGTAATGTACAGGGAAGGTAATGGGGAGGGAGGTAAGTCTGTGATGTACAGGAAAGGTAATGGGGAGGAAAGCGAGTCTGTGATGTACAGATTAAGTAATGGGGGATAGGTACTAAGCATGGGGTGGACAGGAAAGATAATGCCATCAATGTTGTGAATGAGGAATGATAGGGAGCATGTGGGATGTACAAGAACAGTGATAGGGAAGGATATGGGGAAGGGAGGTAGAGGTTTGTATCATAAGTTTGAAATAAAGCAGGCAGTGAAAAAAATATACTTAAAGTAATTCCACCCTCCTGTGATGTCATCAGATTTTGCAAAATCAATGATTTATTTAGATTTATGCATGATAGAAATATTAGTTTTGTTGGAGTCTTTTACTATAGTCATTGCAAAAAATCTTGTTCAAAATAAAATGTTTCAAAAGTCTTAAGTTATAGATGAATAATCATGATATGTTCCAAAATATTGAATCCAAGGGCAATAACTCTGTTTCTATTGATTTCTTTATGAAGTCTATTATGCGATGATTTCCTTTATTATACCCCCCGCAACAAGTTGTGGGGGGGTATACTGGAATCGGGTTGTCCGTCTGTCTGTCCGTCCGTCCGTCTGTAGACGCAATGGTTTCCGGGCTCTAAAGCATTATCCTTTCCACCTACCGTCACCATATCATACACATGGACTACCCATGGGATGAAGATGTTCCCTATCGATTTTGGGGTCAAAAGGTCAAAGGTCAAGCACACTGGACATCGAAGTAGCAATATGGTTTCCGGGCTCTAAAGCGTTATCCTTTCACCTACAGTCACCATATCATACATATGGACTACCCATGGGATGAAGATGTTCCCTATCGATTTTGGGGTCAAAAGGTCAAAGGTCAAGCGCACTGGACATCGAAGTAGCAATATGGTTTCCGGGCTCTAAAGCGTTATCCTTTCCACCTACAGTCACCATATCATACATATGGACTACCCATGGGATGAAGATGTTCCCTATCGATTTTGGGGTCAAAAGGTCAAAGGTCACGTGCACTGGACATCGAAGTAGCAATATGGTTCAGTTTGTCATGCCATTTGTTTTTTATACTCAGAAAAGAGGTAGTTTATACCTATTACCAACACCCTTTGGGAGATTGGGGTAAGCGGGGGGTATTCTTAGTGAGCATTGCTCACAGTACCTCTTGTTTTTTACAGACATTTTGTATATTTTTGTGAAGATACAGTTTCATGAAATTGTTATAAATGCTACTATATCGTCATAACCAGTTTGTATGGAATTTTGATAACACTGTTTAAGGAAAATTGCAATTTTCTGACGGTGATATATGCTTCTGTTTATGTACATCTCAAAAAGTGTGATGACCTATTTATTTTATTTGATAAATTGTTAGTTTTAACTCTAATGAATGGAAATAAATACATTTTTTAAACTTGTATCAGATAAAACTATGAGTATGGAGTTAACTTTAATCATCAGATACATGGAATATTACGTCTCATAAACTTGGAGAATGCAAAAATGTACCTTTATACTTATCTTGATATTTGAACACATTTCAATATCTTAACAAGTTATACACAAGTAAAATTTTGCTGTAGATGGCTATAGGATAAGCATATCTATTGTCTCAAGATTTTCCTTTACAACATTTCTATATAACTGCAGACATTGTATGGTAAATATTCCCCCACGTTCCCCAGCAGTCTGGCTGTTTATTGTTCTGGCCGCTCGTACATTGATACATGGTAATGTATGCCTATCTGTCAATGATGTTTTATTGGATGCAGAAATAGACCCATTATATACTACATGAATGTGAGGGTGACCTAACTCTCATCAAGACGACCCGCTTTCAATGTGTGGCTGCTATAATTCATATTTTATTGGATTTTGTAGGTCAAGTGGGGGATTGGAGGAATTGGTTCACAGTGGCACAAGAGGAGATGTTAACGGCAGTGTATGAACAGAAAATGGAGGACTCTCGTATAAGTTCAGTGTACGCATTGGATAAACATCATAATCACACAGAATAACTTCAATATACCTACCGTCAGTTCTAACTCCTTGATGTCCCATTAACTACAAGTTTTCAGAAAATTCTGTTGAGTAGTTTCAGAGGAGTTGCACTGACAAAAACAGGACTGCCTGATGGGTAAAACACATTACACCCTCCGCAGCTCGTTGAGTGGGGTACACTAAAATTAATTTTATTGTGATCCACCATAATCAAAGCAAAGGACTATGTACGATAGAGAGCTGTATTTGCCCTCTAAAATTGAAAGTTCTTTTGCTTCAGAGTTGAGTGTATTTTGTGCAATAATCCCAGGGCCCATGCAACTCAGTTGTTATTCTCATTTGATCCAAATGACATGGAACTGAAATTATGACACCATAAACATGATGTATTGCAGCCATTTTCAATATTTTTACTCAAATTGCTATTTGAATGGAACTGAAATCACGACGCCATAAACATGATGTATTGCATGCAGCCATTTTCAATATTTTTATTCAAATTGCTAATTTTCATGCAACTTTTCTTCTAGAAAACATTGAGCACAACAGCTTTGAACAAACTTCATACACATATTTATACACAGAATTATTTTTTCAGTACACACGTGATAATAAAATAATGATGAAAGGCTTTACATAATATACGAGTACATCAACACTGTTATTTTAGACCCATCCTGGAGTTACAACATTCACAATTTTGGTACATACCTTTCTGAATTTCCTTAAAGTCACTTGCTTTTTTCAAAAATTATGAAAATAGATATTAAATTTATTAGATACTATATGTCTGTAAATAAAATGAATAAATTTCACTGCATGGATATTTAATTTATGACCACAATTTCTCAAGTATGTCCAGTACAGTGGGAAAATTTTGTATAAAGGCAATTTCACGTTTTTTTTAACGTTATAGAAAATATACAAGTCCCTATATCTTAGGATTTCAATACTTTCACTAATTACAACCTGAATAAACCCATATAGATAAACCAATGCATTCTATTTTTTGGTTTGTAGCAAGTGTCCTCAATATATATTTAGTTTTTATACACTGTCTGTCAGCAAAATTACAGCTACCATGGTATGTGTATGTGTGCTGTAATGTTTGGATATTATAGTAGGATTAAAAAACATGTGTTTTTTATCAAGCTATGTAAGTTATACACTTTATGCAATTGAACTCAGTCATATTAAATTAAAACATGTGTTTTTTATCAAGCTATGTAAGTTATACACTTTATGCAATTGAACTCAGTCATATTAAAAAGTCAATATTAGCTAATTTCCTATCTAATCACGTATTCTCAGAGTCGGATAGTGAATGCCCCATTTTGAAATATTCATGATCACGTGACATTGCACGCGGAATTTCTAAAGCCAACCATTATATGGTGATGTGAAAGCATGGACAACCTGCTGGACACATTCAGCGATAAAAGACAGTCAGACGGAAACAGGGTAGAGAGAAACAGTGAGAAATGGAGGAGCGAGTTAAATTTCATGTTTTGAAATTACCATTCAGTACCACTACATACTGTAAACAAAATCCTCATCTCCTTTGGCATGCATGGTGTCTCTAATAATATGTTTCTTGTGTGCTTGTTACACACACCACCATAAACGTCATTACTTCATAAATATGCATTAGAAAATAATTGTTTTCTCCTTATACTGAGTAGACCAGTACTCCTTTAATACCCGTATATAAGTCGAAATTGTATTATTTTTCATAGTTTACCATACTGACAAAATTTTGGTCTGGTTTTTAGCACATACACCTTTAAAGAAATCTTTCAAATGATATGGCACCACACCCCTTGGATCATGAAATTTACCAATTTGGTAAAGAGGTACCAATTTCAATTCAGTATCAATAGCATTAAAGAAGATATTTATTAAAAATATTTTACACAAAAACACCATATACAAAGAATTGCCCTGCCCTGGAATCAGAACCTCTACCCCAAGGATCATGTAATTTACACTTTTGGTAAAGGCCTTCCTGCTCTACATACATGACTATACATTTAGATTTTCTTACAGATGTGCGGTTGCAGAAATTTTTGAAAATTTGTCAAATTTTGGTAGATTTTGCCCTGGGGGTGCAGGAGTCCTGAAATTTAGAATTTATGTCCCCCTTGTCCCAAATATCCTTCTTACCAAATTTAAAAAGAATTGGAAGGATTGTTATAAAGTAGAAGTTTAATTGTTAATGCACAACAAATGACAATGAAGACCAATTTCAGTAGGTTACCCGAGTGATTTAGGTGACCAAAAAAAAAACAAAAAACCCCAAGCTCAAAACAAAGTACCCATGGGCCACATCGCTCACCTGAGTCACCTTGGCCCTGCTGTTGTGATTTTAAGTTTTTTTTTTCAATCTATATTCTCATGAAAAATTTGAACCCCACTCTGTGGCCTCAAAGGGCGACAACATAACCAATCTTTAATTCCAAGAACATGGGGATGCTTCAGCATCGATATGACTAACATGACCTTGCTGTTCTGGAGAAGATCAAGGTCACAAGGTTATACATCATAGTCTGAAATGAAAGGTCTTGAAATTGGTCCAGTGGTTCTGGAGAAGAAGATGAAAATGTGAAAAGTTTACTGGCAGACAAAAGTGATCAGAAAAGCTCACTAGAGCTTTCAGTTCAGGTGAGCTAAATATCCTGATGAACCACCCCTGGAAACACATTTGCAGTTACTAGAATCCAGATTTGCTTTTCATTAAACATCCCAGTGTCAAAATTCATTTTGAGTTTCCTTTTGTAGCATGTAGTTTAGCGAGTCTATTTGTTGGCAAAATACTATATATGACATGGACCCATATCGTCCCTGTAAGAATGTGAAATAAACCTTACATTCTATTTGACATATCAAGCCATTTTTTTTGTAACTACCACATGGTATTTTTAAACCTGAACAATAAAATAAGGGATCAGTAAATGGATTATCAAGCCGTGGTACATATAACATTTAATGTTGAAGTTTGTTCACTTCCGTTGCTGAAAGACTACAATCGTCAATGTTCAGGAATACCGTATGATTTTCTGCCATACATATTGGATATATTAATGTATTTACTACACTGGATGTACTTGGAGTGTTTCAAATGATACATGAAACTAGACTTCTATACAAATGTACTGTGAACGTTTACTTGATGGAGCTATAGTACTGTGAACGTTTACTTTGATGGAGCTATAGTACTGTGAATGTTTACTTTGATGGAGCTATAGTACTGTGAACGTTTACTTTGATGGAGCTATAGTACTGTGAATGTTTACTTTGATGGAGCTATAGTACTGTGAACGTTTACTTTGATGGAGCTATAGTACTGTGAATGTTTACTTTGATGGAGCTATAGTACTGTGAACGTTTACTTTGATGGAGCTATAGTACTGTGCGAAATGGCATTTGATATATAGTTTAAAATAACAAAGTAAAGAATAAGAAAGAGAACTTGTGTGTAACATTTATTTCAAAATGTAACTAACCCCTCCCCCTCATCTCGTCCAAAACAATCAAACTTTCTTCTTCTTCTTCTTACTATCCACTTTCTTCTGTTTCTCTATTGCTTCCCGTTTTTCCTTCAGTTTTCTTGTCTGAAATTAAAACCAAACTGCCTTTATGTCTAGAAAATCAATTTTTCATCATTTTGAAAATGAAAGAAAATCAACAATAGTAAAATCACTAAATTATAAACTTTTAATTTCTGTAGGTGTGCAATTTATATGTAAACATAAATATTGCAATTGATTTCTTTGTATGACTTCAAATAAAAATTCATTTACAAATAATCATATAAAACTTTGCCCCTCTTTTTCTACTACAAAATAAAAATTTGGCCACTCACAAGTATCTGTTCAGATAACCTCATGAATATAGGTTTTACAGAAAATACAGGTGACTCTCAAAAACTCAAATCCATGGGACCACAATAAGACTTGGAGAGTTCGAGATTTCAAGAGTCTGGAAATTGGCAATTTGATTGACTTACTTTACTTTCACAATAACTGGAAATAACATGTGAGGGTGGTAAAACCTAGGCAATATATTTAATTTCAAAACTTTGCTTCATATCAGAAGATGAATAAAATAAAAACTATTTATATTTACTTGTGTTTATCTATTCTTTATTTGTTGCATCAAAAACATTGAGTTTCAATTTTGCATCAAAATTTAATTAGGTTCAATGATAATTAAGGTTGTGATATCTGGTGAAGTGCCAATGCTAAGTACGAAGGCATCCAGGGTATTTTCCTAACTGTTAACAATGGGCTTCCCATGGTATGGTCCACAGGGTGCCACATGCAAGTAAGATGTGATCCACAGCTTGTGTAAACAGGTAGCACTTTAAGGTATTGAGAGTAAATTTTATTGGATTATATACATGTAGATGAATAGCAGGACTTTTTATTTCTGGAGATATTGAGTTTCTGAAGATTGAGAGAATGAGAGTAAATCTGCTTATCTATACAGGAAAAACAAGATGTGTTTGTGAAACACAAATGCCCCCTAAATGGCCAATTCCAAAGATGGCCAAGGTCACAAGGACAAATACCTTGGTACCAGTAGAAAGATCTTGTCACAAGAAATGCTCATGTGCAATAAGAAAGTTCTAATATTTACCATTTAGAAGTTATGAACGTCAATTTTTTTTAAAAGTAGGTCAAATGCCAAGGTCAAAAGGTTTAGTACCCACGGAAAAGTCTTGTCACAAGAAATACTCATGTGAAATATCAAAGCTCTATCACTTACTGTTCAAAAGTTATTAGCAAGGTTAAAGTTTCAGACAGAATGACAGACAGGACAAAAACAATAAGCCCCCTGATCTTCGATCTCAGAGGCATAAAAATGAGTACTAAGAGTTTACGTTGAGAGATTGGGAGCTTGAAGAGAGCAAAGTTTGAGCCACTGAGAGTCACCTGTACTAGTAGATCTTTGGCAGTTCTAGACTCGATTGCTACACCTGAACTAGTAGATGTTTGGCAGTTCTAGACTTGATTGCTACTGATCTCACCTCTTGAGTTTTCTTTTTCTTGGCATACATGATTTTATCATACAGTCGTTTCTTTTTCTTGGGGATCATCATTTCTGCCAGTCTGCGCTCCTCCATCGTCTGTCGCTGGAGTTTCTGCTCCACGTTGACTTTCTCAGGGGCTCCTGCTTCCACAGACATGTTCAGCTATTATAAAACAAAATTCATCTCATCATTCACTCACATTCCAAACAATATGAGTTGATATAACTTACATCATTCTTTCATGTCTACTACAAATGTAATGAAAAGTTACTAGATACACATAATGATAAACTTAGATCAATAATGCTGACTCGTCATCATCGTGAGCCTACTCTATATGAGGATACCTGTAGATCTCAACAGTTTTATGACACCCTTCTGGGATTGTGGTTCTACATAACATGATCTTTGCATATTGTTTTAACTTTTTGCTGCTGTTATTCTTGAGAAGATTAAAGCTGTATGACCCGATGTTCTTGTATTATTTTTGTACATAATTACTTTAAAGCAGATTCATTACTTTAAAAAAGTTATTAACTTTCCCTTAATTACATGCTTGAAAACATCTGCATGTAAAAGAAAACAGTGCGAATATTATTTAGAAAGTAAATATAGTGGGTACATATATAAATCATCCCATAATAGACGTCTATAAATAGTCCCACGTGCGTCAGGGGAATCCCAACATGATGTATTTACTAATACGCTACTGTCTAGTTTTAAGGCTGAAAGAGCGTAAAACAACGAATTACTAAGGGGTATTTGATATTTTTATTTCTATTAAACTTATGGTACGGTACTGTTATAACAAAATACACAGCTTTACAAAGATAAGACCACCGATGATCTGAAAGTTTGAACTGATCATGTGACTGTCACTTGAAATGGCAGAGTGACGCGGTTATTTGTAAACATCGATTTAAAATCAAATAATTTGTGTTAAAACAGGTGAAATAATTTATTATATGTTGTACAGCCTCATAACTACATACGTGAGATGATTTAATAGCGTTTTTACGAGATGGAAAAAAATATTGTAATTCGGACCATACAGCTTTAAAAAAATTTCTGATGGGGCTTAATCTTTACCCTGAGGTGATGATTTGAAGTTTGGTCATTGTGGCCCAGTGGAATTGGAGATGTTGAAAATGTGAAACGTTAAGAGAAACTTGACAGACCATGCACAAAGTTGGAAAAGATAAGCTTACTTGAGGCAGTTGAACTCAGCTGAGGTACAGTACATTTATGCAACTTTTTTCAAGTCTTTACATAATTTAATAAACATGTACAACAATTATGTTAAACTGTACCATTACCTTTGAGTTATCAGCTGCTAATGAATCATCAAGTTTTCTCTTTCTCTTTACATCTTTTTTATCTGCAAAAAAGATAAGTAAATGAAAGGGACTTAACTCCTATGACTTTTACATTGATAGTAACAGACTCCATCTGGTGCAATATCATAGTTGCACCTCGTTTTGAAATAATCTAAAGTATTTCACAAAACATTTTTATTCCATTTTATACAAAATTAGAAATAGCAAATCCAGAAAAGAGTAGGGGCATTAAAAAATACTAGCTGTTACAATATTGCCTACTTCGCACTTACATGTATCTCCCTAAGACTCGCAGAAGTCAAAACAACAGAAGGAGAGGTTACGCCGAACATATCATGAACAAACATAAGTAACATAAACTATTTTCAGAGGAACTTTTACGCTGCAGATTTTATTCCATGTACATAATATCTGTACCATGCCCATCCTCCTCTTCTACTTCCTCATCATCACTTTCCTCTTCTTCCTCATCTTCATTATCCTCCTCCTCTTCCTCCTCGTCTTCACTTTCTACTTCATCTTCTTCCACACCTGCAAAATTTCCATGTAAAGTTAGAACAAACCTGCTAATTCAGCATGTCCACACATTCAGAGTATCTAAACATTCAGTGTTTCCAGTTTAACTACAAACTGAGATTCATTGTTTTTGCATCACTGCTTTTTGCAGAATCACTTGCTGTCAATCTTCTCTGTACATTCAATAATTTTGTTTTAAACTGGTACTACATATACATTTGCTTCAAGTGTATGTCACCATGACACAAATTCACCTGTACTAATGACAGTCTAGACTCTAATGTACACATGAACAATTCCACAAGACTAACACAATTGATCATACATGAAATGAAAGTTTGGTCATTATACGAAGAAACAAAAGCAACAGAATATATTGTAAATACTAAGGCCAAAACGAACAAGAGGTACTGTGAGCAATGCTCACTAAGAATACCCCCCGCTTACCCCAATCTCCCAAAGGGTGTTGGTAATAGGTATAAACTACCTCTTTTCTGAGTATAAAAAACAAATGGCATGACAAACCGAACCATATTGCTACTTCAATGTCCAGTGCGCTTGAACTTTGACCCCAAAATCGATAGGGAACATCTTCATCCCATGGGTAGTCCATATATATGATATGGTGACTGTAGGTGGAAAGGATAACGCTTTAGAGCCCGGAAACCATATTGCTACTTCAATGTCCAGTACGCTTGACCTTTAACCTTTTGACCCCAAAATCGATAGGGAACATCTTCATCCCATGGGTAGTCCATATGTATGATATGGTGACTGTAGGTGGAAAGGATAATGCTTTAGAGCCCGGAAACCATATTGCTACTTCGATGTCCAGTGCGCTTAACCTTTGACCTTTTGACCCCAAAATCGATAGGGAACATCTTCATCCCATGGGTAGTCCATATGTATGATATGGTGACTGTAGGTGGAAAGGATAACGCTTTAGAGTCCGGAAACCATATTGCTACTTCAATGTCCAGTGCGCTTGACCTTTGGACCCCAAAATCAATAGGGAACATCTTCATCCCATGGGTAGTCCATATATATGATATGGTGACGGTAGGTGGAAAGGATAATGCTTTAGAGCCCGGAAACCATTGCGTCTACAGACGGACGGACGGACAGACAGACGGACAACCCGATTCCAGTATACCCCCCCCCCCCCCCCACAACTTGTTGCGGGGGGTATAATTAATATATAGTTTCTCAGGCCAAAAATCCCAAATTTTGATGAGGCAAGCATGTTGGTTTTTTTTTTTTTTTACTTGGCTTTAGCATGAGTTATCTTTCCTTTTTATGATGACCTTTTTTTCCCTCGTACATGTATATAGAATAAGCAATGGAATTTTATTACTATAAAAATTAGCTTCCCATTACTTACTATTAAATGTATACTATCATTCTTAAACATTTGCACATGAGTATGCATTCAATAATTATTTGATTAAAAAGATAATTACAGTTTTATAAAAACCTTCTGAAAGTTTTACATAAATATCTATAACAATAGTTACCTCAGTTTAAATGAAAAATTTCACGCGGTGCCCGAGAAACTATTGATTTTTGTTGTTGATTTTTTTTATCATTTAAATATACTCATGACCGTTTCAGCTTACGAAATAATGCAATAATCCCCTACAACAAGAGTACCGCAAACGGTACATAATATGCCCGTGAAATGTTTTCATAGGGTGTTTTTCTTGTGCTATAATTTGTATAACTTTGCTTCAGGTAGTATCAGCCATCATGAGGCTGTGACAAACTTTCATATGAACAAAGGGTCTTAGCTTAAAAATCGAGATTTCCTCAAAATGGACCAAGTTCAACAACCTGTAAAAATTTTCAAAAATGGAAGAAAATCAAAATCCTTCTCCAGATGCACATCTTCAATACCCATACAAACACTCCACAAAATAAGATGGTCCTCACTTGAAAACTGTGGGAGGAGTTGGGCAGACAAATCATGTACGGTACCCTCCATAGAATATTAATTTCCAAATAGACTAAGTTCAACAACCTGTAATTTTCTCAAAACTTGTAGAAGATCAAAATCCATCCCACATGCACATCTTCAGTACCTATACAAACACTCCACAAAATAAGAAGGTCCTCACTTGAAACTGTGGGAGGAGTAGGGCAGACAAATTATGTACCCTCCATATAATAATTATTTCCAAATAAAGGGGCAAATCTCCTGGAAAAAAGGTCGAAATGGATCAAAATTGCAATATGATCTAGAGTGACCCACAAAGAAGCTACACAGCAAGTTTCAGCATGATATGCGAAAGGGAAATGAAATTATAAAGAGAAAACCCCGAAAGGACGGACGGATGGACGTACAGACATCGCTGTACCATAATACGTCCCGTCTAAAGACGGACGTATAATAACACTGGATCTACAGTATTAGATTTTACCTTCTGTTTGAGACATCATGTACTGGTCTAAAACTCACTGATCTCCTTCCACCTGTAGACATGATTAGACTGCAATGGATCACAATTTGATGTGAGAATCTGAACAATGACTTACCCGAGTCATCCTGTAGACCGAGTTGTCTGTTGATCATGGCTTGTCTCTCAGGGGGAACATAATCTCCTTCCTCCTCGTCAACAAATGGGGACAGATGTGGAGGGAGGGTGGCTCCAGGGAAGTAGTGCTCCACAGGAACAAGAGAGTTTGTATTGACACTGTCAAACACCCACTGAGGCTGTACATAGTACCTACAACATTCAAATGTACAGTCTGCACTCACACTGTCAACCTGTGTGCGTACTGCCTGATGCAGTCATACAATTCCTCAGTGAAGATGTTGTGATAAAGCAACAACCATGCAAGTTTAAATTTACAGTTTTGGGGGTTTCTATGCCCCTGTAATCGGAGATCAGGGGGCATAAAAGTTTTGGTCTGTCAATTTGCCTGTTTGTCCACAAAAACTTTAACCTTAGCCATAACCTTTGAATGGATGATGATAGGGCTATCTTATTTCACCTGTGTATTCCTTGTGACAAGACATTTCTTTTAGTACCAAAAGTTTGTACCTTTACCTTGGAGTTTGACCTTCTTTTGAAAAACTTTAACCTTTGGCCATAATTTTTGAATGGTTGGTAATAGCACTTTCATTTTCACATACAAGTGTATTCCTTTTGACAAAATCTTTCTTTATGCAACAAAGTTTTTGACCTCATGACCTTGATGTTTAACCTACGAGGGTGAGTCAATAAGTAACCAGTCTAACTTATTTCCAGTTGAGATCCACCTCCTCTTTTTCGATGTAATTGCCTTCTCTTGTGATGCACTTAGACCAACGGTGTTCAAGTGCCATCAGCCCAGAACTGAATAAGGCAGGGTCCTTTTCATTGACCCACTCTTCAACTCCCGTCACAATTTCTTCGTCAGACTGTAAATGACGTCCACGGATATCCTTTTTCAAGTTTGGGAATAGGAAGAAGTCGCTAAGAGCTAGGTCAGGCGAATAGGCAGGATGTGGTATTAATTCATACCCGTTTCGTTCTACAGCATCCATTGCAACTTTGCAAGTGTGGACTCTCGCTTTGTCCTGTTGCAGCAAAACACCTTTAGAGAGTATACCTCGGCGTTTTTCATGGCTGGCGGTTCTCAGCTGGTCTAGCAAGTTTGCATAGTACACTCCAGTTATTGTACTTCTCTTGGGTAAAAAGTCCAACATAATAACACCTTTTGTGTCCAAAAATACTGTGGTCATCACCTTGCCAGGAGATGGTTGCGTCTTATTTGACCTCGGGGACCCAGGCCCTACCCACTAATGACTCAGTTTATTCTCTGGCTCATAATAATAAACCCAAGTCTCATCTACAGTCACCAGACGCAAAAGAAAATCATCTTTTAACCTAAAACTCTTCAATAAGGCGCTGCAAACTGATGCTCTGGTTGCCATTTTTTTCATCGCTAAGGGATGTAAGGACCCAATGGGCTGTTAGCTTACGCATACCTAAACGATCATGTAAGATTATTGAAATGCTACCATGTGCAATGCCTAATGCCTACGCTATTTCTTCCACCTGAATTCGCCTATCAGAGTATACCAGATCCCGAACTTTTTTACACATTTCTTCGTCGGTGGCATCCAGTGGGCATCTAGACCTGGCTTCATCTTCTAAAGACGTTCTACCACGTTTGAATTCCCCTACCCAGGATTTAACCTGAGCATAAGATGGTGCAGAAGACCCATAAACATCCGCTAACTCGCCGTGTATTTCCTTGCCTGTTTTACCTTTAAAAATACAAGTACCGAATTATAGCACGGTACTCAACTTTAGATGAAAAGCATGCCTTTGCATCACTGGCCATGTTTGACATTCAATACCTTATTAAAGAATGACTCAATACACATGCAATTTTGTACCCAGGTATAAAACATGTATTGAAACAAGGCATGAAAATGTTTACCGTCTCAGTCAATCGGAAATGGGATAGGCTGGTTACTTATTGATTTGTACTCTTGAAAAACTTTGGCCATAACTTTATAAAGATTAGTGCTAGGGCTTTCATGTTTCATATGTATTATTGTATTCTTTATTTTTTTTAGTACCAACATTTTTGACGTCAGAACCTTGACCTTGGAGTTTGACCATACAAGGGCGTCACTTTTTCAAAAACACATTTCATTTCCATTGTACTGTACTCCTTAATTATAATTTAGGAAATCACAATTCAGCTTCATTTTATGAAAACATAACTTTGTGACTGTTATTCCCTTGGGGTTTATAAATCACAAACATAAAAGTATAAATATTCGATTTCATGAGAAGCTTCTCACGAATATCAATCACTGACATATCTAACACGTAATCCACAGTATAAAATCTTTTTTCTCACCTGGACAGATATTGGTTCTTTGCCTGAGGTCTGTCCACTATCTGATGTGTTATAGACTCATCTGACTCCGAAAAAGTGGCTCCCACGGCAACTGATTTGTGCCAGGATACTTCGCCTCCAAAGCACCTGCAACAGAATCTCTAGTACAATATCACATAATAGAAAGCGCCTATCAGGATACATCAATATTGGAACCATGGAAGTTAATGTTGTATGAGTATGACAAATATACATAATTCACAGTTTCTGTCTTATTGCACATGAAAATGTTTGTCAAGTATAAAGACAGAAAATATTCTAATCAATAATTATCCCTCATGTTTCTACTAAGCCTTGTTCATACTTCAACCCACACACCTGATAATAAATACTAAGGTCTCCCTAGGAACTTCCCTGTTCAGGAAAAATTTTTGTCCTTTGAACAAATTCTGTAATTTCTTCACTCTCTCTGCTTCAACTTTCGCTTTCTCAACTCGATCTGGGTCATCAGTCTAAAAACAACATATTTCCAAGCTTACTGAAGTGGTCATCAGATGTGTTTAGGAATTTTTCAGAAAAGATACATTATTATCATAACCTGAAGCAAGGAAGAGAAACTCTGAAATTCAAATTTCCTGGATGAATGTACATGCAAGTCTATTTGAAAAATTGTCAAAACATGTTCTATCAAATTATTATGTAAGAATTACCATTTCTGAAAAACTTGTGTCTGTTATATCAGTGACAGAAATTCATTCTTGTTAATCATAAGTCTGAATCAAGAACTGTAAATTGCTCTAATAAAACTTATGTCAGTGACAGGCACTGATCCTGTAAAACTTATGTCAGTGACAGGCACTGATCCTGTAAAACTTATGTCAGTGGTAGGCACTGATCCTGTAAGACTTATGTCAGTGATAGGCACTGATCCTGTAAATTTATGTCAGTGGTAGGCACTGATCCTGTAAAATGTATGTCAGTGACAGGCACTGATCCTGTAAAACTTATGTCAGTGGTAGGCACTGGTCCTGTAAAACTTATGTCAGTGACAGGCACTGATCCTGTAAAACTTATGTCAGTGGTAGCCACTGATCCTGTAAGACTTATGTCAGTGATAGGCACTGATCCTGTAAGACTTATGTCAGTGGTAGGCACTGATCCTGTAAGACTTATGTCAGTGATAGGCACTGATCCTGTAAATTTATGTCAGTGGTAGGCACTGATCCTGTAAAACGTATGTCAGTGGTAGGCACTGGTCCTGTAAAACTTACATCAGAGGCTGGGAATTCATCTAATTGAACCTCATCCTCTCCACCTCCTTCATCTAGGGACTTCAGTGTTTGAGACAGGGCAGACAACCTCTGTAAAACAAAGAGAGAAACAAATATTTACTTCATGTCTGAGACAGGGCAGACAACTCTGTAAAACAAAGAGAGAAACAAATATTTACTTCATGTCTGAGACAGGGCTGACAACTCTGTAAAACAAAGAGAGAAACAAATATTTACTTCATGTCTGAGACAGGGCTGACAACCTCTTTAAAACAAAGAGAGAAAACAAATATTTACTTCATGTCTGAGACAGGGCAAACAACCTCTGTAAAACAAAGAGAGAAAACAAATTCAGTATTAACTTTAATGTCTAAGTTGGGCACACAATATCTGAGAAATAGAAAGAAAAAAATTTGATGAATTCGACATGAGTATGCACAGTGGCTGATGAACTCTATGAAATAAAGAGAACAAATAAGACATTAATCTGTTTGTAACACAAGGCAGATGGCATTCTGTATATCCCGGTCCACAACGATGATTAACATCTAAAATTTCAAAAATTGAGAACTTTAATTCAAGAAATAAATTTTATTTTTGAAAATACCTGAGGGTATGAACTGCAACACTTCACGCCGGTATTCTTCATGAAGTGCGTTAGTGGTTCATGAAAAGTACACTGGTGTGAAGCATTACAGTTCCTACCCTCAAGTATTTTAAACAAGAGTACTGCCTAAGGTACATAATACGCCTGTGGAAAGCTAATTTAGGGTGTTTTTCTTACACCATGATTTGTAGAACTTGGCTTCAAGTAGTATCAGCAATCATCAGGGTGTGACATACTTTCTTTGCATAAAAAAAAACAAGACAAGACCAATCATGTACTCTCTATGTAATATTTTCACTTGGCATAAGATGTATGTGTACCAAGTTTAATGGTCCTTGACCCAATGAATCAGTCTGCATCCTGCTACTATGACCTAGACCTTTGACCTTAAGAAACAATAGGCATCCTCCACTTGGCATAAAGTGTATGTGTACAAAGTTTGACAGTCCTAGCCCCAACAGTTCAGTTTGTATACTGCCTACAAGGTTTTCCTACTAAGTGATACTGTGTCCTTGACCTTGAAAAAGTAATAGGCATCTTCCTCTCATCATGGTGATCAAATGTACCAAGTTTCAATATCCTGGAGTTTACAGGTCTGTATCCTGCCTACAAGGTTTTCCAACTACGTGATTACTGCGACCTTGACCTTTGACCTATAACATTGAAAACAATAGGCATCCTCCTCTCATCATGGTGATCAAATATACCAAGTTGTAATATCCTGGAACTTACGGTTCGGTTTGTATCCTGCCCAAAAAGTTTTTCTACTAGGTTCTCCTACTAAGTGATACTACGACCTTGACCTTTGACCTTGAAAAACAATAGGCATCTTCCTCTCATCATGGTGATCAAATGTATACAATTGTAAAATCTTGGAGCTTAAGATTCGGTCTCTATCCTGCCCACAAGGTCTGGACAGACAGATGGATGGACATAGCCATACCATAATACGTCCCGTCTTTGACGGGCGTATAAAAATGAAATGACTTTTTTATAATTTCATTCTACTTTTATATCTGTTCTGTTGACATAGACATACTATATTTATCGAGATTCACATGTGCATTGTTCACAACTGCAGCGCATTCATGAGGAAAATCCTATCATTACAAATTGTAAAGATACCAAAGGCAAAAACAAAGTATACAGTTAATAAACCATGGCACTTTTGATGGGATTTGATTGATTGTTTGTTTCACTGAATCATGTCCCGTCAAGAATTTTTCACTTATATTGAGACATCACCAGCTGTTATTGTAGTTGAAGAACCACAACCGTAGCAGTGAGGGTTCTTCATCGTGCCAACGCCTGCTGCAACACAAATTTAGACCTATGCTTGGCCCCACCTATGCTTAGCGCTCAGGGCCGTAGCAGTGAGGGTTCTTCATTGTGACAATGCCTGCCACAACAAAGGACCTCTGTTTTTAAGGTAATGTCTGAAAGACCCACGATTCTCACTTCTAAATGCGGAGCGTTTGGTGAAGGAGTAATCACTACCTATGGTAATGTCTTAGGTTTGATGTGACCATGGCACGAGCAGGTCTCGAACTCATGACCTTTCGGTTATGAAGCAAATGCTCTACCACTAAGCTAGTGGTATATGTGTTCCGAGTGACCTTGAGCTTTCCAAAATGACCTTGGTCCAAAACTCCCTGTCTCAAGGAATATTCATGATCAATTTCTGATGAAAGTTTTAGGAGATGGGAACATTAATATAAAAAAACCTGTTGAAATAAGGAATTTCATATGTTCTGAGTGACCTTGACCTTTTCAAAATGACCTTCAAAGACCTTGGTCCAAAAGTCCTTGGCTCAAAGAACATTTGTGATCAATCATATTAGTTTCTGATGAATGGTTTAGGAGATAAGAGCTAGGACGGACGGACAGACAAGACAGTAACTATGTTTCCCCGAAATTTTTCTTCCCTTCATAAAAATTTGAAAAAAAATCCAAGGTGCATGCACGCAAAATCAGAAATCCAAGCTGTAGATTAAAGCTCAAACTCACTAAATAGACCAAAAACAAAGCCCCCTGGGAAGAGGTCATGAACTTAAGAATCTCACCTCCTGGTATCTTTCTTTTTCTGTCATTTTCTCCTCACTATCGTCAACAGCGGAAGCCATCTCCAGCTCTAGCTGTTATCAAAAGAATATTCACAAATTAAATTCAAGCGTTGAATGAAAACTCTTATCCACTTCCAATTCACACGTCTATAGGGACATTTTCTTATTTCAAAGATTCATGGGATACTACTTACACCCTGTAACAGTTAAAATATTCCATTCATTAAATCACTATACACTGTACATATGGATGTCACTCTACATATTGCTGTCACAACTATCAGTTTAATGGACACAATTTGTATGTGTACTTTTCGTACACAGTATGAATTGATGCTGTGATGCAGGGGTAATTAATGGATCCCAGCGATGTAAAAGTGACGTAGTCAGCAGTTTGTCAGTGTAGTGATGTACAGTCAGCAGTTTGTCAGTGTATAAAGTGATGTACAGTCAGCAGTTTGTCAGTGTAGTGACGTAGTCAGCAGTTTGTCAGTGTATATAGTGATGTACAGTCAGCAGTTTGTCAGTGTATGATGTACAGTCAGCAGTTTGTCAGTGTATGATGTACAGTCAGCAGTTTGTCAGTGTATACAGTGATGTACATTCAGCAGTTTGTCAGTGTATGAGGTGATGTACAGTCACCAGTTTGTCAGTGTATAAAGTGTCGTACAGTCAGCATTTTTTCAGTGTATAAAGTGATGTACAGTCAGCAGTTTGTAAGTGTATAAAGTGATGTACAGTCAGCAGTTTGTCAGTGTATGAGGTGATGTACAGTCACCAGTTTGTCAGTGTATACAGTGATGTACATTCAGCAGTTTGTCAGTGTATGAGGTGATGTACAGTCACCAGTTTGTCAGTGTATAAAGTGTCGTACAGTCAGCATTTTTTCAGTGTATAAAGTGATGTACAGTCCGCAATTTATAAGTGTATAAAGTGATGTACAGTCAGCAGTTTGTCAGTGTATATAGTGATGTACAGTCAGCAGTTTGTCAGTGTATGAAGTGATGTACAGTCAGCAATTTATAAGTGTATAAAGTGATGTACAGTCAGCAGTTTGTCAGTGTATATAGTGATGTACAGTCAGCAGTTTGTCAGTGTATGAAGTGATGTACAGTCAGCAGTTTGTAAGTGTATAAAGTGATGTACAGTCAGCAGTTTGTCAGTGTAGTGACATACAGTCAGCAGTTTGTCAGTGTATATAGTGATGTACAGTCAGCAGTTTGTAAGTGTATAAAGTGATGTACAGTCAGCAGTTTGTCAGTGTATAAAGTGATGTACAGTCAGCAGTTTGTCAGTGTAGTGACGTACAGTCAGCAGTTTGTCAGTGTATATAGTGATGTACAGTCAGCAGTTTGTCAGTGTAGTGACGTAGTCAGCAGTTTGTCATTGTATATAGTGATGTACAGTCAGCAGTTTGTCAGTGTATAAAGTGATGTACAGTCAGCAGTTTGTCAGTGTATATAGTGATGTACAGTCAGCAGTTTGTCAGTGTATGAAGTGATGTACAGTCAGCAGTTTGTCAGTGTATGAAGTGATGTACAGTCAGTAGTTTGTCAGTGTATGAAGTGATACGGTCAATATTTTCCACTAAAAACATTATCTTAATGCATCATGACATCATCAGTTTCAGAGGATACTGATACAGAATCAGAAAACCACAGTGTAGTAATCCGGAAAATCGGATTACACTCTGTGAAATCAACAGCATAAGAAAACGAAACATTGATGGGTGTATGATAAAGTAACATACACCAGAGCGTCAGCATACCTTTGGTGGGTAGTGCAGATTAATGCTGTGGTACATCTTGTAATTCATGAATCCCAGCAATGTTGTGTAAAATTCCACAAATGTCTGCATCACCTTGTAGTCCACATCATCTGGGTGCTAGAAAAACAAACCAAATCAACAACATCAGTGGGGATATATAATGTTCATAACTAAGTACCCAAGAATTGAATGCTTATAATATCAATACACAGTACTCAAAATAGGCTTTCATAAGTGTTGACCAAAGCATAATATAACATCAACATCAGTGTTCCTAAATACTTGTTTGTTTTACATCCTTTCAAGAAGTTTTCACTCATACAGAAACAACACTATCTGTAAGTTTTTATAAACCGCTTAGCCGTTTATAAGCATAAACTGCCCCAAACCAATTTAGATCGTACAGAATATAAAAAAAGTTAAATTAATTCCTTGAATATATGAGGAAAGCATAAAGAAGGAAATCCCAATTTCTGTGATGGGTAATTACCCGATAACCAGAAATTAACAAATATTGGAGGGTAAGTGGACAACCACGACATCATATTTTCTTGACATCAAACATAACATGGGTGAAAATCTTATTTTGAAAACTTGATAGTAACTTCAATTATGTGGCACTACCTACACTGTAAGTCAGTGCCTCACCCATCATATCCTCCTTACACCCTAATCTGTGAAGTACCACCCTAGTCAATGCATGATCCATCATCTAATCAGAATCGTAAGATAAAACCCAACACTATGATGACTACCCTAGTCATAGCCTGACCCACCACATCATCCTTAACCTTAAATCCTAGACTGGGTTACCAATCTAGTAAATGCACCATCTACCACCTGATTCTTATTTTATCCTCCTTACCTTAAATTCTAGTCAAAACCTAATCCACCACCTCATCCTTAGCTTAAAACCTAGACTGTGAGGTACCAACCTAGTCAATGCCTGATTCAACACCTCATCCTTACCTTAAAACCTAGACTGTGAGGTACCAACCTAGTCAATGCATGACTTACTACCTATCCTACATAAAGGTCTAGACTGTGAGGTATCATCCCCAGTCTTTGTGCAATCTTACACTATATCATTTCCTTAAATCCTAGACTCTATGGTTTCATACTAGTCAATTCCTGACCTAAAATCTAATCCTTATCTGAAAAATGTGAGACATTCTGACCTCCCATCTCATCATTACCAGTACCAAAAATTACACCTACACAACCTGATCTTACCTGAAGCCCCACACCTAAGTCAATGCCAAACCTAGTACCTAATCTGAAACCCCACACCTACATTGTAAGTCAATGCCAAACCTAGTACCTAATCTGAAACCCAGATTGTGAGATGTCACACAAGTCAATTTCTGACCCATTACTTTATCTTCCTACAAATCTCAGACTGTCTCAATTTCTGATCCATTATCTCATCCTTACCTGAAACCCGAGACTGTGAGGCATCACCCAAGTTAGTGTCTGTCCCATCACCTCTGCTTGAAAGTATATCCCTTTTATGGAAATGAACACCTAGCGAAAGAAGACAAAACAACATTTTTAATTTATGCAACACAGTCCACCTCTGACATGCTAAGATTTTAGGTGACAATGCTTACCTTCCTTAATGACCGCGATGCTATGATGTAATGCATAAACTCCACTAAAACAAAGAATTTAACAAATGTTACCAACTGATACACATTACAAGAAAATTCAAATGTCTTCAACTCCTTCACATATAATATACTTCTGTCAGTGCTTTAAAGAGGATAACTTTACCTGTGAGTTTTCTGATGTTACAGTAATGAAAATAAGTTAATCTGCGAGTTTTCTCTGATGTCACATGGATAAATTAATCTGTGAGTTTTCTGATGTAATGAGTTTAAGTTAATATTTAAATTCTCTGATGTAATGAGTTTTAAGTTAGTCTGTGAGTTTTCTGATGAAATGAGGTTAAGTTAATCTGTGAGTTTTTTGGCATGGTTAATGTATTAACGAGTTTAAGTTAACCTGTGAGTTTTTTGGCATGGTTAATGTATTAACGAGTTTAAGTTAACCTGTGAGTTTTCTGATGAGTTTAAGTTAACCTGTGAGTTGTTTTCTGGTGAGTTTAAGTTAACCTGCGAGTTTTCTGATACAATGAGTTTAAGCTAACCTGTGAGTTTTCTGGCATAGTTGATGTATTAATGAGTTTAAGCTAACCTGTGAGTTTTCTGGCATGGTTGATGTATTCCATGTGTATTCGAGCACTCTGTGGCATTGTTCCAAACAGAAAACACATGGACAGGCAGTCATCCAGGTCTCTCAGGGCATCTTGGAATGAAGGATACCTACAGGACACAAGGGAACAAAAAAAAAAATACAAGTTGGGATGTTGATCAAAAAGGATTATTCATATTGTACATGTTCCTGAGGTCCCCATTACCAATACATTACAGAACATTAATTGGAAATTATATGCATAATTTCTTACTTAACTTTTAAAAAAAATTTATATAAAGGTACAGGGTAAGAAAAAAGTTCACAACTACTTATCCCACGGTATGAGTAAGATACAGTGACCACTCGTCTCATGGGATGAGTGAGATACAATGATAATTCATCCTTATAATGGGTTGACATGTCCCATAATATTTTCATATTTTTTTCAAATAAAGAAAGACTGTGAATAGGCATTCTTGTACTCTGCCATGATTGAATCTGAGTCACATAAAAGTCAACCTGTGCAAGGCAGTCTCTTTTAACTAAATACCCCCCCCCCCCCCCCCCAATAACCCAAATCAATCGTTTGCTTCTTCAACACTGCAAAGGATGTTTTGTGATAATAACTATCTGGTTGCATTTTAGATGTGTTATAAATTATTATATGTCATATAAGCAACTGTCTGTTCAAAGTACCAACAAATATATATACATACAAATATCAACTAATTCTCTATTGACTTTGCTTTTGAAGTTTAACACAATGAAATGTTTAAAAATAAAAGTGTTATCCAGATATGGGGTCTGTCTATTCTAATGGAGACCTCCCTGATGTTGACCGGACCGAGGTAGTTACCGGAAAAGTGCACATAGGGAAAGTAGTTTATAGTCAGAACATTGTAAAAATAGAAGTCTAAAACATTGTTTGAAATAAAAATAAATTCACCAATTACAGAAAATCTTACTCATTACTGGGGATGAATGCATTATGGCATTCACTCATCCTGAGCCAATTTTAACTTCCAGGACATTTTTCACGCCCTGAGCCCAGAGGTACCTAACTCTTTATGACAAGATGGGAGATAATTCTGCACAGATAAGTGGAACAAGATTCAAGATGACTAAAACAGACCAGGGTTTTTGTTAACGCACATATGTGCGTAATTTACGCACTCAAATTTCATTTGACCCCCTGAAAAAAATTACTGCGTCAAAATGATGCACTGCCCCCCCCCCCCCCCATTTTATAAAAACCGAAAAACACCGAAAGACTTTTGAGAGGAGTATAAAATTCTATCTATTTTTTACTCTTAAACAAAGACAGAAAAGAATGAAGTTTAAGTTAGTACAGTTAATTAATACATAGCCGTAGATTTGTCTCAGTACCTCTCCTTGACAATGTGGTCCAGCTTGTACTTGGGTTTATTGCTGCGAATTCTCTGTTCCGCATCTTTGTTCCTTTTATTTATCGCCTTCTTCAATCGCCTCACAAAGTGCTGTATAAAAATGAATTAACTGTTTTAATTTTTTCTTCATTAATCACCTCACAAGTATTGTATAAAAATATATATAAATTGTTTGAATTCTTTTCTTCATTAATCACCTTTAAAAAATGCTGGATAAAAATTTACACCTCCAATGTTTTTGCTTTTAATATCTTTATCAATTGTAATGATAGCTTTTTTCTTATATCAAAATTCTAGGAAAATATAAGTTAACGAAATGATTGCTTGTTCTCTGAAACACCCTGCACATATCTTAATCACCTTCTTCAGATTCCTCACAAAGTGTCCAAAAAAAAATAAATTACCACAATATATTATATTCATTGTTAATCACTTACTTCAGACATTATACAAACATTTGAATGGAATCATCATATTACATCAAGGGACTTCTATCTATAGAATTTCATGTTTATCCCCCTTAATTGAAATTTGCAAAGAAATCACCTGAAACAGAAGATGATGCTCTCCAACTATATGTACACAACAACTGCTGATGCTAATATTTACAGTGTCCCAATATTTCTTGTTTTAAAATAATGCACTTTTTAGAAATTATCTTCACACTTTCTAAACAATTGCTGTGGTTGATATTCAGATAATATTGTGCTTTGAACACAAACAATTTCTTACATTACAGCTGGGTAATTTCTTTCTGTAAATACAAATCTTTGATTTCAATGTATTGTTGCGGTTCAGGACTTCACTCATTAAATACACTACTTTATACCTATACGACATTAAACTGACCTGATAGCAGATGTAACTTTAGAATTATCCAATTAAATCCATATCGTTACAATGTTGTGATTTTCATTCAGACTAACTGCTTATGTTAGAATATTATGAACCCTGAACCCGATGTTTAAAACTACTTCTCAAGTCATTTATAAGCAAAATATGAACAATAGAAATGATCTACAATTGATTTTATTGAACTTGATTGCTTTGATTGACATATTGTTATAAAATATGTTATGTTTCTTATGTTTATATTGGTACAACGTTATTAAGTAATATTTACAAAATTTAACGCGCTAACTTAGATAAACGTATGACATTATCAGTTTGAAACATTACTACGTCATAACAACAACTGATGTAAACAAGAGGTACTGTGAGCAATGCTCATTTTAAAAGAATACCCCCCGCTTACCCCAATCTCCCAAAGGGTGTTGGTAATAGGTATAAACTACCTCTTTTCTGAGTGTAAAAAACAAATGGCATGACAAACCGAACCATATTGCTACTTCGATGTCCAGTGCGCTTGACCTTTGACCTTTTGACCCCAAAATCGATAGGGAACATCTTCATCCCATGGGTAGTCCATATATATGATATGGTGACGGTAGGTGGAAAGGATAATGCTTTAGAGCCCGGAAACCATTGCGTCTACAGACGGACAGACGGATGGACGGACGGACAACCCGATTCCAGTATACCCCCCCCCCCCCCCCCCACAACTTGTTGCAGGGGGTATAATAAAAGACAGCTGTTTTGAGAGAGAAGATCAGTGAACTGCAGAGAGAGACTCGGTACACTTCAGAAATAAGACAGTGGTAGGTACCAAATAGTACCAAGTTTAGGTTACATGTAACCACATATTTATTAAGAGTGACATAATGTTTTTATAGTAATTTACAAGCCCTTTTAGTAGTAGGGACGTCCTGGATTGGTTCGTCACCGTATACTTAACTAAATAACGTACCAACCAAACGAGTTATCATTGTATGTGTATATACAATTTGACCAAAGGATCGTCGCAATAAATGTTATAAACTTTATATAGAATATTATTCTTATACATATAACTATCAAGTGAAGATATTATTTCAAAATGGACCATCAATTGGTCATCGTTCGTCATATAAATTGTGGTCAACAAAAGTAACCATTTCCACCTTGACAATTTATTAGAAGATAAACAGCGGCCCATGATTATGTAACTACCCCATACCCTCGGTTTCGTTACAGTATTGTTTTAATTTTTGTTGACTTCTTACAAAATGTATATCCAAAAAAATTTATAAATAAATAAAGCACGATCTTGCAAGTCCTATGTAAATGATTTTGATTTTCCTGGCTTTGTAAAAATACCACAAAAATTACAACCTCCTCCCCTACACCTATTAAAAGCTACCCTACCACAAACGAATTATACTGTATCTTTCTTCAGACATCTGACCTTGAACTCCCTGAACTTGTTAATGATGGGTTCATGGGCCAGAAAGTTGATATCCTTGACCAGGTAGTATGTCTTGGGAACTGTGCTTCCTCTGTTTACTCTCTTCTTGTGCTTAGGTTCATGTGGATAAATTCCTTTCAGAATGCACAAGCGTCTACAAATTTTTTATATCATATAAGTAAATAAACAAAATACCATGGGCCACCCAGTTGTGAGTTAAATTCATTTTCAGTTAAATGCAGTTTCAGGTTCTTTATGTACATAATTATATTGTTGTGTTGTTGGTTTTTCCGTAAAAATAAGAACCTTTTTTGCCATAACATGTTAATAAATTTTGTTATATAACAGTATATTATATGTGTGTGTGTTTGTATGTATGCATATATGTTTGTGTTTTCTATATGTAGAAATTTATATGATAAATTTATATATATGTATATGTATGCCTATATACATCTAATCCAAGGGGCCCCTGGCACCCTAGGTAAAGATTATAAGGGGGTCTCTGCGGAGACTTTACCCCGAAATAGTAATGTATTTTGGAATTAAAGACTGATATATGTGAAGAAAAAAAAAAAAAAAAAAATTCATTTTCTTTCTTCTTGTTCATGACTGTACAAATTTGAACTACAAAGAGGACAGGTGAGGCATTATCTATATAGTGAGGATAGGTGAGGCATTATTCATATAGTGAGGATAGGTGAGGCATTATTCATATAGTGAGGATAGGTGAGGCATTATTTATACTGAGAGGATAGGTGACGCATTATTTATACAGAGAGGATAGGTGAGCTGACATTATTTATACAGAGAGGATAGGTGAGGCATTAATTATACAGAGAGGATAGGTGAGGCATTATTTATACAGAGAGGATAGGTGAGCTGACATTATTTATACAGAGAGGATAGGTGGGGCATTATTTATACAGAGAGAATAGGTGGGGCATTATTTATACAGAGAGGATAGGTGAGGCATTATTTATATAGTGAGGTATTATTTATACAGAGAGGATAGGTGAGGCATTATTTATATACTGAGGTATTATTTATACAGAGAGGATAGGTGAAGCATTATTTATACAGAGAGGGTAGGTGAGGCATTATTTATACAGAGAGGATAGGTGAGGCATTATTTATATAGTGAGGTATTATTTATACAGAGGGGATAGGTGAGGTATTATTTATATAGTGAGGTATTATTTATACAGAGAGGATAGGTGAGGCATTATTTATACAGAGAGGATAGGTGAGGCATTATTTATACAGAGAGGATAGGTGAGGCATTATTTATATAGAGTGGATAGGTGAGGCATTATTTATACAGAGAGGATAGGTGAGATGACATTATTTATACAGAGAGGATAGGTGAGATGACAATATTTACCTGAAATCAGCCAGAGTCAGCTGCAGTTTGTTGACTGCCTGGTTTCTGGACATAAATGCCGTGGCTTCTCCTTTTTCATACTGTAATAGACAACATCAGATATGTATAATTCACGTCTAATGCTACCATAAAACATATTAAGTTCTGTTTTACTTTGATGTGAGACAAATAAGTCTAGAATTTTTTTTTATTGACACATCAAAACTGAAACATGTACATATATCTTGAGATCTTACTAATTCACCCATACTGTCATTAATTAGCCACTGATGTACTTGCTTGTAATCTGTTGGCATTCACAATGTACAAATAAAATGGCTGCAGGACTCATCTCTGTTACATTTTTCATCTGTTTTTCTTGCAATTTCTTACCTTACAGAATCTCACTTTCATATTTCAAAATTTGTAAAACAATATAAAGGTGTTTGAATGTCGTCCACAATGTGGCTTGAATGACGACCCCATGAGATGAACAACTCCAGCAGTCTACTGAGAGATCTAAGGGTAACCCTCTACCGTATATACTTGCCTATAAGCCTATAAGTTGGTTGTATTTTTTAAGGTTATTTTGTAGGAATTTGTCATTGACCCGCTTATAAGTCGGTACAAATTTTTGTCAGAATAGGTTGACAATTTCAAGTCAATGCTCTAGTGTTTTTACCTATGTTTCAAAAAATATTTTGAGAAATCAATAATTATGAGGTGCTCAATATCCAAGCCATATCCGTTTGGAGTTTAAATGCATCCCTTGATCTATTATGGACCATGATCCCTTGATTACCTAAGCAATTATGGTCTCCTAATGACCAGTACCTGACACCGTGTTTACTTAGTGGCACGTGCCTCGCGAAAATTGTCATTGTGGGATTCCGGTATAATTCATTGTATCAACAATAGAGTTTTTAAGAGTCAAGAATGATGATCTAAATTATCTGTTAACAATATTCAATCTTTTAAGAAATATATTTCAGCCGGTATACATATGAATATTTCAATATTAAATCGGGTTCGTAATTCAATTTTACCGATATACGAATTGAAAGTATTAGTTACGGGTATGTAAATAATTTTAAACTAGATAAAAATATGTAAATACTTGTACTTTATACATGATTTTAAAATACATAAACAATACGTCTAGATATTTGTGAACAATAATCATTTGTGTGGTAGTCCATGATAATCGTCGGAGTTGTTTAAAAAATACTACATTACACCGACCAGAAAAATACCAATCTTCTTAGGACGCGCCTTTAAGTCGGACATAGAGTTTTGTACAAAAAATTGACTCCCAAAAAACCGACTTATAGGCGAGTATATACGGTACTTTCTTCGTTACATTGGTGAGCAATGGAGCACCAGATTAACCGAGTAGCTTAGGGGTTTCCACAAAGTGTGCTGACAATCATTATCTCTAAAGGACAACTCCACTGGCTAAAGGGCTCTAATAAATGAGCTAAAGGGCTAATCCTTTAAACCCTTTGGTTTATTGGGTAGAGCAGGGTTCAACACTAATGGTAGGCCTGCAATCTGAGTCCACCAAAAATGGTAAGGTCTACCCAGTTTTCTGCATTGAATACATGTATTTAGTCTACTTAAATCTTATCAACTATGAAAAGTCACATTAAAAATACCAATATCCATTGTTTGCTTTCTTTACTCCATATACCGAAACTGGAAATTAATTAATAAGTCATTCAAGTTTTGCATTTTACATTTTTGGCCCAGTTCTGGACCATGGCCAGTTCCGAATCACTTTGTAATTCTTATCTAAAAATACTTTATTCATTCTTTATTTCCTCCAAGTGGGGACATTGAAATATAAATTATTTATTTTCCAATTTCTAGCAAATGTTGCTATTTTTTCCCCTATACTTCTCATTACCAGCTCGTTGGAGTTATCGCGCTTTGATGACTCTTGTGCGTCATTGGTAAGAAAATGCACAAATCTCGTGAGCAAGTGCGAGATAACTGGGACATAAACGAAATGGTCATAGCACCTCCCCCCCCTTTTAAAAGTTAAAATACATGGTGTATTTTTAAATAAAATTACCATTAGTCAAACTGCATTTTTCAAATATTCTAACACTATCTTATTAAAGATGTTACATGTTTTTTAAACTCCACCACACCTATTTTAAAAATTCCAAACAACGATGTTCTCTGGACACCCAAGTCCATCAATATTTCATAAATTTCAAATTAGCTTAGATGCAGTTTGGAAACGCATTAGGTGTGTTAATTAGTGTTATAAACGTCTTTAAAAAATGCAGTTTGGCATATACATGTATATAACTTGTTCTCTAAAATATGGAAATTGACGGGGGGGGGGGGGGGGGGGGGGGGGGGGGGGGGATGTACGTGTACGATTACAAAGTCCATGCCATAAAAGGCATATGAACTTGTCCTAATTGTATGATAAAATAGAATGTCTTCATAGTCTGACAGAATAACTTCAAAAACATATTCATCACATTAATTACAAGAAAAGTTCTTGTGTCGGATGTGCATATAGGTTTTTCCCTTCACAGTTCTTCTTGCGATTGACGCTTTATATCAGTCAGATTTGGCAAATTTAGTAGCTTCTCTTCCTCACATAGTTTAATAAGTTCGTCTGTTTTCTTGTAAGAATAATCAATTCCTAAATTTGACTTTAGAATTTTAATCAGTGTTGTGGTTTGCAGTCGGTTATAATATGTATTCGATACCATAATTCATATTACGTATGCCTAAGTAATGTGTTTATATTATGTTGTCCCGGTAACAGGACTTTACGCGTCTTTAATTTGAAGAGTTCCACTAATGGAA
The DNA here is from genome assembly GCF_947568905.1 of Ostrea edulis. NCBI lineage: Eukaryota > Metazoa > Mollusca > Bivalvia > Ostreida > Ostreidae > Ostrea > Ostrea edulis. The sequence goes on along the minus strand of NC_079164.1, from coordinate 87,008,873 downwards.
ATGAGGCCCAGGCCCTTGATATCAAAAACTTAAAAAACCTGACAATGTTCCATTTCATAAGTAATATCAGATGTAAGCACACATATAAATACAACACACTATAACTTTCTCATAATCATCAAAGTGGATAATGCCCCCCTCCCACCCCTGAATACAATTTTTTAACTTAGAAAATTGGAACAATAAAAATATGAATTGCAACTAAATGTGGTTCTTGAATTCAATATTCAAAAGTATATATAGTGTAGTTCATTCCAGTGTTCGAAATGGGTTTAAAACTTGGTATAGACCATGGGTCTATGCCAAAAGAAGATGACATAAACCTCATTGAATTGACATAGACCGCAACATTGAAAAAAAAAATAACACAAATTTAAAACATTGTTATCACTTCTAATGTACTTAGAAAGTATATTTTCTTTCCATTTCCATAACAAATTCCTCCTTCCCTCATAATGTTTATCAGACGATGACTTTTGGGATAACTCTATATATTTCTAAAAACCTAGAAAATCGGCATAGATAATTTGGTGTATGCCAATTACAATTGGCATAGACCAGTGTCATTTCACATAGACTCGGTCTATGGTTAATTTCAAACACTGTCATTCAGCTTTAGTATATCTAATTTTATGCCTTTAGTTTAATATATTCCAAGTTTCTCATCCTTGCCAACACCACAAGATTGTTGTTATCATAAATTAACCAAACTCAAAGAAAGACAATGTTTGACAATGAAAATGCCACAATTTTGGCTATGACTAGATGTGAAGCTTTGAAAATTGTGTAATACAACGTTAAAAATATAAAGATTAATTTAAACTGGTCTCTGATTTTTTTCTATTTCTACAGAAACTAGGTATATCCTAAGTGGAATAAACCTACAACCATACTGATTCAAAGTTTGAAACTGATTAAAAGTCGGACCAGATCAGTTTTAAAATGTTCAAACTGGCCTGCAGTCATTTCAAACTGTGATTCTGACATCATTCAGAATGAAAAGTGTGATTCAGAAACTGACCTATTAACTCAGTTTATATGGTAAATGTAAAGACTGATAATATTTGCAATGATTTTCAAATAATGTAATTCATTTTTCATCAGAGTACTTTTTCTGATCGTCTCACAAGAAGATCAAAACCTAGAATTATCTTCAAAGATTATACCGCCAGCAGTCATTAATGAAAATGTGATCTGGAACTTGACCAAATTCAAATAGTAAAAGTGTCAATCCATGAAGAAGTTATCCTTTGGCAGGACTGTCACTAGAAATTATTGAAGACAAGTTCCGGACTCGTGGTTTATAAGCAGCTCGAGTCCCACGAAAATTCGATGAGTCCCATTAAATTTGATGAGTCCCATGGATATCTAATGAGTCTTTTTTATATAAGATAATTAAAATAGAAGCAGTACAAAACATCAATTTTAAGATTTATTTTCAATCATTCGTGACTTGGCTTCGGACAACTTATTGTCCACACCAACAGAATTATTTCCCCGAATCTCGCATCATCACAACACAATATTAAACAGCATTTTAATCAAATCATTATTGTGATAAAATATATGCGTACTAGTTTTGTTTGCCGACGATCTGAAAAGCCTACCAAAGTTTACAAACTACGCTACTTTCAATTCCAATAAAAATGGCTATCGGAAGACAAACATTTATATTTAGATATAGATCCCGATTTGTAAAACAAACAAATAAATAAAGTACTAAGAGTAAATAACTGCCAGTGGCAAAATGTTCTTGATTTTGCATGTTATCTAAATATCTTTTGAATATTAAATTCTAATTCCCACCTAATTGACTGATGATAAATAAACAAACAAGTCGGATTGGGACACTGTGAACTCGGTGGTATTATTTTGGTTCACTAGAGCGTAACATTTTACCTAGATTTTTTCCTACTATGAGTTTTAACTGATACACAATATCAGGGCTTCTAAAAAATTATGATTTTTACTCAGAGTCCATGACTGTCACTGACATGTCCATGAGACTCGCCATAGCAGACAAACTTGCATCACAAATGGTCTAGAAGTAGAACGCAGATTCTTGCGTTAGTGACAACCCTACTATGGGCAACTCAATTTAATACCAAGACGCAGAAGAGAAGTCATGAAGTAGATGGTTAGTTGATAACCCTTGCTTGATATTGACAGTTAGTGTGTTAAGACTCTAGATGATGGCAAAGCATTTAAATCATTTGTCATCACCATAATTTTAAGTAAACAGCAAAAATTAGGATGGGGAAAAGTACCGTTATCGAGGTTATTTTGTGCCATCTTGAAGGCTACATTGATCCTGGCCGCTACAATCCTCCCTTATATACTATAGATTGCCATTTGTAATTACACAATGTTTCAGTACAAAACTTAAACTGCAAGCTGAAATATATACAGGACCACTGGAATCGAATCAAAACATTAATTTAAAACAACAGAAGCGTCTGCAGTATTCATTAAGATGTTTCTAAGAATTTGGAAATAAATTATGAGTATAAAGCCACAGCAATATAAAAACAAACCTTCTTTTGTCGCTGCCCTCCCATTTCACACGTGTTTTTGTGATGTTTTTCGTGGAAAGGGGCATAACTCTACTTTGATTCAAGAACCCGATTCAAATCAAATCATTAGTTCTGTTAAAAACGAAAACAAACTTTTTAACAAAAAATCATTATAAACTTTTATAACTTTCGATGTTTTAGCATAAATGAATATATGATGCTTTTATTGATCGAAAAATAATAGTGGTTTTTTTTTTAAAATTATCATCGGGATCGATTGTCACAAAATACTGACGGGTCAAATGGTCACCATGCTGGCTTACAAAACCATGATGATATCACACAGGTCAATACGAATTTGCTACGATATTTCCCGTCAGTTCAACAAGTTAATCAGAGATAGACACATAACAACATCATGTTCATCGCTGTATCGGTGCAAAAGGGAGTACAGTACCGCGGCGGAACAACTACAAGAACCTCAAATTCATGGCACGGAGAAAGAGTTCTCGCCAAAAATTGAGAAAATAGTGGATGAAATAAGTCAGTTAACTTTACTAGAAGTTTGTGATTTAAATGAACTTTTGAAAACGAGACTAAAGATTAAAGATGGACCGGTGATGGCCATGGCGGGGCCAGCTGCAGCAGCAGCCCCTAAAGATGAAGAAGACGAAGATGTGGCTCCACAGAGAGAGAAAACTGCTTTCACTGTGAAACTTGTGAAATTCGACAGCACTAAGAAAATCACACTCATTAAGGAACTCAAAAATATTATTCCTGACATTAATCTTGTGCAAGCTAAGAAGTTTGTAGAGGCTGTTCCGCAGATCGTGAAGGCAGATATCATGAAGGAAGAGGCTGAAAAACTACAAGCAGCCATAGAGGCTGTGGGTGGTGTTGTTGAACTAGAATAGGGAAGTGTTTAACATTAAGTAAATCTGCTTTAGAGTAGGAATTGTTGTGTGTATCTAATTTATGTAGAAAGACTTATGGCCATGTGCAACATGAGAAAGATACATACAGCATTGTTGTGTTATTTGTACAGTACATGACCATCTAATTAATAAATGAAATATATGAACAAATATCTCCTCTAAATTTTGTTGTGTTTTACTTATATCTTATTGTTGCCAGCTCAGAGTTTTGTTGAGGGCATGCACAACATTTCTGACATTTTCTCTACAGTTATTGTTCATCTCATCGATTTGTTTGATTTCTAAAATAGGTTTAACTTTTATATTGTAGTAATATTACCTGGATAGCACCTAACTAGTAATGCAAGGGTCCTAGGTTTGATACCCGATTGTTCCAAAGAATTCCCCTATGATTTATTTGGCATCCCAACTCGCTCTGGAAAGTCTTCAGATCAGAATTATCAGGTGAAACTCAAGCTGGATGGTCTCGTTCTGCTTTTTTGACAGCAGCTAGCAAATTATGAGATTAACGACCTTTTGTAACATTTTTTTTCATCCACAGTCCATCCTAGTAGGAATAATTAACTGACTTGAAGCCCTCGTGGATTTACTTTCTGCTGGTGACTCTTGGATACTAGCGAAGACAATTAACATTAAAAAAACCCATCTCCCTTGTCTCCGAATGTTTTTTTGAAGGATAAATATTATTCTTCATTCGACTCCTTGTTCATTTTACTAACATTTTGTCTTTGACAGGGTCTGCTTGCATTTTGACTTAGAGCCAGGATTATGAGTAATCTTTCAGTTTCAAGTTTCAGAATTGAAGTCGAAATCTGTTGTGTAGGATTCTTAAAGCTCTTCATCCAGCTCAGTGGTGTGTTGTCATCATGTTCTTCAGAAAGAGGTACAGAGGGAATTCTGAAGGACTGGACATTAGATCCATACAGTGGTTTAGGTTTGACTGGATCTTGAGTCCACGCTATGGTTTAAGTTTGACTGGTCCTCGTATCCATTCTATGGTTTAGGTTTGACTGGTCCTCGGGTCAACTCTGTGGTTAAGGTTTGACTGGTCCTTGGGTCCACTCTATGGTTTAGGTTTGACTGGTCCTCATATCCACTTTATGGCTTAATAGGTATGACTCGACCTTGGATCCACTCTATGGTTTAGGTTTGACTGGACCTTGGATCCACTCTATGGTTTAGATTTGACTGGACCTTGGATCCACTCTAGGGTTTAGGTTTGACTGGACCTTGGATCCACTCTATGGTTTAGATATGACAGGACCTTGGATCCACTCTAGGGTTTAGGTTTTACTGGTCTTCGTATCCATTCTATGGTTTAGGTTTGACTGGTCCTCATATCCACTCTATGGTTTAGGTTTGACTGGTCCTCGTATCCATTCTATGGTTTAGGTTTGACTGGTCCTCGGATCCACTCTATGGTTTAGGTTTGACTGGTCCTCGGATCCACTCTATGATTTAGGTTTGACTGGTCCTCGGATCCACTCTATGGTTTAGGTTTGACTGGTCCTCGGATCCTCTGTATGGCTAAACTTGACGGGACCTTAGATCCATTGTAGGGTTCCGGCTTGACTGACAATCCAGCTTATTTCAATATTGGTAATTGGCATTTGGATGTATCTCAGACTTGAAGTCTCCAGACGATCACATGATTGATCTTGTTCCCGTACATTTTTATTTTCTTGATCAAGATCGATGAGCATATCTATGCATTTACATTTTTGTCTTATCTCTCTTCACCCCAAAAAGCGTACAGTTCAGAATATACATTGTATAACGAATTGAAAATTCATATCCTCATTTAAATTTTTTAAATTGGTACATGTATAAGGATTTTTTTGTCAATATCTAACGTATGACAACTTGTTCTTTTTTCGCTATTGTAACGCTCGTTACGCTGACATGGTCAGAATATATCATAGATTGTCTAACAGTTTTGTGTGTGTGGTACTATTATCTTCGCTAGTCAACGTTGACGATACACGGGAAAGTATTGTCACCCTTGGCTAGCGAAGATATGGTACTATATGCATTGTAATTTGGTGATTCATTCCAAAGCAAATAAACCCATGGAAATATAATTAAAATCTTTTTGGAAATATCAAAATAAAACAAAAGTTTTACTTTTACTATCAACATTTTTTCAATAAAAATTTCCCCGTGGGGTCCGGGTTAGAATGGTTCCTCAGTACCCCTTGCTTGTCAACAGGAAGAGGCGACTAAATGGGGCGGTCCTTCGGATGAGACCGTAAAACCGAGGTCCCGTGTCACAGAAAGTGTGGCACGACCCTGCTCAGGCTGTGAGCGCCGAGTATAGGCCTAAATTTTGCAGACCTTCACCAGCAATGGTGACGTCTCCATGTGAATGAAAAATTCTCGAGAGGGACGTTAACACAATATCCAATCAATCAATAAAAATTATAAACTCACTTAACATTACTTTTATATTTAAAGATCTGAATGAAAGACGCACAGAGAGACTCTTTAAAGGGACACTCGTATCCTCTGTAACATGTTCCTGATCCCCTAGAAGATTGATGATGTTTTCTACCATGGCAAATATTTAATACCGAATGATACAACAATGTTAAATTTATATATAACAAAGTAAAGATAAGGAACAGTGATCGATGTCGTAATTCCAATCCAAAAATAGAAGTAGGGCAAACACGGAAGCCCTTGACACATAGACGTGATGACTAGGGTGAGTAAGCATCCCCTGTTGATCAGTCACACCCGCCGTGAGCTTTGTATCTTGATTAAACCATAGTATATAAAGAACTACCCAACATTAATTGGTATGGAACACACCAGACAGCATTCGACTCAGTGATAGCTTGTACTTGGAGATAAGAGCAGAGTTGGCAAAAAAGTGGTCAATATGAGTATTGACTGGGCCGGTGGTCAATACTGGTTAAAACCGGTTAATACTGGTCGATTGAAGATTATTTGGTCATTATAGTCTGTATTATTTATTTTAAATGTTTAAGTGACCATTATGGTAAATAATTGAGCTATCAGTTTATAATGTGCTTATAAGTCATAATATTAAATAAACAATGTACAAATGACTCTGTTGAATTGGGGAAGATGTAAAAGTTTCTGTTCAAATTCCTTAGTTTAACAAGAGAACTACCTATATAAGTATTGTTTCATCAATCTTCATTTTAACTGTTGAATAAACATTTGAGGGAGTGTGTTGGTGATGTTTTCATAACAATAACAGGCACACTGGTCATCTCTGGTCCCAGCCTATGCGTATTAACACCTGTCAACTCTGTTTCCTGTGCTCAGGTAATGTCCAGCTACCTTTTATTCTTAATCTGTCTAGGTACATGTATTAAGAGGTCTGTTCCCAATCGTCAACCTATGCTATAGAACTGTGACCCTCTGGTAGGTACTGAAGATATTTCGGTCAGTTTCAGCAAACCAAATATATTAAACTTATGAAATTACATTTGATTATCTAATAAAAAATATCAATGAACAATTGATCCATATAATGAAAAGACTTCATTTATCTTTATCTTTGCAAGAAATGTACAAAAATAGGAAAATGGAGTTTTAATCACAATTGACCATTATTGACCACTTGAGGAGTATTGACCGGGATGGTTAAAACCACTGGTTAAAACCGGGGGCGGTTTTGACCGCCCAACCCTGATCACAGACTTTGCGAAATGCTGACTTTAAACGAGACTGTTGAAACCCCATCAACATCAACTTATTTGACAGTAGCCTGCCTCTATTTAAAATTGATCATACGCAGAACATGCTGAGGAATGTTGAACATGTTGGTAAAAATAATGAGCTTATTTTCAAATACAACCTGTGGTTAGGTCGAATGCTGTTTGACATTCCATACCCATTGTTAGGCCCTTCTTTACATACTTATTTGGACTACGGATTACTCCGTTGACCTGGTAAGGATAGAGGGCTCACGGTGGGTATGACTGATCAAAAGGGAATGCTTACTCCTCCAAGACACCTGATTCCTCCTCTGGTGTGTCCAGGGGTCCGTGTTTGTCCTACTCTTTTAAAAACTTGTATTCTTAATTGGATTAATGAGAGTGGTCGCTGTTCAGCTTAGGAATGCTCTTACCTGGTATATATTAAAAAGGAACTCGAGATATATCTTTGTTGACCATTGGTAATTTAGTATTTTCTCTTGACTCGATTTGTAGGATCCAATATGACATTTGTTGCTGTATTTTGCTGCAACATACTTGTCATCAGTTACATACTTGTCAACCTCATACTGGTACATCAGTTTTCAAAACATTATTTTCATTCTTGTGACTATTGTTTTCGTGTCTGTTTTCACTTGCATCATCTTCAGTGCTTGGTTTGTTGCCATGGTTTTCGTTTTTATGCTCTGTGGTTTAATTTCGTTTTTTTTTTTTTGTATGCTCGTTGACATCCTTTTTATCCTTCAGTTCTCTTGCAGTGTTGACTTCATTTTGTTTGCCTTTACTTTTTATGGTTGTGTGCGTCAGTGTCCAGTGCTGGCAAATTACAATGCATTTTTTTGGACAACTGCTGCAATAGCAAGATGTATTTTGCAATCTACAGACTGCCGTCATGTGTGCAAGCTCAGCGTGCCTCTTACAGATTGGAGGGGTGCGTGTTTAATTTTTTAAATTATTCGGACTCTTCACAGAAAGTTTTATTTACAAAGAAGTTGACTCTCTTGATGTCTGCATTGATCGCTCAGATCTACAAGTCATCTGCGACCTGAATATTTGCCTTCTGTGAGTTTACTCCAGAAATATTTTAAATCGAAAGAAACTTTATCGGAAGGGTTGTCTTTTAGAAGTCTCCTTTCCTGATTTACGTATTTGTCTGAATTTGTAGTTGTCTCGAAACCATGTCTTAAATATAACCTTGATTTGCAATTGAAGGAATGTTGTTGATATATGTTCTGTACACGCCAAAATGTTGACCAAAAAAATGGTATAGCTAGATTTTCAGACAAGAATTTCTCGTGAAGGTTTTGTAATGTAGTTCTTCTGTTTTTCACGGATCTTTGCCCTTGGTTGCCTCCGACTACTACAGCTTTTCTTTGAGAAAGCACTATGCATCTGTGGTTTTTATTGCTTTGGTCATCTTCTCAAATAACATTTGAAATCAAACTGTGGTTCACGTCTGCGGACTTTCCGAAGTGGGAAATATGTGTGTATTTCTCTTTCCTGCTCATTTCGAAAACAATAACATTGGACAGACGTATAACTGCTGTTTCACTTTCGACAAAATATTTCTTGACATGATTTCTCCAGGAAATATCTAGATTTTCTTCTGGGTGTCTGTGGGCCTGTATTGGTATTTGTGTTTACTCGTTTGACTTTTCTTTGGGGTGTTTTAAATTTTCTTCGTAGTTCGTAAGTACAATGTACATATTTCTCTAAACCAAAACAATATTTGCAATATTTCCTCAAAACTAACCAAGTTCAGCAACCTGTAATTGTCTCAAAAATTGAAGACAATCAAAAGCCTTGCCACATGCATATCTTCAATACCAATACAAACACTCTGTGAAATTAGAAGGTTCTCACTTGAAAACTGTGGGAGGAGTTTACTGGACAAATCATATACTCTCTATGTAATATTTCCTCAAAACGGACTAAGTTCAACAACCTGTAATTTTCTCAAAAATTGAAGAAAATAAAAATCCTTGCCACATGCACATATTCAATACCAATACAACCTCTCTGTAAAACAAAATGCCCCTCACTTTGAAATTGTGGGAGGAGTTAACCGGACAAATTAAGTGCCCTTCATATCACATCAATTTTCAAATAAAGGGACAAAACTCCTACAAGAGAGGTTGAAATGGATCAACATTGTAACATGATCTACAATGATCCACAAAGATCACATTGTAAGTTTCAGCTTGATTTGTGACAGAGAAATGAAATTAGAACAGAAAATCACGGACGGACAGACAGACGGAAGGACGACGGACGTACATGCATCGCTGTACCATAATAGTCCGGTCTAAAGACAGGCGTTCAAAAGGCATAAAGTTTAGGATAACAAAGATATATGCATTGAAAATCAATTCATCAACTTGATAATGATTTAATACGAGTTAACACCTAATTACGAGTCATAATAAACACAGCAAGTTACTTTCCATTTTCAATGCACGAATCTCGTAGAAGTTGGCTTGCACTATACAAAATAAAAAAAACACGCAGAGTATTAACACCAATATATAAAAAATATTATCAACCTATCTGTGAACTGAACATAGACAATTTGTCATATCCATTCATGTTCAATATTGTAAGTGAATTTGAATTTTTTGTAACATCATCTCTGTTTAACGTTGACTTTGATGCCGTATTTTGCTCTCATCACGACTTCCGGGTGTTCTTGGTAGATGTGACCTTCTACCAATTCCAGTTTGAATCTGAAAGCATATGTTTTAAAATAACTACATATATAAAAGGTTTTACTTTCACATCGAAAAAAAAAACCCTCGGTAAATTTTTTGTTTTTTATATTTTGTCTTCTTATTTCTTACCTCTTTACCAAAGACCCGATCATCACCTTTTCCTCATTCAGTGCAAAATTCTGACCGATGCAATTTCTGAAAAGATATTCGTTTACCTTTAAGAAATAAGAATAAAATGGAGAAACTGCGCACACTGAAACTACTGGGAACATTATTGTTGTGTTGAAATTGTATGTTGAGAAGTCTTTGTCCATGCTTACAAGCTTTCGATTCGTTGTTGCCGTTATTTTTATTACAATTTCCCTGAGAGAGTTTCTATGTGGCGTGGATACTTTCATTGTTGACAACGGTTTACGTCCCCTTAATGAGTGCTTAAGTTTGGTCATGTATGCAACAGAAATTTGTATCAATACCTGGAGCCTGCTGAGAAGGGAATATATTTGTATGGATCTCTTTCTTGTTTGGTCTCATCTTCAAATCTCGAAGGTCGAAATTCCTAAATCAAATATTGTACTTTGTATGAATAAAAGTCTATAAATTACAAACATAAATGAACTTTTCTCTAAGTTCTTACTTCAAATGAAACTCAAAGCTTCGTATTACATAGAACATTGTTGCAGAAATTCCAATACATTAGTCAGTCTGCTGCTCTTATTGAACACATGCGTACCCTGTGGTCGGGCCAAACGTCGGGGTGGTGGTTAATGGCGTGAATCAAAATATCTACTTGAAAATGCGCGGGGATTTCCACACCGTCTAGAACCACTGGCCGTGTCAGCCACCGACTTATGAAAGGCACGGGGCTATGCATCCTCATCACCTCCTTTAGAAACATCATCGTGTATTTCAGGCGACCTAGATCCTCCCTGAGAACAGCGAGAGAACGATATTGCACCACTGATCATATACAGGCTGCCATGTTCAAAAAGAGTATGACCACAATCCTCGACTTCAGAACAATTCACGTGAGTATATACCATATAGCTTAAAATTGGATTGTAGGCATTACATATCTAGTATCAAAAGTATCTACATGTATAAAAATTAGAAAAGAGAAGACTACGTTTCCTTAAACAACAAATAAAAGCAAAGTCAATTTCAATTTACCCCCTTTTCCGTGTCACTTACCACGTGATTTGTGGTCTACCATTCAGAACTGACGTCACTTCCTGATAAATCTTCTCTTGCTCCTCTGGATACTTAGCCAGACAGTAGATAGCCCAGCTGATGGCAGACGCAGTCGTATCGTGACCTGCAGGAAAACAAATCTATAGTTATGTTGAATTAGCGAGTTGTAGCTAGTAGTTTGCATCCGGTATTTACGGACATAGAATACCCAAAAAGAAATTTGGTATAGAATTTTGTAAAACTATTTGTAAATGTTTCTCAAATTGCTAAAACACATTTACCACACAGAGTTTTCCTAGAGAACCACCTTAGTTTATTTTTGCATTATTCACAGATCTTTACTAAAAAAAATTCAATGGAAAAAACATTACCCCAAAAACTTGAACTTATAAAACGTCTTTTTATTGGTGCATCTCATGTATTGATTACTGATTGACGTTGTTGTTTGATTAAATGATAGAAAATCCCACTTCAACACAGCAATGGCCTACTTCATTTGATGCGTCCAAAATCTTGGGTATCCTATGACATCCATTATAAAAGTCTGTTGGAGATTGATTGACAGTATCTTGTTAAACGTCCCTCTCGAGAATTTTTCGTTCATACATGTATGGAGACGTCACTATTACCGGTGAAGGGCTTCAAATTTAGGCCTATGCTCGGCGCTTACGGGCATTTAGCAGTGAGGATTCTTTAGTGTGCCACACCTACTGTGGCACAGGACATCCGTTTTTAAGGTCATCTCTGAGGACCCGTGACATCATGCACACCTGATGCCGAGCGTTTCACGATGGAACTGTCACAACCTGTTTTAACGACTTAGGTCTGTCACGGCTAGGATTCAAACCCCAGCCTTCCACATGCGGGACAAACACTCTACCTTTAGACCACCATGGCGGTTGGAGATGGATAAATTTATGCATATAGTAGTGTAATAGCGGTGTAATGGCAGTGTAATGGTGGGTTAGTGGTGCAATTGCAATATGGTAGTGTAAAAGCGATGCGGTGTTTTAGCTGTTTAATAGCAAAACAGTGTAATAGATGTGCAAGTCCGGTCTGGCTTTCTAAGGCGTAACTTTTATTTTATTTTACCCTCGAATAGGAATGTATCCACTTCTGCCCTAATGTCCTGGTCATTTAAGCCTTGCCCATTCTCGTCTTTGGCCGTAATCAGAATGTCCAAAAAGTCCAGCTTTCTCTTGTTCAGTTGGTTGGGATCTTTTTCCTAGTACAACAATTGTCTCAGAAAGTTGAAAATACAAATATTCTTGTAGAAAAGAAAATAACACAATTTAATTTATGTTCTACATACTAAAGAGTTCCTGCGAGAAGCGATGATGTCATCAGCGAATTCGTGGACTTGATCAATGAGACGTCTGTACTCTCTTCCAGAAGATGAAAGCCAAAATAAAAAATCCGGATAGAGCCACGGAGCTCTGAAAAATTTAAAGTAGATATTTCTATTTATGATAAATACTAGATCCTGCTATTTTATACTTATTTGGGAATACATTTTTTTCCTGAATTATTGTAGTCATTATAAACACTTACAGAGTCCTTTTTATGGAAAGATATCCTAGTCTTCTGACCGCTTGAACGTATGGATGACTGTCCCTGTTGAATATCTACTGGATGTTAACAGTTCTGTGTACATAGAAAATGTAAGTACCCTCTAACTCTGAATGAACTTCTTAATACGACGATTAAGACTAATATTTCCAAGAGTTTAGATTGTATTTATATAAGCTGGCTAAGATTGTAGAGTTAAGAGCGTTTTATATTGAAATGTATATATATTTCTGAAACCCATGTCAAATAACATGATCACTTGACAGATAATTCAGTAAATGAATTATACCCTTTCTCCTGCACCTGTCCGCTGTATGATAGAGAACATCTCAACATTGTATCCAAGGTTGCCAGAGAAACCTGACTATAGATTTCTATGCTCTCCCCAGAATCACAAGCTTTCTGTAATTTGTTCTAAAGAAGAGATTTTAAGATGAATTAAACATTTTCACAGATTTTAAAATTTCGAATTTATATTTTTGCAGTGCTTACAAGAAATATGTGGGAGACATCGTTGTAGATCTGGACATACGGTTTGAGTATGTCGAAATGGAAGGCAGGCGTCAGCAGACGACGGTTCCTCTCCCACTTCTTCCCGTCCGATACCAGAAGACCGTCACCTTGTTTATAAAGCAGACGGAGACCTTCAAACTATGTTCTTGTAGATCAGACCCAAAGCAACCAGAGCACTAACATAATATTTATAAAAACCTTTACCTACCCAACCAAGGAATAATCATCCTGTAAGCTCCTCCCATATTGTACTTCGTTTTCGGTTCGGAGGACTTGAGGAGCACTTTGGCGGTATCAGGGTGACAGGTGGCAAAGACAGGGTAGAAAAACATAACCCAGCCACTAAGAACTTTTGCTTTGGTCTCGTCAATTGTCTTAAAAACTAATTGGAAGTAGTCAGCCATATCATTTATCTGTCAAATATAACAAGCAAGTTTGAAATACTACAAGTATCACTGATTTTGACGTAGTGTTTGAAGCGTAAATGAACTAGTATACTATTCATAATCAGGTACTATAGTAATTGTATAAAATGAGCAAAACAATGCTATATACCAAATGAATATGTCCCCAAAATGGATGCCATGGTTCGAATGAGGTGGTCTGTGCCGTGACTCTGCTCCATTGTTTGTATCTGTAGATGTGCTGCACGAGGACTAAGCCGAGGTAGACCAATGCCGCACACAGCACGGTTTGTACAATCATTACTATGATCCCCCCTACAACAGTTTAATTGAACACGATGAACCTGTTACCAGTGAATTGTGGAACAGATAATTGTCGTCATTTTGTTACTCGCTCTACTGATCCGTTGACTTAATTTCTTGATGCTTTCACTGTTCGCATTGGATTTGCAGACTAACGTGCACTAAATTTGAATAGGAATCACTTGCTACTATTTATAGATTTGTTCGAGACAGTCGGGAAGATCCTTATACCTATAACGGGTTCTCTCTTCTGTTTTTCTTGGGGGGGGGGTGTAATTGTCAAATCTTGAGAATTTCTGTCCTTTACATTGACATGTTTCTGTGTAGTTTTATAAAAAAAAAAAATATTAAAAAAAAATAACTGATTACGTACTTTTCTGTTTGAGAAAGTTTCTATGCATTTCGGTAATTCTTATGAATAATATGGCAGTAAATACAATAATATGGATTCTATCAAATCTTGAGAATTTCTGTCCTTTACCCAGACATGTTTTTGTGTAGTTTTGTAAAAAATAAAATAACTGATTACGTACTTTTCTGTTTGAAATTTTTTTATGCATTTCGGTAATTCTTATGAATAATATGGCAGTAAATACAATAATATAGATCAAATGAACTATGATTGAAAAGAGCCAACAATATTGCTCAAGTTCCATACATTTGGACTGGAACTAATGACCTGCAATTAAAGAATCCATAATTACAACTGGTTTGATTTAGGATAGGCCTAGCTCAAACAGAAGCATGCGTTTTTGAAAGGGGTCCGAAATTGATAAAATTTCGTTGATAGCGTTTTACTTGTTGAAGACTGATTCAAACGAGAAATCCAACAAGTCAGTATTGAACTATAATACTGTAACATTTATACATATCATTATTCACAATTCCTTTTCTTAAATTGGTTCATATATGTAAATGCTTTATTTCCATTTCGAAAACGGCAATTGTTTATATTATACAGGTTTCTATGTTATAAATGATAAATTTGTGTTTCAATGTTAGGAAATATCTAATTCATATTTATCGATACCATAATAGAACGAAAATAGTCAAGCAGGTAGCTAAACTGTGGGCCACGTTATATTTTACTGTGCATCAGTACATGTAGTTATTTCAGTCTGCTCCGATCCATTTTCCGCTATATGTTTTAAATAACATCCACACCAAAAACCCACAGCGATCGTTCTATAAAGTGACCTAGAAATGAATAATTCGCATATTTATAAAAGCCAACATTCACGAACTTACCTAAGTGTATGGCTAGATGTATTGCCTGTTGTCTCAGTCCAGTAGTGAATACAATTCAGATCAATATGTACAATCTACGATCGGAAATGTTTCTTAATACTTTGACCTGTTATGCTATGTGAAGCCGTTATCGCCATAAACTACGTTTTTTAAAAAGCGACATGACCAGCAATTTTCGGTTTATTATCAAACTCCAGAAGACCACCTCACACTATATACTTTATCTTTCAGAACGATGTAAAAATTCGTACCTGTACAGAATAAAAGGTAACTGTAGAGGCCACTGATTAAAGATCGAGATATACCCGCCCATATACACTGTAGCCCGTGTTGCCGTTGTGCATGCGAGGGTCGCAGAGAGCGGACACATTTCCCGAGACTCCATAAATCACCTTTTTATTACATAATTTACTTATTAATTCTATATACATTCATTTTAAAGTGCACATTCGCCTACATTTTCGATAGCAGACAGTTTTTAGTTCACCTGATCTAAAAGCTTTTTCTCCAGAACCACTGGGCCAATTTCAACCAAACTTGGCACAAAGCATCTATAGGTGAAGGACTTTCAAGTTTGTTCAAAGAAAGGGTCACGTCCCTTCAAAGGGGAGATAATCACGAAAATACAAAAATTGGGTAGGGTCATTAAAAAATCTTTTCAAGAACCACTGGGCTAAAAAAGTTGAAATTTACATGAAAATTTCCTGACATAGTGAAGATTCAAGTTTGTTAAAATCATGGCCCCTGGGGGCAGGGTGGTGTTGCAATAGAGGATAAAATTTTACATGTGAAGATATAAGAGAATCTTTTCAAATTTTCTCAAGAACCAATGGACTAGAAAAGTTAAAAGAGGGTGTTGCACCGAAGCGTGGATTTACCCTAATCGGAGCTCGCTGCCAGCACTCGTGACGTAGAACTGACCTTCATCCATATTTATATTCTTATTGAGCATTTGCCATTTAAAGCTGACATGAATTAATAAATACGTACACCTTTCTCATCTTATCCGCCATATTTCTTTCAGGTAGCCTAATTTACTCTACCCGTATATACCCCAAATGTGATTGTCACACTTGAGTGATTTTTCTAGGTGGACTCGACCAGTGCACATCTCCGATAGTAATATATAGGGAATGAGAAACAAAATAACATTTTAAAACATTATGCTTTGCTCAAAATTACAAAATATTGATTGTATACTAATGCAACATTCTGGAAGTTTAGATAAGTTAGACAAAAAATGCCAAAAAAAAAAAAGAAAAAAAAAAAAAAAAGCTTTTCTTGCATGCTTGTAAGTGCATGCAAGTATTTGCATTTTCTAATAAAATAAATGCGGATAAATCATTTGTCAATTACATACTGATAGAATGGAATAGGCAAAGAGCATAAAATATATTATTTATATCAATTCTTGCAAAATAAAGGTGCATGCCATATGCATAATATGCAATGCACAAGATATAATCGCCAAAAAAAAGTATCAAATACGGGCGTCTATTCAACAGGTATCGGAGATGTGCACTTACCGAAAATATTAGATTCTCTTTATTCTGATAAATCCACGAAATAAAATGATAAACTCCATTTGTATCCCGTTAGAACTTTACAACACGTTCTCATTCCATTATACAGACTGCGACACACTTCACCCGTGCCAAACAGGGTGTCTTCAATCAGGGGAGATGTCAGAGTCGAAAATTTTTCCTGTATTGAATGCTTGTCTGGTCGAGGTTTTGCAGTTTATAGAAATGGGGAATCTAATATCTGGTTGGATATATTGCGTGCACAATTCAAAATTTCTCGATGATCATATACAAACTTGGATATGCAAATAAGGGAATAATGATCGAAAATATACATCTGTGTGCAAATGCGTGTATTACATTTGCAATCCATAATAAACAGCTCATTACACAAAGACACATATGAAAGGATATTTATAAACGAAAATATAGTTTTCTTGTCTCTTTTGGAACCACATAATTATTTACGGTCTCTGTATGTCTATATTCATTGAGAGAGAGAGAGAGAGAGAGAGAGAGAGAGAGAGAGAGAGAGAGAGAGAGAGAGAGAGACCGTACTACTTCGATTTATAATATATCATTTCATAGAAGGAAAGAAAATTGATCACTTATATAAATGTAAGCTTTCAAGCATTAAAAATTTCCAGCTATTTAAAAATTTGTGATTGACAATATATTGGAAACTTACAGGAGTTGATGCTTATAATTGAATTCATTACAAATTTTAAAAAAAATATTAGTTTGAACTGTGCATGTAGAAAATACTGACTTTGTATGTTAGAATAACGGGGGAAAAGTAAATTGTCAAAAAAAGTGGGGAAAGCAGACCAGCCTTCCTGCCCACCCCAACCCCCTGTTTTCGTGCCTGAAACAACATATCAATTCGTGTTGAAAGAAAGGTGCATATCTACATTTCATTAAATTCCAAAGGAGCTCGAATTTATGTGTTCCCCTATTAATTATTTTGTATGCAAGATTCGTTCCCAAATTTAGAATCATGCTTTCAGTCAAAGCAGAAATGAACTTATGTTGAAGTATATCTAGTTTGAATGCAAATGTTGCTTTCTAGACGTTCCGTCCCATAATCAATCCGTCCCTTAGTCGATTCGTCCCATTACCGATCCGTCCCTAGACTATCCGTCCCCTAGTCGATCCGGCCCAGAAAAAATCATATTTTTTCAAGTGGTATTTACAATACTGAATTGATTTAATTCATCTGTGTATTTCATCTTCATGCATGGTGTGTGTGCCGCTGATATCTTGTCATCAGGTAGTCATCCTTTAATATGCTCTATGGTATTTATGGCTTTTTTGCAGACTAATTAACCTTGATCACACGTAATGTATATTAATCTTCTTGAGACTGTTTATCATAACGAATATCTCTTCTTTTAAAAGGAAGAAAGACATACTTTGCCAAAGCATTTAAGGTATTTGTTCCTCTATATTGAAATAAGCTTTCAGTATTTCCCAAAAAGAAGAGATGTTTTGATATTTGACAGCTTTTTCTAAGATCATTATACACATCACAATATTCGATAAAGTGGGCTTCATTTTCAATACAAAGAATACCTTTTGTTTTTAGAGAAAGTTTACATACTCTCATTTCTTGGAATATTTCTATACCTGCCACATTCTATTTCCAAATCATGAGCAATTTTTTGAACTTCTGGAGTTTTAAAAAAAACAAAAAAACTTCTAATAGTTACATGTAGGTTACTGTAAGCTCGTAATGATGAAAGGTTGCACAACAATGCAGTTATAAAAACTGTTTTCACTAAGGTGTTTTCACAATGATCAGTGGACATGGGACACACATTTACATTTATTGCTATACATAGTTGAATAACGACATTTTCATAACCATCTCACTTCAAACAACAATTATAAATCCTAGCAAAATGGGCCGAATCGACCATGGGACGGACCGTCTAGGGACGGATCGACTAGGGACGGACCGACTGGGGGACGGAACGACCTGTTACCCAAATGTTGGGTTCCTTCTTTTAATTTCATCAGACTCATTAGAAACCCCTCTCCCAAACTATGCAGCTTTGTTTTTATTGATATCTAAATCGGTATAAATGAATCCGGATATAAATTATATAATGTTTTTTCGTGATCATATAGATATTGATACTGATAATGAAAAAAGAAAATGTTTATACTCTTGCCTTCTGCATATCCTACTAATGCATTACAGTATATTGACATTGTATCATATCAAATAAAAGCTCAACACGAATTTTACTGATTTATGCATACTAACATCTTATCGAATACATTTGAATTTGAAAGTTCTACGTACAGCGGTATGACCATTGCGCCAGACCTACGAAATGAAAATATTTATGAATAAATTACACTCAAGCCTCAAAGTAATCATTATGGCATGTTACAGAAACGTTAAAACACACAAATATGCTATAGTCCTGCAATGCATGCATACGATTTTTCTGAATACATGTATTTATGTATTCATGAATGAAGTTCCTACGCTTGAAAATATCTTGGTCTTTATGCATTTTGTTTTGTGATTTTGGTTTACCATTCCTTACACTGTGTAAATGAAGGAAAACTTGGTAAAGGGTGCAATTCTACATGCACCATATAATTAGTATACATGCATGTGTAGCAAAACAAAATGTACATGTAATAACCAGACATGTATCTTCATTTTTCATGGGGGGGGGGGGGGGGGGGGGGGGGGGTACAACAGGGGAAAAATGGAAAATTGGATTCTTCAAAATTTCTTGCCATTCAAAATAATAATTAAAAAAGATGAACGAAAAGAGCAATAAAATAAAACAAAACACCCAAACAAACCAAGATGTTTTGTCCGATGTTCAAAGTCCTAATGTGGGGTGAAGGGTTAAAGAGTCTTTTACTTTGACTACCTCAATAATTTCCCCCTACACTTCATTTTCTTCAGTCGTTGGGGGTCGGATGGGGTGGTTAGAGTCCTCTACTACTATGAGTGCCTCAAATCTTCATTTTCTTAATTGGTGGTGGTGTGTGTCTTCTACTATTATATCAGAACTTTCAAGCTGGGGTAAGTGGGGGAGGGGTTGTCACTCAATGTATCTTTTATTTGCATTACGAACTAACAAAAAATGGATATTGTTATTAAAGGTGGGTGACAGACACTCTTGTCCTCTCCCCTTGATGTTTGATAACGACGCATAATATGATAAACTCGATGATTACATTTTGCATTAGTACAATTTGCGTCGAGTTCGACGCAGAATGTAATAACGCAAAATGGCATAGATATATAAGATCTATTGAGCGCTAAGTTAGCATAAAATGAAGTAATTGAAAATAACATTATTTAAAAATATGTTTCATTTTTAATTAATCAAATAAATCTGTATTATCAATTAATGAGAGCAATATTGAGTTACTAGTACTGTTCTCTTTTTATTGAATTAACGATATCATTTGTCTTAATAAGAGCACGATTATTACAAGATCATCGGTTCTCTCTCTCTCGTCGTTATCTCTCTCTCTCTCTCTCTCTCTCTCTCTCTCTCTCTCTCTCTCTCTCTCTCTCTCATCCCACACACTCGTACAGTGTTGTATATGCAAATTTATGTACCTAAATGATTTCCTGATTTATAAATCTGCAATACTCTGACCAGTAAATCATATGGTATAAGGATCCATGCACAATACAGGGTAAATATTATACTCTGATACTTCCCCTGATTGAAGATAGCTGATCGGCACGGGCTAAGTGTGTCGCAGTCTGTACAATGGACAATGTTGTTTACTGTTGGAATGCAAATGGAGTTTATCGTTTTGTTTCATGGATTATGCAAATAAAGGGAGTTTTACTACTACTTAGAGTATTTTCGACAAGTGTACACGTACATCTGCGGTCCTTTACAGATATTATGAGTAGGCCCAGGTAAATAGTCGTCCGCATTCGATGCGTTTTCATGGCGAGCATACATGCCATTTTTATAAGTACAGTAGTATTTATGTCTTTGCCTTTTACTTGAAGTAATTGTGAATGGTATAGATTGTATACTCTTTGCTTATTCCATTTTATCAATAGATAAAAGATGAAATATTTCTCCGCATTTTTGCATAGTTTTGACATATTTACTGCAAATGTACGCACGTTCACGTAAAGTAAAGGCATTCTATATATATTTATCCAAATATATATATTTAGAATGATTTACTACTGTACGATATGTTTATTATAATTTTGAGCACTGCGTGGTGTTCCAAAACGTGATTTCATTTCTTCTTGATGTCCTATAAATTAGTATCGGAGATGTACGTGTTACCTGTCGAAGCTACCCGCACAGGTAAATCGAAGACACTGATGTGAAGTGAAGCTTAGCAAAGCTCGTCCCCTTATATACCATGCGAACCCCGATGCATATAACAATAGAAATTCCAACTAATATGGCGGATTAGCAGAGAAATATGGCGGACATATAGAATTATACTATATTTATTAATTCATGTCAGCTTTAAATACCTGTAGGATTCCCCAGTACTAAGGGCAAGCCTAATACATTTTATGTGTCAATACATTATACATGTAGTCTAAACATAGTATAAACCTAAGTTTTGAAATCGTGAAAATTAAATTGTGATTTTTTTCTTCTTCTGAGTATCCGAAACAATGTATACGGTGACATGTTACGAATGTATCAAATATGTGATATTCTATACTTCTACAGTCTAAAAGATCTTATACTCGTATGTATTATTTTCTACAAGCAACAGTTGACAACTGTACATGACTCTGACCACAAACAAAATATAGGAAGTTTAATACGCATTAATAAAGTTCAATAAAATTATATGTACATACACCTGAAAACATTAATTCACCATAGCATTATGCTACTGGAATACATAACATCTTATCCACTCAAACTGCTTAACGGTTATTTACCTTATTTGGTCTTAAAGTTTTTCTTTCAGAGCTTTGCAAAGATCACAACGGCTTTTCGTGAAAGACACCATATTATGCCTTTGTCAAATATTGATTTTCTTTTGATGTTCAGGAATTGTATCTGGTTATTTTCAACAGTCTTGTTACATGTATCACATATGCGATGATAAGAGCTCCCACCTTGTTATCGCATGGGCGGTATTAACATCAGAATTACACAATAGAAACAAAACATATCTTTCAAATTTTGATAAGTGCATCAGAAAATTAACTTACAAAAAATATGTAATTTGTGATTAATATTGCAGGGATAATCAGTTTTCGTGAAGTTACATTTGTTGTTTCATGGGTAAAGCATGCGCTGATTGATTTCTGGGGCGTTGAAGCAGTCGGAAAGTGTTATGATCGTTCTCACAGATATACACATACCTGTCACAGTCAGTAATGTTAGATAGTACTCTCTCTCTCTCTCTCTCTCTCTCAAATTGTAGAAAGTTTGCTATTGCAAGGCATTGATCCTTTTCCTACTTTAATATTTGTTTTATATATGTTTCTTTTAGAAAGATGACCGACTTGCTAGAAGATGACCGACTTGTCACATATTACAAAAGCTTCTCATTTTACCTTTATTGAACCATACATTCAATATAAGGGTAGATTACCATATACCGCCGTCGGAAGATGCGTGTGCATATATATACGCTTTACCTCCAAAACAGCAAAAGTAACTTCTCGAAAACTGATTATCCCTGTCAGTATCAATCACATATTGGTGGTTTCATAAATAATTATTCAGGAATTTATTTCTATTTGTACAAATATTAAAAGAAATTCATTCCAACTCACTCGTTCTCATGAATACATGTTTAAAAATATTGTCCAATCAAAGTATAATCGTTATAGTAACGAAACTCTTTTGTTTTTAAAGGTAGCATTAATATCACAACAATTGTATACCGAAATTGGGCTGAAAGCGTCTTTTTGATTGGACAAATTCGCTCAGGGTATACTATGAGCGCCCAATCAAATTGTCTAATTAATTATTCGTGATATAAATATATGTAACTATAAATACTATAAATGTATACGGTATAAATAACTGTATACATGTACATTAATAACCAATTACAGATTAAATGGAAGTTTAAAAAGATATGTTTTAAGTTTGTTTTTAAAAACAGCTAATGAATCCTCGACACAAATATCCAACGGGGAAGGGGGGGGGGGCAGTTCCATAGAGTTGATGAAGAAACATCAAACTGTCATTCGCCAAACTGTTTAGTACGAGCGCGTGGTTTTAGAAGGTATAACTAATCCACAGAACGAAGTGTTCGCTGTGGATGGTAGACTTGAACTAGTTCCTGGATGTATGCTGGAGCTTATCTATGTAGAGCGTTGAATGTATACAACAGGGTTTTATATTTCGTTTGATATATTACAGGTAACCAGTGAAGCGATATGAGAATTGGTGTAATATACTCATGTTTCCCAAGCTCATGTTTCATATCTCTCGACTGATTAGATACGCAAGAGCTTGTTCTTCGTATGATCAATTTTAAATGGATGCAAGATACTGACAAACAAGTTGATCTTACAGGGTTTCAACAGTCTCGTTTAAAGTCAGCATTCACAAATTTTATGGTCATTATTATGATCTAGTTTGCCAATATATCCTATCATTGGATCAAATGCTGTCTGACGTGTTTCATACTATTGTTAGACCGTTCTTGGCACACTGCTTTTGACCACGGCTTACTCTATTATAGGGTTCACAGCGAGTGTTACCGGTCGACAGGGGATGCTTACTCCTCCTAGATACCTGATGCCACCTCTGGTGTGTCCAGGGGCCCGTGTTTGCCTAACTCAGTCAGGTGTTCTACCAACTGAGCTACATGTATCTGGTCATCGGCGACCGAACTCGTCTGACCGCCACACATAATTATGTGTTGTTTTGGGGCGAGTAGCCGATAAGGGAAGATTTGGCACATTTTGCATGACAGCCATCTACGTAAATATTTGGATTTTAAAAGTCGGAAACCGATGACTAAAACCAAAATACCAGCAAATGTTTATATTATAATTAGAATGATATCACAGGCGTGGATTTAAGGTTGTCGAGACAGATGACATCTTGATTTCAATCTCCACAAAGATATCAAACTTATTCTGATGAACAAATGATAAAACTCTGCAAATTAATGTCATTAGAATGCAAATATTTATTATCAAAATGTCTATCCTGAATATCAAGTTTTAACTAATATGACATTCCTCACTGATGGAGCCATAAGATGTAACTATTTCCTTTCTTCTAGATTTATCTTGATGCCATACTTTGATCGCATCACTACATCCGGGAATTCTTCATACACGTGACCTTCCACTAAACTCACTTTGAATCTAGAATTAAAATCAAAATGTTTTAAGCAGTACTCAAAAGAAACCAACATTCATTCAAAATTACCAAAAACACGGATGAGACTATAACGATGAACGTGTACCTTTTTAGCATGGACCCAATCACAACCTTCTGTTCATTCATAGCGAAATTCTGTCCAATGCAATTCCTAAAAGAATGGCAATTCCTTCATGTACTAAAATCTTAAATATCAATTTCTCAACAAAGTGCACCTGGTCAACACATTCAGTTAAAAATTAAGTACAAACATCTTACCTAGATCCAGCAGAAAATGGAAAATAGCTGAAAGGATCACGAGACAACTTAGCCTCATCTTCAAATCTCTCAGGCTTAAATTCCTAAAATGATAAACAAGGTTGCCTTTTTTATGTAAGGTTTGTAATAATTAGGTTGTCTTACAGACTTCTGGTGTTGACGGCGGCAGGGATTGTTAAGGAAAAGAAATCTTTCAATTTCTTAGATTTGTAAGAATAATCTAACGCTTTGGTACAAAGTAGATAAGAATAATCTTTGAGATTCATTTATTGAGAAATACTTTTAATTCGTGGTTTCATTTGTGCATGATGTGCGTATGCGGAAGGTAAGACAGGCAAGAGGCGCACGAAACCCATGTTCCAAGAATAATTCAAGAGCAAACTCGCCGGGTTGTACAGATAATGACATACAGAACTGTGGTATATGCAAAATATAATTTGGTAGCCCTGATGATGAATTCCTAGAATGCCAGAGGTGCCGAGGTCACTTCTGTATTAAGTATTAGAACAAAACTATAAAACAGTATAAATGCATGTCCTACGGTGAAATGTGGTTTGTGCACCATGTAGAGAATAGAGAGAAAGTGGAAAAATTGTTACCTGACAGAGAGATTAACGCCAGAAATGACGAGAGCATGAAATGCTTTTAAGGTAGCTCACTACACTAAAGCTTATACTCTGTATGACACCACGTCACACGATGGCGATTTAAATGTTTTGTGAAATTATTTGTATCGATCGATTTGTTTGTCTATCATCGTAGCTAATTGGTTAAAGCATTGGGCTGGTGAACCGCAGATCTCGAGTTCAACTCCCCAGAGTCTTTTATTCATATGTGTTGAAATAATTTTTTTGAAAGTCATCTTTTCATCCAAATGTGTATAGTTTTTGACATATAAACTTATTGTATATCATCATATCTTTTATAATTAAATCAATTCGTATTGATTTGAGAAACTATTTCTGGGTGTAGTGAGCCACTTTAAGTTCTCGTTAGTGAACTGGAGTAAAAAGTGGCAAGTAAATGTTCCAGCAGACAGACAAGCCAGTGAAGGACAAGAACGGGAACCCTCTCACAACAACAGAAGAACAATTGAAGAGATGGGTAGAACACTTTGGAGAGCTATTAAATAGACCAACACCAGATATGCCTCCAGACATACAACCAGCCAATGCAGACCTCCCTATCGACTGCGACAAGCCAACAAAGACAGAGATCAGGAGAGCAATTACCACACTTAAGAATGGAAAAGCAGCAGGGCCTGACGAGATACCAGCGGAAGCCATCAAAGCTGATACAGAGACAGCTGTTAACATCTTGCACAACCTCTTCAAGAAGATCTGGGAGGAAGAGAACGTCCCAGAGGAATGGAAAGAAGGCATCCTCATTAAGCTACCAAAGAAGGGAGATCTGAGGGACTGCAGTAACTACCAGGGAATTATGCTCCTGTCAGTGCCTGGCAAGGTCCTCAACAGGATCCTTCTCGAGAGGATGAAAGAGGCAGTGGACCCAAAGCTCCGTGACCAGCAGGCTGGTTTTAGACGCAACAGATCATGTGCTGACCAGATAGCCAGTCTGCGCATCATCATCGAACAATCACTGGAGTGGAAGTCACCCCTCTATATCAACTTCATCGACTACGAGAAAGCGTTCGACATCGTGGACCGTGAGACACTGTGGAAGATACTGGGACACTATGGAGTACCCGAGAAGCTCGTCTCCCTGATCCGTAACACCTACCAAGGCATGACATGCAGGGTTACCCATGCTGGCCAGATGTCAGAGAGTTTTGAGGTCAAGACAGGAGTTCGACAAGGATGTTTGCTGTCACCATTCCTCTTCCTCTTGGTTATTGACTGGATCATGAGGACTACCACATCAGGCAGGAATAATGGTATACAGTGGACACTCCTGACGCAACTCGACGATCTCGACTTTGCCGATGACCTGGCTTTCCTTTCACCAAACACAGTCAGATGCAGGACAAAACAACTCACCTTGTAACAACATCAGCAGGAACGGGACTCAAGATCAATTTGAAGAAAACAGAATTGATGAAGATCAACACCACTGTCCAATTACCAGTCACAGTTGGTGGTGAGCCCATCAAAGAAGTTGAGTCTTTCATCTACCTGGGGAGTGTGATGGACAGGCAGGGTGGCACAGACCGCGACATCAAGTCAAGAATCGGCAAGGCACGAGCAGCGTTTACCATGTTAAAGAACATATGGGCCTCAAAGAACATAAGCATTACTACCAAACTGCGGATCCTCAACTCCAATGTTAAGTCCGTCTTGCTGTATGGAACAGAGACATGGAGAATGACCAAAACAACCCTGCAGAAGATCCAGACAATTTAAAAACACCTGTCTCAGGCGCATCTTCAACATCCGATGGCCTGAAAAGATCACAAATGAAGAACTATGGAAGAGAGCAGGGCAGGAACCCATAGACATACAAATCAGACGTAGGAAGTGGGGATGGATTGGACACACCCTAAGGAAGCCACCTTCCAGCACCACACGCCAGGCCCTGACCTGGAACCCACAGGGTAAGAGAAAGAGGGGACGTCCAAGAAACACCTGGAGGCGTGACTCAGAAGTAGAACTAAAAGCGCAGGACATGACCTGGCATGACGCCATAAAAGCAGCCCAGAATCGTGTTCGTTGGAGGACTGTCGTAGATGGCCTATGTTCCTCACGGAACGACAGGCCTAAGTAAGTAAGTAAGTAAATGTGACAAGAAAGACGTTTGTGAATTAGTAAAAAAATGATATTGCAGAGAGATGTCAGAACGATGTAACAAGAATGCGTGGAATCGAACGGGAAGAATTCACACGACCTCAAGCAGAACAAGGACATTACAGCAATCTCCGATTGTAATATTGGTGAAGATCTATCTGAAATCAACAAAGGAGAAAAGACCATTGCTATATACGGGGTGGCTGAATACGATTCATAAACAAAGGAGGAACGTCGTGAACACGATGCAGACAAATTCAAAGAAATAAACCAGAGCTGTGGGGCTGACATACAAAAAAGTGTTTAGAAGAGGAAATTAGCCTCAGAAAATTCGTAAAGGAAAATCCTTGAAAACCAATGCTAAAAATAAGAAAGTGCCAACAATCCGTGGACATAGTTTCAGAGTGAGAGGACCTCCGAGAGCAAGAAAGATAGTAGAAGTCAAAAGCAAGGACAGCTAAATTTACACAATTCAGGCAAGTATAATGTAAATAGTTTTTGAATACAGTTACTATAACAGATAAGTTATCGTGTTTTTATACAAATGCAGACCAATTGCGTAACAAATTATCAGAGCTCTATATCAGGATTGAACAGCTGAAACAGATGACAATGCTGAAACCGATGATAATCGAATAACTGAGGTGAAAGCAAAACATCTTTCCTATACATTTAATCCATCTGAACTCAACCTTGAATGGGTGAGCAATTATAACCTATTCCATTTAAATGTGGATAATGATGTTCGCAGCTCGGTCTTTTACTGTACAACCACAAGAGTCTACTAACTGGAGAACTGAGATTATCTATTGAATTTCATTTTGTAAAAATAAGATCAAACTCTCATGAAGACTTATCGGTATGTCCTGTGTACAGGTCACCTTCCGGTGTCATTGCCGATAACCACCAGAGAACTTTCACCTTCCGGTGTCATTGCCGATAACCATCAGAGAACTTTCATCTCCCGGTGTCATTGCCGATAACCACCAGAGAACTTTCACCTTCCGGTGTCATTGCCGATAACCATCAGAGAACTTTCACCTTCCGGTGTCATTGCCGATAACCACCAGAGAACTTTCATGTGAAGTTGTAAACTTACAATACAGATTTCAACTATCCACTCATTGATTGGGAGCTGTCGACTATAAAAGTGTAACTTCAGAGGAACAAAAATTTCTGAACTGCGTACAGGATAATGCCTTGGTCCAAGTTATCAATGAACCAACAAGATGACATGGGGAGGACATTCCAAGTATCATAGACTTAGTATTCACGTGTGATAAAAACACTATAGGTGACACAGAATATTGAGGCCCCTTAGGGAAAATTTACCATTGTGTAATCATATTTAATCACACCTGTGAAGTGACGTAAAACATTAAATATTTATTTCAAACGTCAGACTTGGTGGTAAACATTACATTCAAGTTCCACTAGTTTAGGGCGTCGTATCACTCATTAAAGAAATATTTCAATGTCGAGGGAAATATCTCAATGTCGAGGGAAATATCTCAATGTCGAGGGAAATATCTCAATGTCGAGGAAATATCTCAATGTCGTGGAAATATCTCAATGTCGTGGAAATATCTCATTGTCGAGGAAATATCTCGATGTCAAGGAAATATCTCAATGTCGTGGAAAAATCTCAATGTCGAGGAAATATCTCGATGTCGTGGAAAAATCTCAAAACAAAGATTTGGAAGTGAGAAATGAGTATAACAGAGTTTTGAACAAAGTGATGAAACTATTCAGATAAGCATGAATAAAACAATGACAATAATCTAGTTTCTGAGGTAAAATCAAACCGCAAGAGATTATGGCAATATATCAGCTCTAAAAGCAAAATCTTTAAGATATTGGTGAACTTTGTATAGATACTATTAATCCTAAGTCAGAAAAAAGTGATGTTGTAAAAGTCAATATTTTGGCTGATTTCTTATGCAATATCTTTACAAATGAACGTGACGATGACATTCCAACACTGGACAAGAGACGTATTCAAAACGAATGGCGTGGCATCGAAATAAGGACAAAGGAAGTGTACAAAATACTAAAAGCCTTAATGCTGATCAGTCACCGGGAATAAATAATTAAGAAATAATGATCGCGTTTTCGTGTGTGTTGCAGGATAACCTCCTTGGTCGAGAAATGTTGTTTTGAAAAATAAAAGCCGAGGCTTTTATATTTCAAAGAACATTTCGAGACCAAGGAGGTTATCCTTCAACATTCACGAAAACAACTTTATATCTATTCTACTACGGCGTAGAAATATACAACCGATCGCTTTTCTTTATAACTAAGAATTAAACCACTCTGACGTCATGGCAGTTTCGAAACGACCTACATTGTTTTTTGCTGACGAAAAAGATGAGATGCTAGGGGTATCCTAAATCTAATTTAAAAAAAAAATATTTCAAGTATTTTGTTGGGTGTTAATGGATTATATGAATTACTTTGAATACAGTTCAAAACAAACTTGTCTGTGCCTCGCCATGTTTACATTTACGCACTTGGAATGCAGATGTTTGGTTTATACTGAATGACAAATGTATGAATTTGTTTTATAACATAATATATTGATTGATTTTATGATTATAAGTTGAATTATCAGTCATCAACTTTATTGTCACATATGCAAAACTCGAAGTGCAAGCAAGATGTGCATCAATTTTCTCATAATCAGTTATTACGTATGAAGGTATATCGTAGAATAATGACCGCGGTATTCCTTTAATCTTTGCAATAACCGTGGTAGAATACTCATCCCAGACTTAAGAAAGAATTTCACGCATAACTTGTTCTTCCACTGTCTGTTATCTTCAACAAGTCATTAGAACAGTAACTCGTAAGTGGAATTTGGTTATAATAGGTGCGATATTTCGATTTCAACAGTATTATATATATATATATATATATATATATATATATATATATATATAAAATACATACATAAATGGGATTAGGCAGCAGGCACAATGCCTATATAAGCCCTTTCCATAGGTCAAAGGTAGTTATGACAAAATAAAATTAATATAGTACATGAAAATATAACAAAAGATTGAAGAAGAAGAAAAATAAATGAAAAAATAAACAATTATAAAAAGGGAGGATATGGAGGAAAATCTGGCTACTGAAATTTCATCCTAACAAATGTAAGCATATAGTCATAGGTAGAACAGAACCAAACTCCGAGTTCGAATATTCCTTTATGGGTAGAATATTTAGGATGAAAAAGGACATCGGTGTAACAACTGACAATAAGCTGAGCTTCGAATAACACATAGCTAACATACTAAAATATGCTTGTCAATATCAGCATTAATACGAATCCAACATCTGCACAGAGATGCATTTGTCCCACTGTACACGTCACTTATGAGAACACACCTAATGCTGTTTAATTTCCAAACAAAATTACCTGACTGAGGAACTCAGAGAAGGAACACCTATCAGATTCCGGGACTTTCCAATCTACCATACAGTGAACGACTTAATCAGCTGAAACTACATGTAACTACTCTGAGCTGTAGACGTCACCTGGGCGATATGATTGAGGTGTACAAACTAGTGAATGGTCGATATCTATACGACACTGAAGCAGAGATCTTTCTTAATCTCAAGAGTGAAACCAACCTTAAATTCAACTCAAGGAGAAATAGTTACCTACTAGTGACGCAACGAACGAGATTGGATCTGCTGAAGTACAGCGTTAGTGTTGGAACTGTCAGTACATGGAGCAGTCTTTCTGATGATATTGTATGTTCCAAATCACACAACCTTTTCACGAACAGTCGCGATAAAGACCGGAGTAGTGGTTTGAAATGATGCAATAACAAATGGAGTGGATCTATTGGAGATTCGTTATTAGAATAAGGACAATGTACTGCTCGTTCTTTAATGTTCATGTTTCAATGCATCCATTATACCGAGCGAAGCTCGGACGGGCCGAAGGCCCGTCCGCGAAGCAAGGCTCTAAAGGTAACACGTATGTAAAAGAAAAAAGTCAAAATCAGCAAAAGAAAAAGAGATAATCTCTATATACGTTCACTGAAATTTTCGTGATCCATATGGGCGCCGCCATTTATTTTTTCATTACCTGCTTCAACAGTTATTCGTGTTTTATTTTGAATGGCAATAATAGAAGACTCTGACGTGCAATTCGTAATTTAAACACTCAGTTTGTTCAAAGTGAATAGTATAATTATCATTGTAACAGGTTTTAGCAAATAATTACATATAAAACCGTAATTCAACTTAATAGATGAACGAGTTCATGAGTTTCTTTGAATAAGTATATACGATAAAATTACGGTTACTTTTTTACCATTTTGAATTTATTGGTTAATTTTGTTTAGTTATATAACGGCCTTTTTCATTGCATACGGAATGTATTATTGTTGTTTATAATTGTTTGCTTTGAAAAAGAGAAAAAAGTGGAGGCTAAATGTGACGCCACAATGCACAGTTTACGTCGCCTTGCGTTTTATTTCCCGCGTTCAATGAATAGGCGGATCCTGTAAAATTGTTGTCCCCATATAAACCCCTTTAATATTGAGATGTTACTGGGGTTTTAGCGCAAGGAAAATTTCATTAGAAACATATATTTTTAAATGAATCATAATCTACCGTACTTAACGGAATTATGATTACAGCTTGGGACACTCCAATGACCATTACATGATTCGCTCGGTCCAACGGTCACACCGTATACATATTACTAATACACTATTTCTAGAGGTAGAGTGTTCGCCCCGCAAGCAGA
This sequence comes from Ostrea edulis, assembly GCF_947568905.1. Lineage (NCBI taxonomy): Eukaryota > Metazoa > Mollusca > Bivalvia > Ostreida > Ostreidae > Ostrea > Ostrea edulis. The sequence continues at coordinate 86,977,185 of NC_079164.1, read as the reverse complement.
AGGTCGGGCTTCGAATCCCGGCCGCGGCAGACCTAAGTCGTTAAAACAGGTTGTGACAGTTCCATTGCCAAACGCTCGGCATCAGGTATGAATGTCACGGGTCCTCGAAAATGCCTTAAAAACGGATGTCCCGTGTCACAATTAGTGTGACACGCTAAAGAACCCTCATTGCTCAATGGCCATAAGCGCCGAGGATAGGCCTAAATTTGAAGCCTTTCATCGGTATTGGTGACGTCTCCATATGAGTGAAAATTTTTCGAAAGGGACGATAAACAAGATACAATCAACCAATCTACTCTACAACTTAAATTTGAAAAATAACAGAAAACAATATGAGGTTTATGGAGAACAAAAGTTGGTGGGTTTTTTTTTTTTAAAGATAATACATGTACACATGTACATGTATATACCACTTTGATATTGAGAAGAAATAGTGGCAGGAATCATGTTCGCAATTATAATTTACCATATGATCAGGCCAGACGTCTGGGTGATGATTAACTGCGTGTATGGGGATATCTATTACAAAACCAGCTGGGATTTCCACTCCTTCAATTACTACCGGCTTTGTAAGGTGTCGAGCTATTACTGGTACAGGGGAGTGCATCCTCATGACCTCCCGTAGGAACATCGACATGTACTTCAGTTCATTTAAATCTCCCCTATAAAGCACGAAGACTCTTTTCAAAATTGATGACATCATTGAATTATTCATTAAGTCTATTTAGAGATCATCAGATTTTCCCTACCATTCTAGTTGTTGACGTTTCCCCACGACTTCCACGAGTTCCTGGTGAACCTTTTCTTGTATTTCTGGGTATTTAGCCAAGGAGTAAATTGCCCAGCTAATGGCTGATGCCGTTGTATCGTGTCCTAAATGGTAAGACATAAGTAAGTACTAAGTAATTGAATATTAAAAGCAAATGAAAAGCAACTTTTGCTTTAGCGTCCTTTGTTAAAATTCAAACTTTATTATACATGTATATACGTATGGGTTGTACCTGTTAATTAGGGAATATGTGACGTTGCATTCATAATGAAATGTCATCTGAGAAATCATACCGATTATATTTTATAAATCTTCAATACAAACAACCTTCAAAAAGGAATGTATCGACCTCAGCCCGAATTTCGTCTGATGTGAGGCCCATGTCACTTTCGTCTTTGGCCGTTATAAGAATATCTAGGAAATCTCTTCGACGTGTTTTTATCAAATCTGGATCAGCCTTCTGTTAGCATTAAGGAAAAGTAATGTACTTATACTTGATCAAACACTGTACGACTGATGAATAAGTCATAGTATTTCAAATCTCACCAATGCTTCGCGCCTAGACTGAATGATTTCATCTGCAAATTGGTGAACATAGTTGGTCAATGCTTTATTTTCCCTGCCACTGGGCGTTAAACCATAAATGAAATCAAGATACAGCCATGGCGACCTGCAAGTAATTGTAATGTGTCTAATTTTGCACATCTGTCACCAGTTTGGGTCAAAACTTCTGGCAGTGAAGAATAGTGAAAAAATGTTACAGGAACTTGTAAAATCATACTTACATCATGCGTTTAATGGCTAGTCTGACTAATTTATGGACAGCATCTACGTAAGGATGGCTATTTCTGAAAGTATACAAAATGTCTAGGTTTCAAAGACAAAACCGTAGAGGTGTTATTGGTTGAATTTGCACTGTTTACTTGCACGAAGACGAAATTGAGGAAGTCATTTCATAAATAGTAATACATTCTTTTTAAATAAGGTTATAAAAGAATTGTCACCCGTGCATAAAATTCGTTACAGATACACTATGCAGCGTTAACATAAGGGAGTGCTGTGGATTTTCTTCTGACGGTTACATATGGAGGTTAAGGTGACTCGCTACACCCTGAAATAGTTTCTCAAATCAGTACGAATTGATTTAAGCATAAAAGATATGATGATATACAATAAGTATATATGCCAAAAAGGCAGCAAATATGCAATTTTGGATAAAACATGATTTCAAAAATATATTTCAACAGACACTGGCGAATTTGAACTGCGGTTGAGATCTGCGGCTCACCAGCCCAATGCTTTAACCAATGAGCTACGATGATAGACAAACATATTGATGAATACAAATAATTTCACAAAGCATTTCAATCCCCATCTTGTGACGTAGTGTCATAGAGAGCATAAGCTTTAGTGTAGTGAGCTACCTTAAATATAACTGAAAATACGTCCTCGTATTCGAACAGAAATGAAAAGATGAAAAAAATTAACAGTCATCAATCTCATAATTCCTGTAAAGAATACAAAATTACGAGTAAGGCAAACACGGACTCCTGGACATTCCAGAGGTGGGATCAGATGCCTAGGAGGAGTAAGCATCCTCTGTCAACTGGTAACTCCCGCCGTGAGCTCTATATCTTGATCAGGTAAACGGAATAATCTGTAGTCAAAACCAGTGTGTAAAGAACGGCCTAACCATTGGTTTGAAACACGTCAGATTGTATTTGGTAATGACATTGTACTTGTGACTCATCTTAATTCACCGTGTACAATGCCACATGCGGGGACCGTGATCGGTGTAGCGCGGGGATGTGATTTCGAAGCGAAGAAAGTAGGTCAATAAGTATTCAAAGACTGATTGTGTTTAATCAAAATAAATCTAGATAGCCAAAAGTATTGCACGGAAGACAGTGGTTATTGGCAAGCTAGCACTAGCAACTGGGGAGTTTAGAACTCTTTGGAAATACCCAAACACTTCGACAATATACAAGTAGGGTAGGCGCCGGGTATATTTTTCGGTGTATTTAATGAGAAATATCCACTCCTACTGCATAAACTCCAAAGTTTTTTTGACCAGAAACATTACCTTTGAATGGGACTCAATATTCGACTGAAAAAACCAACACAAAAGCATGATATGCCGAGTATTTGACTGAAAACCCTGTGTGGCGTAGGGGGGTGAAAATCTTGTGGCGTAGGGGGACTGAGACTCGCAAAGTTTCTTACCAAAATCCTCATCTTGAACACAGTGAATATATAAATATCAAATTCAAACTTGTTCAAAGTTACTCTGATATTCGTACGATAAACCGATAATGATGTGTGTGACTTTCTATGCCATTACATTTTCATTAAAAACATTTTCTAAAATACCACAATACCAGATGATTAAGACAGTTTCATATTTTAATGAAATTGACATGAACTATTGATAATTTCAGATAATGCAATGATCAGAAAGAAAAACAATCTTTGGTTAAATAAACACAGACACCTGAGGTATGGATACTACTTAGCCCCCCCCCCCCCCCCCCCCCATTTTTTGCACCATAATATCTTTTAAATGTGTGGATTCCCTGTCTATCTCACCCTAATATTGATTTATGTACAATCGTTTCACTTTTTTGAAAGCTTTAGATATTTACCTTGTACTGGTATTAAGGAGGTATGCTACACCAGAGAAATTTAATGTAGATGAAAAGTGGCGGATATGTACAACAATATTTTGAAGTTGAAAATTTGCTTTATTTTGTCAAAAAATACAGTTTTAGTAGAAGGTAATCTGAAAAAAATTTAAAACCCCTGCTGGACTCGAATCTGCGATCTACAGTTCAGCAGTCGGTATTCTAACCCACTGAGCTACTCGGCTAGGTAAATAAATAGAAAAGGAAAAGTCAAATATTACTGATATCGATTTTGTCATCCATTTTTCTACAGGAAGTCAGCCATTATGACGATGTAGAGTACTACCTTAAAGCTTACAAACAGTATGAAACGATTACATAACTAGACATGAGGATGAGATAGACAGTCATGTCTAAGGTTTAATTCTGTCAAAGTTATGATACAATTACATGTAATACCAAGAATTTCACGAATATCCAGAAATAAAGCAAGATGAAAGCATATGATATAAATGTTTTCAGGCACGTAGGATTTTTTCCCCCCAAAAAAGTGGGGAGGGAAGGGGTGGGGGGAGACGTCCACTTCACAAGCGTCTGAAAATTCTTGAAAAGCAAAAACGAAACAAATATAACAAAACCCAGTTTAAATCCTAAATCGCGGGGGATGGAGGGCAAGAGATTGATCGGTTCCTTAAATTTTATAATTCAAATATTATTTTATTAATGGAGGTATTTTATAGATCAAACTTTGTTTGTAAAATTAACTAACTATGCATGTACAGTAAAAAACACTCCCTTCTATTGCTACGTGTTTGATAATTATTTTTGTGTACATTTGAGTAAGTTGATTTACACTAACATTGATTTTCAAAAGATCGAATTACACATGAGTAAACATATTTCAACAAAAATATTGCATTAGAGAAGCGTGTTCGATAAAATTAACATGTTGCGGCCATTGACTCCTGATGTACATGTATATTTTTGTCCACAGTGTGAAATGATTACAAGATAATACTTGCATGCTTTGTTTCTACATGTAATTTCTGAAAAGTAATAATGAAAACTTGATATTTTAATGACATCCTTACCCTGGTATAATTTTTTTTAGGACTGCGAAAAATCACACAAGGGACACATAAATATAATCAATGACTAAAAGTATTGTACAGCGTCAGCAATATCATTTCAAATTGTCAGTAATTACACTATTCCTTAACTGGCACTTATTTACATGTACAATCAGAAATAGTAAATCCTTATAATGCTGCAATGAATTGAGGACCGCAACCAAACTCAGCCAGAGTTTGTTTGAACATGGACCGCAAGCATTCTCTCGCCAAAGGGTGCGTTACGCAAGATTCTCTTACATCTCTGTCAACACTTGCAATCACGTGACAATACAATCAAATGATATACACAGCCATTCTCATTTCCTTTCCTTTTAAAAGTTCTGGCAACATGTGATACATCAGGCTCTTTCATAGCGCACTGGCACTTTGATAAGTACATTTTTACCATTAAGCTGTTTGTCTCTTATTTTACAAGTGTTATGGAATGTTTTACAGCCTTCCTTACTTTTGATTCCATGTTTACAGTGATCTCTACCACGTGAATGACCTACATTCATACGCATATTACGAAGTAGTTCCAAATTTAGTATCAGAAAACCGTGATTTTAAACATTTTACAGTAAGCACCCATCAAATTGCACCAAAAGCATTTCATAATATGACTAAATATTTAGTCCAAAACATAAATGTTGAATTATTAGAAACTTTTACAAGATTTCTGTAAAAAGCCGTTGACAGAGGTCTAGTGCTCGTACAATCTAATTAGAATTAGATGTTAGATCCGCTCGCTACACAAACATCTAACATCCCATAGAGGGTCACGTCAGAGGTCAAATTTGCAACAGCCAATCAAATTTCCGCCTTCATATCGCAATTCCATATATTGTTTACGTAAGGAAGAGAAAAAATGGCGGCACCCACGATCGTGACTTATTTATCGCGTGTTTTGTTTAAATTTTAAACTATGGCGACATCGGGGGATCTTTTCATGTATACTTCAACAAAGATGACGTGTAGCGAGTATGTTAGCGGATCTAACATCTAATTTTAATTAGATTGGTGCTCGTAGCGCACGAACCTTTGAGCGGAGAATAGGACCGCAACGTGTTATGCGCCACCTGTATTCAGGGGGAAATATCTCGCGCTGCACTGTGAAAAATGCCTTAAGTTTGATTTTGACGCATATAATATTTCTCGCACAAATCGTATATATGTGCTTGTTTGGTTGGGATTCCATCATTTCCTCTACATGCAATCAGTTTTACTCTGCAAAACGCACATAAGTTTAAACATATAGATAACAGTCAATCATACACTGTGATTTTACTTGGGTTCCCTTTGAACAAAATGATTTGAGAATTTTCCATATAATTTTGAATAAAGACAATATTCGCTGTGCTGAAGATGTGTATTTTAGTGAGAAACTTTGCTTACGTTAAAAGGATTCTCGGCCCCCTTACGCCACACGATTTTCACCCCCTACGCCACACAGGGTTTTCAGTCAAATACTCGGCATATCATGCTTTTGTGTTGGTTTTTTCAGTCGAATATTGAGTCCCATTCAAAGGTAATGTTTCTGGTCAAAAAAACTTTGGAGTTTATGCAGTAGGAGTGGATATTTCTCATTAAATACACCGAAAAATATACCCGGCGCCTACCCTACTTGTATATTGTCGAAGTGTTTGGGTATTTCCAAAGAGTTCTAAACTCCCCAGTTGCTAGTGTTAGCTTGCCAATAACCACTGTCTTCCGTGCAATACTTTTGGCTATCTAGATTTATTTTGATTAAACACAATCAGTCTTTGAATACTTATTGACCTACTTTCTTCGCTTCGAAATCACACCCCCGCGCTACACCGATCACGGTCTCCGCATGTGGCATTGTACACGGTGTAATTCTACTGCCACAACATCGACTCCTTATCGATTGATATTTGTGTATCATATAATTTCACATGGGCGTTAAAAGGAAGACTGACCCCATTTCCTGCACACGTCCGTGGTATGACAGAGAACACCGTAACATGGTGTCTAGAGTCGCCAGTGACACCAAACTGTAAATTTCTATGCTTTGTTTTGAGTCGCATGCCTTTTGGAGTTTTTCCTGTAGATAAATGATTTAAGTTAGATTAACTGTCCATGCTTGAATCAGTGTGTAGCATACTGATATTTAGTAATAAACAGATAACTAGAATTATAATGAAATCCCAGAAAATATAAGGTTGTACATACCAAAAAAACATTAGAGACGTCGTTGTAGATTTGAACGTATGGTCTGAGTATTTCAAAATGGAAAGCAGGCGTCAGCAGACGACGATTTCTTTCCCACTTCCGACCATCTGACAGCAGCAAGCCATCGCCTTCAATTTCATATCTATTATTCAATTTATGTATATACATGTATGTACATCATTCTATAACCTCAATTCAGACTCTTTTTTTCTCAGAACAGTAAGATTTATGATTCAATGATTTTACTCCCAATTTTGAAATCCTGTATTCGACAATTCTATTACACATTGAAAATTAGTGAAGATAAATATTTCACTGAGGATTGATTGATTATATATTTTTTAACGTCCCACTCGAGAATCTTTCACTCATACGGAGACGTCATCATCATTGCCGGTGAAGGGCTGCAAAATTTAGGCCTATGTTCGGCACTTACGGCCTATGAGCAGGGAGGGATCTTTATCGTGCCACACCTGCTGTGACACGGGACCTCGTTTTTTTGTGGTCTCATCTGAAGGACCACCCCATTTAGTTGCCACTTACGACGTACACCTTTACGACAAAAGGGGTACTGTACCCCTTGCTTGTCGTAAGTGGCGACTACGGGTACTGAAGACCTATTGTAACCCGGATCCTCACGATACAGAAAACGATTGCTTAATACACCGCAAGCATATGAACGTACAGTTAGGTAAGCTATTATAGTAGGAATGTTAGTGCATGTAATGTATGGAATTATTATATAATGTGCATCCCAAAAACTGGAAAATTAACTAGAACGAAAAGAAGTTTAAATATATCGATTTACTTCCACGTTTATGGGATTGAAGTTAATGTTAGTTTTTCATTGATAATTTTTTCAAAATACAAGTAAATATCGTCATACAGTTCCCCTTTAGGGTACAGTCCCCGCTAGGGAGCAACTAGACACGATCTCATTGCGAGCAACGAGCAGGTCTTCTTCCGATTCTGTACTGACGCAATGGAATATACGCAACAATTTAGATCATAAGTGACGCAATGGAATATACACAACAATTTAGATCTTAAGTGACGCAATGGAATATACACAACAATTTAGATCTTAAATGATCAACCAGCCATTTACCTTTCACAATTTAGAATTTATACACAGGAATTGTTGTTTTATGATCCTTTGCCAAAATATTTGTATTTATAAACCACTTTTGACGCCTTCTGAACCTTTACTTTAGTACTGGTCCCTAAACATTAATATTGTCAAATAGGTCTTAACATTAGCTTCAACTTAAGTATTTTGTTCTACGAAGATTACCAAATTCAATATTTCCAGTTTCGAGATAATGAGAATATTCAACTCTGAAATTCTTTTAAGGGTGTATGATTGTGACGTTTTTGAAGTCACTGCGCAACTCGAACTAACGTACGTAGGTAATGATTGTCGTGACATATATTGATTATGACTTTGACTAAAGTAATATTTTCGAAATACAAAAGCATAAATCATAACAGTGGGGGCCTTATTTTGATTAAATAATTTTGTATGAATGCCGTTATGACGTGTTTTTAGGAAATATGAGGTAACGACATAAGCGCGTGATTTTTGACGCCATATTTACGTTGTTTACGTTGACAGCAAATAGAGTTTGACAGATGTCGTGGTACCGCATGTTATTATATATTTCTAGACCTGTGTATTCTGTTCAAAATAGACTCAAAATAGAAATGAAAGACGGAGTCGCAACACGTCGAACAGAATCTCTGCACAATTTTAAAAGTACATATAGCCAAATTGAACGACAATAAACTTGGGGCTAAAAAATTCTGCAAAATTTTTATCATGCCAGAGTAATAAAAGATATTTTGTATTATATTCCGAGATTTCGTAAATAATAAAAATAATTGAAAAATATATTTACCCGAGGACTAAACATTTTGTCGGCACATAGGTACATGTGGTACCGCTCACGTATATACCTCTACCGGTACATGTATATACTGTGTCTGCGTCTTGTGAATTATTCATTGGTTCATCTATGATACATGTAAGTAGAGATATACAAAGCAGGCTATGTATTATTTAGCACTGATATCTGGATATGCATGGCGGAATTTAATTACCGATGGATTTACTCATCAGAGAAAATGAAGTCCAAATGAGGTGTGCATGCATGCATTTTTTGCAAAAATAATTGAAATGTATGTAAGTTTAATTGCTTATTTGAATCAAAATTATATATTGTTAGATGTTTGGATTTGAAATTAGATCGGCCGGTACGTGTCGAAACACCTAGATGTCATAAAACGGAGGAAATGCGGAATAGGCAAAATCAAAACTTACTTTATCATCCTGTAGCTGCTCTCATCAAATAATGATTGTATGCTTTAAATCTAACATAGTACAAGTATTTGACCCATCTAATTTTCATTTGCAGATCAGGGAGGGGGGGGGGGGGGGCGCTTGACTTCAACGAGTGTTCTTGACTGCCTCTCCTCTACTTTGAAACAGGCATATTTGTTACGCAAATTCCATATTCAAATAGACCCAATCCCACTCCCTCCCCAGATTGCGTAGAAAGAAAACCAAACATTTGATTATAATTCTTGTATACATTTTTAAATAATAAAGTAGGGGATCTAGAGGAGATGAAGCACTAACACCCCCAACCCATCCACCCCCACCCCCCTAGGCATCTGATCCCACTTCTGGTAAGTCCAGGGATCCGTGTTTGTTCAACTCTTTATTTTGCATTCCTTATAGGAGTTATGAGATTGTTCACTGTTCGTTTTCTTCAACTTTCATTAATAGTTTTATGAAAATGTTTAGTGCGCCCAACTTGTTACACCCCCTCCCTTTTCAAAACATTAATAGGTTTCATCACAATATAAGTTGAAACTTTAGAATAGTTAGAATCAATAGCAATCAAATAATTTACACATACATCTAAAACAATATTTGCAGTTTAGAGGGGTACATAATGTAGATCTGCGATACGTAATTTCTTTACGTGAGTATCTAGTTGAATCATTAATGATCTAATTAGTATGTGTCCATCATCCGTTGATTCATGTCAATTCTATTGTATTTTTCACAGTTTACACTTTTACTATAATGAATTACATGCACTGATTCAATTACAACTAATGGCACAAAACTATCTTAGATTATTAAATACTAAGGCGCAATCACGGTATCAATATAGGATGTCAGATTGCTACTTGTTTGAATTATTTTTTCAAAGCAAAAGAAGGCTGTGTTCAAAACAATTCGAGCCAAACATTTGATTATTGTGGTTAAAGATTCACTAAAGTATTAAAGTTTTAATGAGATCAAAACATTTAGGTTGGTCTGTGATATTATTTTAATATGCTTTTAAGGGGTTTTTTGTTGTTTGATTTGGTACCTTTATGCATTCTTTATATGAAATTTCAAAAATTCTATATACATTCATACAGGATATGATTTTTTGGTGTTTATCTGAGCAATTTAGGCTCAAAATGCAAAATTTAAAAAAAAAAAAAAGACAGAGGAAATTCAGACTGTTTTCTTTCCAAATTGAATTCGTTTTCATACCAACTAAAATATTTTCACAAATTAACCACTTTTAAGAACATAAGACTTAAACGTTGTGTTTGATATTTTAAAAAAAAGTGTTTTAGAGAAAGAAAAAAAATCAGTCCGATTTATTTGTAACAATTTTCGATGACCTCAAATGACCTTCGGTTCATCATATCTTTTTATCCAATTCATTGACATGCCAATATTTTTAGTTAGTCCTGTAGCTATGGATGCCATCTTTAAATCATAGTAAAATAATTAAAATCTAATTACATTCAGTAAATGTTTTAGACCATTTTTCTAGAAAACTCTATCCTCAAAAAGATATTTTTTAGAGGCGCTGAGGAAATTCGGACTGAATTTTGGGCAATTTGTTTTTGCGTTACGTGGATAATATTTTCACATCATAGTGTCTGCACATATACTGTTTGTATGGTGACCATTAAATATAGCCATATTACAACCTGTTTGTTTGTTGTACATATTTTTGGATCTCCTCCTGCTAAATTTTGGCCTTTTGTGTTTTTTCAACATTGTTAGGTTCAGGGGTTGTTTCCATGGAAACGAACTCATTTACATATATAAAAATTGTCATTTTTCAAACAGGAGAGACCTCCTTTCTATGATAAAATGATTTTCAGAAAAATCTAATTACTTTCATCTCAGCATCATATCCCCTTAAAAAGATCGAAAAGAAAAATTTTGAAGATTGCGTATTATTCAGAATTAGACTATGGACAATGTTTGTTTTTCACTGTTTTACAAAAGGTTTTTTCATTGAAAAGATTGAAAACACTCATGTTTGGTATTTCATTCCCCTTTAAATCCATTATCACGTACCCAATAAAATTTCCAATGCATCAACATTTTGAGAACATCAAAACAAACAATATTGCTTCAATTAGCTTTATAAAATCTTTATAAATTTTGTGATATAAAGGAAATACTTTGACCCTTCTCAGTCCTTTATTTAAGGGACTGACCCCTAAAACTTGCTAATGTCAAATAGGACTTGACATTATCTACAACTTTTGTTCTACAACCTTTAAATGTCAGTTTTGAGTTAATTGAGACATTGAATTTTAGGGACCAACCCCGTAATTCCTTCAAAGGGATCACAAGAAAATTTTTGAGGATTGTATATTTTTCAAAGTAACATTCTGGGCAATTTCTGCGAGTGTGTTTATTTTTTTTCAATGTAAAGCAGAGTATTAAGGGATTAAAACATCAAAGGTTCTGACATTAATATCCTATTAACACCTCATTACGAAATCAATTATCTTTTCAATGATATCAATGATATGGAGAACGTCCAAACAGTTTTGCCTCTAGTAATAATGTTTTATAATATCTTTATAAATTTTGAGATAGTTGGGGAAAACTTTTGACCTCTCTCTGACATTATTCAGGGGGTTGGCCCCATAAACTTGATATCATCAAATACATCTTGTCTTTATCTACAATATTTATACAACAACGTTTAACAAAAAATTTCGGTTTCAATTTTAAACGATAATTGAGATATTGAAATGTAGTTGTCGACACCTTTAAAGGGGTATCGATTTTTTTCTATTATTTCATATTTTTCAAAAGGATATTTTGAGCAATTTTAGTTCTTCGATGCTTTACAAGATACATGTATTTATCATTTAAAAGATATAGAAGTACCGGGTAAGAAGATTAAAGTTTCGTACAGTATTCCGCGGTAAATCTCTTATTACGTAAACAATTGTCTTTCCAATGATATTAGATTTTATTGATTGATTATATCTTGTTTAACGTCTCTCTCGAGAATTTTTCACTCACATGGAGACGTCACCAAGACCAGTGAAGGGCTTCAAATTTAGGCCTTTGCTCGGCGCTTACGGCCATTGAGCAATGAGTGTTCTTTAGCCTGCCACACCCACTGTGACACGGGACATGAAGTTGGAGAACGTTAAATAAACAATTTGTTACAAGTTTGCTTTACATATTCTTTATGAACGAAAACTTGTCAAAAATTTCACGAAACATTTGTGGCGCATTTTCTAGCCGTACCGAACTCCGGTTCGGATATCTTAAATAGTTTCCGAGAACACTAGGGGACAAACTCTAAAATTCGAAGAAGAAAAAACCGTCACTATCTTACGTAATACCAACGTAATAAAAATCAGGCGACGAAATCTAAGAAATCGTGTTATAAAAATTGTAAGATAAAAATAAAGACAACCCTTTACAATAAAGTCTTCCTTTGGATTGGTTGACTGGTTATTTTTTAGGTTCCGTTGACAATTTTTCACTCATATTGAGACGTCACCAGCAGTAGGTAAAGTACCACAAATTTAGACCTATGCTTAGCCCTGTAGCAGTGAGGGATATTAATCGCCTGCCGCGACACGGGACCTCCATTTTAAAGGTCATATTCGAAAGACCCGCGATTCTTACTTCTAAATTCCAAGCATTTGTCAAAAGAGCAATCACTACCTATCTTAATGTCTTAGCTCGAACTCACGACCTCTCGGTTACGAAGCGAACGCTCTACCACTGAGCTACCGCGACCAGTTGGAAACGGAAAACCTTATGAATAAATAATATTAAATCAATGAAATAAATGAATATATTAATAAATATAAAATAAACAATAACATTAAGGTTTTCTGTTGAAAACAAAAGACTCCATAGAAATAATGATAGAGAAAAAAATAATGTCTTCCGTTACATTCGGAAGACCTTAATAATCTTTACCTAGCCACGGTAACAGAATCCTGTAAGATCCGCCTATGGTGTACCTGGGTTTGGGTTCTGAGGATTTTAGGAGAACCTTCGCTGATTCTGGGTGACAAACCGCGAAGAATGGAAAAAAGAACATAATCCAGCCATGGTAGCACCTAGTCCTGGTTCTTTGTTCAAGATCTATAGCAATTCTCAAGTATTGTTGCATGTTTTCGAACTGTAGGTAGAAAATAACATATTTTGTCATTAATAAGCAACCAATGAAAATAGCAAGGATCCTTTCAACATATATTTGTAGACACTCAAGTATCTTAGCATAGAATCGTTCTCTAACGCTTTTAATCTTGAGAATGATCAAAGATTTTCTAGAAATTGAAATGATTTTGCACATCTTGTGTCACGATTGTGGAAAGTCTGATATCTTTCATAAAAATTTATGCTCATATCGTTCACAAGCAATGTAGATTTTATGAATATAGACTTTCAAATCCAATACGCAAGATCGTAAATACCGAGTTAGCGGAACTCTCTTGTAAAGAAGTCCGGAAAAGCGACATTTTTATTAATTCAAAACATGGGATCGGAAGAGGATTTAACATCCATGTGCCTTCCACAAATAAAAGCATTTTTAAATGAAAGGTGTGTAAAAACGTCTGGATACAGGAAAAATGAACTCCTGAATTTAGCTCGCGAAGCTATATATTTTGACGCAAGCTCTTCTCGGCTTTGGAAATTTCCTGGCTGACAGCAGTGGGGAAAAAATCCACCACATTTCCATTAAAATCTATCATTTGTGGATATTTCTGCGTATTATGTTTCTTTCTTAAATCATTACTACAGTCTAATGCAATGCAATGATAGTGCACCATTGTTAAAATCAGGTGAATCGATCACGACGAAAGTTGCAGAACTGGTATTATTTACGAACATGCCCAAATTCTCGCATACTCTGGGTCTCGCAAGACTTTGAAAGGGGAAAGTAAAAATTAAAATCAAGACGGGAAAAGTAGTCGCATCTTTTCGCCGTAAGACATTCATGCATGCGTACACTTAACATTGTAGAGCACGACAGAATGATCTCCTTTGACTTAATTTGGAAGAATTATCTTGCAAAGCCAAATGAACACCTCTGCAAACTGTGGATAAATCAAATCTAAATCAAAGACTATATGTACATGTAAATCTCTGTGTTTCAAAACTTTCATCACTGCTCCCCTATTGTCTTGGTGGGGTTTTTTTCAAATCAGAGAACCGTATAGCATAAGCCCATGTACATTACAATAATTCTTTAAATATGCATTGCTATTTTAATTGTTATGAAAATGTGGGTAAAATCATGCACATATTTTCTACACATTTTAAGAATAAAACAAACTGTTTAAGCCCATTCATTGATAATATTCAGTATTCCGTTTTCTAGACTTCAACTGTTCAATATAGTTCATATGGTTTGACTTAATATACTTTGCCGTATATGTAATTATCAAAAGAGTGAGCCACAAGGACTTTAAGTAGTTTGCTTGTATTTCGTCACCCAGTAGACAAGAGATGTTTGTCAAACAGATAAGCCCCTTCACAGCACACACCGAGACACTGAACACTGAAGAATTAAATCGGCATTATCGTCTTCTCCAAATACATTTTGTGCAGATAGTTCGTTATTACAAAAGGTATGCTGAAAAAGGAAACAAGACAATGGAGACAAAGGTAGTGACTTTTGATTTTGGATATGCAAACCTGCCGAACAACAGCGATAATTTTGTTAGGCTATGGACGTGTTTTAGCCTACTAAGTACAAAGCCGGATAAGTAAAACATTCTCCAGCTATCCGCAGGACACATAAATTTAATCACCTTGGCCTTAAACATACTGAATTGCTGATAGAAATATCTGCACTTTGATTTCTCTCTGTCGTTCTCTCGCTTTTTATCTATAATTTTGTGGAGTTTCCCCATCCACAAAGAATGGACAACCGCACAGAAAATATCCGTTATGCGGTATATACACCCAAAGCAAGGTACTCCTCCTTCTACGAATGACAACATGGAAATAAAGGATTCACTCATTTCTATGTCATTGTAAAAACTGATAACAAATGACTGAGCGTGTGATTTCTATTCTAGAAATTTTATCAACCCAATCGCACAATTATTACCGCTATTGCGCGCCATAACATCGAGATTGTGTAATATTTTAGGACGTTTACATTTGATCGGCGGGTTTTGAGGACTGAACTGTATACTTCAAAAAATTCAAATGATAATATTGTGAGAGTACTTTTCAACACACCATTTGTCACAGAGAAAGACGTGCATCTTAGATATGAAAAAAACCCACTTACTAAATGAAGGTGTCCCCAGATTGGATGTCTTTTTCCAAACGCAGTAATTTTGGAGCTGAGATGAAGCCATTTGCGGTATTGTCGTCCAAATTTAATCAGACGAGAAAATAAGTATACAACAACAACTCCCGTGAAAACCTGGACAATCATGGCGAAAGTACACCTGTAAATGCCCAGTATTTTGTAACACCGCCCGTTAGGGCCTATACATTAGAATACACAGGTAGGAACTATGTACACCGAGTAAATACCCCAACAATAAAGGCAACATGCGGTGTGTAGACTAAGTTGTGCCCGGGGTGTAGGCTAGGTTGTGACCGGGGTGTAGGCTAAGTTGTGCCCGGGATGTAGGCTAGGTTGTGACCGGGGTGTAGGCTATGTTGTGCCCGGGGTGTAGGCTATGTTGTGCCCGGGGTGTAGGCTACCGAAGCGGCAATATAGATGGTCGTGATACATATACGTTTTTGCATAATATCTTAATTTACGGATATATTTTGCAGAAAAGCACATGGTTACGGAAGAAAGCATTAATTCAGGAATATATATGGAAACAAATATATCCACTGTACACTTTATAGTTGTTTCAAACACCTCAACACAATTAATAGTTTATTGAATGGAACTCTGATAGCAAGACTTCCGTTAAATACAAGCGCTAATAAATCAATCATGAAATATCATCAGTGCCCAAAAT
This sequence comes from Ostrea edulis, assembly GCF_947568905.1. Taxonomy (NCBI): domain Eukaryota; kingdom Metazoa; phylum Mollusca; class Bivalvia; order Ostreida; family Ostreidae; genus Ostrea; species Ostrea edulis. The sequence continues at coordinate 86,961,205 of NC_079164.1, read as the reverse complement.
CTTTTGTTTGAAGTTATTAACTAAATCAGCACACAACACATACGAAATGTACATACACATCCAAGAGATATATCCCAGTGAACTCGAAATAAAAGACACCACAGAGTCGTCCACTTCTGCTTCATACTTACATATTTTACTGAAAGTAGATATTAACAAGCAAATTGTTAATCTCAACTTTATGACAAATGGGATGATCTCAGCCTCTCCAACGTCAACTTCCATATTTATGTAGTAATACTTCATTATCACCTGCATGTGGTGTTTACATATCTCAACTGATTCGATACGCAAGAGTTTGTTCTGCTTATGGTCAGTTTTGAAATCGAAGCCGGCTACTGATAAATAAGTTAATGATACAGGGGTTCCAATGGTCTCGTTTAAAGTCAGCCTTTCGCAAATCTATGGTCGTTATAACAATATAGTTTGCCAATAAAACCTATAATTGGAGCAAATGCTGTCTGACGTGTTTCATACCTATTGTTAGGCCGTTCGTGGCACACTGATTTTGACTACGGATAAGTCCGTTTACCTGATCAAGATATAGGGCTCACGACGACTGTGACCGGTCGACAGGGGATGCTTACTCCTCCTAGGCACCCGATCCCACCTCTGGTATATCCAGGGTTACGTGTTTGCCCAACTATATATTTTGTATTGCTTATAGGAGTTATGAGATTGATCACTGTTCATTATCTTCACCTTTCACACCTTGTGTTTTTGGTCCAACTATATATGGTTTTGACATAAGGGTGAAGGCATTGAATGCAGCATAGATGGAAGTGAATTCGAAGACAATTATGGACAAAAACGGAATATGTCGCCGAACGATGATACATGTACGTCTCAAACGTGTCCCAAATTTAAGAAAAACCTAGGATATGCTAAGAAACATTTAACATTTGCAATATAAAGGAAAGTTAATCATTATATATGCATAGAGGTATACTACCTTACGGGTATTGTAAATTTAATCGGTGAATAGTTCTATTCAGCTTCAAAAAGAGAATCATTTTCAGTTTATTTTTCATTTTGCATATTGGCATCTTCACACGTCAAGGGTCATTGATTCGTTAAATCGCACTAACCCCTGACATCAGTCACTATTCAAAGCATGGGTTCGAGACGGAACATGATTGGTGTTGCAGCCTGTAGCCAATAAAAAAACCCGGTTTTTATAATCGACCGACAATGAAACCATACACACATAAAGACATAGTGTAGAATTTGTGGTCAGTTACCAGTAGTCAGATACCGTCGATTAATTTTCGAAAATTAATTTTCTTTGAAGAAACATTTAGATGCTTTTCATTTATCTTTTCGTCAATAGACGCCATTTTTTACTTTCTATTTATGTTCTTCGTCAAACTCGTATTAGAAACAAGGAGTATTGGCTGATTTCATGTTAGCGCATTGCATCATCCTCCGTCTCAAATCCATGTTTTGAATAGTGACTTATGTCAAGAGTTAGTGTGAGGTAACGAATCAATAATATCATATCGAAAGAAATAGCGGTCTGAAAGATACAAAATTTCAGGGGAGAGGGGTGAGGGAGAAGTTTTATATGTACCCTTGAAATTATCAAAATGCTCTTAGGCATTAGATTAAAAAGACCATTTTTTAAGATTAAAATTTTCGATAAATAGTGACATCTTTAAGAGTAACATCATGTCCGTATTTCCGATGGCATGAGATATTTGATATGACTTTATTTTCACTATCAATTGTTCTGGTTATTTTCATGGAGGAAAGGACTTGTGCGTTTTTGAAATTAATCTTTTTTTTAAGAATGTTACAAATCAATGCGAGCCTTAATAGATATCAATCTGAGAAAATGTTCAAAGATGTGTATATTTGGCATTCAAAGGAAAATGAATAATAAATGATTAGCTCACCTGAGCTAAAGAATGAAATTAGCTTTTTTGATCATTTGTCTATCCGTTTGTAAATCTTATCTACTGGGCATATTTTCACCAAATCTAAGTAAGTGTTGTCTTTTATGTTCAGATGATCCATGGGTAATTTGTGTAAATTATGTTATGGGTTGACTTTGTAATTGTTCATTATAATAGTTGTAATTAGAAAATATAACATATATAAGGCGTGTCTGTAAGATGTGTATAAGAGATAACGGAAAGTATGAATTTCGGACATAGCAAGAGATTGGTCATGTGGTCACTCTACCTGTTACCTGGTTATGTACTTGAAATAGAAGTAGAAATATAGGCAAGGGTGACCCAAGGTCATCCATACACTGAGATGTCGGTTACCTCAGGACACCTTTCTATCAATTTTGTCAATGGTGACCAGAGGTAACCCTTGTATGACCATTACATCAATGGGTGACCAGAGGAAAGCTTTATATGATATTTACATCAAAGGGAGACCAGAGGAAACCCTTATATGACATTACATCAATGGGTGACCAGAGGAAAGCTTTATATGATATTTACATCAAAGGGAGACCAGAGGAAACCCTTATATGACATTACATCAATGGGTGACCAGAGGTAATCTTTATATGATCATTACATCTTGACAAATAGATCAATGGATGACCAGAGGAAACCCTTACATATATATGACCATTATATAAATGAGTGACCAGAGGAAACCCTTATAAGATCATTACACCAATGGGTGACCAGATGTAACCCTTGTATGACCATATCATTAATAGGTGACCAGAGGTAACAGTATATGATATTTATATCATTGGGTGACCAGAGGTAACCATTATATGATCATTATATTATGTGACATTTACATCAATGGGTGACCAGAAGTAACCCTTATATGACATTTACATCAATAGGTGACCAGAGGTAACCCTTATATGACATTTACATCAATAGGTGATCAGAGGTAACCTTATATGACATTTACATGACTGGGTGACCAGTGGAAACCATTATATGATAATTATATTATAATGGTGACCACGGGTAACCTTTGTAGAACCATTAATCAACAGGTTCGGAACGATTCCCAAACATTGATATGGTCCCACTATAGCATATTTCGTTGGTTTTATATAATTTATTCATCTATAAGCATTGAAACCAAAAAATTACTACGTCAGGAAAAGAAATATAGATTAATAATATTAATAATAATAGTAATTAATAAACATAAGAAAAACACAGAAAAATGGATAGATCTAATAAAAGAATTCATAACAGAATGTAAATTGGAACATGTCTACCTGCCGAAAGATTTGTGCTTCGACAATGACAAAGTCATGCAGAAAGTAGGCACATTCACCCTTTTCTAACAGATAAGAGTTTTACTTGTATTTATTATTACGCGAATGCCGATTGTTAGGCCGTTCTTGGCACACTAATTTTGACTACCTGATCAAGATATCGGGCTCACGGCAGGTGTGACCGGTCGACAGGGGATGCTTACTCCTCCTAGGCACCTGATCCCACCTCTGGTGTGTCCAGGGTTCCGTGTTCGCCCAACTATCTATTTTGTATTGCTTATCGGAGTTCTGCGATTGATCACTGTTCGTTATCTTCACCTTTCATGATGAAGGTAGCAATCATTGCCAAAAAATATTTACACAACTCGCTTACGCGGGTTATAAGTTTTTTTTCTGCAATGCTTGCTACCTTCATCATCCGATGAAACAACAAGGAAAGCATTTTATTGTTTAATTATAAAGTATAGAAATTATGCTTTCATCATTGATAAATCAACAGGTGTCAACTGTCATCTACTTCCTCTCTTCTACATTAATCTTGATGCCATATCTAGATCGCATCACCACATCCGGGAATTCCTCATACACGTGACCTTCTACTAAACTCACTTTGAATCTGAAAGTTATATTAAAAGCTTCAAACAGTGTTAAAAACAAAACAAAATTAAGCTCATAATTAAATCACCAGACTGAATTATGAAAGTCAGCAAACCTCTTTAGTAACGACCCAATCATAACCTTCTGTTCATTCATAGCGAAATTTTGTCCGATGCAGTTCCTTGAGAAATAAAATTTCCTAATTAGAACTGTAACTTTTTACAAAGAACATTTGGACAAAAACTTTAACAAAAACAAAATTGCATCATTCGTGAACGTCTTACCTTGGACCTGCAGAAAATGGAAAATAACTGAAAGGATCACGTGACAGCTTTGCCTCATCTTCAAATCTTTCGGGCTTGAATTCCTAAAAACAAGTAAGGATATCATCATTTATAATGTACTTAGAATGAACAGTATTGTAATTGCGTCTCAAATGGACCACGATTTATGAATTCTTCTGACAACTCGGCTGTTGAACAAGTAAATTTGATAAAATATTCAACAATCGTCTTCCGGAATATATCTGTCTATCTCGTCACACGTAAAAACGGTAGGTCCATGAAATTATTGATATATCATCCAAATTTACTTGTAACATGCTATTTGACTGGCTGAGCACACTAAAAAAATGGTTCATATTATATAAGTTAAAATTGACATGGGGACACGCCCTCGGCAACCTAAGACGATACTACTTTTTCTAATTTTTTTTAAAAGAATTGAACCGCCGCACTGTTGAGTTGTAGGTCGAAACAAAAAATCAACGGAATGAACCGCACACAGTACGATATCTTTGTTAAAAAGAACTTCAAAGAAGACGTAGATCTACCTTTACACGAAACACTGCGGTAAAAATTCAATACAATTTCTGCATCCAAAACAAACGAACAAACAACAAAAGAAAACAAAAAACCACAAACACATTGATTAGTTTTTGAAGAGAAAAACAAAGAGAACAATTAAAAAATGCTAGTATATATAATTTGTCTCGGTAACATTTTTCGAACAAATTCAAGCATACTCGATATACAAAATTTGTTAAATCTATTGTTCAAAATTTATTCATATCGCGCATGTATACAAGTAGTTCGTTTATCATATTCATACATCGTGATAAGGTTTGTATGCTGTTGTTTTCGCAACATCAATTTCCAATGCAATATATAACAAATGGAAATAGTATACTAAACTGAGTCTGAAACAAACAGTGAAATTTTCATGAAAACCCACTTTAGATGCAATCTAATTAAAATTAGATGTTGGATCCGCTCGCATACTCGCTACACAAACATCTAACAACATCCCGTAGAGGGTCACGTCAGAGGTCAAATTCGATTGACCAATGAAATCACCGCTGGCAAAATCTTTGAATGTTTGTTGAAGCCGATAAGTCTAGAGTGATACCGAATTTGACCTCTGACGTGACCCTCTATGGGATGTTTTTAGATGTTTGTGTAGCGAGTATGCAAGCGGATCCAACATCTAATTTCAATTAGATTGCTTTAGATGAAAAATAAAACAAACTGAATTTTGAAATATTCGTTAGTTTTGGTCCTCAACCGGTAAATTTCGAATCTATACGCCTGTCTGTCAGTTCGGCAAATCAGTTCTCCGCACTTTTTTAAATCCTACTTGCAGATATTCATTTGCTATTTGTTACATTGTTTTACCATGACAAGTTACAGATCAAGTTCGGTCCATTGATTTTTTTTTGCTGATTTATGGCCCTTGAATTGGACTTAGTAAAAGACTCTTTCTTCGGGGAAAAAACCCACCCACCGGTGAATAGTTGTTAAATCCGTTACTAAATCAAATAAGTGGCACAGACCTATACCCACGGGCAAATACAATATCATTCTTTACTTTCATCCTGTTGCCAAAGAAAATTTACTTACCGGTAATTAAAGGAAAGGCAACCCAATTTTTTTTTTACATCATAAATGACAGGATTAATTATATGATAAAAATTGTCATGTTATTCTTTTGATATACGGCCAAGATAAGCTTCAGTAATGATTTGAAAACATTAAAAATTGAAATTCCCGCCATCTATGGAAGCTGCCACGATGTGGAACTCTTTTTTATTAAAGACCACAAAAATCAATAATGTTGACGTCACACCGTCTATCCGATTCTAAGATGTGCATATGTGCATATGATTGATGTGGTAGATTTTAATGAATACACAGGTTGATGCCTTCCTGTCAAGCTGTTAATTGCGTTAATACAAAGGGGAGATGTAAAAAAAAGTTTTATTTTTCAAAGTCCCTGACCCGACCAAGTCATATGGAAAGAAAAGATGTAAACTGTGGCTGTGGATGCATCATCTGCGTTATGACAAGTTGAGGTTCGAGACAGTTGTATGAAGAAACGTGTACCGTCTGCCTGGTCTGCAACTCGACTGAATGTCTTCTTTTCTTAATTTCTTCTTGCGAAAGAACAGGCTCAAATCTATATGACTCCAAACTTAATTGTTCATGACTTGTCATGTTTACAATGCTACTGATGAAATAAACCAAAACCGACGGTATGACGTCATAAATTATACTTCAATGGCCGCTCTCTTAGCAGCGGGTAATTTAAAATATATGATAGATTAATATTGATTTAATTGTTAAGCAAGGCTTTTAGTTGTTGAAGTCTGTCATTTACGATAACAGTAAGTAATACTTTATAAAAGCAACAATGTGGTTAGGGTTGCCTTTCCCTTTAAGTGAATATAGTTAGTTAATTTCTGCATGGACCTAGTACACCCCTAGATACACACCCTACTTCTGAGTTAGATGATTTAACTATCATAGAACAAGACGTATCAACCAATTAGGTACATTAGACAACAACAAGCCATCTGGACCTTATCTCACTTCTCCTACAATATTCAAACCAATGGCATCTTCAAATAAAATACCACTACATGTTGTAGCTAAGTTGTTCAGTCTTACACTTCAATAAAAAAAATCCCAAACATTTTGGATATTTGCTATTATAACACGAGTACATGTATTTATTTACATATTACATAATAATATAATATAGGTATTCCCAAGATGCATCTAACTACATATCTACATGTATATTCATAACAAGTATAATATGTAAAGTCATTGACAAAAATATCTAATTCAAACTCGTACCAAGGAAATTTCTTATATGAATCTCATCCAGATTAAACAATTACATATCGTAGCTGTGACGAGGTAAAGGAAGTGAAAACTTACTTTTTAAAATACTTTCTAAATATACATTATATCTATTCTAAAGAGAGAATAGTTTATTTTTGTTTTATTATATCCCACTCGTAGTCATATATATTCCTTTTGATGATAAAATTTGAAAAAGAAAACCAAACCAAATCGATTCCCACAAGTCAGTGAAGAGTGTTCGAATGGGACGTAAAACCCCAAACAAAATAATTGTCTTCAGTATCAAACAGATTGCATATTTACCATATGATCAGGCCAGACGTCTGGGTGGTGATTAACTGCGTGTATGAGAATATCTATTACAAAACCAGCTGGGATTTCCACTCCTTCAATTACTACCGGCTTTGTAAGATGTCTAGCTATTGCTGGTACAGGGGAGTGCATCCTCATGACCTCCCGTAGGAACATCGACATGTACTTCAGTTCATTTAAATCTTCCCTATGAAATACAAAAAAATTATTTTCCATGGTTTTTTTTTTTCAAACTTGACCACACAATTTAGCTAAACGAGGGCTCTCCATAAAGTTCGTGGGCACGTGCTATTTTTGTTTTTATGATAACGACTGTGGCAATTGTCTAAAATAATTGACAATTATTATTTTGATATTATTATTATTATTATTTTTGATTTTGATACAGGCCATGATAATGTATACATACAAAACCCTGATCAGTGCACAATACTTAATGTGTTCTATAGTGTAAATACTTTGTATAAACAAGTCGCTCAACCCAGCTCGACGTAAAGCCAGACTTGGATTTCTTACAGAAATCTCATAGTTAAGTTTGAGTTTTCTTTTATTTGACCAGTCAAAATCTAAGTAAAATCTCAGACATAAGTCCAAGTTTCGACTTAAGTTTTCTCTCTCCGAGAAATCCTGGCCAGACTGGCGCTCTGTAATGCTGCTTCCATGGGTATCCTTTATTTCCTATCCTTAGTTACCTACACACACTTCTCATATTTCCTTAGCCATCAATCAAACACACTAGAATACCATGCCCTCGGTAGGGATATTGAAAACCGAAGATTTGCTAACATTACATTCTGTCTCATACCATCATGAATACGAGATTTCGTATTTTCATCACACACTTCTTGCAGCATCTCTCAAATCGAACATACCATAGGAAAACTGTTTATGTCACTTGTAAATCAGCGATCCGGGTACCGGTATATTCCGATTAATCCCTGTTACTTCCGTTATTTTTTCGTCTCTATGGGAGATTACCCGGGTCAACGTAGGATTTTATCATTGCACGCTATTCCGTTCGGATGGCATACATCATTATTTGGAGCTTTCAGAGACATTTTGCAATGTTTTCTTGAAAACTCCTTAAATCCTCAAATAACATTAGAAAAATTACATCAGTTTTGTTTTTGTCACATCAAAATTAAATTCTAAGTGGTTTTGATCTATTTATTGAAGATAGAACCAATTGAATGCAAGAGCATATTTACTAAGTTTTTAACATTTTTATCCCGTGTCGTGCACACCCTCCGCGACCTTTCATAAAACCGCATTTTTCCCCCCCATTTAAATCACGTGAAAACATTCAAAACTAACTTATTTTGACTTTGAAATTCATAACAAATATTTCAGTCTACAGTATATAGATCTAAATGCATTCAAAATGACAAAAGCGTCACTGTCCACGAGCATTTTGGATAGCCCTGATGACATTGATTTACCATTCTAGTTGTTGACGTTCCCCCAAGACTTCCACGAGTTCCTGACAAACCTTTTCTTGTATTTCTGGGTATTTAGCCAAGGAGTAAATTGCCCAGCTAATGGCTGATGCTGTTGTATCGTGTCCTAAATAGCGATAAGATAAAGATTTTGTTACTTATTTTTCATTCAGAAAGATCTATACATGCATATTAGTACAGTAGGGTCCTTTACAGATACTGTATATTTCATCGTGAAAAACAGAGTGCATCTGTCCTGTTTTTCCAACTATGTTACTAACATGGTGTTACGAAAATCAAAATCTAGACATCTAAATGTAATATGGTCCAAACGGAAATGATTATACGCTTGAGTACATACACTACCACCACTTCGAGAGATTGAGGTTGAAAAACAATGAAATCTGTTTTACAGGACCCATATTTCACTTCGAGAGATCGAGAGTGAATTTGCCTAGCGATATAGAGAAAAAATCAGAACATGATTACCGCTATCCGCCCTACCCGGAGTTGAATTCGCGACCTGCAGAACCAAATCGCCTAGCATTGTACAGTACGACTCGTGCGCTATATCGTTCGACCATCTGGGCAGGTAAAACAAAACTTGTTTTCGATGACGCTCTGGGCTTTATATACGAAAATATCGTTAACAAACGTAAACCCAACCTTCAAAAAGAAACGTATCGACCTCAGCCCGGATTTCCTCTGCTGTGAGACCCCTGCCACTTTCGTCTCTGGCTGTGATAAGAATATCAAGGAAATCTTTACGATGCTTTGTTATCAAATCTGGATTAGCTCTCTGGTTGAAACAAGAAAAATAATGATATTGGTACTTATTCTATAAACGAGAAATGCATCATTGTATAGTACATGTATATGTCAGACGAATACACCATCATATAGTACATGTATACGCTTACCAGTGCTTCGCGTCTGGATTCAATAATTTCATCTGCAAATTGGTGGACATAGTTGGTTAATGTTTTATTCTCCCTTCCACTAGGCGTTAAACCATAAATAAAATCGGGAAACAGCCATGGTGATCTGCAGAGTTATTGTGTACTTTAACAAAACCTTAAACGTATCCTTCTCTGTTAGACATGTCTCATTGTTCTTTCATATGTTCTTATGCCTTCAAACAACTCTAGGATACAAAATGTTTTGCAGGAAAATGGTAAACACTTTACATTGTGATGTACCCCAAGAGGAAGTAAAATGGATAACAGTAATGTGGTTTTTATTTTGAAAAGCATTTCATATGTATTCAAAGCACGTGTGCTGCAAAAATCCAAACGCTAAGAAATGTCACTGCTCTGTTTATACTCACAACATGCGTTTAATAGTAAGATTGGCTAACTTATGGACTGCATCCACATAAGGGTGATTTTTTCTAAAAGCACAAAATGAACATGATAAAATAAGAATGCAATCAATCTAAGAATTTTATAGTAACAGAGAATAGATTAGTAATCCTGGAATTTTACTGTATGTTTATTTGCAGGACGATCAATGATACAATTACAGGAGGGTTTTATTTCCGATATAAATTTCATTTATAATGTTATATTCCAGCTATCTTCTTAATTGGGATTTCTCAATGGATTTGATACAATCCGGAAAAAGTTATTACGGTACCCGCGGCATTTCATAATTATGTTTTCGCTAGGTGGCGCTGTACACCTACAGAAGCCGCAAAGTCAAGTCAGTTACCAAGTTGATGCTGAAGCGATTGGACAGATGGCTGGTAAAGTGAATAAAAGGTAATTCAGGATTTGAATTAGTAAATTCATTTAAAGCTTTAAACGTGGCTGAACAAGCCTTTCCTAGCTTTAAGTATTTATTTATAACTAAATTACGAACGCGAAAGCCAAAACGGGCCGAGCTGTAAGAGCTGGTAGCTTACAAGAGCCAGGCATCTGATTGCGCCGATCGAGCTGTAGGAGCCGATCGCTCAAGAGCTATTCTTAGTTGTACATAATTGATTAAAGACAAGTAGTCTCCACACTTATCTGTATATTTTGAGTAATCATATATTTGTATATTTTGAAACTGCCAGGTCCTCAGAAAGTTAACCGAGGGAATTCAGCCGCCATTGCATATGGTAATTATATAATAGGGTTACACGCTACAGATTCATTACTGTGCAGAGAGACAAAACACGTTCCATGAAAAAATGCCAATACAGTACCAAATGTTTAATTTACCGACTATCATTAAATAATGGGGAAAAAACCAACAAGAGGCCCATGGACCACATCGCTCACCTGAGCAGCAGTTTAAGCAACTTGGTTCAGAATTTTTTTTTCAAAGGTAACGACTAAACATTCATTAATAATCAAACTTAATTATTAAACTTGAATACAAATTCCTTAATTATCACAAGCCTTTGTAGACAGGTATGGCTTTTCATGTTAACAAATTTCATCTAAGGATCCGTTGTTCCATGTTTAGTTCCCTATACATTCGCATGAAAAAATTTGATCCCCCATTGTGGTCCCATCTTAACCCCAGGGGTAATAAGTTTTACAAAATTGAATCTCGTCAGGAAGCTTTCATGTAAATTTCAGATTTTCTGGCCAGTGGTTCTTGAGATGATTTTTAAATTACTCAACCCTATTTTTTATTGTTATTATTTCCGCTTTGAAGGGAGCATGGCCTTCATTTGAAAAAAAAAACTTGAACCCCCTTCACCCAAGGATGCTTTGTGCCAAGTGTGGTTGAAATTGGCCAAGTGGTTCTGGAGAAGAAGATGAAAATGTGAAAAGTTTACGACGACGACAAACAACAGAACAATTTCGATCAGAAAAGCTCACTTGAGCCTTCGACTCAGATGAGCTAAAAACAATTTTACCACTTGACTACTTTTAATTTATCAAAAATAAAGATATGAAAAACTGACCCCATTTCCTGCACACGTCCACAATATGAGAGAGAGCACCGTAACATGGTGTCTAGAGTCGCCAGTGACACCAAACTGTAAATTTCTATGCTTTGTTTTGAGTCGCAGGCGCTTTGGAATTTTTCCTGTAAATAGCATAAGGCAAGTCAGCTTGACAAATTTAAATAACACAAACTTTTTCAAAATTGATTGACATTTTGATAAAAATTCTAATATTAATAACATGGTGTAAATCTTTTTATATTTTCTAATTTCATAAAGCGGGGGGAAAAACCCGTACCAAGAAAACGCAAGCGACGTCATTGTAGATCTGGACATACGGTTTGAGTATGTCAAAATGGAAGGCAGGCGTCAGCAGACGACGATTTCTTTCCCACTTCCGACCTTCAGACAACAGCAAGCCATCGCCTTAAAGTTACAATGGAAAGTCTATTAAGATTGTTACTCTAACATTGCATATACATGGATTCACTTTCTCATTTTGTTTTTACCCAATGCAAGGTGAAGATAACGAACAGTGATCAATCTCATAACTCCTACAAGCAATACAAAATAGATAGTTGGGCAAACACGGACCCCTGGACACACCAGAGGTGGGATCAGGTGCCAAGGAGGAGTAAGCATCCCCTGTTGACCGGTCACACCCGCCGTGAGCCCCATATCCTGATCAGGTAAACGGAGTTATCCGCAGTCAAAATCAGTGTGCCAAGAACGGCTTAACAATCGGTATGAAACACGTCAGACAGCATTTGACTCAATGTGAGGTTGTATTGACGAACTAGATCGTTATAACGACCACAGAATTTGCGAAATGCTGACTTCAATCGAGACTGTTGAAATACTATAAATTCATTGTCTGATAAATTCACTAAACTGACTATTAGAGACATAGAATGCCTTTAAAAATGTTATAGAATTTTGTAAAACTATTTGCATTGTATTTGTTTTAAAACAATACTAGGTCTCGTTTTGATGTCGAAAATGTTTACTTTTTAATGTCTATAAGATTGTTACTCTAATTTACTACTTCAATGATAGGAAAAAATAAGGATCATAAACCTTTCTTATTAATATTTGCGTTAGAAAACCTATCCAGGGGCTCTGAATGAAGTAAAATTACATTATTGTCTTCCCGTACAAAAATTGATTTCTATATGCAAGGTGAAGATAACGAACAGTGATCAATCTCATAACTCCTATAAGCAATACAGAATAGATAGTTGGGCAAACACGAACCCCTGGACACACCAGGGGTGGGATCAGGTGCCTATGAGGAGTAAGAATCCCCTGTTGATTGGTCACACCCGCCGTGAGCCCTATATCCTGATCAGGTAAACGGAGTTATCCGCAGTCAAAATCAGTGTGCCAAGAACGGCTTAACAATCAGTATGAAACACATCAGACAGTATTTGACCTAATGATAGGTTGTATTGACGAACTAGATCGTTATAACGACCATAGAATTTGCGAAATGCTGACTTCAATCGAGACTGTTGAAACCTCTGTACCATCAACTTGTTTGTCCGTAGCTTACCTCGATTTAAAAACTGACTATACGAAGAACAAGCTCTTGCACATCGAATCAGTTGAGATAGATAAACACCATATGCAGGTGATAATGTAATATTGCTACATAAATATAGGAAGTTGACGATGGAGAAGATGAAATCATTCCGTTTGTCATACAGTTGTGTTGTCAATTTGCCGTTAATGTCTACTTTCAATAAAATATCTAAGTATGAAGCAGAAGTGGATGACTCGATGGTGTCCTTTATTTCGAGCTCACAAGGATATATCAAATCGACATATGAATGAAAGTTATTATCATTAATAGACTAAACGTCATCGATATATCGAAATGTAGAATTGAAGGCCACAGTGAGATATTTTTTCTTCTCACGTAGAAGTTTTTGAATAAATTCTGCTTCATATGCGGATAACTCCGTTTACCTGATCAGGATATGGGGCTCACGGCGGGTGTGACCGGTCAACAGGGGATGCTTACTCCTCCTAGGCACCTGATCCCACCTCTGGTGTGTCCAGGTGTCCGTGTTTGCCCAACTATCTAATTTGTATTGCTTGTAGGAGTTATGAGATTGATCACTGTTCGTTATCTTCATCTTACATGAATATAGAAACAGTTCAGCTAACAAAGGAACACGATTACCAAAGACTACGAAGATATTGTCAATGAGGAACTCTAGCATATTTTTTATTTCAACTTCAGAGTACTTGTGCGTGGAATCAGAGTGGTGTTTAACAAAGTAAGTTTTTGAATGAGTGATCACTAGATATGAATATTTCCGTTTTTCATTTTTGTTGAAGAAGCAACAGTCTATGATATCAAAAGTCTAGTCTTTAATTTATCGTGATGAATGGTCGTATATAGTGTTGAAAAGTCATAGGTTTTAATGTTATTGATTTGGGAAACATTCTGCGATTTCAAGTTTACTAAAAGTTCTTTAGAATTTTTCAGAATCCACATTTGATTAACACCACCTCTGGCATATGTAGTCGCACAGTAAGTTTGAAGTTTCTCCTTCACAGCTGTTAATATTTTCGTGAGGAGCAAAGATAAGGGCTTGGTAGAGCACTTACTGGATCCAGCAATGTATCTTTGTTTGTAAGGGGTTTTATGTAGTTTAGGAATCCAGTATAGGTACGGTAACTCATATTCATTCGACCCATTAACTGGGATATTAAATGTGTTTAAAACTGAAGCATGGTTTTGAAGAATTTCATCTTTTGAAAGGGCAGTTGGAGTATAAGTACGATTACCAAAAGTGGAATTAATGCCAAGTTTGTTGAAAATACATTTGTAATAATGAGCCTCACAAACAAAGACAATGTTGTTACTGACTTTGTAAGCTGAAACCAAAGCATATTCCTCATGTAACCTATCTAATTCTTTTATCACTTCTGGTTTACTAAACACAGAAGGATAGATGGTACGTACTTTTGTTTTCATATGTCGAATGCGGGATTTTAATATTCCTCTTATGCTTTTAACCCATTCTGACAATGTATCAAGTTCTTCTTTTTCATATTTAGCCCATCGTTTGCGATATATTCAACAGAACCGAAATCTTTCTTTTGATAAAATCTTAAACTTAATTTTAATTTGATCAATGACTAAGTTGTATACAAAACTATCATAATAGCACATTTTTAAATCAAAATAAAATTTTAAGATTTAGAGCTAATGTTAATTACTTTGATATTGTCAAAAATCCGTATTTACACCCAAACTTTTCTTTTGCATTATTCTTTAGTCTTAACTGGATATATTTTCGGTTAGAATGGGAATTTAATTAATATTTAAAAGTATGTTTAGGCTTGGGAAAATTTATATTGATTAAAAAAAACCGCATAGAGTAGTGGTACTTTTTCGCTGAATTTTGGTTTAGAGTGAATTGCCTGATTACTCCTTGTTACAGCACTGTTGTTTACTGGATAGATATTCTTTAGAACAGTGTGATTGGACGAATGAAAGCAGGTGTGTCACAATTTGCAATGTTGTACAAAGCTTTACATCTCCATCTCGCCTTTGGAGCAGATATCATTGGTGCTCAAGGGGAGGGTGGCCCAATAATTATTGAACTTGAGTGACCTTGAACTGTTATTGAATGTAATATTATCGTTAGTGGATGTGATTCTTTGGTTATAAACTCAGCGTTTACATCTTTTTTGTGTTATCAATAAATCAATTATTAAGTATTTCTCTTTTCCTAAAATGAATATGAAATTGTACTATATGCGTTTCTGGGGGGGGGGGGGGGGGGGGGGGGGGGTTCATATCAGTATATTACTGGTATGACTTTCTCTATATTTAAATTTTGAGACGGTGATGGAAAACCTTACTAATCAGTTTATATCAAAGGATCTTGAAATTCCAGTACAAAAATATAGATGGTATATAACTATTCCATTTTAAGTTTTGTCTTATTTTGCAGCATAATCACTATGTATAAATATATTTCAATTTCCACAATAGAACTAGTAAGCACTCAATAAGATACAAAGTAGACCGGATTCCCTGTGATCATCTTAGATTTTTCACAGTGATCGTTCTATTATACTTCTAATACTCCGATGTTTTCTTGCGTTTTCGTGTAATAATATAGAATAAAGCATGGTAGGAAAGAAACAATGGTTTTCTCAATTACAAGTACACGTATTTCTGAAAAATGAGGGAAACAAATATACAAAAGATCGTTATGATTGGATTGTTCCATAGTTCATCTTAATGGAGAAAATTCTGCTGGATTTAAATTATTTTCAGGAAGATAACTCTTGAAAATAAATATTACTTATTTTCTACCTAGCCACGGCAGCAGGAACCTGTAAGATCCGCCGGTGGTGTGTCTGGGTTTGGGTTCTGAGGATTTAAGGATAGTCTTCGCTGTTTCTGGGTGACAAATACCGAACAAAGGATAGAAGAACATAATCCAGCCATGGTAGAGTTTAATTCTGCTTCTTTCTTCTGCATCTTGAACAGCTCTTATGTATCCTTGCATGTTCTCAAACTAAGGACAGAAAGCAGTGTAATTTGTCACTCTACAGCTGTAAACATGCTAGTGGTAAAAATTCTGGAGACGGAGTTCTATAAACATTTGGAAAATCTAGAAGTTTATAACTGTTGTATGAAGACGAGATAATCAAATGCAACTAACTTCTGAAATATGAATATAACCAAAAGTTAAGAAAGGAAAAATTAAAATATGTATGTAGCATTTTGAGAAAACAGTGTGTTTGGAAGGATCTTTTCACACTCTGAGTTTAAAGCATTACTGCATTTACACAAATTGGAAATATCATTTTCCTTAAAGCCTCAATTGACGATTGTTTTGACATTTTTTGTGCATATAATAATCGTTGGTGTGTCAGCTGAGATTAAGGTCGGCTGGATATTTGGACAGATGCCTTGGTCGAATCTCGGGTCATTTCTTCAAAATTCATTTCAGAAGTTCACATTTAACTTTGGGTGGGTCGAGGAGTCCATGTGCACTTGAGTGACACTGCAGTTCGCTTCATATTTCATGAACAAGTGAAGACCACAAACAGTGATCTCATAAATCCTATAAAAGATACAAAATTAAGAGAAAAGCAAACACGGAACGACCCCTGAGCATACTGGAGATGGGATCAAGTGTCTAGGAGGAATAATCATCTCCTGTTGACCGGTCACACTCGCCATAAACCCTGCATCTTGATCAGGGAAATGGAGTAATATGTAGTCAGATTCCGTGCACTGTACGTAAAGAACGGCCAACAATTCATGTGAAACACGTCAGACAGCATTTGACTGAGTGATAGCATGCATTTATAAATTAGATCATTATAACAACCATAAAATGTTGACTTTATACGAGACTGTTGAAACCCCTGTAACATCAACTTGTTTGTCAGTATCCTGCCTCGAATCAAAAAGAGATAATACGCAGAACATGTTCTCGTATATCGAATCAGTTGAGAGACATAAACACCATAATGGTATATTGCTACACACATGAACGAAAAATTCTCTCCAGTGGGAAGTTAAACAGCATACAACAACACAAATATGAGAATTTGAAGGTGGTGAAGCTGCAGTTTGTAATAAAGTTAAGCAGTCAGAATGCCGTTATTATCTATATTTAATAAAATATCCTAAATATGAAGATTCTCCTTCAGAAGATTTTTTTTGGTAAATTTTTCCTCGTAAGAATATAAAAACTGTTCGACTAATAAAGGAGCATAATTCGTATCCATGGGAATTCCAACACTGATTACCTAAGACCACGTCAATATTCTCAATGAGGAACTCCAGCATCTTTTTGATATCAACTTTAGAGTACTTGTGCATAGAATCAAAGTGGTTTTTAACAAAGTATTTTTATAACGACTGATCACAAGATATCCTTGAATATATTTCCGTGCTCCATTTTTAATTGAAAAATTCTAGATATATAATGTTCACCAGCTTTAGAATTTTACATCTCCATAAAAAGTTTACACTCATTGAATTCTTACTAGATTTGGATTCTTATTTTCCCAACAGGAGTAATATATACATCTCGACTAGAAGCTTCCATTCATATTGAATTGTCACTAGCTTTGGAGTTTTACATCCCGACTAGAATATTTCACTCATGTTGAATTGTCATAAGATTTGGATTCTTACACTCCCTCTAGAATTGTACATTTCCTCCACAGAATCTTGCATCCATAATGAATTGTCGCCAGCTTTAAACGAAGTGATTGTGTTGATTGATTAATTGTATATTATTTAACGTCCCGCTCGAGAATCTTTCACTTATATGGAGACGTCACCATTGCCGGTGAACGCCTGCAAAATTTAGACCTATGCTCGGCGCTCACGGACTTTGAGCAGGGAGGGATCTTTATCGTGCCACACCTGCTGTGACACGAGACCTCGGTTTTTGCGGTCTCATTTGAAGGACCGCCCCATTTAGTCGCCTCTTACGACAAGCAAGGGGTACTAAGGACCTATTCTAACTCGGATCCCCACGGGACGATTGTGTTGAACATTGACCCACATGCAATGTACCCAAATACCTTTATATGCCTTATACGCGCTTAAAAATCCATCCCATAATGCTTCACGTCTACGCATGTGCATTGTAACGTAGGGTAAGGTGAGGAATTATAATGATAGTCTGTTATCTGGAAAGATGCCATTTTGATTACTGACGAGGGTGACACATGTTGATCTGTATGGTGTGAGGTTCCCTAGTGAGGGTAACATGTGTTGATCTATATGGTGTGAGGTTCCCTAGTGAGGGTGACACGTGTTGATCTGTATGGTGTGAGGTTCCCTAGTGAGGATGACACGTGTTGATCAGTATGGTGTGAGGTTCCCTAGTGAGGGTGACACGTGTTGATTTGTATTGTGTGAGGTTCCCTAGTGAGGATGACATGCGTTGATCAGTATGGTGTGAGGTTCCCTAGTGAGAAAACTACGCGAGGCTGTACCTTATGGGTGTAAAACCAAACAGATACAAGGTGCGGAATTGAAGTTTTCTGAATACCTAAGGACCCTCACCTAAGGTCAAAATGGGTTTCTGTCAGTAAGAGAGACGATTGGGTACCCACAAAGCATTTCAGGATATGTTCCAACCGTTTCATCAGCGGTATATGTCATTTGATTTATTATACACATGTATCTATTTCAAATGCTAAGAAAGTCGCATGTTATCATACATTTACAGAGAAAATAGTTTTGGTGGGATTGATTGATTGTACATTGTTTAACGTCTTTCTTGAGAATTTTTCACTCATGTGGAGATGTCAACATTGCCGATGAAGGGCTGCAAAATTTAGGCCTATACTCGGCACTTAGGCTTTTGAGCAGGGAGGGATTTTTATCGTGCCACACCTACTGTGACACGGGGCCTTGTTCTTGGCAAAAGAAAGCCCCATTTAGTTGCCTATTACGACAAGCAACAAGTAAGGGGGTACTGAGGACCTATTCTAACCCGGATCCCCACGGGACGGGTATTCAAATGAAAAAATAATAAATGAAAAATTTATTATACATAACGTAAAATATAGTGGTCTTATGTATTGCGTATAAATATTGTTGGCAATATGTGAAAATAACGCTTTAAAGTTTCTATTTTCAGAGTGTCAAAATAACAACTGAAAATATCAATTTTTATTCAAGGTATAGATTCCAGTATTTCACTGTTGAAAATGTAATAAATCAATTTATTGATTAATAAGCCTCATTCATCTGCTTTTACATTAAATTCATGTCAATTTAATGAATTACACATTAAAATTTCAATGCAGCTACCTTCACATCAAATTCTTTTCAACGAAGGCATCTTCACATCAAATTCATCGCAATGCATGCACACTTTAGATACAGGAAATGTCCTTCCATGCTGGCATATTTACTTCAAATTCATTTTAATGCAGGTACATTCATATCAAAATCATTTCAACATGTTCAATGCAGGCAATAATCATGAACATCAATGTCGGTTACTCTCTGCTGGCATCGTCTTTGATGCTGTCAACAGTTCTGGTACATTTACTATACTGAACAGGTCTTGTAATTGCTACAACATTCTCTCAATAAATGGAGAATCACTCAGAACTCTTTCCATGTATAAACATTTCGGAACCCAAAATAAGAAAGCACAGGTACTTGATAGTTGTGATTAGAAGTCTTCCGAAGGTAATTTCCGGTGTTTGTTGTCATATATGAAGTACATGTTGGCACATGGGGTGAAATTTCAAATAAAATCCTTTGTCTGTTACATCACATGGACGGATGTTGGTGTATAATTTCTACATGTCCTTTCTCACAGTATAGATAGTCAATCACATCACCAGGACTTGTTCTAAATGTTGGATCGGCAGAATTAACGACGAGAACACGATATCGAATAACAAAATCCAGAATTATGCTTCTGAATGAAGTCTTGATACTCCATGAGTACTGTTTCCTCTTTAGATTTTTCCAATTAGGTGGCTGGTGTTTGCACAATGGGTATATAGTTCATGATCCTTCGGATTAATGTAATACTCGGATTTCGACATTACTATGACAAACACAGCGAATGTTGGAGACTGACAATCGTCCAGTTGGATTATCACACCACTGCAAGCACAAACTCTGCTTCCGAGTGAAAAGTTATAAGCTTCCTAAGAACAGCCCGCTTTCAAAGTTTCTCGGGTGAATTGTCCAGGAGTATCAACAAGATAACTGGATTTCACCAAATTCAACATCCGGTCATTTTGAAACATTGTCCACCCGACACTTCTCGTTTACGAACGGATCCAGGCATAATTTCTTCACACAAAGTTTAGATAACTTATCTCTGTACTGTGCTTGGTACCCCGGAGGCAAAGTTGTGTTGTAAACACATTCTGATGTTGTAATCTTCATTGCATACTTAAACCAATTAATCAATACTTCTCACTTTGACTCGCTTGTTTTGCTCTCTACAATCTGCGCATGCGTGAGGGCAAATTTCTAAATCAAAAGGTGTCTAATAAGAACTATATATACTTATACTAATATATTGTTGGCACGTGATTTAGTGTCCGGTTATTGGATTTTCTCTTTTTCATACACTGTCATCTGGTCGCGGTAGCTCAGTGGTAAACCTTTTGTAACCGGGAGGTCGTGAGTTCCAGCCCCGCTCGTTCCATGGCCGTCTCAAACTTAAGACTTAAATATAGGTAGTGATTGCTATGGTGTCCGGATAGGGCCATTTGCGAAAGCGTAACTGCGCGTTAGTCACAACACGCCGTCACGCCAACAAGCAACGCGCCTTCGCGCTCTCACGACAACAAGCAACGCGCCTTCGCGCTCTCACGCTAACAAGCAACGCGCCTTCGCGCAGACAAGCAACGCGCCTTCGCACTCTCACGACAACAAGCAACGCGCCTTCGCGCAGACAAGCAACGCTGCGCGAAGGCGTAATGCTTGTTGTCGTGAGCGCGCGAAGGCGTGTTGCTTGTCTGCGCGAAGGCGCGTTGCTTGTTGGCGTGAGAGCGCGAAGGCGCTTTGCTTGTTGGCGTGACGGCGTGTTGTGACTAACGCGCAGTCACGCTTTTGCAAATGGCCCTATCCGGACACCATAGATTGCTCCTTCGCAAAACGCATGGGTCTTTCGGATATGACCTTAAAACGGGGATCCCGCGTCGCGGCAGGCGTTGGCACGTTAAAGAACCCCCACGTCTCAATATGAGAGAGAAATTCTCGATGAGACAAGACATTAGAATATTACAGTTACATACAGTCATGTATTCATATTTCGAAGTTTGCCCATTTAACTCTCAATTTATCATTTTCTCGGCTCTAACGATTCAGCTTCTTTCCGCAGACTGTCTCTAACACATCTGATTGAACGATGGCAGAAAACTGTGAAACACATTATCTCGAAATAAAAGACAGTCTTTCATATCTGCTTCATATTTGAATATTTTATTGAACATATGTCAATGGCAAACCAACAACACAACTTATCCTCAGTACGCTATGCTTTTCTTGAGACTAAATGGAGCGATCCTTCGGATGAGACCGCAAAATCCGAGGTCCCGTGTCACAGTAGTTGTGGCACGATATACATCCCTCCCTGTTCAAAGGTCGTAAGCGCCGTGCATATGCCTAAATTTTGCAGCCCTTCATAGGCAATAGTGGCTTCGATCTCCATATGAGTGAAATTTCTTTGAGTGGGACGTTTTAAACAATATACAACCAAGAA
Source organism: Ostrea edulis (assembly GCF_947568905.1). Classification (NCBI taxonomy): domain Eukaryota; kingdom Metazoa; phylum Mollusca; class Bivalvia; order Ostreida; family Ostreidae; genus Ostrea; species Ostrea edulis. The sequence continues at coordinate 86,939,387 of NC_079164.1, read as the reverse complement.
CTTCATGACAAATCTGTATATAGTGTTTATTTCTCTCAGGTGGTTCGATACGCTAGAGCATCTTCTACGTATGATCAATTTTAAATCGAGGCAGGCTAATGACAAATAAATTGATGTTACAGTGGTTTCAACAGTCTAGTTTAAAGTCAGCATTTTGCAAATTATTGGTCGTTATAATGATCTAATTTGCAAATAGAAATTACTTGATCGAATGCTGTCTGACGTGTTTCATAGCAATTGTTATGTCGTTCTTAGCATATTGAATTTGACTATGGGTTGTTCCGTTATAAGGTTCACGTCGGGTATGACCAATCAACAGGGGGTGCATATTCCTCCTAGGCACCTGATCTCACCCACCTCGTATCCGTCCAGGGGTCCTTGTTTGCCCCTTTTCTAAATCTTGTCTTCTCTATAGGATTTATGATATTGATCATTTTTTGTTATTTTCTCTTTTCAATGATATGTTTGGCGTGCAGGAAATAGTCTGGCAACCATCGACACGTCCTTGTCCTTTTCTTAAGGAATAAATGCCTAGGCAGTTTTTATTATGGTGATATGAAAACACTATTTGTATCCTCGGCGTACTCTCGGTAAAGCTGATTCACAAGAAATCACCATGTTGCCATCCATTTCAAATCTCACGCGATACTTCGATATTTATTTTTTCTATTCATACAATAAATAAACTAAATCTTATTATATCAATATATGTCAAGCTCAAAGGCCACTGTGCTCTCGTTGAAAAATGAAACAGCGATGGTTATCTCAGACAAAGCATTGACGAAAGTGAATATTTTGGACGTTTGATTACCGGCACAGAACGCCTTACTTTCCAGAGATTTTAAAACTTACCAAGTTCAGGTGTCCCCAAAATGGGTGGATCTTTCCCAGGGGGGTAATTTTGGAGGTCAGATGAAGCCATTTGCTGTACTGTCGTCCAAATTTAATCAGACGAGAAAATAAGTATATAACAACAATTCCTGTGAAAACTTGGACAATCATGGCGAAGGTACACCTGTAAATGCCCAGTTTAACAGCTGAGAGTGTACTAGATCCTATCACCTATAAGCAGCAAGGTCACATGTCCTCAATATATGTCATCGCCCGCCCGACTGAATCGTTTATTTTGCCTAATTTACCTGGTCAGATTTTTGGTGGACACCACGTTTGTTCGTTTGTTTACAGTATTGCACACTGTTCTTCCATTTATGGTCTTGGTCCAACACACCATTATATCTATGGGGTTCGTTCAATCTAATTAAAATCAGATCCTAGAATACGCTCACAATCCCTACAATACACAGAGTATACGGCGCGGATCTTAGAAGTCTGATTTTAATTAGATTGAGGGGGGGGGGGGTCGTTGCTGTTTTGTAAAACGGAAAGTGTAAGAAAAGTACGAATCGATATCGTTGTACTTATGTTGAAGGGTTTCTATCATTTATTGCGGATGATACAACTTTAGAAATCAATATGTTAATCGTAACAAAAACTTCTATCACTTTCAATGTATAGCAGTGGCCACTTCCATTCACATGATTATATTTACATTTCCAGTAGTTTTGCCTTTGGTAATGACAATCATTCACAGAATTATATTCACATTTCCAGTATTTTTGCCTTTGGTATTTGACAATCATTTTCTCATGCACGCGTTGCTGCTGTAAACAATGCGCAGACGAGTACAAATAAATATAGGACGTCTATTTAAATAAACATAATAAGTACAACGATATGGATTCGTACTTTTCTTACACTTCCATTTTACAAAACAAGCTTGAAATTCCGATAGAAATGAAAGGAGATGAAATATATGAAATAAATTTCATTTTTGAAAATACATGTTAGTAAGTAATTTAATTAATGATTAATAATTGATTAATTAATTAATGATTAATTAAAATGAGTAATAATTTTGAATTACTGTTTTTCCCTAAAATAGCTCTTAGGGCCTACAAGTTTACTGTTATTTCGGTTGAGCATCACTGAAGAGACATTATTTGTCGAAATGCGCATCTGGTGCATCAAAATTGGTACCGTATAAGGAGATGAACTGTAAAGCTTTATATGCCTGCATACTTGTCATGAAGTAAGCCGGCGTAAATCGTCGCATTTCATGGGTTTTTGTTTGTTTGTTTGTTTTGTTGTTTTTTTTTTTTACATCTCAAGGTCAACATATAGCAAACATGTATTTATTAAAGGTTCTAATAACAATAACACGTTCTCTATTGGGTAGCTTAATGCATGCTACCTTGTCAGGTGACATCTAAATATTCATTACACGGATTTTAACTGTTACATATAGCTAGTAGAATTTTGACACCATTCGAAGGCTCTTTTTAGTGCAGGTAACTTATGCCCCACCCAACCGCCCTGGCCTTACTCGAGTACTTTGATTTATCATTAAAAATTGTTTTATTTTGTAGAAAGGAAGAGAATACTGTGTGAAGAATTGTTTATGTATATCAGTGGGTTTTAAATAAGTAAACTGCACGTTCAGAGCGCTTCATATCCTAAACTACGTGTTTGTGTTTATTTGATAAATTAGTTATGTTCGTTTGAGTAGAACGAATCATTCTGGTTCCCGCCCCCCGCCACTCTTCCATCACTCGTTACGAGTGATCAAAGAGAGGTGAGGGCGGGGACCAGACTAAGAACGAATAAGAACACATATACGAAAGCCTATTAGTATCATATAAAAAATTTAAATTCACATTCCATTATCTCGCAATTACAAGATAATTTTTCGTAATTATGAGATAATTATCTCTAAATTTCGAGACAAGATCTCGTATTTACGAGAAAATATATGAATATTGGTAACACGATATTAGCTCTCCTCTACCCGTCATTGTTTTTTTTAAATGCTGTTTTAAATATAACGCGATCGTTTTTCGTAATTTCGAGATAATTGTCTCGTAATAACGAGATATCTTTTCCCGTAATTACGAGATAATGGAATGTGAATTTATTTTTTACATACTAAAAGGCTTTCGTACATGCATTATTTACATGTAATACAAAGTAATCTGCTTCTGAAGTATTTGGTTCGGGAAAACTAGTGCATCTTCAAGTAGCGACAAAGGGTGTGTCACGTAGAAGGATGTACTACATCAAAAACGGCTCAATAAAAGGTGAACGGTTTGAGGAATTTTGAAAAAGATACAACATCGTTTGTTTTTTTTTCTTCAGAACTCGTGATGCTGTACATTTGTGGAATCAGAAAATAAAAACGAATAATTGAAACAAACAAAATAATGAGTCGATCTTGCTGTCTCATTTTGGTAGATTCTTGACATGCCGTATGTTTTCACTTGATCGATGTCAATGCTTCAAACCGGTCTATGATATTTGGCCTCCCAGATTCCTCATTACATATTGAAGCTAATTTGATTTTGGTACATGTAATAGTGTCAAGTTCCTCTCTAGTACATTGAAGACAATGATCACGGAATTCACATGCTGATTCAAAGTCAATTTCTGTGCTACATGGCATTCCATAAAACTCCTTACAACTGCAAGTGTCATTTTCAAATTTCGATCGGATTGTGTATTCCTTAATGTCCGTATCATTAACTTCATGTGGTACATAAACATCTCCATCATTGTTGTTATTTTCACATTCGGAATCGGAATCATAATTGAAAATGTCATCATCACTTGCCTGTGTCTCGCTGTCACTGGATAAGTCACAAAACTGTTTGTCGCGCGCGTCTAAATTTGAAGCGATAAGTTTGGAGAAATACAATTCATCAACACGTTCAATATCTTCTAAGAATTCATGATCTTGATAAAGAGCAATTTCTGGTGGTATACTTATCGATGTTGCTGTGGAAGTTTGGCTCATTTCGTGACATTTCCAAAGCACTTTCACTTTGACCGGAAATGTAAACACGTCTGCTTTCACTTGACAGAGTTATTACAATCTTAGCCTGGTACCCGAGGCCTTCCGATGTTCAAAGAACGAAGGCCAGGCATCGGATGTCGAATGGATTCTTCCACTGATCAAAATCCAATATGGCGGACTCAATGGTAAGTAATGGGAATGTGTACGTAAATGAGCGTATCATGGCTGAATTAGCTGTGTCACTTTCGATTTTATGTCATTAGTCGCCAGAGACAGACCTTAGGAAATGTATAATACTTGGTTTTCCATGTGACACGCTTGTTTGATATAGTCTTATCCCTTTGTTTTCAAGTAAGTAGGTGATTTATCAACTCGCATATTTTTCACGTGTGCCAAATTAAATCTAACCGTGTCACTTCGTTTTTTCTACTTTTGATGGGTTGCATTGGGTTGCTGGCGAAGATATATACTGAGTTTTATAGATGACACACACCAGTTTTCTTATTTTGAACGGACAATTTCAGATCGAATTTCCTCGACTCATTTTGACTTGTTATCCTTGTTAAGCAGTATAAATATTATTACAACTGCTAGCTGTTTATGAGCCACCCTTGCATTTTGTAAATAATTGATATTAAGCAAGATAACATTTTATTCTAGAAAGATACAAGTTAAACCTACATGCACTAATTATGTAAACACAATGTGGAAATAAGTTATGGCCTCAAGATCGATTGCCTGTATAGTTGTACATGTATATTGTTTAACGTCCCTCTCGACAATATTTCACTCATATGGACCCAAGAACTTCCATCCAACGATTTTCAGGCCCTTTTATGTTGTGATCTTATGCTAGTTCAGTTCTTAATATATTTTAATGTATATGTGTCAGTTACAGTCATTGTTTGATTCTCTATTGTTTAAAATTCATTCATATTCAGGGGTCACCATCAATTGCCTGTATTTAGACCTATACTTGATACTTTGGCCTTTTGAGCAGTGAGGATCAGACTGTTCTTAATTAATTGTGCCACAAGATTTCAGTTAACAATCTTATTCAATGATCACTCTATGTTAACTCTTTTCTCATAATATGCAATCAGGTGCAGAGGACCTATTCTGACCCAGATAATCACTGGGTTACAAAGACATTTCTCTCAGCTAGATTTAAATTTCACATACAGAAATGCTAGATTTATCTAAATTTCAGAATATTAGACTTTCTTCATGAACAAGGAATATATTCAATTCAAATGCTTTATTGATGACTAGCAAACATGAGACATACATTATATATACTAAGCTGTATGTATATTATATATATATATATACATATATATATATATATATCACACCAACCAGTATCAACTGTACAAGAATAATACAATATTTACTCTCCAAGGCTACTAGTTCTTAATATATGCCAAGATGGTGTACTGGTGCACACTTTCGTATCTGTACGATAGAGGAACAGGTTCGATTCCTGTTGTTGGCTTTCCTTTGAAAGAATTAGTAGAGATCTTCCATTGCTTAAGAATACTTCAATATATCATAGCATTTAATGTCAAAGACACACACTTGCACAGAAAACATGTTTACTAGTCTAATGAAATAGCTAAATTTTATTTAAAATAATTATTGCTGTTATAAAATTTAGAAATTCATTTCAAAATTAAGGATTATCTCCCTCATGCATAGCTCTTATCCTTGGACGAATTTGGCTCCACTTTTTTGGCACGCTGTTTTTGGCTATATTTAGCTCTAAAACTTCATAGTTATTTCGGATTTCAAACATTTCGGTTGAGCATCACTGAAGAGACATTATTTGTCGAAATGCGCATCTGGTGCATCAAAATTGGTACCGTATAAGTTTTACATAGAAAAGGTTTCTAATAAAAGAAGGTTGTGATCAAGCATTTCTTGTGCAACACATTCCCATCTGAAAGTTAGCAAAATTCCTCATAAGTTTTATCCCCAAGTAACTGAAACATGTATGTGTTATATATTTCAAAGATTCTTCAATTTCCACATGAAACAATGCCAAATCTCCTTTTTCATGTCTTTTATGTCATAAATTTCTCTGGCCATACAGTGGAATGAATTGCTACTCCTCCTACTGTTAGCTAACTTCTTGATCTGAGAACTGACACTCTCAAACTTCCTCCATAAGTCTTTCTCAAAAAGCTCACCTCTGATCTAAAAATTAAAAACAATGTCACAAAACATCAGTATAATCAGTAAAGATTTGCATTGATATGGATCAGGAATAGTAGTAAATACACAATGCACATACATCATAAATATTAATTAGGTCGTTACATGTATTGTATCATAGATAAATAATGAAACAAGTCTGTAATTTTTGCAGAAGATGAACAACCAACTGTGAATTTTGAATGTCAATATATTTCCCTTTTCATCTAAAGTTTTATATTCATGCAGGTTTTACTTACACAAACAAGAGGGAGGGAATGCTGATGTCTGCTTGTATGCATGCCATATTCTTCACTTCCACTAAAAAAATTCTCATTTTCAAGGAAGTCTTCTGAAGATCTGGCTTCTCCTTTTTTAAAGGGTCTGCATGATGCACATGAAATAAAACAAGGCAGGTCAGTTCATTCCATACAAAACAATCATGCATTTTTCACTATTGTGTTTTATCAATACAGAAATTGTCAGTATCTAATATAATCAATTTGGGATTGAATTTCTTCCACTAACAAATAGAACATATTTTAGAATATGATAAACTTCTCACACCTTTAGATGCCAGAAATAATTGTTTTTGTTATTGCTGTAAGAGGTGGGAAACTTGAAATAACAGACTGTAATAATTTGATTTAGTTGTTAACCTGTTCTGGAAGTCTGTAATTCTTCATTCAAGTTGGATGTTAATTCCTTCCGATATGAATTGGTTTGGAGGAGGATGGGTCCTTGAATACCCCTTTAGAATTTCTTTCTCTGTCTTTTTCCATCTGGAGTCTGTAACTACATGGTATAATAAAGAGATCAATTTGGTTATCTTTCTTTTCCTTTTTCCACAAAACTATATTAAGAGTCGTTAATTTGGTACACAAGTACCACAAATTTAATGTATAGAAAACTATCTTGAAATTTGCAAAACTTTGTTTTTGGGGATGAATGTCTTGGGTTTCTCCAGATTGTGATCTTCTAAATTTTTTCTTTGAAGCTTTAGCAGGTGTGATTTTATTATCAAATCCAAGCAGTACGAGTTTGTGCAAAAGCATAACAATGAAATGTTACTATAGTGCCATATTGTGTACTTCACATTATGTAAAATTTGTTTTTGCTGTGATACCGAATTCCTGGTTACTACAGCCTAAGAATTTTATAATGAAGTGTATGAACTCAGTTCTCTCATAAAGAAGACAAAAAAATTGAGTTACAAACAAATGCAAAATATAATGGTAACACAAAAATAGAATACCTCAATGTATAACCTTTGGCAATATATAAAAATTGTGGACCGACCCACAAATATAATTTTGGACAAACAGGACAGTGAATCAGTGAGGAATAGTAACTGTTGACAATGAAATTTTTAGTGACCCCTTCTGAAATCTGAAGAATATTCAAGGTAAACCAAAGTAACAACAGAAACTTTAAATTAAGCCTATTGGGTCAAGCATAAAGTTGGCAGATCAACATAAGAATTAAATAATTACACTGTCAGACACAATCTTACTGAATTATAAAATGCATAAATAGCCTTATCTACTACACAAGCAATATATACATCTTAGTATACCTGTTGGCATGGTTTTGCATATTCATGAAGCATTGTATATGAAGGTGTTTTTTCATCTACTATCATGTGTTTCTTCTTTCCATATGTATGGAAATTCATCTGAAATTAAAACGATTAAAATATACATATATAATATTGAGAAACTGTAAAATTGTACACTATAAGTCCAATAAAAGCTTAAAACACCCCTATCATCGCACAAGAAAGTCATCATATAAACTTCAGCTATAGCCTATAGTCTTATCAAAGTAAAGCACGTCATTAGATCTATATGTAATAAAAAATTATCCAAAAATGAGTCGAGGAAATTCGATCTGAAATTGTCCGTTCAAAATATGAAAACTGGTGCGTGTCATCTATAAAACTCAGTATATATCTTCGCCAGCAACCCAATGCAACCCATCACTAATAGAAAAAACGAAGTGACACGGTTAGATTTAATTTAACACATGTGAAAAATATGCGAGTTGATGAATCACCTACTTACTTGAAAACAAAGGGATAAGACTATATCAAACAAGCGTGTCACATGGAAAACCAAGTATTATACATTTCCTAAGGTCTGTCTCTGGCGACTAATGACATAAAATCGAAAGTGACACAGCTAATTAAGCCATGATACGCTCATTTACGTACACATTCCCATTACTTACCATTGAGTCCGCCATATTGGATTTTGATCAGTGGAAGAATCCATTCGACATCCGATGTCTGGCCTTCGTTCTTTGAACATCGGAAGGCCTCGGGTACCAGGCTATTACAATCTCTACCCAGAGTTGTCGTTCCTTGCTCTCACTTACACCTCTGTTAACGTCTTAAAATAAGCAATGTAATTCCACATGTAAATCCACTTTTTTTTTTTTTTTTTTTACAGCTAATAAAACTAATAACTATTTTATAAAATATCGGGAAAATGTAGGACAAGCAACTATTTGTAGATTTTTTCCATTACTATATATTCTTCATGTACCTATGTATAGGCCTGGTGCAATAGAACTACCCAATATCCACATTTAAACCCAAATCAATGCTTCTTGTGTCACAAAAAGACTTGACATCTGTTCAATATTTATTTATTTACTTTTTTTTTGTAACTGAAGTCAAAATCATACTTTATTTGAGCATACGTGCCAATTTACAAAAATCTTGTAAAACCCTTGAGACGTTGACAGAGGTGTAAGTAACGATAACTCTGGGTAGAGATTGGAGTTATTACTCTTTGAAATCGCGGTAAATTCAAATGAAGTCGTAACAATTTGAATATTGCAAGCAATAAAAGATAGGAAATAATATTTGTGCCTTTTTGTAATACATACATCAAATGCAAGGCAAAGAGGAAAAAATATAACCACGTGTACCGCAACAATTTTCCTCGCGTTTTTTTTTTTTATTGTGACGCAATCATCTAGAGATTTCTATCGCCGATTTCTCATTATGACGTGCTGCCGAATCTGGGCCCTTTTTCGCAGTCGCAGTCACGTATGTCTATACACGTGTATGACAAAGGAATACTGAAAATACCTACGTACACAGTTATTGCCCCTTTCTTGTAACAATTTGTGGTGCACACTCCCTGTTTCAAGTTTCTAATCGAATGAGATCAAAGGAGGGGTATCATATGCTCTTGACTTTTATTCTAATTTGTTATTCAGCCTTTCCGTGATTCTGAATTTTTCTCATTGTATAAAATTTTTCACCGCTTTCCTGAGTGAGTTAAAAGTGTTTAGAATTTCGAAGTTATAAGAAGAAATATCTTGCGTCAGATGCTGCGTGTGTCCTTTCCCCCCTGTGTGATTGACGAGGTTAAAGGTGTCGGAGCAGACTGGTAATTAAGTTGCATTCAGTGGTAATTAAAAGATGGATGGATGGATGTATATTGTTTAACGTCCCTCTCGAGAATTTTCACTCATAAGGAGACGTCACCATAGCCGATAAAGGGCTGTAAAATTTAGGCCAATGCTCGGCGCTTACGGTCTTTGAGCAGGGAGGGACCTTTATCGTGCAACACCTGTTGTGATTTGCGATCTCATCCAAAGTACCGCCCCATTTAGTCGCCTCTTATGACAATCAAGGGGTACTGAGGACCTATTCTAACCCGAATCCCCACAAGAAGGTAACTAAAAGAACCTCCTTGACCAATTTTTTAAAACCTCCTAATCCAATTTTGAACTACGTCATAAATCACATTATTCGCAAATTCTATGGTCGTTATAACGATCTAATTCGTCAATACAACATATCATTGGGTCAAATGCTGTCTGACATATTTCATACCGATTGTTAGGCCGTTCTTGGCACACTGATTTTGACTACGGATATCTCCGTTTACCTGATCAAGATATAGGTCTCACGGCGGGTGTGACCGGTCGACAGGGGATGCTTACTCCTCCTATGCACCTGATCCCACCTCTGATGTATCCAGGGGTCCGTGTTTGCCCAACTATCTATTTTGTATTGCTTATAGGAGTTATGAGATTTATCACTGTTTGTCATCTTCATATCATAGTTATGATATTGTTGTAACTGATAGACATTGATGAACTTCGTAGAGGTGAGTTATAGATGTGCTTTATCTATCTATCTATATATTCATTAGGTATATGATGTATGTTAGCTAGATGTAGAACCAGTTTGATAGGTGGTTCCTGCCTTCATTCGTCATTACTTATATCGTAAACTATTGCATGTTACTCCAGAATTCTTCCATTGGCTCATTTCATTAGGAAATTTAATATTTTGTATTTATCTTGTGAATTTCTTCATGCTTTTGCGGAATTTACATCAGTTTGACTAAATGTACGATTTGTAGTCAGTCCCTCGTAAAAGAGTTTTGGAGAAATATACTTTCTCCTCCTAGGCGCCTGATCCCACCTCTGGGTTCCTTGTTTGCTCAAGTGTTTATTATGTGTTCCTTATAGGATTGACTATTGTTCGTTATCTTCAACTTTCATATAATAACTTGTCCGTTCAATCGGGTGTTCTTTCGATTGTTCAGCCTTGTGTGCAATATTCAAACAACATCTTTCATTTGAAGTATCTTTTTCAATACCTTATATAAACACCCTGTTCAATTGGTTTATAAGGTTGCAGGTAAATGCCAAGGTCTCGGGTTTGGAAATATACAAGATTTAAGCTACATTTCCTTCCCTTATCAGATTCGCAGGAACAGAACATTGCATACAGGCCTTGGTTCATATTCTTTTCAAAAGTTACAAATAAAAGATTAGGGTTACTGAGGATAATTTCGAAGTTTTTGAACATTTTCTATCCTATTGTGTTTTCAGGAAAGCTATGATGATTGTGTAAATAAATTATTGGTTTCTACTGGTTACAATGGAAATGCCAAGACACTGAAAGTAAAATCCAAAATTGTTTGAAAACATTTTCATCTAAGTTTTGTTAAACTTGCAGGAATGATCTCCTGTATGAAATTATTTATTCTTAAGGGTTTTTCTAGATTGGATGGGACATTTTGAAATTTCTTGTGAAGATATCGACTACATATTCAATCTAAATCTAACTTAATGGAATAATTCTTATGCATATTAGTTTTTAAGGTGATACGTCAAAACAGACAAATTAGCAGTACAGGTGCTTGACGTTTCATCTGTCGAAGAGCCTCCCGATTTGCCTGCTGTTCAAAATCCTCCAGTATCACCCATCACCTTTAAAACGATATACACTATTTCAACACTACGTGTTGAATAACCAGATTTTATCCCCCAAACCAATATCCTCTAGTCCAACACTACGTACATATTCAACCACTAGATGTTAGCGGGGATGGTTACCAGTTTGAACCCCCAGCTGACAGACACACTTCCCACACCCAGTGTCAGTATTTTTCGAAATGCATATCATTTACTCGTGTTAGTGGTTGCTGCACATGTATCGTGCTTTAAGTATTGTCAGTAAAGATTGTTTCGAGTATCTTCGATAAGCCATGCAGGAGGATAATTAAGCGTTCACAATACTTTATGACGGGAAGACTGACAAACGGACAGAAAGTACAAAAACAATACGTCGCCTCCTGGTGAAGGGGAGACCATCTGACGTAATTTCCGAAATAGCTTTATTTTTAATGCCTGTAACAAACATTTTCATTGATTAAACTCAGGAAGAAAATTAACCATCATGTGATCGGAATTTGATGTGGTTCATACCTTTTGAGAATGATTTATAAGTGACTGCATTGAGTGAAAATACAAAAGAAATCTTTTATCGAAATATTAACAGAATCTGAGCAAAGAGGAAAATATACATAATGATATATCCGTTGGAAACATAAGGTATCCACCCCCAGTTCCACATTTCAATACTAGTATATTTTTGTCTGGAACGGCACCAAAGCAAATCGACATGGTTTTGTTTCATTCAGGGAGGATGGGCCTACTGATAGAATAATAAAATAGAAGTTTACGTAAAGAATAATTCGCAGGGGAATTTATCATATATATATATATATATATATATATAGTTTGTAAAAAAGAATTCGGTATTTGATACAGTAAATACATCCAATAATAAAAGTCAAGAAACACAAAACTCGAATAACATTTCACTGTTAGCGCTTTCGGCTTTAATGCCTCTTCAGACAGTTATAAAATTTTATAACTGTATGAAGAGGCATTAAAGCCGAAAGCGCTAACAGTGAAATGTTATTCGAGTTTTGTATTTCTTGACTTTTATTATTGGATATATATATATATATATATATATATATATATATATATATATATATATATATATATATATAATGCTAATTCTGTTCTGCGCAATACCAATCAACGTATTTTAAAAAAGTTTTTGCCATGATAAATCAATGCATCAACATTTCTTCTGTAGTAAATTATCAAGGAATTTACCTTGAAAAAGTATATATATTTGATGTGCCTTTTAAAAGCAAAAAAGTAACACGCATGTGATGAAAAGAAATTTTTATAAATTAAGCTATCGTATCGAATTAAAAAAAAACACACACTACAAAAATACTATACCGTTCGTGACTGACAAATATATATTGACATATTTTACGTCATATTGATTGTCTGAGGAAAATAGCAATTATCTACTATCACAGCGGACTGTGAAGATCCTAGTCAGTTGTGTTTCATTCTCACCTTAGGACGAACAAGATGAAGAATTGCTTTCATGAAGCGTCCAGTTAAAATTAAAAGGTAAATCTCTGGTATATCACCAACATTTCAAATGACGTTTTACTTAAAAAATGACATCGGCATTATTACTTTCCCAAGCGTTGTCTCTGATGACGTCACAGAAGTGAGAGGTAAATCTGTTCATTCTTATTGATTTCGGTCATTTTTAACGAGTCAACAAGACAGACACGAGGAATTAAAATTACACAAACAGGATGATTTCCCCTTTTGGATTATTCTACAAACATACATCATTAAATCTATTTTCGGTGCATTTGACCCGAATGACGTATAAAGATTATGCTTCCATCATTTACAGATCCACAGCTGTCGACTACTTCCTCTCTTCTACATTAATCTTGATGCCATACCTAGGTCGCATCACCACATCCGGGAATTCTTCATATACGTGACCTTCTACTAAACTCACTTTGAATCTGAAAGTTTTATTAAAAGCTTCAGACAGTGTTAAAATGAAAAGTAGATTAAACTCTTATATATAATACCAATAATACAGGCTGAATAATGAAAGTCGGCAAACCTCTTCAGTAACGACCCAATCATAACCTTCTGTTCATTCATTGCGAAGTTTTGTCCAATGCAGTTCCTAAAGAGATGAAATCTGATTAAAACTCTTATAAGCACAGTACATTTGGTCTTACAGGTGCGTCCCCAATTAGTTAAAATTCTGAATTTTCTACGGGTGACTGGTTTTAGTTAAGTGGAAATAGTGTACAGATAAGGTAAAAAGAATACCGAAAGAAATTCACAGATAAACTATAGTCCCTGAGTGAGGGTAGTGCGATGATGAGGCGAATTACTTAGACAAATTGCCATTTTTTTTGTAGACAACTTTGCAGTAATACTTTTTTTTATTACTAAAATCCACTCGTACTTGTGCTATAGCCGTCCCTAGCAAAAATGATATACATATGTAAAATATTTTTATATCAAGTAGGATAACTGAAGATTGATTGATTGATTGTATCTTGCTTAACGTCTTAAGTAAAACGTCATTTGAAATGTTGGTGATACCGTATACCAGAGATTGACCTTTTAAGGTTAATCGATCCTCGTGTGATGTCATAGGTTTTTGCAAAAATCTTTATAAAATTAAACTTTGCTCATGAAAGAAATATATCTTCAGAGGAATTTTATTTACTATATAAAATAAAAAATTTGGTAAACTATTGATATTGAAAAAATGTATATTTTCTATAGATAATCAATTCTTTATAGTTCAAAAAATGTTGTCATGGGCAATAACTCCTATGCTGGTATTTCTCCTACTGCATGTCTATTATGCATGATTTCCCTAATATCCACAATTAATTTATACATATTTATGAATTAACAGTTTTCTTAAACTGTTGACATTTAAAATTTGTCATTTCAACAAGATTTTATAGATTTTAATTCTTCTGTACAACGAAAATGTGTGATTTTCTGATGTTAACATATACTTCCGTTTTTTTTTAATGTCTGACATCTTTAAAAATGTGGCAACATACACATTTTCTATGGTTATTGTTTAAATTTAACTATATTGAATGGAAATTAATACAGTTTTTGCACTTTTAACCATTATTATTGATAAGTCACATGAGGATCGATCGACCTTAATTTTAACTGGACGCCTCATGAAAGCGATTCTTCATCTTGTTCGTCTTAAGGTGAGAAGACGTCACCAAGACCGGTGAAGGGCTTCAAATTTAGCCTATGCTTATGCTTATGGCCATTGAACAGTGGGAGTTCTTTATCGTGCCACGCCTACTGTGTGGCGGGTCATCCGTTTTTAAAGTCATCTCCGAGGACCCGTGACATTTACACCTAATGCCGAATGTTTGGCGATGGAATTGTCACTTCTTGTTTTAACGACTTAGGAATTGTCACTTCTTGTTTTAACGACTTAGGTGTGTCGCGGCCGGGATTCGAACCCCGGCCTCCCACATGCGGGGCGAACGCTCTAACCACTCGGCCACCGCGGCGGTTCTGAAGATTGAGTATTTAATACGATTGAGTATTTAATACACATTTATTATGTCAATGAATCGCATTCATGCATTTTTATCTACCGTAGATTCAAAAACTTAAATCAATCCATTGTGTTTTAAATGTTATTATCGTTCTAGAAATACAAATTAAGAAATGACTTTTACGTTTGGGCTACGACTAACACAGGCGATACACAATTGACAACTTTGGTGCAACATTCTTAATTATAGCTAAATAGGGAAAATTTCAGATTTCTAGCTACGTTGGAATAAATCGTCTTACCTTGGACCTGCCGAAAATGGAAAATAACTGAAAGGATCACGTGACAATTTAGCCTCATCTTCAAATCTTTCGGGCTTGAATTCCTAAAACAAGTATGGATAACATTGTTTATAAAGTACTTAGAATGAAAAGTCTCAGATGGACGAATCTTCCTAAAACTCAGCTGTTGATCGATAAATGTAAAAGTAATAAAAACCAAAGTGATCACATAATTATCAACAAGAGATGGAGAGGCAGTCTGATGGTGTTGTTACAAACCACAGGGTAGACAGGAAGTGACCACTATCTAGTGATCTCCAAAACAAGACTCGAGCTTCGCAAGACGAAGAAACAAGAGGCCCATGGGCCACATCGCTTACCTGAGTCACCTTGGCCCGTATCTGAAGACTTTCCATATATATTTGCATGTAAAACCTTAGTCCCCATTATGGCCCCAACCTACCCCTGGAGGTTCTCGAGAAGAAGATTTTTAAAGATGTTCCCTATATTTGTATGTAAAACTTTGATCCCCTATTGTGGCCCCATCAACCTACCTGAACATCGGATGAGTTGGCATCATGCTTGTAGATTGGTCTCATTGTAAAAGTACCAGAGAAAGGGGATCTAATGGATTGAAACAACAGGAGAGGCATTATTTTATTATCCGTCACCAGTAAAATACTAAGCAGAGTAAAACTGAACAGAATTTTGGCCATAGTAAATCCAAAATTACGGGAAGAGCACGTTGGATTTAGAAAAATTCAGTGTTGTACTAAACAATTATTTGCCCTCAGACAAACTCAACTTCCTATATTTCACCAATGCGTTTGATAGTGTCAACCGACCAACTCTTAAGGAAGATGTGAAAGCATTATAGCATACTTGTACCTGGCAAAATCATTCTCATTATACGAACGCTGAATGTAAACTTTTCTTCTCAAGTTGTCTGTAGTACCGGTATACATGTACGACTTAGAGAGAAATTCCACATTCATACCGGTGTAAAACAAGGTGGTTTGCTGTCACCACTCCTTTTCATATTATGTATAGCCTGGGTCATGAAGAAAATTACAACAATTAGTAAAGAAGGCATCACCTGGACCCTGACAGATATACCTAAAGACCTGGACTTTGCAGATGAGCTGGTACGTATGTAACATCTCCATCAAGACATACAGGTGAATTTAAGACAAATGGCTTAGCTGCAAATGGGAACCAAATTGAGCTACACAATCATGAAGATCAAACAAAGTTAGATCCCTTCCTTGCCTTAAACAGATGTTCTGAGGATTCCATTCATATGGTTGTTGTACGATGGAATCCATTAGTGAAGAAAAGAGAGGGAAACTTAAAGAGAATTGGAGAAATCCACCAACAAATATATGTGAAAGCCAATTCCCTGTACACAAAAGCAATCAAGTGGAACTATATCTCCTGATAGCAGATTTTTTTCTGAGGATATTGATCATTCATTCTGTGCTTCCATTTTATGATTTTAATATCATGTAAATGTATTTATGACATGTTTTACTGTTCATGAAAAAAACAAAAAAACAAGTTGCCCCAAACTGATAAAAACAGGATATTACCATTACAAAAATATGAAATATCATTTGGACATAACGTAAACAATACATGTATCATGCTACATGTACATCGTAGTGAGAGATCTATTAAAAGAAAGGTGAAGATAACGAGCAGTGATCAATCTCATAACTCCTATAAGCAATACAAAACAGAGAGTTGGGCAAACACGGACCCCAGGATATACCAGAGGAGGGATCAGGTGCCTAGGAGGAGTAAGCATCCCCTGTCGAACGGTCACACCCGCCGTGAGCCCTATATCTTGATCAGACAAACGGAGCAATTCGCAGTCAAAATCAGTGTGCCAAGAACGGCCTAACAATCGGCATGAAACACATCAGACAGCATTTGATCCAATGATAGGTTGTATCGGCAAACTAGATCGTTATAACGACCATAGAATTTGCGAAATGCTGATTTTAAACGGGACTGTTGGACCCCCTGCACCATCAACTTGTTTGTCATTCAAATACTGACCATACGCAGGACAAGTTCTTGCGTATCGAATCAATTGAAATATGTAAACGCCATATGCAGGTGATAATGGAATATTGCTACATAAGTATGGGAAGTTGACGATGGAGAAGTTGAAATCATCCCGTTTGTCATAAAGATGAGTTGTTAGTTTGTCGTTAATATCTACTTTCAATAAAATATCTAAGTATGAAGCAGAAGTGGACGACTCTGTGGTGTCTTTTATTTCGAGTTCACTGGGATATATTGAATCGACATATGAATGAAAATTATTATTGTTAATAGATACTACATCGTTGATATATCTAAATGTCGAATTGAAGGCCACAGCAAGAATTTTTTTCTTCTCACGTAGAAGAAAAAGTTTCCTACATGTATATCCACATACTAAAGGCATTGCGATGTGTGAAAAACAATTTATTGCATTTGTTTAGCCTAAAATGATAAACTATAATAAATATGAATGAGTGTTTTGTAAAAACTAAAACCAAATCTGGCCCAATAGGTTTCTTCTTTTGTTACCCTGAATTGATCATTTTAAATCTCTTTTAGCGTCGATTAATAATCATTCTGGACATTTAGATTTTCTGACTGATAAATTTTGCATTTACACATACTGATCTTAATATTTTTCATAGAAAATAGTAGTGTTGAAAACCGTTTCACATGTCCTACAATTCGACACACTTGACGACAGAAAATTCGATAACTCTACTGAGTCGCTGTGTCGATCATCGTGGCACATGGTGGGGGTTATTTGTCTGTTCTTCTCAATTGCATTGGTAAGTAATAAGTATACATATTCTAATAATTGACCAATTTTAAAAATTGCACAGGACTTTGACACGTGGCGGTACACGATACTAGTAAAGGGTTGCTCATGTAAATGAATCATTGTAAACCAACTTTTATTCGCGACTTTATTTCGTGATTTGCCAATGATAAACTAGTTCGCAGCGACTGATTTTCGCGATCGAGAAAATCTTCAATAAATACAAAATACATTAAAGGACTGATTCGTAACGAAAAAATATTCGCCACTACAAGGTTCTCATGAACCTCGTTAAAATTTCTCAAACGCAAAAAAAAATTGGTTAACAGTATTTCTTAACTAACGTTACACAAAACAGAAGTACACAAACAGTGAAGGTGATAAGTAATTTTAAGTATAATTTTCTTGACAAAAAAGTCCCAACTCAGGCAATTGCAGAAATGTGCAACAGACAGTAAACACCATCTTGTTTTAATATAAATTTTATATCATTTACATCATATTATTCTTGAAATTGGATGCTATAAGGGATCAAATAGCATATGATATATCTTGGCAATGAGAATTTCAAATGAAATTTAAGAAGTTCATTTAATCTAAACAAGATGTCATTCATGATAGGGGATTGGCTTTAGATAAAAGATTAATTAAATGATCCTCACATCTTTGGAACTCGCTTTATACAAACATGTTAATTTTAGTTGTCCAATAGGTGAATATTATGGATCAAATATTTGAAAATATGTTATCAAAATATCAAAGACTTTGCATTTTGCAAATTGTGAAACTGAAAATATTCAAAATCAGGTGCAGGATAACTCTCAACCCGTCATTTCCACATCTATAAAGACTGTATCTTTCAACAATTTTCTAGAAAATACATAGAATGGCAAACATTCTCGGAGAAATTCATGAAATATTTAATGTGACAAATATGTAAATGTTACCACTAATCTGGCCATCTTATCATAAATACCGATAAAAACCGATTCATTCCTTTGATAGAAAACATGACAACAAAATTGGAAAATACCATAATATATAATATTCATCCACCATCACAACAGGGGTTATAAAACACAAAATATATCGGTGCCGTTCTCATTTCCAGTGTAACAATGTAAACAGAAAAAGCATCATGCCAGTATCCGCTATTCAAAGCAAGGAAGGAGTCTAACATAGGAAGATTAGGAGTCAAGTTCCGGTGAATATCAAACTGAGCACAACCTAAGTAACAATTTTTATGCTTGACAAACCAATCATAAACAATTTCCATGAATAAATGAAATAGCATGGAGTACATGTAAAACCAACCAACCCACTTTCTCCTGGTATCGTGTGGATACTTACCATGTGATCAGGCCAGACGTCTGGGTGATGATTAACTGCGTGTATGGGGATATCTATGTCAAAGTTAGCTGGGATTTCCACTCCTTCAATTACTACCGGCTTTGTAAGGTGTCTAGCTATTCCTGGTACAGGGGAGTGCATCCTCATCACCTCCCGTAGGAACATCGACATGTACTTCAGTTCATTTAAATCTTCCCTATGAAATACAAAAAGGCCTTTTTTACATTTCCTTCATAGTTATTGACATCATTTGAATATATCTTTATATACATGGAATTGATTTACCATTGTAGTTGTTGACGTTCCCCCAAGACTTCCACGAGTTCCTGGTGAACCTTTTCTTGTATTTCTGAGTATTTAGCCAAGGAGTAAATTGCCCAGCTAATGCCTGATGCTGTTGTATCGTGTCCTAAATGGCAGTATGCTTTAAATGAGTATTCGCTAATTTTTCAATTAAAAAGAATAGTTCGGTCCTTAAAAAACGGTAAGTAACTCGTCGTTAGACACTCAAGGAGATGGACACACATGAGATTTCCAACACTGTTACTAACATATTGTAAGGTATTATATACAGATTAAAATTTGGCAATTTAAACACTTGTATATCAGAGGAAAATAAAATAATATCATCTCAACATATACACATATATATATTTATACAAAATATCTGTATCTCGAATATGGGTTATCTCGAATAACCCGGTTATGTCGAAGTCGCTCGCCGATCCATATAAATGATTTTAAAAAAAACTCCTGATACCTCGAACACGTTAATCTTAAATACCCCGCTTTGATCGTATATCTTGAACCCCTGGACATCGAGAAGTTTTGTCAAAGACCCTTGGATTTCGAGATACAGATATTATATATACATATATAATATTGCAAAAGTATCTTAAACTAACGTAAGGACCACCTTCAAAAAGAAACGTATCGACCTCAGCCCGGATTTCCTCTGCAGTGAGACCTTTGCCACTTTCGTCTCTGGCTGTGATAAGAATATCAAGGAAATCTCTACGAAGCTTTTTTGTTAAATCTGGATCGGTTTTCTGGTAAAAACAAGAAAAAAATGGTGGTACCTGTTGTATGTCAGACGAATACACCATCATATAGTACAATGTATTTGCTTACCAGTGCTTCGCGTCTGGATTGAATGATTTTATCTGCAAATTGGTGGACATAGTTGGTCAATTTTTTGTTCTCTCTTCCACTAGGTGTTAAACCATAAATGAAGTCGGGGTACAACCATGGTGATCTGCAATGTTATTATAGTTCAAATGTCTAAATATTTACTGTGAGGCAAAGGTCTGAGTGTTCATTAATGTTTTCAAACACATCAAAGAGATAAAGATTTTATAAGAAAATAGTGAAACACGTGACATTGTGATGCGCCCCAAGAAGAAGAAAATTAGATGACAGAAACATGGGTATTTTTCTGAAAGGATGCCACATGTACAAAAAGCACGTGTGCTGCAAAACTATATTTAGTAAACACAAAAGAATGTTGCCTATCGATCCAAACTCACATCATGCGTTTAATGGCAAGCTTAACTAACTTATGGACTGCGTCTACATAAGGATGACTCTCTCTAAAACATAAAACGAATGCAAGTCAAATAAATGACAATCACAGGATAAGAGAAATACAATTGAGATTTATATTATGTAATATTATAGCTACCCACCCTGTTGGTGTTGATGAGAACTTTCGAAGGATTTATTACTATGCAGGTAGATTATACATGTCTGTAAATGTACCCTCTTTAATGTTGTAAATATTTGATTTACCGCAGGTCAATAAATTTAAACTACAAAATTTACAAGTTAAAGCTACTTTGAATTTATTAGGTGGCAGTAATTGCAAAAACGGTATGACAGCCGTTATATATTTTCATGTAGAACCTCTCCAGATCCCAGAGGACAAGGCTTGAGTTAGACATAGATAAAACAATTCATACTTTAATATAAACCAGATATTTTTCCTTTTTGATTCTGTGGATCTTGGACAGATTTTTAAAACACCATATTATAGTCAGTATTCCATAACCATTTCCCCCATGGAAATACAAAGGTCCTTCATTTGACGAGACTTCAACCTTCATTACTTTAGGTCTTGTGACAAGTTTTGTTCAGTGTATACCGGTACGTTAAATATGAATGACTGACCCCATTTCCTGCACACGTCCGTGGTATGACAGAGAGCACCGTAACATGGTGTCTAGAGTCGCCAGTGACACCAAACTGTAAATTTCTATGCTTTGTTTTGAGTCGCAGGCGTTCTGGAATTTTTCCTGTAAATAGCATAAGGTACACAAGCTTGGCAAATTGAAATAATAAAGGTTTCTTTTTTTTAAAATTAAATAAGTTTTGGGAAAATTCTCATATAAATGATGCAATGTAAATCTTATTCATTTATTAATTTGTATTTTCCAGTTTTCAAAACGACAACACTGTACCAAGAAAACGGAAGCGACGTCATTGTAGATCTGGACATACGGTCTGAGTATGTCAAAATGGAAGGCAGGCGTCAGCAGACGACGATTTCTTTCCCACTTCCGACCTCCAGACAACAGCAAGCCATCGCCTTAAAGTTACCATGGAATGTCTATTAAGATCGCATAAGCATGTATTCAAATAATATGGAAACTTCTCATTTTTATCCAATACTATAAATCTATTGTTTGACAAATTCATTGGGCTGTCTCGAGCTTTCACAATTTTGTATCTATTCAAACATTTTGTGTCTTGTAGAGAGCAGTATTATTCGTATAGTGTAAAACTTTTGCTATTTTATTCTTTTGATTTCTCCCATACACATGACAAAGAGATGAAATTGTTCCTTCTTTAAATGTCTGGTCTTAGAATTTAAAGTAACGTTTTATTCCGGATATAATATCAAGTAACAAAAGAAAAATATATATTGGTCCGGATCTGGGTTTAGTCTTTACAAAATCTTCCCCCATAATCATTCTAGATTATCACCTACGGCTACTGATGCATGATACAGGTATTTAAATTATAACAAGAGGTTCACGGGCCTTAAGTATCACTAGTCCCAAGGGCTATTAAAAATTCACTGTTATGAATATCTAAGCTAAATTCTAATATTCAGCAACAGTATAAAACAAGATCTTAAATGCCTTCGAGAGTGCCTATACTGGTGAAAGGCTTTATATTATAAAATATATGTAACATTAACATTATATGACTAATTTGGACCTGACCTAGAATCAAAACTCTGGGGTGGCCAAATTCATATGATAAAATATACCGGTAGAAGGCCAATCTCAAAAACTTACAAAAAGCATGAAACGATTAAATAAATCAAAAGAATTATGAGATAGACAGGGAACTCGCACATTTCAGAGAAATCATTGCCACAAAAAATTATCAAATAAAAAAGGGAAGAGGGGTTAAGTAATATTCATACTCCAGGTGCCTGTGGGTGTATCTACATATAAATCTATCAAATTTCAGATAAATATGTGCATTATTAGCAGAGATAATGAAGGTAAACTGAATTATGACAATAGGATGGAATGATTGCAGGACGGCAAAGGTATTAACACTATATGAATATGACCCGACCATTCCATCGTAGAGGCATAAAAACACAACAAACAATTGTCATGTTAGGTTAGATTGTTTTCTGAGGCAGGAAACATTTCTATGATCTACTGGATTTCAGAAAGATAAATTTTGAAACGGAACTTTCAAAACTTCTTGAACAACAAATTTCTTTCATGTAAGGTGAAAATAACGAACAGTGATCAATCTCATAACTCCTATAAGCAATACAAAATAGATAGTTGGGCAAACACGGACCCCTGGACACACCAGAGGTGGGATCAGGTGCCTAGGAGGAGTAAGCATCCCCTGTTGACCGGTCACACCCGCCGTGAGCCCCATATCCTGATCAGGTAAACGGAGTTATCCGCAGTCAAAATCAGTGTGCCAAGAACGGCTTAACAATCGGTATGAAACACGTCAGACAGCATTTGACCCAATGCGAGGTTGTATTGACGAACTAGATCGTTATAACGATCATAGAATTTGCGAAATGCTGACTTCAATCGAGACTGTTGAAATCCCTGTACCATCAACTTGTTTGTCAGTAGCTTACCTCGATTTAAAAACTTACTATACCCAGAACAAGCTCTTGCATATCGAATCAGTTGAGATATATAAACACCATGTGCAGGAGATAATGGAATATTGCTACATAAATGTGGGAAGTTGACGATGGAGAAGCTGAAATCATCCCATTTGTCATACAGTTGAGTTGTTAGTTTGCCGTTAATGTCTACTTTCAATAAAATATCTAAGTCTGAAGCAGAAGTGGACGACTCTGTGGTGTCCTTTATTTCGAGCTCACAGGGATATATCAACTCGACATATGAATGAAAGCTATCATTGTTAATAGACAAAACGTCATCGATATATCTTAAAGTCGAATTGAAGGTCACAGCGAGAGATTTTTTCTTCTCACGTAGAAGTTTTTGAATAAATTCTGCTTCATATGAATATAAAAACAGGTCAGCTAACAAAGGAGCACAATTCGTGCCCATGGGAATTCCAACAGACGGGTGTGACCGGTCAACAGGGGATGCTTACTCCTCCTAGGCACCTGATCCCACCTCTGGTGTGTCCAGGGGTCCGTGTTTGCCCAACTATCTATTTTGTATTGCTTGTAGGAGTTATGAGATTGATCACTGTTCGTTATCTTCACCTTGTATTTCAAGTTTACTAAAAGTTCTTTAGAATTTTTTTAGAATCCACATTTGATTAACACCACTTCTGGCATATGTAGTCGCACAGTAAGTTTGAAGTTTCTCCTTCACAGCTGTTAACATTTTCGTGAGGAGCAAAGATAGGGGCTTGGTAGAGCACTTACTGGATCCAGCAATGTATCTTTGTTTGTAAGGGTTTTTATGTAGTTTAGGAACCCAGTATAGGTACGGTAACTCATATTCATTCGACCCATTGACTGGAATATTAAATGTGTCTAAAACTGAAGCATGGTTTTGAAGAATTTCGTCTTTTGAAAGGGCAGTTGGAGTATAAGTATGATTACCAAATGTGGAATTAATGCCAATTTCGTTTAAAATACAGTTGTAACGAGCTATAACTGTGTTGGGATGCCAACACAAATGTCTCCGAACACCTCCCCATGTCAGAAATGGTTTTTGATGCCAGATATGCACTCAGGGTACTCCAAAAACCATAAAAACTAAATTTGGTTGAAATCCGACGGACTTGATTTTTGGCCGCCATTTTCTTCAATGACGGCCATTTTGAAAGATTTGAAAATTGATTGGAAGGAAATACTGATGCTAGAAATGAAATGTGGACCCTCAATTTATCCCAGAACCCAAATGTTGTAGAGATTTTAACACTTTGAAATATTTCAGTATATGGCGGCCATTTTGAAAATGGCGGCTCCAAAAAAAAAAAATGATGGTGGAAATGGACTTGGAGTCACTAAATTACCCTAGAAATTGAATTTGGTTGAAATCCGACAACCTTGAGTTTTTGACGTTTTTTGGCCGCCATCTTGAAACGGCGGCCATTTTGAAAAGTTGAATGCACCCCTCCTAGTGACCCCCTATCAGCTCACAAAGTTTGAAGTGGATCTGTCAAAGCACTTTCAAAAATCGGTCGGACAAATTTCTCACTAAAGAGACATAATAATGAGCCTTACAAACAAAGACAATGTTGTTACTAGCTTTGTCAGCTGGAACCAAAACATATTCCTCATGTAGCCTATCTAATTCTAATTTTAATGTTATTCCCTACCTAGCCACGGCAACAGGAGCCTGTAAGATCCGCCGATGGTGTGCCTGGGTTTGGGTTCTGAGGATTTAAGGAGAACCTTCGCTGATTCTGGGTGACAAACACCGAAAGCGGGATAGAAGAACATGGTCCACCCATGGTAGATCTTCATTCTGGTCCTCTCTTGTGTATCTCGCACGGTTCTAAAGTAGCCTTGCATGTTCTCAAACTTAAGACAGAAAGCAACGTAAATCAGTCACTGTACAGATGTTAAGTCTCTAGTTGTATAAAAAGATTATAAAGGCTGATATGATCAAATGAAATCAACTTTATGTTCATATGATATATTTGAAATATGAATATAACCAAAAGTTGATTTCTGAAAGGAAAGATTGAAATACATGTACATGTATCTATGTAGTAATTTGAGAGTAATATGCTTTCGAAAGGATCTTTCGTAGTTTAGATAATGCTTCAAATTTTAAAGTATCACTGCATTCGAGAATTATTACAAATGATGATTTGAAAAAAAATATTAATTTGCTCACTCAAATTTTTTGCACTGAGAATTTACAATGTACCATACATATTTTATACGTACTACTGGAAATAGCATATAAGTGTTCTTAAAGCAGTAAATCTAGATATTTTTACATCTATCCTGCTGATATAAAAATAAATATCACCGTTGTCAGTTAAATATTTAACGCATGCAGTAAATACGTACCATTGTAAAATACCATATATCCTAAATCTATCCGAGCTTGTCAGTCAATGCGTTTTAACAGCATGACTGCTGTTTAGTGTGGCATCGTGAACAGGAGTCATTTCCCCCACCAAACCTAATTATCATTTTGGCTTATTTGTGACTCCATATTTCAAAATTCTCTACATCAACTGAACACAAAAACTACCATAACTGCAAATGTATCCTGAATGAAACGACATATTTAACCGCATGTTGATGGAGTGTCTTGACTCTGTAATTCAGGGACGTGCATCTTGCTTTCATTCAGAAGATATAAATATTGACTTTTCCTATAACTACATTAACTTTTGAGAATCAATGTTTTCAAGAGAGATTATTTGATATTTTAGGAGGGGATAGATTAAATAAAAAAGCGGGGCATAAGATGAGCGGAAATGTGAGCGGACAGTTTATGCTTGAGTTTTGCCTCGTTTCTTCAGTGCTGAAAAATGTTGATACAGTGTATTTTGAAATTGTAAGCTATTGGTTCCAGATTTTAAAAGATACTGATTTTACAATGTTATGGCACAGTGATTTTCATGTTGGAAAGTACTGATGTTGAAAGGTTAGAAAATCTGTATCTACAGTGTATAATGATTTATTTATCAAACCATTTTCATAGCGGTGACCACTGGGTTGGTTGTAAGGAATTTTGTTCTCTTTTTTTAGAACTCTCCACTTATATTATTTATCACCTGCTATGGCGTATACACATCCCTAATAGAATTTTACACCATTTTATTGAATTATCACTTACTTACATGTAGGAATACTACATCTTCTCTACAAGTTTACACTCATATTGAATTGTCGTTAGCTTTGGATTCTTACAACCCCATTACAACCTTACACTCGTATTCCATTGTCACCATATTTATAGGCATTACATCCTCTTTAGAATTTTACACCAATACTGAACTGTCGCCAGTTTCCCACTCATATTCCACTTTCACCAGTTTTGAAGAATTTTATCCCCACGAGAAAGTGAATCAGTGTTGACACAAATACTGAATTCGTGACACCTCACACTCTGTATAGCTATACATTGTCGACACGTATCTTAGTGTACGGTTTTTGGATTTTCCCTTTTTCATACATTGTAAGTTCTAAACTTCCAGAGAGTGCATAATATTAAATATTGAAGTTATATACCGACGGGTTTTTCATATTTCGAGGGTTGTCCATTTTGCAATAAATTTATCATGCCCCCAGCTCCGCGTAACATATCAAAGACAAAGCATTGTGAAACGCATTGATACATTGTACGTTTGGCGTGCAGGAAGTAGTCTGGTAACCATCGATACGTCCTTGTCCTTTTCTTAAGGAATAAACGTCTAGGTAGTTTGTATTATGGAGGTATGAAAACACTATTTGTATCCTCGGCGTACTCTCGGTAAAGCTGATTCACCAGAAATTACCATATTGCCATTCTTTTCAAATCTCACGTGATACTTAGATATTTATTCAATAAATAAAGTAAAACTTATCAAATCAATATGTCAAGTTCAAAGGTCACTGTGATCTCATTGAGAAATGAAAACAATGAAACAGCGATGGTTATCTCAGGCAAAGGATTGGTGAAAGTGAATATTTTGGACGTTTGATTACCGGTACAGGGCGCCTTACTTTCATGAGATTAAGTGTTAAAACGAACTTACCAAGTTCAAGTGTCCCCAAAATGGATGGATCTTCCCCATGGGGGTAATTTTGGAGGTCAGATGAAGCCATTTGCTGTACCGTCGTCCAAATTTAACCAGAAGAGAAAACAAATACACAACTGCAATTCCTGTGAAAACTTGGACGATCATCGCAACATGAAGCCGTGTAGTAGATCAGAAGTAAGGTCACGCGTCCTCGATATTTACCGAACAACTGAAGATAATTTTTTAAAAAAATAGATATGTTCACGCCTTCTTGTCGCGATTTTTTTCTATCACTCTATCATGTAACAAATTTATGTAAGTTTAAACTTTTTGCCCCTTTATCTAGTCAAACGTTTGATAAGCAAATAAATAAAGTTATATCTAAGCGTCCAATATACCACTTTTGTTATGAGTATTATACGTATACATGTATATACTTTGGGTTCATTTTTGTATGCAAATAAGGGAAAATGCAAATAAAATAGGAATTGATACAGTTTATAATTTTTACTATATATTTGTATAATCTTTAAGGCTAAGTCATATTTTTGGATGAAAGATATTTAGATGGGAAGAAAAATGTTTCCATCTCTTTTAATATACAGTGGTCACCACTTCCATCCATGTACAATTATATCAGTATCACAATCACATACATTCTGTGCATGTGATATAAAGTTAACTATTTATGAATCATTGGATTCGGAAACTAGCGAGTCTTTACCAGTGATAGGGTATGTCAAGAATTTTGTGGCTGAGGTTTTCTGTTGTCATCAGCGTGTTTATATTTACATGTGCAATTGAGATGTCCAGCTCAGTTGGTACAATCAAGGAGGACTCAAAGTTTAAAACAGTTTGAGGAATTTTGAAAAAAAAACTTGTGATGCTATAAAAATGATGAACAAAGAATACAAAATACATCTTTAATTCTGAGCGTAGCCCGGAAAACAGATGTAATCTGGTTGAAGCTAAAGGTGAATATAAACGTTATGAACGACAGGTCAGACGTAAGTATTTAAGATCAGAGGGGAACCGACTTAGTCTGTTACGTAGGAATAATCCTAGGCAATTTTACAAAGCGTTTAA
Source organism: Ostrea edulis (assembly GCF_947568905.1). Classification (NCBI taxonomy): domain Eukaryota; kingdom Metazoa; phylum Mollusca; class Bivalvia; order Ostreida; family Ostreidae; genus Ostrea; species Ostrea edulis. The sequence goes on along the minus strand of NC_079164.1, from coordinate 86,910,930 downwards.
GAAGAATTCACGGTCTCCACCTACAGAGTTGTCTTTGAATAATTTTTTTGAGCATTTCAAGTCTGTCTGTAACAATGATGGAGATAACAATAATACAGATGTGGACCGAGCTCAAAGTTGCATTTTCGAGGAGCTAGATGTTCCAATATCATGTGATGAAGTTTGTAATGTATTAAAGAAAACGAAAGCTGCTAAATCACCGGGCATTGATAACTTGTTAAATGAATACTTTTGTAAATTTCGAGTTATTTTTACTCCATTGTTGTCACATCTATTCAATATTATCTTTAATCGTGGCACATTTCCAACATGTTGGTCTGAGGGAATTATTTTCCCATCTTTTAAGAAAGGAAATGCTAACGACACTAATAGCTATAGAGGCATAACTCTGGTGAGTTGTTTGGCAAAAATATTTACTTCTGTTTTAAATGATAGGTTGTTAAAATGGTGTTACGGGAATAATTCTGTGTCAGATGCTCAGTTTGGTTTCAAACCAGGTTTTGGCACTTCAGACGCTATATTTGCATTACAAAGTGTCATTAGTAGAACGTTATCACGCAAAAATAAGTTATTTTGCTGTTTTGTTGATTATGAAAAGGCTTTCGATAATGTCAACCGAAACAAGTTATTTTTTAAATTATCACGCTGTGGCATCACTGGTAAATTACTTACAATCATCAAATCACTATATAGTAACTTAAAATCCTGTGTTAGATTTCAATCCGAATTATCGAACTTCTTCTCATGTACAAACGGATTAATGCAAGGTGAGGGGTTGTCCCCCTTTTTGTTCTCTCTCTATGTGAATGATTTTGAGAATGCATTTATTAATAGCTTATGTGATGGAATTGACTTTAAAGATATATCACTGTTTTTGCTAATGTACGCTGATGATACTGTACTTTTTTCTGAATCAGCCACAGGATTACAAAACATGTTAAATACTTTATCAGTTTATTGTAACGAATGGGACCTAAAAGTTAACATTCAAAAAACAAAAGTTCTTGTCTTTCGTAACGGAGGGAAAATAAATGCCGCCAGCAAATGGTTTTACAATGGTAGCGAACTAGAAGTTGTTGACAGTTTTAATTATCTTGGTCTTACTTTAAATTTTAATGGTAAATTTTTAAAGTCTCAGTGTATTATCGCCGAGCAGGGTAGAAAATGTATGTACCATATTCTTCGAATTTGTGATAATCTGTCACTGAATATTGTAACAAAACTTCATGTATTTGATACTTATGTTTCAAGTGTTTTGAATTATGGTAGTGAAATTTGGGGTTTTAACCCAGGTAACGATGTTGAAAAGGTACATGTGGACTTTTGTAAGCGAATTTTACATGTAAAGAAGTGCACTCCAAATTATATGGTTTACGGGGAACTTGGTCGTGTGCCAATGTATAATTTACGTATGATAAAAATTATCAAATATTGGTTGAAAGTTATCAAAACCGACAATTGTATCCTTCAATCTATATATGATGACATGTTGATTTGCAATCACAAGAACTGTAATTGGCGCTGCCAAGTTAAGCATTTATTATTATCGAAAGGATTTGGTGATGTATGGTTTAACCACTATGTTAATAATGAAGTTTTATTTCTAGAATGTCTCAAACAGCGTTTAACTGACAACTTCATGCAGTCACGAGATGAATTTTTTGTTAATTCACCCAAATGTATTCTGTATAGACACCTTATTGATAATGTTACCATTCAATTTTACTTGACAAAATCTATTCCGGAAAATCTTATTAATCTTTTAGCAAAATTTAGATTGTCTGCTCACCAGCTTAGAATTGAACAAGGTAGATATAATGGCACAGCAAGACAAGATCGATTGTGTGAATTCTGTAATTTGAACGAAGTTGAGGACGAATATCATTTTATTTTAATATGTCCTTTGTACAAAAACCTCAGATCTGCATATATAAAAAAATATTATTGGTCGCATGCTTCTATGTTTAAACTGGTACAATTGATGTCAATTCATAATAGAAAACAAATCTGTAATCTGGGTAAATTTTTAAAAGGTGCTTTACTCTTACGATCTAGCCAAACTATCGTCTAATGTATATGCTGGTTTTTGTTGGTTTCTTTTTTATGTAAACTTGTCTTATAACTCTCTTCATGTATGTCCATCCTCTAATATTCACTCCACTTTTCATACTGTATACATCTTTTTTGTTTATACTTTGTAATTGAATATGTATTATGCTGATGAGCCGTAAGGCTTAAAGCCAATAAACAATACAATACAATACAAAATACTGCGCCAGCCTTGCTGTCTGCTGATACACCCTGGCCGTATGTTTTCATCTGATTGAGGTCCATGTTCCACAGCAGTATACAAGCGTCTAAGATATTTGACCTCTTTGAATTCATTACAAATTGAAGCTATTTGGATATGTCTACATGTGTATAACAAAAGAATATACTGAAAATACCTTTGTACACAGTTACTGCCCCTTTCTTGTGAAAGTGCGCGTGGACGTGTGCGCAAATTTTCATCCCAGTTTTGTCAGACTTGCAGGAATGATCACCTGTATGAAACTCTTGGTTCCTAAGGATTTTTTTTTACCTGAGTACAGGTCAAGGTGTTTGGACAAGGAATTCAGAAAATTCTTGTGTTGAAGATATCAACTACATTTATAATTCCAAGTTTTGTCAGACTTAGAGTAAAAGTAAGTTTCTGGTATTCACATTGGTTTTCAATGCTACAAAAATAAGAATTTCTTTGTGTACATTTTTATGACACCCAGGAAGTATAATAAAGATCTGAGCATCTATTAGTTTTTAAGACAGAATGTAAAAGTTCAAGGTCTCAGTAAACGAGTTTCTTTGGTGAAGTTTGTATTTAATTTTAAATACAATTACACTCAAGATATTGGTTCCAACTTGTTTGAAATCAAAGGCCAAGATCAATGAAGTGGAAGTTTAGACTTTTGATTTTGATATTACATGCAGATATGCCATGTTAGGACATGTCAAGTTGCAAAATGATGACCCTCTTTGTAGACTTCCTATCTCACTAAAATCATCTAAAGTTGTTACACTAAAAAATATAGAAGCTCAATGGTGTTTCATGTCGGTATTTTGACCAAGACTTTTTCGATATAAGTGTCATGAAAAATAACTTAAGTTTCTAAATTACAAATTTACAACTCGACCATTTTGTGTTTTTATACCGATTTTTTTTTATGAAAAGCAAGCTTATAAAATTCTAAATTAAGTTCACAGCAACTCAGCAACAACAAAATCAACAAAACAAAAGAAAACGCGCACCTTTTCCGAGCGATATAATAATATGCTTTTTATATCAAAAGTTGAGGAAAACTAAATGTGTACTTATTATCTTATTATATAGCTATTACTCTTTATTCCATGATAAAGACGATATAGTTCAGGGATCAGTATGGGGTGTTAAAAAATTGGGTCTTTACTTAGCGTGGGACAAGCATTATGAGTTAAATATCTGTATGAGAGAGATAAATCATAAAAGAGTTGTCAATTACCGTAATCTCTTGATGAAAAATGAAGACAACGAATAGTGAGGAATCCCATAGAGAATACAAAATTAAGAGTAGGACAAACAAGGATCCTCGGGTATGCAACAGGAAGGGAGAAAATGCAACGAACCAGACCGGATTCGAACCCGGGCCCCCTGAATCTCTAGTCAGGTGCTCTACCAACTGAGCTATCTGGTCACCGGCGATCGAACCCGGCTGACCGCTACATTCCTCCCTCCTTAAATTGTCTTAATTCGCTCTCGACGACACACAACCCACACTCTTTTTGACCCTGGCAGGACTTTCACCTGAAAGTCCAGGGGTGGTCAACGGCACCAAATGCAACAGGAAGGGAGAAAATGCAACGGACCAGACCGGGATTCGAACCCGGGCCACCTAAATTCTCTAGTTAGGTGCTCTACCGACTGAGCTATCTGGCCACCGGCGATCGAACCAGGCTGACCGCTACAGGTACACCAGAGGTATGAAAAGTAAGTATCCCATGTTGAAAGGTCACTCCTGCCGTGAACCTCCATCTTCATAGGGTAAACGGAATAATCCGTAGTCAAAATCAGTATATATAAAGAATGGCCTAACAATTGGTATGAAACACATGACAGCATTCGACCTAACGACGGGGTTGTATTTGCAATAAAGATCATTATAACGACCATAGAATTTGTGGCCCTTCACCCCCTCGTTCACTTCTGGGTACCTGTATAATTTTGTTGTCATTTCTTTTTATGTCGCATTGTTTTGGAATTCATAAAACCTTGATAGTTTAGGCTGTTGTTAGATAGAGCACCAATACTCTCGATATCCTCTGGGATTTACATAGCTCTCGCATCTTTCGGAACTCGTGATTAATTCGGATAGCCCTTATTCCTTTTCGAGTTTTGTACTGTTCACGCACTTCCGTGATTAGAGATTTGAATGAGATGACTGGACGGGAAAAAAATATTAAAAATATACAACGGATAGACAGTTGTTTTTAGAGTATTGTAATCATTAAAGAAGAATTACCGGGAGTGAATGGGGCCCTGAAACTAGCTGGTAAGCAGTGTAAATAACTTTTAATCGACAAATATCTCTCGTGGGGTACGGAAAGGGGTAGATTGAGTTGCAAGCCTTGTTCATTCTCTACCCAGAGTTCCGTGCGCAAGCTTGCGTAACGCGCCCTCTGGTGAGAGAATGAGCCTTGTTATATATTATGAATCGGTGGGATAAGACATTTTTTAAAACGTGGATAAATTAGTGTTCTGTGATAATGATACATGTATTTAAGCTTCCTGAAACATGAAAAAATGTATAAAAAGACACCATAAATCGGAGAGAAATATTTATTTGAAGTTCGAATTTCCTCCATTATTTACGTACAGGTTATATAGTGCAATATCCTTGACCCAGGCGCCTATGATACAAATATATGGGAACATCTTTAAAAATCGTCTCAAGAACCATTTGGCCAGAGAAGAATACATTTACATGAAAGCTTCCTGACTTAGTGCAGTTTGTTAACATCACGGCCCCCTATGATAGGATGGAGCCACAATAGGGGATCAAAGTTTTACATACAAATATATAGGGAATATCTTCTCAGGAACCACTGAGTCAGAAAAGTTTATAGTTACATGAAAGCTTACTGACATAGTGCAGATTCAAGTTTGTAAAAATCAGGGCCCTCGGGGTAGTTTGGAGCCACAATGGGGATCATAGTTTTACATGCAAATATATATAGGGAAAACCTTTAGACATGGACCAAGGTGACTCAGGTGAGCGATGTGACTTATGGGCCTCGTGTTAAAATTCCTTTACTCATGAAATAACTACATGTATCTTTGTTTGAGTTGGGGTGGGGTGAGATTTGTGGAATTAAGTAAAGTTGGGTATTGTTTTGCATAATTGGAGATGTTATCCCAATTCTATATCGACACAGAATTTCAATAATGACGGACATACCGACAACTAAGCATAAACGCAAGTTTAAAATCTATAATTCAAATCATTTCTGAAAGAATATTGTTTTGTTTAAAAAATGTTACAGATTTAATTCAATACACAAAATTTTCAGACATAATATTTTTCAATTTACGAATCCTTCACAAAAATTCTAAACGAAGGAGTTGGGGATCAGTCCACTGTCCAACTTAAAACATCATACGCAAGAGCTTGTTCTGCGTATGGTTAGTTTTTAAATCGAAGCAGGCCTCTGACAAACAAGTTGATAGTGCAGGAGTTCCAATAGTCTCGTTTAAAGCCAACATTTCGCAAATTCTATGGTCGTTATAACGATCTTGTTTGCCAATACAACCTATCATTGGGTCAAATGCTGTCTGACGTGTTTCATGTCGATTGTCAGGCCGTTCTTGGCACACTGAATTTGACTACAGAAAGGGTTCACGACGGGTGTGACCGGTTGACAGGGGATGCTTACTCCTCCTAGGCACCTGTTCCCACCTCTGGTATATCCAGGGGTCCGTGTTTGCTCAACTCTTTATTTTGTATTGCTTATAGGAGTTATGAGATTGGTCACTGTTCGTTACCTTCACCTTTCATGTAAGAGCTTGTATTATGTTTATTTGTTTTACATTATAATTTCTGTGATATAAACCTTTAAATAATTATTTCAAAACTTCCTATGTAAATTACATACACCTGTGTCAGTAGAATGTAGGGAATGGAAGATGTCTCCCAAGGATGTGGGTCACAAACCACAAACCTGCAGCTTTCATCAAAACATAGGAGTACAGTCCCCAGGATTCTCGCTAGAAAACATTGGATTCTTGGGCGATCTATCTGGTTACTGAGATATTTCTTTCTGACATCTGTCTTTTATGTTGCAGAGTGAAGATATAACATGTAAAACATAAACAGTATTCATTTAAAGCTGTGAGTTTTCGGGTTTGGGGCTTTAACGAATAGTTGAAGGTATATTTGGACACAAGTATAGTAGGAAAATATGTTAGGAATTTTCCTATATAAAATTGATGAGACGACGATGCAAGAATATGGCAATGTAAGGCATCAACAGTGCACATTTTTGTGTGCGCCGTAAATTGAAGGTTTTTATAAGGAGTGGATCTGTAGCTCTCTGATCTGTTCCAATATTTTGTAATCAATCGTTTGAAAACTGACACATGCGCAGTCCAAGACCGACATGTTTCTACTACAGGCACTCGACGTTTTGAATATCTATAAGACAAAATTGTCTTCGTATAAAGTATAAAGAAACTATTCACAAGGTATATCACACCGCCATCTTGGTTTTCCTTTCCACACTAACCCTCCTGAAAGGCAGGGTTACTTGGGTAGAGTTCAAATGTCACAATACGTCATATTGCCCATCAAACCTATCATTGGGTCAAATGCTGTTTGACGTGTTTCATACCGATTGTTAGGCCGTTCTTGGTACACTGATTTTTACTACGGATTACTCCATTTACCTGATCAATACATCGGGCTTAAGGCGGGTGTGACCGGTCGATGTTTGCTCCCCCTGGGCACCTGGTCCCACCTCTGGTATGTCCGGGACTCCGTGTTTGCCCAACTCTTTATTTTGTATTCCTTGTGGGAGTTATGACATTGATCACTATTCGTTATCTTCGCCTTTCATTACAGTTGAAACTCTCACAGTTCGATTGCCACTCAGTACATGTAATTCGAGTTCGTACTCGCGTATTAACCGAAGTCGCCCCATATGTAATACCATGACAAAACGATAACCTGGTACCCGAGGCCTTCCGATGTTCAAAGAACCCTTCGTTCTTTGAACATAGGAAGGCCTCAGGTACCAGGCTAGACAAAATGATAGATGTGTGACGCAACGGTCTACGTTACACTTGGAACAGTAGCGGATCTTTAGGAGTCGAAGGGTGAATTTAGCATGCACACACATGACGATTAAAACTAACGAAATTCATAATTATACAAATGTCCATGAAAACATTTGACATTAATTAATGTTCATTACAGCAACGAAAAAAAGAGGGGAGTTGTTGGGGGGGGGGGGGGGGTCAAACATGAAATTAGAATGCATCATTGATACACCCTGTGCGTGGGGATTACTAGATAATTTTTCACGATAATCACCGCTATAGTAATTCTTGGTGATTTTTCTATTATCAAACAGTGCGATTTTCAATACACTACAAATTTTTCCAGTTTCGTTTAAATCATGTTAATTCCATTGGTAGCGGCTGTGTCAGACACGCGTATATGGGGGGTGGGGGTGGTCCGACCCCACTAACCAAGGGCTAGGTAGAACCGTGGGGAAATTTCTGGATCCACTCATATACACATGGCTGCGCTCGCTCTAGCGATGGCTCTGTCAACATATCATATACACATATGTTTTTTGTGAGGTGAACATTGTTCCAGTTCCATTCTCTAGAGTAAATCAATTCTTTCGTTCCTCTAAATTGATTTTGATACCGTATTTTGACATCATTACAAACTGTGGGAAGTGTTCATACACGTGATCCTTAACGATGCTGACCTTGAATCTACAAGAGAAAACGTACATCATTAGGATCCAGGGATAACTAAACTAATATAGTGATTGACACTAGATTGTAGCTATAGAGAAACAACCCAATATCTGCATTCACCGTCTCATCCCCATATACATCTGCACACACTGGTCGCGGTAACCTGGTAAATTAAACACTCCTTCACAATTTTATTTATCTTATTCAATTCCCAAAAATTTAACATAGGAGTGACTGTTCTTTTGCTAAGTGTCCGCTTCAGAAGCGAAAGTCACGTGTCTTTTGGATATGACTTTAAAAACGGAGGTCATGTGTCATCGTATCCATTGGCATGATAAAGAACCTCACTGCTACAGTCTCGACTATAGCTAGCGCAATGCATAGGTAAAAATTTGTGGCACTTCATCTGCATGTGATGACGAATCTATATGAGTGAAATATTCGCAAATAGAAGGTAAAGAAATATACCTAAAACATCAACAGCAACAACAACAAAAAAGAAAAAAGAAAGAAAAGAAAACGAAAAACATAGACATACACACGGAATGTACCTTTGAAAAAGCAATCTAATCATGGCTTTCTCTTCACTAATTGCAAAGTTCTGTCCAATGTACATGTAGTTTCTGTTCGTGGTAGAAAAACAGTTTCGGTGAAAATTTTATCAATATATCAATATTGTAAACAAGGTACTTTTTATTCAAAACATTAATTCGGCCGATAAAATTTTAAGCATTCCAAACTATTTCCAAGGAAACACGTAGACATCTTTCATTTAAAAATTGAAGCAGAAAAAATAAGTTTAAAGCATTAATACTATCATAAAGAACACTTGAATGTGTGGTTTTCAAAAATTATGAATGTATGAAATATTCAAACATGCAAACTCACTAATGCAATATGAAAATTTTAAGTGCGTTATGTTTATAAAAACACATCATATGAAGAAGAAAAATCTGCTGTTTACTACTTCCATTTTACTGGAACTTGTCACTGCGTAAATATAGAGATATGACTTTTTGCGGAAAATGTTCCAAGGATCTTTACTATGGGGTTGTTTTACAGTTTAAGCTTCAAATAAACGTCATAAATCGAGAAATATAAGTTACTGGGTAAGTAAACATTGTAACATTAAAGTAATATGAAGCATTTGATGAAAATTGCTTTCAGTAAATGAATGAAAAAAAATTAACCATAATAAATCGACAAGCGCATCTTTTCACTGTAGCACTGCAGAGATTATCTCTTCGTGTTTTGTACAGGGTAATTGTGTCCTTTAACTCTTTACTATCAAAGGAATAGATGCCACCAACATCAGCAACATTCTTCGTCATGAAAAGGTTCAGTTTACATCATGTATTTCTTACAAGTATACTTCTACTATTGCATCCAAAACTTTTGAATTACAAACTAACAAATTTTGCAGTGCCTAGATATAGACCATCTTATACTTAATCCACCTACGTGTTCTTGTTCTTCATCTTCTTTTAACTATACTTCAGCTGGATATGTCATTACTGGTGATGTCGATTTAGTTGAAAATGAGGACCTGAAATCACTTATTCTAAAAGGTCCTAAATTCGGAGAACCTCGGTCTTGCAATTAGCGAACGAACTTCATCTCTGTTATGAATTCTGTCGAAAATTATGCCAAACGATGGGCTAAATATGAAAAAAATATGATATCTTATCAGAATGGATACTAAAAAGTATATTAAAATGACGTATAGACACATTAACACAAAAGTACGTACCATCTATCCTTCTGTGTTTAGGCTTTCAAAGAACTGTGTTCGATTCTTATATTTACGTACGGTGCATTCCGCGTGGACCAGGATTTACGTTACATTTTGCTCCTCGTTACATTACATTAGAGCCTCAAAATCGATGAGATCGTTTGTGTTTTCTTTTGATAGAAAGCATGTTGACCGACGACAAAATATATCATCATTTAGGAAAAGCATCGCTGCAGCGAATGTTGCCACGGTAATCCAATAAAATTTAAGTTTAGAGACCAGACACGGGTGTTGAACTGTTTTCCAAGATGGGGACTTTCATCCCTTATATAGAAATGATACTATTGACAGGGGGTGGAATTCAAATGATGTAGTAATTATCAAAACGTGTCGGCATCTTTATCAAAACGACTTCAAAGGTGATTTTAAAGAGGATTCATATTTTCATTCATTTATTTTATTTTCCACAATCCGGAAGACAAGCCCCTAATATAATGATATTCTGTAGCTGTTTCATACAAATATCAACTCGCTCCATAAATATGAGAAGAATCCATCCTTCAGTATAGAGATTACTTGTTTTGTTTGAGTTTCCTGTGTGGTTGTTTTGTGTGAGTTTGCTGTGTGGTTGTTTTGTGTGAGTTTGCTGTGTGGTTGTTTTGTGTGAGTTTACTGTGTGGTTGTTTTGTGTGAGTTTGCTGTGTGGTTGTTTTGTTTGAGATTGTTGTGTGGTTGTTTTGTGTGAGTTTGCTGTGTGGTTGTTTTGTGTGAGTTTGTTGTGTGGTTGTTTTGTGTGAGTTTACTGTGTGGTTGTTATGTGTGAGTTTGCTATGTGGTTGTTTTGTGTGGGTTTGCTGTGTGGTTGTTTTGTGTGAGTTTACTGTGTGGTTGTTTTGTGTGGGTTTGCTGTGTGATTGTTTTGTGTGAGTTTGCTGTGTGGTTGTTTTGTGTGAGTTTGTTGTGTGGTTGTTTTGTGTGAGTTTGCTGTGTGGTTGTTTTGTGTGAGTTTGCTGTGTGGTTGTTCTGTTTGCTGTGTGGTTGTTTTGTGTGAGTTTGCTGTGTGGTTGTTTTGTGTGAGTTTACTGTGTGGTTGTTTTGTTTGAGTTTGCTGTGTGGTTATTTTGTGTGAGTTTACTGTGTGGTTGTTTTGTGTGAGTTTGCTGTGTGGTTGTTTTGTGTGAGTTTGCTGTGTGATTGTTTTGTGTGAGTTTACTGTGTGGTTGTTCTGTTTGCTGTGTGGTTGTTTTGTGTGAGTTTGCTGTGTGGTTGTTTTGTGTGAGTTTACTGTGTGGTTGTTTTGTGTGAGTTTGCTGTGTGATTGTTTTGTGTGGGTTTGCTGTGTGATTGTTTTGTGTGGGTTTGCTGTGTGATTGTTTTGTGTGGGTTTGCTGTGTGGTTGTTTTGTGTGGGTTTGCTGTGTGATTGTTTTGTGTGAGTTTGCTGTGTGGTTGTTTTGTGTGAGTTTGCTGTGTGGTTGTTCTGTTTGCTGTGTGGTTGTTTTGTGTGAGTTTGCTGTGTGGTTGTTTTGTGTGAGTTTACTGTGTGGTTGTTTTGTGTGAGTTTGCTGTGTGGTTATTTTGTGTGAGTTTACTGTGTGGTTGTTTTGTGTGAGTTTGCTGTGTGGTTGTTTTGTGTGAGTTTGCTGTGTGATTGTTTTGTGTGAGTTTGCTGTGTGATTGTTTTGTGTGAGTTTACTGTGTGGTTGTTCTGTTTGCTGTGTGGTTGTTTTGTGTGAGTTTGCTGTGTGGTTGTTTTGTGTGAGTTTGCTGTGTGATTGTTTTGTGTGAGTTTACTGTGTGGTTGTTCTGTTTGCTGTGTGGTTGTTTTGTGTGAGTTTGCTGTGTGGTTGTTTTGTGTGAGTTTACTGTGTGGTTGTTTTGTGTGAGTTTGCTGTGTGATTGTTTTGTGTGGGTTTGCTGTGTGATTGTTTTGTGTGGGTTTGCTGTGTGATTGCTTTGTGTGGGTTTGCTGTGTGGTTGTTTTGTGTGGGTTTGCTGTGTGATTGTTTTGTGTGGGTTTGCTGTGTGATTGTTTTGTGTGGGTTTGCTGTGTGGTTGTTTTGTGTGGGTTTGCTGTGTGATTGTTTTGTGTGAGTTTGCTGTGTGGTTGTTTTGTGTGAGTTTACTGTGTGGTTGTTTTGCGTGAGTTTGCTGTGTGGTTGTTTTGTGTGAGTTTGCTGTGTGATTGTTTTGTGTGAGTTTACTGTGTGGTTGTTCTGTTTGCTGTGTGGTTGTTTTGTGTGAGTTTGCTGTGTGGTTGTTTTGTGTGAGTTTACTGTGTGGTTGTTTTGTGTGAGTTTGCTGTGTGATTGTTTTGTGTGGGTTTGCTGTGTGATTGTTTTGTGTGGGTTTGCTGTGTGATTGTTTTGTGTGGGTTTGCTGTGTGATTGTTTTGTGTGGGTTTGCTGTGTGATTGTTTTGTGTGAGTTTGCTGTGTGGTTGTTTTGTGTGAGTTTACTGTGTGGTTGTTTTGCGTGAGTTTGCTGTGTGGTTGTTTTGTGTGGGTTTGCTGTGTGGTTGTTTTGTGTGAGTTTGTTGTGTGGTTGTTTTGTGTGAGTTTTCTGTGTGGTTGTTTTGTGTGGGTTTGCTGTGTGATTGTTTTGTGTGAGTTTGCTGTGTGGTTGTTCTGTTTGTTGTGTGGTTGTTTTGTGTGAGTTTGCTGTGTGGTTGTTTTGTGTGAGTTTACTGTGTGGTTGTTTTGTTTGAGTTTGCTGTGTGGTTATTTTGTGTGAGTTTACTGTGTGGTTGTTTTGTGTGAGTTTGCTGTGTGGTTGTTTTGTGTGAGTTTGCTGTGTGATTGTTTTGTGTGAGTTTGCTGTGTGATTGTTTTGTGTGAGTTTACTGTGTGGTTGTTCTGTTTGCTTTGTGGTTGTTTTGTGTGAGTTTGCTGTGTGGTTGTTTTGTGTGAGTTTGTTGTGTGATTGTTTTGTGTGAGTTTACTGTGTGGTTGTTCTGTTTGCTGTGTGGTTGTTTTGTGTGAGTTTGTTGTGTGATTGTTTTGTGTGAGTTTACTGTGTGGTTGTTCTGTTTGCTGTGTGGTTGTTTTGTGTGAGTTTGCTGTGTGGTTGTTTTGTGTGAGTTTACTGTGTGGTTGTTTTGTGTGAGTTTGCTGTGTGATTGTTTTGTGTGGGTTTGCTGTGTGATTGTTTTGTGTGGGTTTGCTGTGTGGTTGTTTTGTGTGGGTTTGCTGTGTGATTGTTTTGTGTGAGTTTGCTGTGTGGTTGTTTTGTTTGAGTTTACTGTGTGGTTGTTTTGTGTGAGTTTGCTGTGTGGTTGTTTTGTGTGGGTTTGCTGTGTGATTGTTTTGTGTGGGTTTGCTGTGTGATTGTTTTGTGTGAGTTTGCTGTGTGATTGTTATGTGTGAGTTTGCTGTGTGATTGTTTTGTGTGAGTTTACTGTGTGGTTGTTCTGTTTGCTGTGTGGTTGTTTTGTGTGAGTTTGCTGTGTGGTTGTTTTGTGTGAGTTTGCTGTGTGATTGTTTTGTGTGAGTTTACTGTGTGGTTGTTCTGTTTGCTGTGTGGTTGTTTTGTGTGAGTTTGCTGTGTGGTTGTTTTGTGTGAGTTTACTGTGTGGTTGTTTTGTGTGAGTTTGCTGTGTGATTGTTTTGTGTGGGTTTGCTGTGTGATTGTGTTGTGTGGGTTTGCTGTGTGATTGTTTTGTGTGGGTTTGCTGTGTGGTTGTTTTGTGTGGGTTTGCTGTGTGATTGTTTTGTGTGAGTTTGCTGTGTGGTTGTTTTGTTTGAGTTTACTGTGTGGTTGTTTTGCGTGAGTTTGCTATGTGGTTGTTTTGTGTGGGTTTGCTGTGTGATTGTTTTGTGTGAGTTTGTTGTGTGGTTGTTTTGTGTGAGTTTTCTGTGTGGTTGTTTTGTGTGAGTTTGCTGTGTGGTTGTTTTGTGTGAGTTTGCTGTGTGGCATCTTCACAAGTCAAGGGTTATTGATTCGTTACCTTGCACTAACCCTTGACATCAGTCGCTATTTAAAAGTTGGGCTCGAGAAGAAGCATATGATTGGTTTGCAGCATGAAGCTGCAAACCAATCAGACAACGGCTTTTATATCGGTCGAAAACAAAACAAAACAGTAAACACGCATGGCGAAGGCATTATGGTGTAAAATTTGTGGCCAATATTAGTACAAGACAGATACCGTCGATTGATTTTCGGGAGTTCGTTTTGCTTGAAGAAACAATTAGACGAGGATTTGGGGTATGATCCGAATGAAAATGATGGATTGTCGAAGTACGTTTGTCGACTATGTTTTAACAAATTAAACAAATTGTCCAAAATAATGCGAACAACTTCGTAAGATAGCGATTTACCACTGCCGGTTTTAGTCCCAATAAAAACATCTTTTCCTTCTCTGATACATGATATCGAAAGCTTTTGGTTTTCAGTCAAATGATCGATTTGATGTTTTTCACATATCTTTTCGTCAACGGACGCCAATTTTTACTTTCTGTTTATTCCCTTACCAAACTTTCATCTGAAACAAGAAATTCCATTGGCTGATTAATTTTAGCGTATTGCGTCATCCTTCTTTTCGAGCCCAACTTTTAATTAGCGACTGATGTCAAGGGTTAGTGCGAGGTAACGAATCAATAACCCTTGACTTGTGAAGATGGCTGTGTGGTTGTTTTGTGTGAGTTTGCTGTGTGGTTGTTCTGTTTGCTGTGTGGTTGTTTTGTGTGAGTTTGCTGTGTGGTTGTTTTGTGTGGGTTTGTTGTGTGATTGTTTTGTGTGAGTTTGCTGTGTGGTTGTTTTGTGTGGGTTTGCTGTGTGATTGTTTTGTGTGAGTTTACTGTGTGGTTGTTTTGTGTGAGTTTACTGTGTAGTTGTTTTGTGTGAGTGTACTGTGTAGTTGTTTTGTGTGAGTTTGCTGTGTGGTTGTTTTGTGTGAGTTTGCTGTGTGGTTGTTTTGTGTGAGTTTACTGTGTGGTTGTTTTGTTTGAGATTGTTGTGTGGTTGTTTTGTGTGAGTTTGCTGTGTGGTTGTTTTGTTTGAGTTTACTGTGTGGTTGTTTTGTGTGAATTTACTGTGTGGTTTTTTGCTATGATGATAGAGCCTGGCAATGCAGTTATTATGTTTGAAGAACAGGACCCAGCGGCAGATAACCCGAGTTTTCTCAACCAGACGTGAACGTAAGTGGTCTGGAATACTTAAAGACTAAAGAGAATATGATAAATTATTCTCAATATCTATCAGATTTCACTTTCATTATCATCTTGGGAAGAAGTGCTCTGAGATTGATCGATAAAAGTGTAATTAATCATCATGACGTCACGGGAGCGCAATCTGATTGTGAAGTACAGACGTACATTATGAATCTAATGTGGCTGTCTTGAATTGTTAATTTGCGCCGTGTATGAAATGAGTTGATCCTCTCTGCGTTTTGTCTTCAGTATTTTATACAATCGGAATCGGATTAAAATACCGCGACTTGGTTTTTTTTTCCGTACACCTCTTTCGTGACACGAAATTGTCATAATGAAAACCAAATTAGCATAAACTTAAACTGTAACTGAAGATATCTTTAGCCATTTGAAGATATCAATTCATTTGACGCTTGCAGCAATTCAAGTACCCCTTGCTTGTCGTAAGAGGCGACTAAATGGGGGTTGTCCTTCGGATGAAACCGCAAAAACCGAGATCCCGTGTCACAGCAGGTGTGGCACGATAAAGACCCCTCCATGATCAAAGGCCTTAAGTGCCGATCATAGGCCTAAATTTTGCAGCCCTTCACCGGCAATGGTGACGTCTCCATATGAGTGCAATATTTTTCGAGAGGGACGTAAAACAATATACAATCATACAATCTACCATCTTCGCTAGCCAAGGGTGGCGATACACGGTGAAAGAGGAACACCGTGTATCGTCACCCTTGGCTAGCGAAGATGACAATCTACAAATAAATGATAATGTTTTTAATTCTGAATGATTGGGTATTACTTGAATTGTTGATAGCATCTGATAATTCAATTGTTGCTCTCTTCAAATGAATTAATGATGTTAACAATTGAACTGCAAAGCTCACAACAATTCAATTGAAGAAAGCGCTAATTCAATTAATGCGAGCAATAACTGAATTAGGCGTAGTGGTCTCTTCAATTGAATGAATGAATGTGAATTTTAAAGTCATAACTTGAGTTATTTTCATGCTTTGTGCCTATTGATCCTAGACCATTAACCGTATGAAGTACTTTGCAACATTTTTTTTTACTCATATAGAGGAATTCATCGTCGGAAACCCACCGTCGGTCGCTCTAGGTTTACCTACTGCGGGACATAACGCCAGTATTTTCGCTGGAAGGTGTGTCTCGGCTTCTAAATGCGATTGGTCGCTTTACCATTCCTTATTGCGATATTCAAACAATTGCGATATTCAACCAATGAAAAAGTCCCTAAAACATGGTTTCGAAGCGAAGATTTTTACTACGTTTGAGTTGGACAAGTTACAAAACTTTCAGCGAGATGCTTTATCTGCATTGTTGAAGCGGAGGGTGTATTTGTGTCTATAAAGACAGGGGAGGAAAAAGCCAGTGTTACCAAGCGTTTACTACTGCGTACGAGTCTATGTACAGATCTGCATGTTCAGCACTCGTAGTCTCGCCACTTTTATCCATCATACGGGAGAAATGTGTTTTTTAACGAACTTGGTATTTCATTGGTTTATATAGGTATGTTAAACTTAATTGCGTATTAAGTACTGCCGTAATTTGTTCCAGTTGTGTTGTCGGCACAATTTGAGCCATTAATTGTGTCTTTCTTTACATACCTCTCTCGTGTAAACACAATTGATGTCTCACCTACGCTAAGTACAAAATGACATGTGAACGGGATTGTAAGACCATATTTTGATTAAAATTTGCATCTAATTTTTAAATTGTATCATGCATGACTGATTTTATTCACGTGCCATGAAGCAGTGATGATAATAAACATATCAGAGGTGGATCCAGGATTTTTGAAAGGGAGAGGTACATGTGAAAGTGAAGTATTAGCCAAAATGATAAGCCATTCTGGGTGCCAATTATGTAGCATTCATGATAGTGGCACAAGAAAGCACAAACATTTTCATGGATGCCGCCATTACAGCTGACATTTTTGAGTTTCGGGAAAACTTACGGCGAGTCTCATTGGTCCTCGATAGGTCACATAAGGTCATGCATTTTAATGAGTTATGCGAAAATATCGGCGTTGTGTCCCACGGGAGGTAAACAGAGAGCGACCGACCGTGGGTTTCCGACGATGAGAGGAATTGTACCACGATTTTTTATACACGACTTTTAACCATTAACCGTACGAAGTATTTTGCACCATCTTTACACTAGTCTCGCTTTCCCTAGTCTAGGCCACCTACACGTTTGTCAATGCAGTATTCTACGCGATAAGCCAAACGGCTTGCGAGACTATCTTTTCACTACTATAGAGGAGTTGAACCACAAATTTCGTACACGACTTTGAACCATTAACCATGCGAAGGACTTTCACCTTCTAAATTACTTTCATAGAGGAGTCGTACCACGAATTTTCTTACATCATTTTCTACCAAATTGTTGTAAAATGTGTTTTGCAAGTTTGGCTTACTTATCACAGGCAGGTCTTCCTGGGAGTTCATGTACGCGACGAGGCACCAAAGCGAGATGCAGGTTCAATAGTAACATTCGAGTCATTATTTATTCAGAAACTTCTACGTGAGAAGAAAATATCTCTTGCTGTGGCCTTCAATTCCACATTTAGATATATTGACGACGTTTTATCTATTAACAATAACAATTTCCATTCATATTTCGATTCAATATTCCTGCGATCTCGAAATAAAAGATACGACAGAGTCGCCTACTTCTGCTTCATACTTAGATATTTTATTGAAAATAGATAATAACGGCAAACTAACAACTCAACTTTATTACAAACAGAATGATTTCAGCTTCCCCATCGTCAACTTCCCATATTTATGTAGCAATATTCCATTATCACCTGCATATGGTGTTTATATATCTCCACTGATTCGATACGCAAGAGCCCCCGTGTCACAGCAGGTGTGACACGATAAAGATCCCTCCCTGCTCAAAGGCCGTAAGCGCCGAGCCTAGGCCTAAATTTTTCAGCCATTCACCGGCAATGGCAATGGTGACGTCTGAGTCATGTCTCCATATGAGTAATAAATTCTCAAGAGGGACGTTAAACAATATACAATTAATCAATCAACATTGAAATTTGGCGCCTCCAGATATGATCTCTAAAGGTAATTTTTAACAAGGGTCAAAATTTCACCCTTAGGGGGGTACTAGTTAATTAACGGTCTGGGTCAATTTTCAACGTTGAAAATTAATCAAACATCCATTCAATCTAATTAAAATTAGATGTTTGATCCGCTCGCGTACTCGCATACATAACACGCGAGCGGATCAAACATCTAATTTTAATTAGATTGACATCCATTGAAATAGTTTTTCAACGGGGTCGTTATTTAATGTTACATCGGCATGAAGCGTTGCAGTTCATGCCCTCACGTATTTTTATACATTCTACTTTCATTTCTGTCGGAATTCCCACCTTTAATTGATACACGTATTGTTCACAACTGCAGCGCATTCATGAGGAGTAAAAATACCAAAGACAAAAGCATTGGAAATATAAACATTCTAATATAAATTCTCATACAGTGCTCGCAGCTTGTCAATACATCATTGATAAGAAAGCCTTGCTATATATGAAATATTCTATGCTATTCGTGAGCGGTTATTGAACACTCCATTACATGATATCCATTGATATGACCTCTGAACTCTTTGTCAAAACATACGCAGGATTGTCTAAAGGGGTATTTGTAAAATTCTGAAAACAATACAAAAATCAATAATTACAGTTAAAAAAATGAATAGGTCATGCAACAATTTCGGGTGCAACAACATTAAATGTGTTTCATTTCCCAGTAAAATGTATACGTTTAAAAAGCTGTAGAACCGTTGACTGCCATTGAATGTTAATTATGAATTCAACCATTGTCCCGGGAGAGGATGGATGACCCAATGTAGGTTCCATTATTAATTAAAACTACATTGATTAATTTATACATTTATGTTGAATTACCCCATATGAAATACCTTTTAAACGCTCAACGTATGAATGGTCCCATCTAGTGTACCGTGGGTAGTAATAATTAAGGTGAGTCAGCAGGAACACTACCAGTGTTTATGTGTTAAACTGAAAGTAAACATTAAAAATAAACTGTTAACAATCAAAAGTAAAGCGAATAAATATTGACAAATCTTAGCGATCACCTATTGATGGAATTAATTGTTTGTCATTTGCGTGAGAATCCAGGATTGAAATTAAAGCTGCACACACATGAGAGTGGCTTTGATGTTCGGCAGTAGGTGTCAATTGATAAAACTAAGGGCCCGGTGTGCAGACATGCTTCTAAATTTCCAGGTAACCGTCGTATGCGTGACCGAACAGCGAGCTACCCTACGAGAATCTCGACATAGCGAACACGGACTATCTCACAGTGACTGAATCTTTCTCTTACGTTGTCCCTGCTGATCGTAAGTATAAAAGTTTGATTGATCACTAAATCAATTCCTTTTTAATAAGATTAAACAAACATAAGTGTGTTGATAATTGGGTGTGATAGTTGGATAGCACGGTTCACCATTATAATTATAACCAGCAAGGTGTAGTTGTCTTCGTGCACTTGTGGTGCATTTAAAATTTATTTATAAAATGTGTGCATACATTACATAAACTCCCAAACACGGTATTCTATTCCAATAACAGTCATATGTTCTCCATTGTATCGACTTACTGTTCAAGGATTAACATGTGTTATGTATAAACTACGCACAGAAAACTTTATCATTAAGTGCTGAATAGAGTTCAGTTTATGAGATGGCATTGATTTTTCTACAATCAATGCTCTAAGTCTTTTTAAATTAAATCAATGCCCGAAAGAAAGAGACGAGGTAAGAGCAGGTCAATACATGGCCGACTGCTGTACACAAAGCCCAACTAATTAATAATTGTGTTTTCGAGTGCAAATATTACAGTGGTTTGCTGGACAACCGTAAGCTGTTTGGACGAGAACATCCGTCAACTCTTCATGTCACGTGATACTATGCGTTATATACAATTTTGTTTTAACATACCGTATTGCGCTTCATATTGAGAACTTAGATGTACTTCGCAGTTTCTGTTTCACAAGTCAACCAATTGTGATAAATGGCTGTAAATTAGCTGCACTCCATGATACTTTTCTCCCTACATGTAACATAAGGCATTTATTCAATGTTCGTTAAACATCGTTAAATAGTTTTATTTCACAGAAAAGAATAGTTTATAGGTATTGAGCAGTGTTATTGACCCTGTTATATCCATTTGTACGGTAATGCTGTGGCATTCGTGTGCAGTTGTCACCATGTTATACCATCACAACTCAACCATTTTATGCAAATTAAATAGTGTCCGTCCCTAAACCTCTCGTTATTTCGACCACCGGAGATAACTTTTGACAACGCGCTCTCGGGGAAGCCATCATTTAATTATAAAATAGATGTATTTTCGCCAAAGTATGGCCCATCTTCGTGTACACTTGCAAGCACTTCAAAAGTGTCCATTATCTTTCCCTTGGTAAAGAGATACAAAGCTGCATGATCGATTCCAAAAGGATTATGTAGATGCGTGTCGATCTTCTCTTCAAGACTTGGGTTTAATTCAGATGCGAATCCGTCCAACTGATTATCTTCCAAGGCATTAAAAGCATCAAGACGGATAAACAGCAACCTTTTAACAACTTTTCTCATTGACCATCTGTGAATAGGATGTGACCTTGACGTTCTCTGGATTTGCAATAAATTCCGCACCATTGTGCGCATCACTGCACCGGTCATGTAGCAGTTGTGGGTGTATATATAAAATCAGTGTATGGAGATGTCGACGAGATAAGGCAACCCCCCTGCCGAGTCCCCCAATACAACTGCGTTGTCGAAAAGAATACGATAGGCTTGTTGATATAATAGCACGCAGTGATTTATACCTCGCCGTGCCAACTCTCGCTCTCACTCGGAATTCTAGATGCGCCTCGGACTTCCCAGCTTCAATCAAGATCTAACCGTGATTAAATCAATTTGACTTCAATGAAAAGTTCTGTGTGCTTGTGTTTTTAGATATCTACGGAAATGGGAGTAGAAAGCATGGAAGAAAAAAATGAGGAACACGAGCCCATGGCGCCGACAGCTTCCATGGAAACAGTCGCTGTCGTTCGTCAAATCAAGGTATGCATTCTTTGTCTGTGTGTCTATCTGTGTAAACAGTGGTTCTATTGCGATTTGCAGGGGGGGCTTGTACGTGTGTAAGAAAGCACACACTACATGTAGAAACACTAATTAACTTTAATTCAAAATTCCTGTAGATCTGGCGAGATTAAATCGTGTTTCATGACCTCCCAAAATCCGAGCTCATTAATTCGCATTCTAGTAGGAACGTGACGGTTATAGTGCCTTTTTAACCTCCTGACATTTTAATAACATGATCGGAAATATCATACTGAAGTGGAAAACATATGTTACAAATTTCAATATGGGTCGATGCTTAGACTTATCAAATATCTGCGCCCTCGTCAGCATCACTTGCATTTGATACACAATGTCGACAGGCACAGCGATAAGCAAGCGCTGTGGGTTATATATTGTATGTATCTCTATACGTATCCACACACACACAAATTCACGACAACACTAATGACATGTATATGAAATAATCTTTATTTCTAACACTCAAATTATTCTATTAAACGGAAGTAAAAGTAGACTGCCCACAGGCTCATTGTCCTCGCAGTTTACTAGCCACTGTAGGACCCGAAACCTATAGCGAATATAGATTATTCTAGACCGTGAAATTAAAACTACGTGAAAATAAGCGTGAAAATAATTAAGAGTAAATCTGTGATTGCATACAGTATCTGATTACATGGTATATTCGCATCATCATGGTTGTCCCTCTCTTTTTCAGGTGATTGCCACATTGATTTTGGTGGGCAGTCTACTATGCAATATATTGTCTATCGCCACCACCTCTTGGATCAAATCCAAGGGTCGCCAGGAAGGGCTTTGGTCGAATTGTGTGTCCACCAAAGGGGACATATACTCTTATGAGTGTACCGGCAACGACCACAGGGGTCAGTATCAATATCAGGGGATATTATATATAGTGTCTTTTCATACTTTGTAAATAATGCTAAGTATAGTGGAGTTCAGCAAAAAAACAAAAACAAAAAAAAAATCATCAAAAAATCAATGCTTCAAATGTTACTATGAGCACACAATTCATTTTCACCAATTGCTGTTATTGCAAAATAAGAAATCGGAAGAGGTGTCAGTCCAAATATCTAGTCTCGACGAATCTCGCTGAGGTAAAGACCATCTGACGTATTACATATACTCGTAGATATACCGGTATGTGATTAAATTTTAGTTGAGAAAAATTTAGTATATCAATTAGCATTACGCTGAAATGTATTCTTGTTGATCTTGATGTGCAGTTGATAAGTATTTTTATAGGACCTTAATTACTGGATAGTACATATTGCGAATTCGAACGTGAATAAAATTCTAATAGTACGTGGAACTCTTCCTTAGATACAAATAGAAGATAAAGAACTGATACATATTGGGACCCTATCGGAGCAATGCAACTGGTAAAAGTTCTCTTAACATGTTGAAACAGCACAACCAACGTCTATAAATCTCAAATTACAGATGGATCCCAATGTTAATGGATCTTTCCTCTTGAAGTGCCTGCGCTTCAAATAATAAATAAAATTTATCGACATCCTATCATAAAGCTGAGTAGTAAATCATAACAACGATCTCACCGTTGTCCTCTCACTGTCGGAAGATCCACACGCCATCTGACGGGGATATGTACATATACCTAATCAATGCATGTCTGTGAATAGATCCAAGTGTCAAAGTACTATTCGCATCTTCATGTTAAATTAAAGCGACCCAAACAACAAATGAGGAGGGAGGGGGAAAACTCTTTATAAAAAACGGTCCAGTTTGCCCGTCCATTGACAGTCGTACTGTATTAAGTGCGTTTAAGGCAAGAATTTCGATGCAACTCTTGGAGCTGTCATTCTAAAATTGATCAAATTGACATAGATTTATAATTAATGATGCTTTCTCGTCATTTTTGGTATTTTGGCAATTTTTTTTTTATCTCCCTACATTTACTTTGATTTCCTATCTGTTGTATAAAGTTTGGTGAGAATATGTAATATAAAGACTAATTTTGTAGTCTTCCCAAATCCAGTTTATCATATCAAATGAATGTGTCAAAAACTACAGACACTAAATTCCGTATACTAATACTACATTATTCATACACAACAAATATTTTCTGTTAATGCTCCTTGTTTAACACAGTTCACAGCAGGTAACGGTGACGATGACAAACATATGTTCTGTCTTCTACAGACATGCTTCTCCTCCATCACGATAATCAAAACCATGTCTATGACGTCCCTAACTTCCCCTGTATCCCTCAAAGGAGTAATCCAAGCCATTCAAAATACAGTTCAATATTTTTCTTCCTTTGAAACTGCTTAATTATTCAGCAGATAGCCCCAAGATCCACATCGCTATGTACAGTTCTTACTATGTATGTAAACACGACAATGCCACTAATTTTGTTTCCCCTGGCCAGCTGAACACTTAATCCTTTGGAGCATTTGCGTAGAAATACGGTATGTGTCTAGGTCCAGAACTATCACAATGTCATTTGTCGGAAATGATATTACTGAAATAACAGGATGCACTATTAATTGTTACATGTATATTATTCCATTGTCAAAGTTTTGTTGATTTTGCTTCACTGAAGTCGATGTAGTGTTAGTGATTCCGACTCGATCGTTTTAAAGGGTTTCGTTGCTCTACATATGTACGAGATAAAGAAACATTTTACATATTGTAACCGTTTTAAATAGTTGTCATTGTTTGACAACAATCAATCTGATTAAAGTACGGACCATTATTATAAATATAGAATAGAATATGATTTATTTCCAAATTAGGGCCCTCTCGGGCATACAGCATACATGATTGTTAACATTTCAATGTGCAATGACGATAAAAAGAAAAACAAAACAAGAGTAAAATATGCACTATTATATATATAGATATCAGAAAATGGTTTTTTAATATCAAAAAATCTATTTTTTTATATCAAGAACTATTTTTTGAGATCAGGAATTGGAATTATTGATATCAATAATTCTTTTTTTTATATCAGAAAATACCTCAAGAATATTAAAACGGCACCTCATAGTATGGACACTGACAATTAATGTTGACTTTTTCGGCACACCAAGTTTTGCCACGGTTAGTCTTGTGCGTTGGTAGTTTGTAAGTGGGTTGTGTTCGGAGGTTGTATCTATTATCACTGGATAATGGTAAAAGGCAATGTAGTTGATTTGAGGGATTTTCCAACTTCCTAAACAATGACAGGCACAGATTTTCACGTCTTTCCTCAAGAAATTCTAGATGGAGGTCTTTAATGACAGCTTCACATGGACTTAAAGGTTTGATTATTTTCAGAGCCCTCTTTTGAATTGATTCGATGTTGTCGATTAGATGTTTTGGCAGGTGAGTTGACCACACTGCGCACGCATACTCGCAGACTGATCTCACTAGTGTTTTGTATACCCTGACCAGTTCTCTTTCATTTAAACCCGCATATTTTAATTGGCGCAGATAGAAAAGACGTTTCTAATAAATAGGCTTTCTCTACAACATATTTTACATGAGCATCCCATTTTAGGTTGTCACTAATGATTACACCTACTAATTTGGTTTCTTTTACACGTTCAATATCTTCACTATCCGTGATCAGACGAGGAATCTCCAGCTTCTTACCATGAGATCACAAGTTCTTTTGTTTTGGAAATATTGATGTAAAGGACCCATGGTTTCTGGATTAAACCCTTCCGTGTTCCACATTGTTGTGTTACACCCGTCTGTGTTGTATGTTATATTACACCCCTCTGTGTTGTATGTTATATTACACCCCTCTGTGTTGTATGTTATATTACATCCTTCTGTGTTGTATGTTATATTACACCCCTCTGTGTTGTATATTGTCTGTTGTATTACACTCTTCTGTGTTGTATATTGTCTGTTGTATTACACCCCTCTGTGTTGTATATTGTCTGTTCTATTACACCCCTCTGTGTTGTATGTTATATCACACCCCTCTGTGTTGTATATTGTCTGTTGTATTACACCCCTCTGTGTTGTATATTGTCTGTTGTATTACACCCCTCTGTGTTGTATGTTTGCTGTTATATTACACCCCTCTGTGTTGTATGTTTGCTGTTGTATTGCATCCCTTTCTGTTTATTGTGCCTATTATTACGTGTCATATTTCAGTGTTGTAGGTTAAGTGGTTGTTGTGTGACATCCTTTGTGTTGTACGTCATTGATTGGTGTATTACACCCTTCTGTTTATAGGTTATTTAACTGTTGTGTGATTTCCTTCTTATCGTGTCGTTGGGATCCGGGTTAGAATAGGTCCTCAGTACACCTTGCTTGTCGTAGGAGGTGACTAAAGGGGGCGGTCCTTCGGATGAGACTACAGAAACCGAGATCCCGTGTCACAGCAGGTGTGTCACGATAAAGATCCCTCCCTGCTCAAAGGTCGTAAGCGCCGGGCATCCCTTCACCGGCAACGGTAACGTCTCCATATGAGTGAAAAATTCTTGAGAGGGACGTTAAACAATATTTAATCCTTCTGTACCGTAGGTTTTTAATTTTTTTTTATTACAGCCCTGTTATAGATTAATTGATTCTTGTATAACATCCCGCTGTGTTGTAGAATGGTTGGATGCCTGTAGGATCCTTGTCTGCATTGCCCTTGTGATGACCTTCATTGGACTCGCCATGGCAACGTACGGAATACAGACGGTTAACTTTGGAATGAAGTACAAGTACTATAACATAGCCATAGTCTTACTATTTTTAGCTGGTAAGATGGTAAACCTTGATACACTTACATATGACAGTACTTGCTATCCGCTAGTAAATGTATTTCTTTATTTTCTTATTGAAACTTAGCAGAATCATCAGCAGATTCTAGTGTTAATTTTTTCCACGTGCAGTGCTTTGTATTTGCATTGACGCCAGACACTTGTGAAGTAACATCAAACGAAACAAACTAGATTCAACTATACATGTATATGCATTGGTTACCGGTACTAAGTAGTGTTTGTGCTAATATTAATTGCTTTGATCGGTCTCGTAGATATAATAAGCATAATCTTTACACAGCTGTGTTCACGTAATGTTCCATTTCTTACAGTGATCCCGGAATTGATTGCTGTAATCATATTCCCCATTAAATACAACGAGGAGCTGAAAGGAGAGGATTGGTTCGTCGGCTGGTCTTACGTGGTGGCCGTCCTGTCCGCGGGTCTAGTCCTTATCGCCGCAATATTTCTGTGTGTTGATCGAGGAGCTGATGAGGCCTTGATCCGAGAAAAGACATGTTACTATAACGACGAATCTATAGAAGAAACTCTAGAGTAATCTCTCCAATGGTGATTCTGAAGGAGAGTAACAGATATCCGTTCGTGGACGGATCAACGTTCTGGGAGCGTGAACCGTGTGTTCGAATGATATTATCGATAAAGTTGGTTTATTCCTTCCTTTTCCAGATATGACGTCATCGTCACTATCCGACCTCAGGAATTATACAGACGTATATCTCTATGTGTTCCCCAGTACCCGTTCGTACCTTATTCGTGAACAAATTCCATGCTTCCATCTTTGGTGTTAGAAAACACAACTACACCGACCTACCTGCTGTGTTTATCCAATGTTGTATGAAATATGAGCGATTCATCCACACGCCGTTAGAGTTACATTCAAAAGGTGCATTTTAAAAATGTATATATACTGATGGTCAAGGGTCATTGTGGGATATGGAGAATGGACTCATTGAATTACGAACGTGTTAGGATTTATGAAGTTTAGGAACTATATATATAGCTCGTGACCACTACTATTTGGCTTATTTTCGTCAAGAAGTACATTATATATATATTCTTTTCAAAAAAACAAAACAAAAAAAATGAAGGAAAGGTTTCTTGAAAAAATGTTTTTTGTTTTCTGTTCGTATATATTTTTGTAATTTTCTATATCTTATAGGGAAAAATGTTTTAAAATAAAAAGGTATAATTATAGCATCATCATTCACCAACTGTCCGAGTCGTCCCCATGATTAATAATACAACATAACCTCCTGAACTAGACTGTTTCCATTCAAGGAGGAATAACACTGAAGAAAATTTATATGGAAGAAAAGTGGAGGATATATATAATAATATTCTGAAATTGAAAACTTTCAAATTTAGTAAAAATTGCCAATTTAGTAGAAAGTGATCTGGGGAAAGATGCTGGACTCTAGCTCATGCTGGACTCTAGCTCATGCTCGATCTACAGATCAGTAGTCGACAAAGAGCTAGGCAATCGATACAAATATTGCTGGTATGCATTTAAATTCACACCAACAACCAGACAGGCAGTAAATTTTCTACTCCCGACTTCTCTGCGTTTTTTTAAATAAAAACTTTTCAGAACGTATTTTCAGAGAATACATCAAAGTATTATATTCTTTTGAAATGTTCAAACGCGCTGGGAAACATTTAACTCTCATAATTATTTAACAATATAAAAAGTATGTGTTCTGCTCGGTCACATCAGCTTTCGCAATGTTTCACCCATTACTTAGTATTTTATAGATTCTATCAAATTCACAGTTTTGTAAAGGATATGGAATGACTTGAACAATTAATCCTAGCCAATCAACCATGACGAAACTTTAAAAACTATTTTATCTCGTGCACTTTTCAAAACAATAATTCTCAAAGAAAATTCAACGAATGGCAGTGGGAGAGGGCTATAGAGCTGTTCGAATATTGCCATCTGGTGTATCTCTACAGGAAATTGTACTGGCTTTATTTAACATATGAACATTTTGTAGCTTTTGCATGGCCAAGGAAACACCCCCAAAGAAGATATAGTACCCAATCTAATTAAAATCAGACTTCTTAGATCCGCGCCGTATACTCTGCGTAAGTAACTATTATAGCGATTGTGAGCGTATCCTAGGATCTGATTTTAATTAGATTGATATAGTACCTTTCAATTGGAAGAGTGCAAAGCATTCAGAAATTACCTCGGTGATTATAAGGACCTTTCCTACTCGCCTCCTCCATGATGCTGTGGAGGATGTATGTCACACAATCTTCTGCTCCTTTGAAGTTCGGCTTGATTACTCGTAATTTCTCGAGCACATAGTCCAATTCATTCAGACTCCTTTAGATGATAACCTTTCCACCTTACTCGTGCAAGGTAGCAATCTAATAGATCTTGCAATTTCATTTGCTAAATCCAATACCTTCCGCAAAGGCTTTACCCCTTAGACCCCTACCAGCCAAGAGTCAGTGCAAAGTGATACTAAAGTCACACTTCCACCTACACTACATCCCTACTAAATAACAAAACTAAATAACCTTCTGGTCTATCACTCTCTGGACCTCAAGACGAGCTCCCCCCCCCCCCCCCCCTTCACCTGTATCCATGTAGTGAGACTGAATATGCCACTCTTCCACTTAACCTACATCCCTGTTAATGAAACTAAAGAAGCTCCTCTGGAACTTTCAATCAATTGAAAATTATTAGTCCTATTCCCCCCAAAATGTCCATAGATTATGCTTTATTACAAGAGGTGGTTATGCGAGTACTTTGTTCTGAGGCATCAATGACAGTCTCCAAACCAGGGTTGTGACTGAAAACCTCAGAAATCAGAGAAAAAGGGGGGAAATCACCTCACCCTTCCTGAAAAAATATCATTTTCTGTCACTTTAGATCAAACCCAGTTATTCATTTTTTTGAAAATTGAGTCAATCGGAGAATTTCCTCTGAAAGAGGAAAAATCACACCCCTGCCAAACACATAATAAAAAACTCTATGTGTTACTTTCAATTCACTAATTATGTCATTCTGTCCATGAGCACCTAATGTTTAAAAATTTAAATTTTTTAAATTTAATTTGTGCTACCTGTACTAATGCACTAATATAAAGAGATCTAGCTAATTACTGTACTTAAGCAGTGTCAGCTTCAAATCACTGCTACGGTCTTGCAATTCAATTTTATTCATACATGTATATCGAACAAAACTACACTTAAAAATACAAAATATGTTAAATACTTGGCACTACATGAATTTAGCATCACTTGTGTCTAGATCTGAGATAACTGTTACTGTCCCACACTCTGTTATGCCGGTACAGTTCAAAGGCTGACATGGGTGCCGTAGTTACTAAAGGCTCTGAGGTGGTTGGGAGTCCAGGGGTAGACAACTCCGGGGACTCTCTCTGGAATTCTGGTGAGAAAAACTCCATGAGGTCTGGCTCACGAGTTTTACCCTATCAAAAATAAATATTCCAAAAATGAAGGCAATTAAACTGATTCACAGAATGTTTACAGGTTATGTACATGCAGATCAGTGTATGAAATAAAAAAAAAAAAAAAATTAGAAACCTCATCCTCAAGACAATGGTAACCTACATCTACACAAAAATAATTAAAATGTATACATTAAGTATCTGAGTTACAAACAGCCACTTCCCTTATAAACCGGTCTTCTCAGAATGTGAAAGAACAACATCACAGCATATAGAGCATTGTACAGTCATTTTAAGTTGTCCATTGCTTCGAAATATAAACCATTGTGTGCTCATTCTGAGCAGTTCATTGAGTAGAAGTACAAAAATAGATTCATCAGAATATCAATTGATGGAAATAATGTTAAGAATACACATTATAACCGAAAACTGAAACTATTGTACGTGTAGCTTTGTACCCCCATTTGCAATTTGCATTCATTCGACCATATAAAAAAAACCAAGATCTTATTCTGAAATTTGTGAGCAAAATAAACAAAGCCATTCATGAGCACACTGAGATTAACTGTTCAATATACATGTAAGTAACTCATATCAAAATAACCATACAGTCCTTTACACCTGGTGAATATGCTCACCTGTCCGGGCCTGTGTTTGACTGGCTTAGCTCGGAATATGTGGGATTTGTCAATGTTATCCACTGGGACACTTAGACTGACCAGTCCTGTGAAGTGGGGACTTGTAACGTTCACTTTGGAGGAAGCCTGCAGAAGAAATGGATGTCTAATATTGCCTATAATACAAAACAGTTTGGTTCCTCCTATATATTTCCTGAGCACAACAAAAGCTACATATTAACACATGAACTAAAACAAGTTTTATATCTTTGCAAAATAATAAATAATAATACCTACATCTTGAAAATTACATGTCAGCATATTTGATGAAATTGATTTTGATTGTTAAGGATTTCCATGTATAGAATATATGTACATGTATAATACAAGATGTGAACACCACTTACTTTTTCTCTGATATCTGATGACGCGGTTTCCGAGACCTGCAACTTTTTATCCAGAGCTTTTACAATATCTACACTGCTTTCTTTGATGCTCTCAATCTCCTTCCTCATTCTTAGTGTGCTGTTGTACTCTGGCCTCATAAACACATGCTCGTATTCTTGAGCCGTGTCTACTGTTGGGTCACTGAATGGGTAAGTGTAATCAGAAAGAGCTGGCTTCTCTCTGGTCTCCCTGGTGACACGGACTCTCCTTTTATTGGTTGGATCACTGATGTGCTTTGAAGGATCATCAACCTCTGTCTCTGTTTTTGCTTTAGATTTTGTATTCTTTTTTGGATTGTCTGTTTTTAATACACGAACAATTCTTTCCTCCTTGCTGATTTTTGAAGATGGCACACTTGGTAGTACACCAGTCTCCTTTGTCAGAGTTTTAGGCATCTCTGATGAGTGCTCTAAATTGTGATCAGCCAAAGGGACATACACTGGTTTATCATTTGTCTTCTGCAGTGTGTACTGCATTGGTTTAGCACTGAAAACTTTTCTTGGCTCAGACTCCTCCAGATTGTCAGAATAATCACAAGGTTTATAGGATTTATTTGTCCTTGAAATAAAACCCTGATTGATTACAGAATTATCTGATTCACTGATATTAAACCTCACCTGCTGTCCATATAAGGTTTCTGTCTGATTTTTTCCCTGAATTTTTCTCTCAGCAATGCTTTTCTCAGGAGTAACACACAGGTCGGGGTCACATCCTATTGCGTAGTCTGGCTTGGACTCCGGGACAAGTTTCTTTGGTCTGTATTTGGAAATTGGTTTCTCAGGTGTAATACACAGCTGTGGATCAGGACCAATCAGATCACTAGTAATTCTCCAGGCGGGGATGGGTACCTGACATAGTGGAAGAGATTCCTCCGAACTCTGAGAAGTGTCCCAACCAGGGGGAGGGAACTCTGTGTGAGATTTTGTGGCAGCATTAAGAAGTTCATACTGAGACACAGCACCATGTCCCTTTCCAGGTCCCGGATTTAATGGATACCGATGTGCCAGAGGTTCTGTT
The DNA here is from genome assembly GCF_947568905.1 of Ostrea edulis. NCBI lineage: Eukaryota > Metazoa > Mollusca > Bivalvia > Ostreida > Ostreidae > Ostrea > Ostrea edulis. Next base: position 86,879,662 of record NC_079164.1, on the reverse strand, counting down.
GGCTGACAGATGAAGTGTGTGGCCATTTCACTTTATCCTATAAAATCAAATCTTCAGTAAGTAACTTAGATAATATTTTTAAAGATATAAGATCTTAGGTCACACTGTCATTTAATTTCATTAAATTGTGTTTCATTCCTCTTCATACCTTTGTAAAATGCCTTAGAGTAATTTGTTTTATACAAGGTGCTATATAGATTTTATAATTATCATTAAAACTGGCCCGCATTTGAAATGCAGCTGTTCAACCAATTCAATGTTTAAAGATTCAGCAGACACCGGAAACAATACACAATAGTTTCTCCTTGTAATTCAGACCTTGATATTTTTTCTTGTAGAGAAATTTTACAATGAATGATTACCAAATATTTACGTGTTTAGAATTTAATCAACTAAAATAATCAACTAACTAATAAAAAGAATCAATCATCATTCAAACTCCAAGAAATAAGCTGAATATATGAATAAATATTGTTACTTGCAGTCATTGGTAAAATACACAAGTAATCAGCAATGAAATAACAGAGAAACATGCACCAAGCTAACCCTCTCAGTGCATTTAAAGATTCTCTGTGTAGGCAATTATGAAATACACACAACAACCAAGAATTGGTCTATCAGCACTTAACGTTTGCTTTATACTGCTCCAAATACTGACAGATACGTTCTGATAAGCAAATATTGTTCTGTAATTGTCTCATTGGGAAAGTCCCCCCCCCTCCCCCCCCACCAACGTATAGCTATAAAAAAAAAAATGAAACTTGAGGACCATTTCTCATTGCTGGCTATCCTTTCCTTGGATCGTAATGTATACACGTATGTGTCAGATGAGATCTGAGATGTTCCATAAGTGACCCATAACAGTTTCTGCAGACAATAGAACAATAAATGGTCTGAATAATTTCCAAGTCTATTCTACAAGGTGGATGTCTCATTCAAAAGTAAAAGGACAATATTTTTCATAAAGTTTGCATGGAGAATACAAAATTCATTTGGTATATTTAAAATTTGCTTGATAATGTTGAAATCTTATACCTACTTTCATAAAATATTTCTGCACAAGTAAAATAAAAAGATAATGTTGAGAGCTGTCTTTTTTTCTGTCTTGTGTCCAAAAACATTTTACCACATCCAAGATGCATTATTGCCTTACAGAAAATCCTGTGACAGCTAGTGGAGTCATCAAACATATAATACAAATTTTGGAAAAGTAGATTATTTATTTACTAAATTAGAGCCCAAAATTGGACATTAAAGGGACGGGTTCAAGTTTCTTTTTTAAATTCTTAATTTTGATGTTAAACATTAAAAAGAGGCTCACAGGCCTTATTGGTCACCTGATTATTAGTTAAAAGTACCACTTGACGTCAAGGGCTATGAAATCTTATTCTGCATATCTAAGCTAAATTCTAATATTTAGCAACAGTATAGAACAAGATGTGTTCTTAAAACTTAAATGCCCTTGAAAGGCTTTGATGATATATGTAATATTAACACAATATGACTAAGAACAAGGTGCAATTGTGTACATAAAAAGGCCCAAATTATTTTTTTCTGTTTTAAATTTGTCTTGAATTAAGCTTGATGATCTGTGTTTTAAGTATGTTAAATATATGCCAAGTATACTATCTCAACTTAAATCAAAGTTATTGCTTACTTGATAGCATTATTACGTCATGAATAAGAATCCCCTCCCCCTTTCTTTAAAAAAGCTTGATAACTGTTAAATTTCATTCAATTTATTGCTTGGGAAAAGGTGTGCCCATCTGTCAAGCAAAATGAAATAAATAGATATTATGTATTGATAGAAGATAAAACATGTATTTGAATATGATTTTGCTCGACACATGGGCTGTATGTTTTCTGAAAGGAAAACCCCTAAATCTATGAATTTTTTCATTGATTTTGGCAATTTCATGCCAACTTCACGCTCCTGTCATACAACACAAATTTATTTTGAATCAAATTAAACATAGTTTGGGTTTGCTTATATATTCCTTATTTGAATGTCTGATTTTGGGACTCTTACTGAAATCATCCATTTTCTGAGTCAGATGACTGTAGAAACTGTACCTGCTTCTTTGGACCTGTCCTAGATTCAAAACTCTAAGGTTGTAAAATTCATAATTTTGGTACACCCTTTCCTGCTTTTCCTAAATATGCAGTTAGTTTTTATATTATGACAGCAAACATATAGACATCTTTCAAATGATAAAGACAATAATCACTATAATAATTTTGACCCTATCCTGGAACCAAAACCATTACCACCTGGGATCATGAAATTTACAATTTTGGTAAAGATCAACCAACTCCTTCTAAATATCTATTTAGTTTCAATTTAGTATCAATAGCATTAAAGTAGATATTATTTAAATGTTTTACACATACATGTATATGCAATATAATACTAAGTTTTGGCCCCACCCTGGGGTCAGAACCTTTACCCCTAGGGTCATGAAATTTATAATTTTGGTAGAGGCCTTCCTGCTATAAATAAGTTTTGAAAATGTATGGTTATAGATCTAAGTTTATGATATATATAATGTTTCAAGTATTCTTTGTGTGGTACATGTAGTTCCACTCTCTGAGATTCATTTTGATAATGGTTATCATGAGTCAAGTGGACTCCCCTTGATTACAATAATGAGTCCCATGCTAAAATCAATGAGTCCAAATTTCTGTCCTTCAAACAAACAACCTAACAATCACAGGAATAAACAAACCAAGTTAAGGAAGAAGCTTACTGTTGTCACCCCCTCTAGAGAATAAATATTTCGCTTTTTATTACAAGCCATCAGGTAATTCATTTGCAGAAAATTCTTATTCCTAGTTCATATTGCAAAATGATTTTCAGATGAAAAATTTCTCAAGACCAAGTTCATGCAACAGATCAATCCATGATTCGAATTTTGAGAGTGGTACAATGTAATTCTGAAACCATTCAATCCACACACACAAATAAGTTTACGATCCGCCAAGTTCACGCATACGCTTAAAGTTGAATGCTTGAAGTTTTTATTCCTAACTACTTTGTTCATGGTTGAAAGTGGAAAAAATGTATTAATTTCCACTCTCAATATAGTTTGATTTATTTAATAACCAAAGAAAATGTGTCTGTTGCCACCTTTTTCACGATGTCGGATATATACAAAACCTGAAGTATAGGTCAACATAAGAAAATTACATATTTATTAATAAGTAAAACAGAATATTGATAAAAACTTGTTAAAATGACAAATTTTAAATGTCAACAGTTTAGAAAAACTGCTCATTTATAAATATGTATAAAATAATTGTGGATATTAGGGTAAAACATTGTAATAGACATATAGTAAAGGAAATACGAGCATAGGAGTTATTGCCCTTGACATTCTTTTCATTATAAATAATTTATTATCTATGGAAAATATAAACTTTTTCACTATCATTAATTTACCAGTTTATTTAATTTTATCTAGTGAATAGTAAACTCAGGTGAGCTATTGCAATTGGTCTGTGTCCGTTGTGCATTTGCAATTGAACAATTTAAACTTCTTGATAACTACTACTGAGTACTCCAATTCTTATCAAATTTGTTATAATTTAAAAGCATTCTTGGGAAAAGGAAGACGGTTCTCAGATTCAAGATAGCACATGCTATTGCCAAATATCATTGTAGCTTTAGAAAGTACAACTTCATAACCAGGCTGAATAAAACAAAAGAATTCCACATCTTACAATCACAAAGCACCATTAACTTTTATAACTTACATTGCAAAAGCTACAGGAAATAGTATTCTTGAGAAGGTCAAGAAGGCAAACTTTTTAGTTTCACGTGTTATAGGTCAATAGACTTTACCAGTCAAGAACTGAAAAATTTAGATCTGTACGAATTTACCTAGCAGGAGAGAACAGATTTTTGAAAGTGATGGAGTTCAGAGTTGTCCTAATCTAACGATAAATGTATAACTATTCATATCTGTCAAGTTTTTTATGGCATGGGCTTATCACAGAGAATTTGAAAGAGAGCTACTGGTATACAATATTGAATAAAATATAAAAATTACAAATTAAAAAGTTGATTTTTTTTTCTAGTTTTCTTTCTTTCTCTCTCTCTCTTTCTTTTGTTTTTTATTTTATCAGTAAACTCTACTCCTACAAGCCTGATTAGCCAATGCTTAAAACAAGTTTTTTTGTGAAGACTGCTGCAATGCTGTTTCTTGGTCAATGAACATGTAGAATAACATGGTGGGTTAATTTACAGGAAAAGTAATATAAATGTACAGACATATCAAGGGATATCACTATACCTATGACAGGTCTTGTACACTCTGTTCTGACATCGTGACCATAATGTAGTCTGTAACATTTATTACACAATAGTTTTTCATCATACTTACACAACGTGTTTATAATTTCATAACTAAATGTTAAAAGGTTAATGAACACCTCGCCAAATATTGTTTACATGTCGAGGCATGTTTAATCTGTCCGAAGTGTCGAAAGAGAACCTATTTAAGAATTTACACGATTTTCCAAATAATATCAAATACTTTGGTTTCCAAAAAATAGCCTATCCTGTGACAGTTTTCTTCTTCGTGTTCATTAAAACGAGGAAAACTTACAAAATAGGCCTATACGTTTTCATCTGTTTGTTTTTCTCCGCCATTTACACAACACACGCATGCTCATAAATGATTTCCTCCCAAGTAGAAAGTACGACCTGCGTCTGCGCGAAACCGTCTACAGGAACATAACAGTGCAAGATGTCCAGTTCGACGGTCACGAAATTAGCACCTGTCAAAAGGTCTTTTGTAAAACTTATTCAGGTAGGTGAATTTAGATGGAATGTGCATTCACATTACTAACATTACCAAGTAGAACTAAAATCTAAACGAGCCACTTCCAACCTAGATTTAGTGAAGAAAATAATTTACGTAATTGGTTCAAGGTTGTGTAACCGGCAAAAAGAACAGTGAACTTTTTATGTGTTGAAGGTGAAATTATGGAGGAAATACCCTTTTGATAGTTTCTTGTATGTCGAGCTCAAGAAATCAAGCACATATTTTGCATGACAAGAATCTTTGACCTACATGCTAAAACAGATTGGAAATAATCTCGGCTGAGATTCGGCTTGGCTGAATATTTGGACTGACGCCTTCACCGAATCTCGGAGCAGTCCTTCATAATTCATGTCTGGAAATTTATTCTCAGCTTCGACCGGTTCTAGCAATTAATGTGCACTTAGGTGACACTGCTGTTCGCTTCAAATAAGTGATTTGACTGTTCAACTAACTCACTGTCACTCTTAATTTTGCATTGCTTACCGTTAAGGTATGAAAATCCCAAAATGAAAATAGTCACTAAATTTTCCGTTCAAATGATGACTTCCATGGCCCAATATTTTATCTCCTGAAACTGAAGAGTGGGATGATCGCGTTATAGCGAGAAGATCTCACTACAGGGGAAGTGTTCCCAACCTGTAAAAGTCTGTAGACAAATGGCGGACATCAACATACAAACGTCACCATAATACAGATTTTCAGTGGCTTTAAAATTACAAAGAGAATAAATCTTACCTCAGTATTTGGTTATATATCCCTTTGATCCGATCATTTTCAACGTCCTGAAAGGTAGGGAACGATAGAGGTTCGGTATGTAAGTAACGGGTTGTCCTGTATATTTCTCTCCAAGCCAGTGACATTATTGATATTAGAAAGTCTGCGTTTAAGTTTACTTTTCAAGATAAGGCCAAGTAAAATTAATTAGTGGATTATCATTCCCGCCCGCCCCTTGAAAATCGCCCCGCCCCGATTTTTTTTATTATTCAAAATTACGATTTCCGGATATTTTTATGTCCGGTCCGGTATCGTAAACGTACTTTGTTTCACTTTGCCTTTTAGAAACCCAAATACACCTGTAATTATGATTTATAATGCCTTTTCTCAATGAGATCCTCCCACCCGCCCCATGTTTTTGTGAAGTTTGAATGATTATCTACTAATTAATTTTACTTGGTCTAAACCAAATATTTTCAATGATATTTGCATCAGGTGACTGTGCTGGCCAAAACATACCATAACCGGGATCATTCTGTTAATTTGTTTACCTTCTTTTACAATTCAGGCTCAGTGAATGGGGCATTGTCATCTTGAAATACGTAGCGAAGCTCAGTGGTTGTTTGCATGGTAGACAAACTGCCTACACCTGTGATCAAGCTTGTTTGTTTTTAGCTCAAATTAATTTTATTGAATATATTATGCATGTGTTAATTCTATTCCAAAACCAGGTGTATCACTGTATGAAGTTTATTATGATTTTCTTATGTACATTTATTTGTTTCCTTTGGCATTGGAACTTGCAATTCCATCTTTACAAATATCATGGCCACAAAATTGATAAAGCGGACAAAAACAAAAGTGGAAACATTGATGGTTCAGTTGAGAAAATATTAATTAATTTAGAAATTAAAGGTGAAAACAAAACTGTTGCCCAGTTGTTAGTTATTTAATACTACTAAACAAATGCAGTAAGAAACACCAGTGATTGATTTATTTATTTGTATGAATGAAATAGCTAAATTGAATTCTCTGTATAATCTTGATTATGAATCAAAAAGATACCTTTGATTCGATTTGATAATCGATTGTAAATTTCTTCCAAATCTCTGACGCTATTTTCCGCACTCTCATGAATTTCACACAGTTTAACTACTGCATACAGTTTTCTGATCCATTTTCAATAATTTAGCAGTTTCAGAGTATCCTGTGTGTCCGTAACTGTCTACAATATATTGCAATGAATTTTTCGACTTTCCCATAGCTAAAGTCAGAAGCTTGTATCAGATGATCATAGAACAAATACCAATATATGACAACACAAGACCCTGTACTTATATGTGACATGCATTAGGAATCCCCATTATCTATATATAGAATTTACGAAAGAAAAGACAAGTCACTTCTGTGAAGTTAGAATGTAGACCTGCCATTTTGTCTATAGACTTTTGGCTGGTAGCTGAAGTTATATTTATAAGTTGAATTGTGACAACGAAATATTCTTAGTAACCTGATATGATTATTTCAGACAAGATGTGCCCAGACCTCAGCTGCAACAGCCTCACAGACAGCAAGGATGAAGAAGTTCGCTGTTTATAGATGGGTATGTATTTGATTTGAATTTTGTATTATTTCTATTAACTTGCTTGTGCGACAAACTAAAATTGGGTCAGTTTAAATTAAATAAACATATATCCATCCATATATTAATAATATATGGATGGATACATGTTTATTGATTGATATGATATTAAACCTACAAATACAATGGGATTATCACTATAACATTGCGGTCCTCAATTGATAGTGTCAAAGTAAGGAATAAATAGAAACTATTTGTGATTGTAATTTATTGCCAGTTGAAGAATTTTTTAAAGAATTCAGTGTAATGAATGAAAAATAGTATGACTGTACAATAATTTTATTCACTGATAACATAAAAGATTTATGTGTCCCTTGTGTGATTTCCCCCCTGAGCAATGTATGGTCATGTCGATGTAATAAAGTATGTAAATATTAGTCCTCAACTCATTTAGATCAGATCCGGATGTCTTCATATCAGCAATTTTTAATTTTTATCAATATTTTTGATGACCAATACACAATTAGATGTGCTTGAAATTGCGTGAGCAAACTAATGCATGTACATTATTAACTTCTCATATTTCACACTATGGACTAAAATATTTGTTGCTAAATGTTACTGTACATAAGGTACCAATGAATAGAACATGGTAATTATGTTGATTTGATATATCTAGTGTAGTCTTTCTGTTGAAATATATTTTTTCGTGTGTGGTTCAATTTCTTTAAAATATATCAACATGCATTGCACTTGACCTGCATTGCAATTTCTCAAATGTTCACAAAATTAACTATCAGGTATGTAGCAATAAGGGGGTCTGCCTCCTTTATTTGTTGCATGCAAAGTTGGTTATTTTATGTGCAGAGTTTGGTCTATAGATAGGCTTCTCCTCCCCTCCCCTCCCCCTTTTAAAAATAATAGTACTGAATTGACAATGTAGTGTAAAGGTAAAATTTAACCAATGAACTGCACTGAACATAACAATCAACCCATGTTCCCTTCCGTGTTTCTATTTGTTTTATTTTGCTTGTCAACAATTTTCAGACAATATTGTGAAGTCAACTTCTTCTCTCCCCCCCCCCCCCCCCCCCCCCCCCCCCCCCCCCCCCTTTTCCTTTTTTAGCTCACCTGAGCTAAAAGCTCAAGTGAGCTTTTCTGATCACCCCTATTCCGGCATCCGTCCGTCTGTAAACTTTTAACATTTTTAACTTCTTCTCAAAAACCACTGGGCCAATTTCAACCATAGTTGGCATGAAGCATCCTTAGGTAAAGGGAATTCTAAATTGTTAAAATAAAGGGCCAGGCCACCTTCCAAGGGGAGATAATCAAGAAAAGGTAAAAATAGGGTAGGGTCATTAAAAAATCTTCTCAAGAACCACTGGGCTAAAAAAGATGAAATTTATAGATAAGCTGTATTAGGTAGTGCAGATTCTAAATTGTTAAAATCATGGCCCCCGGGGGTCAGATGCGGCCACAATAGGGGGATCAAAGTTTTACATACAAATATATAGGAAAAATCTTTAAAAATCTTCTTCTCAAGAACCACTGAGCCAGAAAAGCTAAGATTTATATGAGAGCTTCCTGATATAGTGCAGATTCTAAATTGTTAAAATCCTGGCCCCCGGGGATGGGGCCATAATAGGGGATCAAAGTTTTACATACAAATATATAGGAAAAATCTTTAAAAATCTTCTTCTCAAGAACCACTGAGCCAGAAAAGCTGAGATTTATATGAAAGCTTCCTGATGTAGTACAGATTCTAAATTGTTAAAATCCTGGCCCCCGGGGGTCGGATGGGGCCACAATAGGGGATCAAAGTTTTACATACAAATATATAGGAAAAATCTTCAAATATCTTCTTCTTGTGAACCATTGGGCCAAAGAAGTTCACATTTACATGAAAGCTTTCTGACATAGTGCAGATTCAAGTTTGTTCAAATCATGGCCCCTGGGGGTTGGATGGGGCTACAAGGGGGGATCAAACTTTTACATACAAATATATAGGGACATTCTTTAAGAATCTTCTTCTCAAGAACCACTGAGCCAGAAAAGCTGATATTCACATGAACAGCTTCCTAACATAGAACAGAGTTAAGTTTGTTAAAATCATGGCCCCCTGTTGTAGGATGGGGCCACAATAGGGGATCAAAGTTTTACATACAAATATTTAGGAATTTTTTTTAAAAAATCTTCTTCTCAAGAACCACTGAGCCAGAAAAGTTGATATTTACATGAAAGCTTTCTGATATAGTGCAGATTCAAGTTTGTTCAAATCATGGCCCCTGGGGGTAGGATGGGGCCACAAGGGGGGATCAAAGTTTTACATACAAATATATAGGAAAAATCTTCAAATATCTTCTTCTCGTGAACCATTGGGCCAAAGAAGTTCACATTTACATGAAGGCTTTCTGACATAGTGTAGATTCAAGTTTGCAAAAACTATGGCCTCCAGGGGTAGGTTGGGACCATAATAAGGACTACGATTTTACATGCAAATATATATAGAAAGTCTTCTGATATGGACCAAGGTGACTCAGGTGAGCGATGTGGCCCATGGGCCTCTTGTTAATTTTAAAAATGATGCTTCATGTCTGATTACATCATGTGCTTTTATTTCCAGGTGGCTTTTTTTTTTTTTTTTTTAAAACAGATTACTTTTGAAATTCTTGGTGTTGATTGTATCATAACTTTGACAGAAAAATACGTCAAATACGGCTGTAACACCCCCTTCCCCAACCCTATAATTGAAGGAAATGCACAATTTAAAAAGTTTTCTCCTTAAAATCGAAGAAATTTAACATTGTTTTTGTCATCAATATAAACACACGTTTTAACTCAGCATTGTAAAGAATTTGGTATTGTAAACTTTACTATATGCTGTTTGTTAATACTATTTATGTGAAGCTTAGGACCACAATGGTAAGCATGCCCCCAACTTTCAGTGTAAGTGGAGTAACTGCAATTATGGTGGTCATAAGGAATTGAATAATACATAACTATGTAGAATAAACTAAAAGTATATATAAAAATATGCATAGAAACAAACTCACATTATTTCTTGAACTGACCTAATGTTTTTTGTTGCAGAGGACTTTTTATACTGATAAATGAAAACCAAGACCAGGAAAAAAAAAAAAAAAATGCAAAATTGTACTTTTGCAAGCACATAGTATTTACAACATAATATCTCAATTGTAAAAATATGGTAAAATATAGAATATACTATATTTCCACTTGGTTTACAAGATCAAGGCATCAAAATTAGTTTGGCTTTTTAATCAAAATGAAATAATAATCAGTAAAGTAATTTTCACTTTACGAGATTAAAATATAGCTAACAGAAGTACTTACTTATAGTTACACATAGTGACAATTTCTAATTCAGTGGTAATTTTGCTTGCAGGATCCAGAAAAGCCTGGGGACAAACCCAAAATGCAAACATATGAAGTGGATCTAAACAAGTAAGTTTAGTTGTTGTAACTACACACAGTTAATAAGTTTACAAATTATATTGGCCAAATTTTGTACATTATATGTATAATTATACATGTATAGAAAAACTAGTTCATTTAAGGAACTCAGTTAAAATGTTAGTTACATGTATAAGGAATGATTTGGATCTCTATCTCTCTCTCTCTCTCTCTCTCTCTCTCTCTCTCTCTCTCATATATATATATATATATGAAAATCTCCTCCCAAATCCATCATGAATCTTTATTTGGTTGACAGACATTTTCTGTGATAGTAAAGGAAGCAATATTTATTCTCTAATGAAGGCCACAACATAAATATGATTTTGATAAGTTCAGTATTTTTTAAGTTACTACCCAGTAAGAAAAAAATATAGGATTGCCTTGGATGAACTTGCATAAATCCAAGGATTTACAAGTCTCTTTCATTCAGATGGTTTGAAAGTTTTATGTACATGTGAAATTATACATAATGGGGAGTGCCATAACTTGTGTTTTAGTATTAATAAGATTTAACTCATCTCATTCGAGGAACTATAAATTTCTATTAAACAAAGGTTAAGATAGGAAGAAAGTGTTTGGCCATTGTAAATATTTTGTCATGTTTTTGATGGAATTTTCGTCGTTTCAGCTGTGGTCCTATGGTTCTTGATGCACTCATTAAGATAAAAAATGAAATGGATCCCACACTCACTTTTCGACGATCTTGTCGCGAAGGCATCTGTGGCTCCTGCTCTATGAATATTGGCGGCGGCAACACATTGGCATGTTTATGGTATGGGAGGCTCTTCATTGATTACTCTATAATACTCCTACTTAGGGTTCCCTGTTGGATATGGTGTGATAAGCAAAATTATTATATAGATGTTTGATTCCATGGATGTTGAAACACAACTGACTTGCACAAAAATATTTGTGAGTCCATCTTGTTTACAGTGATGTATATACATTTAATATGATACTTAAGACTAGAATGACATCATTCTTTAAAATGATTGAATCCTATTGTTTATAAGAATGCATTTACATTTTCATTTTTCAGTAAGATAGATGATAATTTGGGTAAAACAACCAAAGTGTACCCTCTGCCTCACATGTATGTCATCAAAGATTTGGTTCCAGACATGAGCAACTTTTACGCTCAGTATAGATCTATTGAACCCTATCTGAAGAAAAAGGATGGCAGTGAAAAAAACATTGGGGACACACAGTATCTGCAATCCATGGGAGACAGGGCTAAACTGGTATGTTTGTAAACATAGTTCATCTATTTGCTCTCAGAGACGGCTTTATCTGCTTTCGGAGACATTTGTTATTAAAGATGTAATGTTTATCTCAGTTGAGTGAAACATAAGACAAATAACAACACAAATTTTGACAATATGTGTATCTCACTCCAACAATTAAAGTGTGTCAAAAATGTTCTGTATGAACTGTACACATAATACTTTACTCCGAACAGGATGGTCTGTATGAGTGTATCTTGTGCGCCTGTTGCAGCACTTCCTGTCCCAGTTACTGGTGGAATTCGGACAAATATCTCGGACCTGCTGTCCTCATGCAGGCCTACAGGTAAACAACCTGGCTTTTCTAGAATACTTGATTAAGGTTTCATAATATACTTAATGGATTGGTTCGGAAGGGTATGTTGTCATAATAAATACATTGTACATATTGTCTACATAGGAAGCAATGATTCTCTATTGTATTTATGCAATACTCTTTCAAATGTTATTTTTTCCAGAGAAGGGGGATTATGGTTTCACTTTGTCCATCCATATACACATTTTGTCTTAAGATTTTCTTGTTATCTTTATACCAGATTTTGTGGTGATGTTGTTTAAACCGTTGCACATGGTGTTTTCAGATTTATTATAAAAAAGAGGGAATATTGTCAAGTCTTGTCCACTCAATATCTTAGGAACCCTTTGCTTGACAGACGTCAAACTTATTATATTGGTACATCTTAAGGAGTAGATGGCCCCAATTGATTTTGAGGTCACTTGGTCAAGGTTCAATCCCCTATGAACATAGGAAGATATTGTCTGCTCAATATCTTGAGAACACTTTCCTTGAACGACATCAAACTTGGCACACTGGTACATCGTAAGGAGTAGATGAACCCTATTGATTTTGGGTTCACATGGTCAAAGATCAAATTGGACATAGTAATATATTGTCTCCTCTATATTTTGAAAATCATTTGTTTGATTGACACCAAACTTGGTCCAGTGGTACATCCTAAGGAGTAGATCACCCCTATTGAATTTGATGTCACATGGTCTAAGGTCACTCTGGACATAAGAAGATATCTTGAGTTGTTTTCACACTACTATCAATTAAATGATACATGTGTATAACCCTATTTAATTTTGCACCATGCGGCATACACGATTCTGAAACATGTTTTTCTTTTACGTTTGAGAAAGATTTGGGTATTGTAGTTATTTTTGTACATTATTCCAGTATACTCCCCCATTCACAAAGTGTGCGTATGTATTGGTTTCACCGAGTCTTCGTTACTAGGACAATTTCAGAAATTGGTTTCACATGTCTGTTTGAGTGAATGTCTGTCTGCATAACCACCATTTCTTTCATTCATGTTAAAAAATATTCAGTAAAATGGCTGTATTCAAAGCTCCAAAGAGCAATACCAGTTACATGTACCAAGCATTGAGGTGCATGGTTATATTGTAAAGAGTACATTTTACTTTCTTGGTGATGACTTTTTATGTAGACTGTTATGCCAGTGAGTTTATATAGACTTCATCCTTTGTTACAGGTGGATGGTGGACTCAAGAGATGATTACACCAGTGAGAGACTTTTCCAGATGGAGGACAAATTCTCTGTGTATCGATGTCACACAATCATGAATTGCACGAAGACCTGTCCAAAAGTTAGTGGTTAAGATTTGTATTACATGTATATTTCATTATGATGTGAAGTTCAGATTCCTGGAGATTTTTACTTACAATGTCATCTTTTTTAGGGTTTGAATCCGGGACTTGCCATTGGAGAGATCAAGAAAATGTTGGCCAAATACAATAGCAAAGAAGCCAAAGAGTTGGCCACAGCCTAACCTCACTTCTTCCTCTGTAACAGCTTTTGTCCTAACCTGCATCCAAAACGGTCCAGGATTCACAGGTCTTGTGATTAGATAAATTCTTATCTGCTTTTCATCTTGACCGTACAGAAGAAAATCTGAAAGTTCGAAATAATTTTTGAACATTTTATACACTAGTGACCAGTGTATTGTCGTGCAAAAATCCAGAGAATGCATATGTATAACACAACCGCATAATTATTATGTTCACTGTCTTTGTACAGATCCCAGATTCTTAGAATATTGTTTTTTAAAGTATATTGTTAAAGACAGTTACATGGGTACAGTGATGCGCTTGCTCTTTTTTTGTTTTATTTATAGTGCATGGATATATGAAAGCAAAATTAAATGTTTATTGTTACCTGTTGTTGCACATTTTCTTTTGAAAAGGCTATAAAAATAAATATTTATTTGGTATATACATACAAACATACATACATAAATACCAAGGATAACCCATGAAAGCTCGAAAGCTTATTTCCAATGGGGTCCTTTGATGCACGGATGTTTGCGCTGGGGGATGTACATGTATGTTTCTACATGCAGAAAACCCAAAATATTCCTGTAAACTTTATCAAATGCAGTTTGAAATACATGTAGTTAATAAACTAGCTTGCAATCTGTTCACCTTTCTGCCTGAATCAACAGGTATTAGTGATGAACAACTTCTAGTTTTACAGCCTCAGTCATTGCCCAATTGTAAAATGTGAACTTGCAATGAAGATACGAGCTGTCCTACTGTAATGGGACTTATTGTCTAACAAGCACCTTAAGTCTGAAGCAAAGGGACCGTTAACTGTGGCAGGAAAATGTGTTCTTGGTATAGTAGCACCTTCACTGAGGAGACCAATTGTAGACATTCTAATCTTCATAAGGTCAATTTCTATCTGGCAAGACCTTTAAAAACAATAGGCATTTTCCTCTTATCATAGTGATTAAATGTACCAAGTTGTAAGAACTAGCTCCAATACTACAACTTTGACCTTGGAAAACAATAGACATCTTCCTCTTATCGTAGTGATTAAATGTACCAAGTTGTAAGATCCTGGAGCTTATGGTTCATTTTGCTTACAAGGTCTGGTTAGACGAACGACAGTATACCACAATACGTCCCGTCTTTGACAGGTGTATAAAAATTAAACTGATAATCAACCACAACAGTTTATATATGGCTGAGTTTGTATTAACACACTTTGATAAAGTTTTTAATGAACTCGAGCCGCTATCCAATTTTTTTTAACATCAGAGGCAACCTTGGATATCACAACAAATTACGATTGTGTTAGAAATGTCGTAATACACAGTAAAACTGATAGATGCTCCCCAAAATGCATTTAATCTATGAACTACTTCACATGATGAATAACTCGCACAATGATCAATAACTGTAGAAATGAAGATTTCTTTTTCAGATATAAGGTATATTGAGTGACGTTAACCTCAACAAAATGACCTTAGTCTAAAATTAACCTTTTATTTGTGTAATATATAAGCAATACCAGTTCAAAACCTGTTGAAATAAGGCACTTTTTTTTTTTTACATAAAGCAAATATCTTGAGTGACCTTGACCTTTCCAAAATGACCTTGGTCCAAAAATCCCTGTCTCAAGAAATATTAGTGATGAATTATGATAAATTTTATATAAAAAAACTGGTGACATAAGGAACTTTATTATTTTCTGGGTGACCTTGACCTTTTCAAAATGACCTTCAATAAATTTTTGACGAAAGGTATAGGAGATATGAGCTCGGATGGAAGGACAGACATACATGACAGGGAATATATGCTCCCCCGAAAATTTTCAACCCCTTAAAATCCCAAATTACGGAAGATAAGCGACAGATGTTTTTATCATCAGATAGGTATCCTCACAATAAACAACTTTGCTTATATAATGCAATATAAATTTATTGTATTTTTCAGTAAAGTCAAAAAGGTTTTAGAGCTTTCTAGCCTAAATGAAGCCCTTTTTATTGGTGTCATAAACGCTTGAGTAATTTAGAACAATTTTCATTTCTACAAATCTCCACAAAATGAGTACGGTTAAAAAGATACAATAGAAAATGTGGAAATTTATGAAATGTTAACGCCTTTTTGAACCCTAACCATCTCTGGCACCTTGCAATTCGGGTTAACTGGAATGCAATAAGGCACCAGTGCTGTAAACATTGCTGTCCACTAAAGATATTTCAGTTCCCTATCGTCTTTAGTTTTAGAGGAGATGCCTGCACCAAATTTTGCTCGACAGATGGGTACAACTTTTTGTAAGCAAAAAATATGGATGAAATTTAACAGTTAACAAGCTCTTTTTGAAACAAGATGTGTTTGTGAAACACAAATGCCCCTGTTAATGGTCAATTCCAAAGATGGTCAAGGTCACAAGGACAAATATCTTGATACCAGTAGAAAGATCTTAATTGTCACAAGAAATGCTAAAGTGCAATATGAAAGCTCTAATATTTACCATTTAGAAGTTATGACCAATGTCAATTTTTAAAAAGTAGGTCAAACGTCAAGGTCAAAAACTTTAGTACCCATGGAAAGGTCTTGTCACAAGGAATACTCATGTGAAATATCAAAGCTCTAGCACTTACTGTTCAAAAGTTATTAGCAAGGTTAAAATTTTCAAAATGTAGGTCAAACTCCAAGGTCAAGGTTACAAAATTTGTACTCACGAAAAGGTCTTGTCACAAGGAATACTCATGTGAAATATCAAAGCTCTAGTACTTACTGTTCAAAAGTTATTAGCAAAGTTAAAGTTTTCAAAAAGTAGGTCAAACTCCAAGGTCAAGTTAACAGGGTAAAAATGTTTGTATCCACAAAAAGGTTTTGTCACAAGGAATACTCATGTGAAATATCAAAGCTCTAGCACCTACTGTTCAAATGTTATTAGCAAGGTTAAAGTTTCAGACAGAATTACAAATTCAAATTAACACTCAGAAATATTTTGGGCCTTTTTATGTACAACACAATAATTGTTCTTTATTTGCACTATCATTCTCACAAAAGGTATAAAAAAAGAAAGAAGAAGGAAAAAAGAATTCTATAAATAACAGGTCTTCCTTGTAAAGATGGAATACCTTAATGATATCAATAATTATAAATATCAGTGATAATAATAACAACCATTAATTATTATAATGTGAATCATAATCAAAAGAAACTGAGTAAACAAGGTATTACTATCAAACTATAGCTAGAATCATACAACAGACCGGTGTTACAAACTATAGCTAGAATCATACAACAGACCGGTGTTACAAACTATAGCTAGAATCATACAACAGACCGGTGTTACAAACTATAGCTAGAATCATACAACAGACCGGTGTTACAAACTATAGCTAGAATCATACAACAGACCGGTGTTACATTAGCCTAGCATTCCCAACCATTAATATAATAAGTTGGTGCTACACACACAGTACGCCCGGTGTACATGCATATAATATGGGCTAGACCAGGAATACGAGATTTATGGCCCCCGAGTTAAATCAGGTTTTTGACAAGTTTTGATCAGAAAGGAAGTAACTCGTGTCAAAAGAACCATGTGCTATAACAGCTACATGTACATATGGCCCTATGTCAAAAACTAAGGATTCCCAGTATGGAATATGGCACCACAGTTGAGAAATTTTTCAAAGTGTGAACTTTTTGGTCAGTTAAGCACCCTAAAATCATTGGCACCATACACTGACCAGAAAATAATTTTTCATATACATGTATTTTAAAAAAAATTGACATATCACTTCCTGAAGCCACATGAGTTGGAAAGATAAGAGTGTTCTGGCTAGCTGAAAAAAATTATGAGAAACACAACATGTTCGTGATGTACATGTAGTTTCATTACAAACTGTATACATCAAGCTCAGCTGTCAATATAAACTTGTAGTCAAAGCTGGGACTATTCAGACTAGTGGCATCAGTTTTAATTTGTAATATCTCTCCCCATTCAGACTGCTTAGTGAGCCATGCAAATGAAATAAAAAATCTAAAAGACCAAAAGTTATGTATCAATATTTATTTGCAAAATCAACAAATTGCTATTGCACAAAACCATAATCCAAGAAACTCCTGCATTATAAGATACGGGTGTTTTTAAAAAGCACCGATACACCCTGACTAGATCACTAAATTCTATCGTATAGTTAGGGGTACCTTTTTCCATTTGGAATTAAATAAAAAACAATTGCAGGGATAATCAGTGAAAATTAGTCCTAATAGATTTTGTCGTAACCCCTTCCTCTAGGCTGACTATGAAGTGTTTCACTTCACTTAACGTGTACCAGAATATAAACACTGCAGATGCAATACTACGTGAAAAAGAAAGGAAAATAATAAAAAATGTCAATACTGCACAAAGATGTCGCTGGGAAAGCATATCCTATACATTAAAAGGCAATGAAGTCAGAGTTGCTGTAGTTTTAAGCATACTGTATGGGTACCATTGTAATTACTATAAATGTGAGGTGTCTAAAAGCAATGTTTGAATCACACTGAAACATGTACATACACTGAATTATCATCTTAAAAAAGTAAAACTTATAAAAAAAAATTCTACATCAATAAATGCTTGCGAAAGTAAAAGTTGGGCAATATGTTTATAATATAAACACACCTACATATATATGTATGTATACTTGTGTCATTTACATATCATTCTTTAAATATCAAGTATATTTGGTTTGTGTAAAGTTACCGGCAATGTGTCATCAGTAGAAACTAATATTATTCTACACAATTACTCAGTAAATTGAAACTACAAGTCACATATAACATTAACCTTGATTACAAATCAAGGAAGAGTGACTTTCTTTGGAGCATATGAGCCTATTTCACTCCAAGGAGGACTTGAGAAGGAATGCTACACCAGAGAAATTTGATATGGATCAAATGTGGAGGATATGTACAACAATATTTTGAAATTCAAAACTTTCAAATTTACTTTATTTTGTCAAAAAATGCAGTTTTAGTAGAAAGCAATCTAAAAAAAAAAATTAAACCCCTGCTGGACTCGAACCCGCAATCTACAGTTCAGTAGTCGACGTGCTTTCCTACTGAACTACACAGCTAGGTGATGAATTTTGAAATGAATAGACAAATACTGCTGTTATCAATATTTTCATCCATGTTTTAAAAGGAAGTCAGCCATTATGATGATGTAGAGTACCTCCTTAATATTTTTATACACTGTTCATTTTATATTGAGAGCGTACAGTTTTTGGATATATGAATTTAACAGAAAAATGTTGGTGATCCTAAAGATAAGACATTTATATGTATATGTATGTATTAAATCATAATTAATATATAATTTTTTGGAACTTTGATAAAGGGTGCTTATTTTTGTACCATTTTCCTTTCAGCAAACAGAGTGCATTTATATGATTTACATTGTTATTACATGTCTCTCAGATGGCACGGAAATTAATTATGTTCTCCAATATGTTCAACGTTTTCAATAAATAAAGAACAAGCACTAAATCAGTGAAGTTTTCAGTAAAAAAAAAAAATACAAAACAGACAAAAAACAATGACAGACTATAGAAACATACATCTTGATGGTAGATTACAAGAATAGCATGCGATTAGTCCTAAATATCAATCATGACTTTGTCATACAAGTATTAGAGTTTTAAAAGTGTATAAACATGTTTAAATCTTGATGAATTAACTTGGATTTTCTCATTTTTTAGGAATGAAATTATCATGTCTAGCTTTTTCTTAAAATACAGAAAAGTTGGCATAAAAATTAAACATATTCATAAAAGATAATTGACAAAGCAAGGCATACGAAGGTGCATGTATATAACTACAAATTTCTGTGCCTGTATCATGTGATGCACTTCAGCTCTCGTGGGCAAATCAGATAGGACTGTCTCAAAAGCACATCAAAACACCAACTTATACATATATGTTTAAACTGCAAGAATGGCAATCTGCATCACATTCATCAAATGTTCTGTAAACAAATACAATGGTATTTCACCTGTAGGTTTTGTTTATGTAAATTAGTTGATATACATGTATTTTCACTAGCACACTAAATGAGAGCTACTGTGACAACCAAAGTATCAAAACTCATTACCTGCAAATTTTTCAATGAAATAAGAATATTAAGAACATAAAAGGCTTATTTAGAAGGACATTGTTAAGCACTACAACACATTTGTACTTCTTTGTGTAAACTAATTATATTTATTATAGTGGCATTTGATAAAATTCTCATTCTTTATTGTTCTTCAGTGTTTCATTTAACACAATTCCAGCCACACTATAAAAACAACTAATTAAACAAGAATTGAAAATTAATGATTTTAGAGTACATCGAACCTCCATTTATGTAAGTAACAATGATTGGTGAAAAAAGGGCTACTGCATGATCTCTCACTGAATTAATCAAAAGAGCAAAGCTAGGCCAGGAATGTAACTCAGTTCAATTTTGTGTGAGCACACTGAAAATGAAACCCTAATTTCTCAATTCTGTACCGGAAATGGAACAATGTAAATAAATAGGCGCATAATTTTTTCAATGTTAAATTTTGTAATACATTAAATTCATTTTAATGGATTATCACTCTTTTTACTCACTCTGAAGTTTATGATGATGTTATTTTGCAAAAATTTTCATTTTTTATCACTAGATATCTGTACAGACTGGTATGCATTTTTTATCACTAGATATCTGTACAGACTGGTATGCATTTTTTATCATTAGATATCTGTACAGACTGGTATGCATTTTTTATCACTAGATATCTGTACAGACTGGTATGCATTTTTTATCACTAGATATCTGTACAGACTGGTATGCTTTAAAGGATGTCAGTCCAAATGTCTGACACACATATAAAAGTTTTAAGAACTCTGATGCTCATGTTTGGTTGGGATTTTTGTTGTCAGACTCCTCCCTGTTTTTATCTTCTAAAGAAAATTTAAATAGATCAGAATTTAATGGACCATTTTCATCACTGCTAGGTAGTTCACATGCCTCTTGTGAATATTTATTACAATTATCTTTCTCCTGATCAAAATCGGCCCCTTTCTTTTCACTTGGTACAGAACTTTCATTCTTGTTTTCTCTGGATTCCAAACTTCTGATAACATCTACTTCATTATCACAATCACAGTTCGAGTTGTGGATTTCCTCTGAATCAGCTACACAGCAGTTATCTCCCCCTGTTTGATTTATCAGTGCTGAAACCTCTGAACTAGTTTTACTACTCTCTTTATCCTCCTCATCTATAACATCACAGGTTTCTTCCTGAGCACCCCCAGTTTTCTTTCCTACCTCTCCCATCTTCTGTGAGTTCTCGCATTCTTCTTTTTGTACACCTGCTTCCTTCCCAAAACTTCCCTGGTACTTAACAAACTCAGCATCATTCGCTTCCTGTCTACCATCTTCTGTCCGTTTCGATTCTTTTAGACTTGTGTCATCATTCTTCTTGAGTTCTTCTTCATCATGTCCCTCATTCCCTATTGCCTCATCTCCTTCCTGTCTGCCATCTTGGGTCTTTTTTGACTCATTTTGACTTTCCACAGACTTCTTGTCCCTCCCTTTCTGTCTCGGCTCATTCCCTCCTTCACCTCCCGTTGCTTCGTCCCTTGATTCCCCGTCCTCCTCACTGCTGGTGAAGCTGTCGCAGCTCTCTGATGTTGGGAAAAGTTTATGAGGAGGGACCTTGCCTATCACCATATCCTCCTTTGTTCTAATTCCCACCACTTTCATGATAGTTGGCAGCTGCTTCATATAGTCCTTGTGACCAGATACCTAGTAAATTTTTCAGAGCAAAAATAAGGAAATTTAAAAGAGAATTTATATATATTGAAGTTGTGAGTGAAATCAATACCTTTACTAAAAGAAAAAAAAAACAATAAAAAAATTACTATCAGGCTGAATCTATCTATGCATGCATTTACAAATACATGTATCAATATATGTGTAGATATGTTGCCTTAGGAACAGAAATATTTTATAGAATGTAGCAAATAAACATATCAAGAATTTGTTAATATTTGTGTCCAACTTGCAGCTACATGTAATTTCACTACAACTCCCAGACAATGAGGGATTACGTAATAGCTAAACTACTTACAACATCACTAAGGTCAATGTTGTGCATACGGCGGTTGTTCCATTTGACTGGGCCCAGGCCTGCTACATGTGTAAAGTGCACATTAGCTGTTCTGAACAGGAACTTTAACAGCCAGTCACCTCTACAGGATACATTAGATATTAGATACTACAAGGAACTCATATATTTTCTATTTAAATGCTGTTTAACTACACGGACATACACCAATATGTACATTGCAAGAGCAATGCAAGTCAATTCTTACCTACTGTAGCCATTAATGATCCGACCTGCTACAACGTGGCTCAGCTTCTCCCATTGTTTAGAGTTCCCAGAGACAGGTGCCCCTAATAAAATTACATCCTCCACAATCCCCTCACTGCCTGGAAATAAACAAGATATACTTTGTCTTCTCATGCAATTCTACCAGTCATTGCAAAAATCACAAGTAGAGGAGTTTCTTGGGAGTTGTTTTGCTGCCTCAAACAGGTGCCCCCATTGTAACCACACCAGCAAGTTTGTGAAGTCACACATTTCAAAACATAATAAAATTCATGTGAGGCAATTAAACGCTACACATAATATCCACATAAAAAAATGTAACATTTTCACTTAATATAAGTTTTTTCCCCTTTCAATATCTTTTATTTCTAGCTAACATACATTTGATATTTGGGGGTTATGTCTCCGCAGAGACACATAATATACATGTAAGTTGTATTTGTGCTACAATGCAGAAAATCAATCAAGGTCACTGCAGGTGTGTAGCATTTTCTCCTGAACTGGTTGGGACATTTAGTTGTTCTTGATTATCACTTACCTTTTCTCTTTCCCATTTCTTCTAAGCAAGAGAAGATGACTCTAGCACCAAGACTATACCCAATCAATGTGACAGGTCGATTTCCCTGAAAAATACAGAATCTACACGTATGAACTCATTCTTTTGAATACATCATTAAGATCAATACTGTCAATGTATACAAGTAAATTGAGAATCATGTATATAACAATTCCCTGATTTATCAGTGAGACATATTTTTCACTAAATGCCTTGTAAATGTCTTCATCCCTAGATATACATTGTACATCTATATACAAAATTATTGATGAGAACCATTAATGTTAGCATCAAGTCAACCTTGTGAACTTTTAAAAATTTCTGGTACATTGACAGCCATTTTGTGGCATAATTTATGCCTCAGGGTAAAGACAGTTCCAAAAAACAAAAAAAAAGTTTTTTTTAATCATCTGTATAAAACTAATAAAAGAAACAAGAGGCCCATGACCATTGCTCACCTGAGCCACCTTGGCCCATATTTAAATATTTTCCCTTAATATTCAGATGTGAAACTTTTATGTCTATTGTGGCCCCAACCTACCCCTGGGGGGCCATGATTTTTACAAACTTGAATCTGCACTATGTCAGAAAGCTTTCATGTAAATGTTAACTTTTCTGACCCAATGGTTCTTGAGAAGATTTTTAAAGATTTTACCCGATATATTTGTATGTAAAAGTTTGATCCCCTATTGTGGCCCCATCCTATCCCTAGGGACCATTATTTAACAAACATGAATCTGCACTTTGTCAGAAAGCTGTCATGTAAATTTGTACTTTCCTGGCCCAGTGGTTCTTGAGAAGATTTTTAATGATTTTCTCTATATATTTGTATGTAAAACTTTGATACCTTATTGTGGCCCCATCCTACCTCTGAGGGGTCATGATTTTAACAAACTTGAATCAGCACTATGTCAGAAAACTTGCAAGTAAATTTGTACTTTCCCAGCCCACTGGTCTTTTAAAAGATCTTTCCTAAATATTCACATGTAAAAATTTGATCCCCTATTGTTGCCCCATCTTACCCCTGGGAGTCATGATTTTAACAAACTTGAATCTCCACTATGTCAAGAAGCTTTCATGTAAATTTCAGCTTTTCTGGCCCAGTGGTTCTTGAGAAGATTTTTAAATGACCCAACCCTATTTTTGCATTTTGGTGTTTATCTTCCCCTTTGAAGGGGACATGGTCCTTCAATTGAACAAACTTGAATCCCCTTCACCCAAGGATTATTGTACCAAGTTTGGTTGAAATTGGCCCAGTGGTTCTCGAGAAGTCAAAAATATGAAAAGTTTACAGACAGTTCAAGAGATCGAAGGTTGAGGCAAGTTTGACTATCTATTATAGTTTAGATTTTAAGGTAACCAGATTGCATATGGATTGTTTTGACGTGCTTTCCTTAATTCACTTAATTGACTTTAAAATTTCAACACAGATCTTTATCTTGCATGAATAAAAAGATTTTTAAAAAGAATTATGAATTCATTTGTTTTGTTTTTCATGCTAAAACAAGTTTCACAGTCACTAATAATTGTCACAATTTCCAGTCCCTTTACAAAAAGCACAAATTCTTAAAAATACTGATGTTTCATTGGCATGCTTCTAAATTATTTTCTCAAAATACTGTCTCATTGTCAAGTCTCCAAATTTTATTTAGTCCAATTATGTAACAAAAACAAAGCCCTGGTGTAGGGTGAAAACTGACTGATTAAACAATTAACAATCCACCCCAAAAGAACAATACAGGTGAGGTGTCACTATGAACACCTAATTAACACAACCAAGTTAGCACCAGGCATGCAGTGTTATCCAGGTAAGGTCCAAGCAAAAATAATTATACACTTGATTGAAGGTGTGTATACCCTACCACCACTTCAAGAGATTGAGAGTGAAAAACAAGGAAATATGTTTCATGGGACCTTTTCACTATGAGAGATCAAGAAGTAGTTATACTACATAAGTACATGTATAATTTCATTTGTGATTTAGCTGATTTTACACAAGGTGTGATACAGAATAGGATGCTTAAACAAAATAGTGCTATTCATAAGGTAATGCAGACACAGCACATTATTTCTTGTCTGGATACAGAAAGTAAAGACACACAGCTATCACATCATCACTCTAAAACTACAGTGCTCTGTACAGCCAGTCAGTAGACACAGCTATCCCCATTACCTGTTGTCTGGCCAGCAGGACTTCCGCCAGTTCTTTCCCAGTGGATGAGGCTCTCTGAATGCCCACATTCCAGGGATTGTCCAGGACACCGGCAGCTGACACCAGCACTGCAGGCCAGGCAATGGCTGTGATGATACCTACACACAATCAGAAATGCGAGTTTAAGACGAAATGTTCAGAGCATCCTGTATAATCATTGAGAGATCTTTTTTTGGAGTTCTGTTACTGGTGGTGAATTGTTTTCTTGAGAAAGTTGTTGTTTACAGTAAAAGTTCCAGATCCAAAGCACCCACGATGTGCAAATCAAACCACTTTAAATCAGGCAATGGTAGGCATTCAAATAAGTGGCCTCAATAAAATTACTAAACCTGACAGTATGGTGTACTTGAGTGCCTCCTGTGTTGCCATGGAGATGGCTCCATTAAGGATATAATCAAAGGCCTCCCCTAGCTCCATCAAGTACTTTGTCTCCCATCTCAAACTGTACTGCTCTCGAGACTCTGCCAGTGATTGCCATGGCATCTTAAAGTCTATGTAAAATGATATGTATAGAAAAGTTATACACAGTAAATGGTTTACTGGCATGTTCCATTTAAATTTTGAATCATGTATTACCTATAAAGTAGTCCAGTTAATTCATCATTTAAATTAAAACTTATTAAACCACAATATCTTCTGTGATCAATAAATAAGCTTTGACATACACATATGCACTAAACAAATCCCTTCAGATATGAAAACAAAAATATGGAGGTATCCATTTCCTTTTAATATGGAACTTTCAGTAAACATTATGACAATTTAAATGAAATTCATCACATATACTTACACTTACCATACTTAATTTCAGAGCAGTTTTTAAGTTATTAAACCACTTTAAAATATTAAGCTGAAATCAAGATTTATGCTTGTTGTCTTTTATTATCTATATTTTTCTGAAGATCAAGGGTTAATTTTAACATGAATTTACAGAGTTGCTTCCCTTTTCCTATAGTATTATTCATTAAAAAAATCCCATAATCTTAAATGAAATTTCGGGGCTCTGGAGTTAAGGCAACTTCAACATATGTTTAAATTTTAAATTTTTAAATCTGAAAACAATGACAATAAAATAATTTCCTTTGCTATTAGTTTTAGATTAGACTAAACAATTATTGCTGGTGATCTACACCTTTAATGTCCATCTTCTTGACATCAATGTTCTATTACCATGTAGTACCACCCTATATTCACATAGTGAGGATAAAACTTTATAGTCAGTACATGTACTCAATATCCATTGATCAAGCTTGTGAAGATTAAAGCTACAAATATTGTAAACAAACTTTTCATCTCGAGCGAAAATTTTCTCTAGGCTTGCTGGTACATCGTCATTGCAAATATATCTCACTAGTATGTACCAGTCCTTTAATGTTTCTGATATTTGTTTAGAATTACCTCGGTCACAAAAATTAGTCACAGCAAACCAGTTATCACCGGTAAATCGTTAAATAAAGTTGTCGTGGATATGAGTTAGTCTACAGTGCTTGGCTACTGCTCGGAATCTCCATAACCTGACCTACCTGGCATTTCTTTGGACAGCCAGCCTGTGACTGCCACAGTCAGATGAAGCTGTTTCCCCAGAACAAATAACGGCTCAAACGTAAACTCCTCTACAGCCCCAACTCGTTTCTTCATCTTATACCCTAAAAACAAGTGTACAACAAACATAAACTCCTCTACAGCCCCTACTCGCTTCTTCATCTTATATCCTAAAAACAAGTGTACAGCAACATAAACTCTTCTACAGCCCCGACTCGCTTCTTCATCTTGTATCCTAAAACCAAGGCTTATTCTAACAAGTTTACAGCAACACAAATCTTTATTTATACATAAGACTATTCAGAAGACTCTGCCCAAACTCTTATATAACACAAATCTTTATTTATACATAAGACTATTCAGAAGACTCTGCCCAAACTCTTATATAACACAAATCTTTATTTATACATAAGACTATTCAGAAGACTCTGCCCAAACTCTTATATAACACAAATCTTTATTTATACATAAGACTATTCAGAAGACTCTGCCCAAACTCTTATATAACACAAATCTTTATTTATACATAAGACTATTCAGAAGACTCTGCCCAAACTCTTATATAACACAAATCTTTATTTATACATAAGACTATTCAGAAGACTCTGCCCAAACTCTTATATAACAAATCTTTATTTATACATAAGACTATTCAGAAGACTCTGCCCAAACTCTTATATAACACAAATCTTTATTTATACATAAGACTATTCAGAAGACTCTGCCCAAACTCTTATATAACACAAATCTTTATTTATACATAAGACTATTCAGAAGACTCTGCCCAAACTCTTATATAACAAATCTTTATTTATACATAAGACTATTCAGAAGACTCTGCCCAAACTCTTATATAACAAATCTTTATTTATACATAAGACTATTCAGAAGACTCTGCCCAAACTCACATAGGTACATGTATTACATGTACTTGTGTTTTCTCTCATACAAGTGTCAGCACATTAAATATTTATCTCTCTATCTCTACTCCCTCTCTCTCTCCTGGCCAGGAATCTACATGACAATGTCTGTGTACTCTTATTCATAGTCATTTAAAATCCTCATAAAGTGGACAGCTTTATTTACTCTTGTTTCAAATAAATACTTTCTTTATCATATTTCTAAATGTTTTTTATCATATTTCTCATATTGCTTACATTCTAAATGTGTGTCAAGCCAAGAGAACTTCATCAGTTATCATTAAGAGGTATTTACCACTTAGACCTGCCCCTGCCACTCCAAACAATGACCCAATGATTGCAACACCTGCTGTGGACCCCAAGGCTGCTGCCCCAGCACCACCAATGATGGAGGCAGCACCAGCAGCCACCAAAGGAGCCGCCAAGCCGCCTGTCAATCCTGTCAAAGAGGTCAACATTTCATTTAGGAAGCATTGATATCCTGATATCATATTTACTTACCTTTGATAAATTCAATACCATGTATTTTGTAAAAGTGATGAATGTACATGTAAGAAAAGGGATACATAAGGAAATCCTATTTTCTGAGGGGCTTAACCCAAAATTGACAATGTTTTTGGGGGAAGGGGAAGACCACTCTGTCAAAACCCCATTATGTGAGGTGGGTTTTTTTCAAAAGAATGAATTTTTTTTATATATTGCATCACCACTTCTTACAACAAAAGAAAACTAATCTTTGCACAATTCTGAAAGGTAAATATTAAAAATAATGTTCCATACCTAGTGGAATAATATTTTTAAATGAAATATTAGGCCATATTTAAAGATATGTTTGTTTCCAATCTCACGACCCTAAGTTCCTGAGGAGGGTTGGTAGGTAGGTAAATAGTGTTTTTTTTTAGTCAACAGTATTTTGCACATTATGTTAATTCATCTGTGATATTGATTTTGTTAATAATTTTTTAATCATATTGGTAGATTTAACTTTCAACAGAAAATGTTTTAACGGGACTTGATTTTGCCGATCAAACAATATGGATGCTGATATCTTTCACAAGGTCATGTATTAAAATCAACCAATCAGAGCTAAGTTACTCGTGCGCATATCATTAGGTGTTTTCCAGTTTGTAAATATATCAAGTTCCGAAATAAGTTTAAACTGAGAACATTTAGATATAATACTTCCTCTGGACTGACAAAAATATTACACCCGTCAGAAATATAAACACTTTCCCGTACTAAAGAACACAACTTGCACACCTGGATGCCCCAGAGTCTCTTGTCTCCTGTCTGTAGACAACATTTCTCAATCTCAGTCTAGCAGACCACCTCTAAATAGATATTATCTTTCTTTATTTTAGATCGAAACCAATGAAGATATAGAAAATTTTGTTCATTATAAAATACTGATCTGTACCTGTAACGACCCTGAAATTAAAAAAACAAAAAACTTCTCCAGAATAACGGAATAAAAACTTTTGGGTCGGTGTGACTTTCTCAGAATCGGTTGGGCGAGGGGAAACAAACAATATTCTTATTTTGGCCTTACAATGAATATTCTTTCATTTTTATTATTAATTCTCAGGCACGAAATGATGAATAAGCACTGACCAATCAGAGTTCCCCCTCCGACAGTGGCAAGACCAATCAAAGCCAATCTCTTTATCTTCTTGTTCCGGGATATTTTGGCCTTCTCCTTCTCCTCTTCGCTGAAACATAAACCTCAGAATTTAGATATTAGATAAGATTTTTATACAATGTATCTACGCATTAGATGTCAGACATAACAAGCACAATGTATTAAGTTCCATGAAGGTTTATAGAGAACTTCAACCTTCCACACAAATGTGTCATGAAAACGCTGTAAAAACAAATTCTGTCTAGTATCACAACAGATATGCAAACACAAGTGACTAATATACACATACAATGTGGTCACACCTTCTTTCTGAACAAAGTAATAAAATCATATATATATATATATATTACTACAATGTTTGATGCAAACAATAGTGCAATCATATAATAAGTACCTTTTCTATATCTTGCAAAATAAAATTATATTTAGGGCTGTTCCATTAAAACATGTGGGGTAGGCAGTTTTTTGGGTTTTTTAAAAATCTATGAGTGGTTCACATGGGTGGGATATTGATTCTATGGTGGGTGGCTTTTGCACAAAAATTGCTTCCATGGATGGTTATTTTACCAAACCATGTACCAAGGTAATCTGTGAGAAAATAACCAGAAGAACACATGATTGACAAAAGCAATTTTGACGTTTTGAAAATTATGCTTGAAAGGGATTTGAATACTGGAATAAAGTTGATATCAAGATTAAAAAGTATTTTGTGCTGTATGATGGAAAAAATCTGCTTTGGGAATATTTTGAATTTTACTTTTCGAATAAATCAAATTGCTTCTATGGGTGACAATAAAGCTTCATTATTTGCCTCTATGGGTGGATAGGGGTGTACCAAAATCACTTCTATGGATGTCATCCTAATTTTCAAGTGCCTCCCCCCTCCCGTGTCCCATGTATGTTTTACTGGAACAGCCCTTATAACACAAATAATAAAATCATAATTATGTTTTTTAAATTTCATACAACTTCAAACAGGAACTAGTAGATCACATTCTATTCACATAATGACATAAAATTTCAAAAATGATAAACAAGGAAGTAATATGGATGTACAAGCATGAAATTAAGAAAGTGTTATGATACACACAACATAAAATTCTTCATCATACCCATACCTTTCCTTTCTGGTGGGCAACAAATAAAGACACAGTCATCACATATTCTGATTTACATACAAACAACAGTACATACCAAACAAAAGACCCATGGGCCACAATGCTTGTTTATAAGATTGACACACTATCAATGATTTGCCATTTTACAATAGAAAACCAGACCTTTCTGCTGGGTTCTACTGCTAGATGTTTGGAAAAAACATCAGATAAGAAATGTAGCATGTATCTAGTACACACATATTTCCCTTCAAGTGACCTTGACTTTTCAGATTTGACCTTGAAAACACCTAGGAACCCAGATCTTTATGCTAATATCACTAATATTTGGCCAGAGTTTTAAATATTACCAGACAAACTAAGTTTAAGTATTTAGTTTTAGCTATTAACAGCTGTGTTTTTCTAAAACTTGGCTATGTCTGTATCACGGTCAGCATTATTTTGGATCTTCCAGGTGCTAATCACGCCATAACAGAGTACGGAACTTGATAAGCAGATGAAGCATTTATTGTCCTTCACCATATCATTTTGACAGACTCTGTTAAATCACGTTTAGTGGTTTGCCTTTTTTTATGTCCCTGTAATTGGAG
Source organism: Ostrea edulis (assembly GCF_947568905.1). Classification (NCBI taxonomy): domain Eukaryota; kingdom Metazoa; phylum Mollusca; class Bivalvia; order Ostreida; family Ostreidae; genus Ostrea; species Ostrea edulis. The sequence continues at coordinate 86,849,030 of NC_079164.1, read as the reverse complement.
ATTATGGGGCATATAATTTTTGGACTATCTATCTGTCTGTCTGCAAGACTTTAATCTTGGTCATTACTTTTGAACAGTAAGTGCTACAGCTTTCATATTTCACATGTGTATTCCTTGTGACTAAACCTTTCTTTTGAAGAGGTACGAATTTTTTTTTTACACAACCTTGACCTTGGAGTTTGATCTACTTTTGAAAAATAAAGTGCATCGCCACAGCACATGTTACGCCCGTCAATCATTATTTAATTATCACAAAACAGAGAAGAGTGGATGAAAGAAAATCATGTCAAACTTTAATAGTAAAAAGATTCCATTCATAATGCTATATGTACTTCTCTCTGCTGTAGTTTTTTAATGAAAACAAATAGTGCATTTTTATATTTTTTCAACTGGTAGTTTTGGATTTAAACAAATGCCAAATCTGCAGCTTTGCTCATTGTATATCTTTTTATTGCCACATCTTAATAAAACATCAAATTACTTATCATTAAAATATGCCTATATACATATTGCAACCATCTGTTCATCTTACTCAGAAATGACACTCTGCATGTTGGTTGCTAAGAAAAAAAAAATTAAAAAATTATATTGTACAATGTCAAATTAATTTTGATAACTTCATTTTGAAAATAAAGGCTAGCCACCAAGACAGATCACTACTAATTAAGAGGCTTAGATTCCTTCTGCCCAATTCCCTAGAGATATAGATAACACCTGCTTGATCAGAGATGCTCTACCAGAAGTGATTAAGACAGTCTTCTTACACTAAACCCATTAATTAATCTTATCAAAATGCCCTTTGCATGCTATCCCCATGGGACAAGTGGAATTTCTCTTGTTACTGTTAGAAACAAAAGAAACATTATAAAGGCTTAAAAAAACTGTACAGTATATCTTAAAAAATATGTATTTTCTTGATGTAACATTTTTGAATAAGGTTACTAAAAAACCATTAGATCAGAAGGGATTGTACCCATTAAAACATACACTTTTTAAAAGAAATCACCTTAATTAAATGTCACAGTGACCCTAAAGTAGGGTGTGACACACCTTCTACCTAAGATGCATTATTTGACCAAGTTTGGTGATTCTAGGTTTCATAGTTTTCAAGTTATGAGTCAGACAGGGTTTTGCCATATTTGGTCATATCTTCATAATTAAAAGTCACAGTGACCTGGTTTTAATGTGCGACACACCTTCTACCCAAGATGCATCATCTGACAAAGTTTGATTATTCTAGGCCTCATAGTATTTAAGTTATGAGCCGGACACGAAAAAGCTAACAGACAGACAGACAGACAGACGGACATGAAGGCCATAACATAATACGTCCCGTCCTAAGACGGGCGTATAAAAACTTTAAACATTGGCCATGTCTTTTGAACAGTTAGTGTTAGGGCCTTCATATATCACGTGTATTCCTTGTGGTAAGACCTTTCTTTTGGTACCAGAATTACTCTGCTACCATACGGAAGGCATCAGTGTTTCACAAACACATCTTGTATCCTCTTATCTCATTACCCAGTGGAAACACACACCTTAGGCAGGTGATTACTGATTTTTTTCAAGTTGTTTGACATCAGATACAGCTGTAATTCAGATTCATACTAGTTTATAAGAGTCTGTATAAAGATTGGACCTTATTTAGATTAGATTTCAGAATGATCTCACCCTATTTTAACTATTCCTTGATATTCTCCTTACAAGAAACATGGCCCTTTATTTGAAAATACTTGTTCGTGTATGCCCTTATCCCAACGATGCTTTATTCCATTTTTGGATAAAATTGGCCCAGTAGTTTTTTTTTTAAAGAAGTTCAAAGTTTGGTAAGTTATTCACCATTGAACAAAGATGAGGAAACAGATGATGGAAAATTTTGATAAGAAAAAAGGAGTGCATGGTTCTGTGGTCAAACAGGTTAGTCAGGTAAAACAAACGGTTTCCTGTTTGAATTCCAGATGGTCATACGATGTGTTGTCTTTGGAAAAGGCACTTTATCTGTGCTGTGTCAGTCCAGCCATCTGTAAAAGGCTACCAGCTTTGACTGGGGGTTAACCAGCAACAGACAAGTGAACAAAATGTTGTTCAAGGCCAAAATACTGTCACCAACCTACTGTAAACCAGCTTTCATTCACTATGACTTTATTTCACAATTGGTTGCGGGAGCTCAGTGGTAGAGTGTTCGCCTCATAACCGGAAGGTCATGAGTTCAAGTCCCGCTCGTGCCATGGCTGCGTCAAAGCTAAGACATTAAAATAGGTAGTGATTGCTCTTTCGCCAAATGCTCTGCATTTAAAAGTGTGAATCACAGGGCTTTCGGATATGACCTTAAAAACGGTGATCCCGTGTCACGACAGACGTTGGCACGATAAAGAACCCTCACTGCTATGGCCCTGGGTGCTAAGAATAGGTCTAAATTTGTGGTACTTCACCTACAGCTGGTGACATCTCAATATGAGTGACAAAATCTCTATGGGACGTAAAAACAATCTTTAAATCAATCAATATTTCGCAATTTACATGGTGACTAATTTTCACAACCAAGATATTCTTAAACAAATACGAGAGACATTAAAGGACTGTTTCACAGCAAGAAATATTCACGACAACTTCTCGAGAATATCACAAAAATTCTCACACGCAAGTAAAAGTTGGTTTGCAGAATTTCCCCCAGTATAACAGATTTCATTTTGTCTATGTTTGTATGCTGACTGTGACAATGTGCACACGCTGTTGATCGTTATAATTGTTATTGACTGTGTACTTACTCAGACAATTTATATTTTGTCTCTGTTTGTATGCTGACTGTGACAATGTGCACACCCTGTTGATCGTTATAATTGTTATTGACTGTGTACTTACTCAGACAATTTATATTCCCGAGCCTCCAGTGATTCTGCTAACATCGACTCGATGTCCTCTACTTGATCCCAGCTGATTCTCAGTTGCCAGGCAACATACTTTATCAACGATCGCATCCTAGCATCATAATGACCTGAGAAAGTTCAGAATATGAAGTCTAAAAGGTTTCAATGGCAACCAATGGGTGCAGAGAAATTCAAATTTCAACAAATATTCAATGGTTTTAAATTAACTTAATTAAGTCTTTACTTTTATTCTGATATTGCTTCAAACATACATGTAATTTTTTAAATACTTTTTTTTCAACAACAAAATTGATATCTATAATACTACCTTGTCCTGCTAGTATGAATTTGACAAGGTCAGAATTGACCAGGTACCTTACGAAACAAGAGGTACTGTGAGCAATGCTCACAAAGAATACCCCCCTCTTACCCCAATCACCCAAAGGGTGTTGTTAATTGGTATAAATTACCTCTTTATCTCTGAGTGTAAAAAAGAAAGGGCATGACAAAACCTTGGGTAGTCTCTTCTCTAAGAGTACACTTGATCTTTGACCCCAAAATTGATAAGGAACATCTTTGTCCCATGGGTAGTCCATATGTATGATATGGTGACTGTAGGCAGAAAGGATAACATTTTAGAGCCCGGAAACCATATTGCTACTTTAATGTCCAGTGCGCTTGACCTTTTGACCCCAAATTCGATAGGGAACATCTTCATCCCATGGGTAGTCCCTATGTATGATATGGTGACTGTAGGTGGAAAGGATAACGCTTTAGAGCCCAGAAACCATATTGCTACTTCGAAGTCCAGTACACTTGACCTTTGACCTCAAATTCGATAGGGAACATCTTCATCCCATGGGTAGTCCATATGTATGATATGGTGACTGTAGGTGGAAAGGATAACATTTTAGAGCCCGGAAACCACTGAATCTACAGTTGGACAGACGGACAACCCAACAACTCTGGAAAAAGATTCGCTGTCCTAGACTTGTCCCCTCGGTGGAATTTCCCTATCCCACACTCGTACTAATGAAGGATTCTATTAGTCTTCATGCTTAAGGACACTTACTACAAGCAAAAAAATTGGATGAATGGGTGGATAAAATTTTTTTTTAGTTTGTTTTGGTTTTAATTAGTACAAGTATTAAATTCCTTCGGAACTTGTATATTTTCTATGATTTTTAAAAATTGTAATATACTGCCCCTCCTTACCTAACTCTATATAAAGTTTTCTCTCTATATTAGACATAATTGAAAAATTGAGGTTGAAAATTAAATTCCATCTCGTGAAATTTATTCATTTTTCTTAAATAAAGATAAATTTAGTATCATCATTTTTGTAAAAGTTTGTTTGAAGCAAGTGGCCTTAAGTCACTCTTTATGTACAGTTTCTTTACTATCGCTGAAAAGGTATTTGAGATACATGTATCACCTGGAAATCAACATGAAGGACAGGTATAAATGAATATTCAACAGGTATAAATGAATATTCATTGCTTCTACTTAGTTGGAACAGCAGTTAAAAATGTGAATGGTCCTACATGTATAATAATTGTCAGTGGTTGCTAATCTATCAGACTGAGATCTACAGCACCTAACTGAGTCCCTATAATGATTCTAACCATCACAAACAGCTAGTGTGACCATGTCAGTAATGATTGGCAGTCCATTCTGTTGTAGACACGCCTCCTCCAGAAGAACGTCAGCAAAGACTCGCGGATCATCGCAGCAGTTGTTCTCCATCATCACGGTGATAGATTCTGAAGTTTGGTTTGAAAGGCTTAGGTGCTTCATCATCACGTCTAATGTCTTCATTTTGAAAGACCTGAAATTTTTAATAAATTAATGTTTTTTACTAATATTGTAATAAGCCTCACCCTGGCTGAGACATTGGAGTCTCTCATTTTGTGATTTAAACACACTCCATAAAATATAACAGTATGTACCACATAAATGTCTCTGTTTCTTTCGTTAAAAATCTCTAGTCTACAAATATCACCGATTAGAAAATTGATCCCAAGGGTTGGAAAAGGTAAATGTAGACTAAGACTCTGGTGGGTTTGTAAAGTCAGCAGGGGGGTAAACAGAAACCAAGACTGGTAGGTACAGTATGCGAGGTTGACAGGGGGCATATAAGGTTAACATTTACTGAGACTCTGCTAGGTATGCGAGGTTGGTAAAGGGTATTATACATATATCTAGACTATGGTAGGTATGTGAGGTCAGCAGAGGATAAATATAGATCGAGACTCTGATAGGTATGCGTAGTTGACAGAGAGTAAATCAAGACTGTTAGGTACGCGAGGTCGACAGAGAGTAAATTGAGACTCTGGTAGGTACGCGAGGTCAGCAGAGGATAAATATAGATTATCATTGAGAGGATAAACATCGACCAAGACTTTGGTATGTACACGGGGTCAGAAGGGGGTTAACACGAGACTCGAGGCAGGTATGTGGTAATACAAGCAATGTGACGTGTAGCATTTTTAAACTGACCTGTCCTTCTCAGAATCAAACAACTGGTTCAAGGATACTGCACAAAGGGCCGAATACGAGTAGGTCCCCACGTCTGTAAGACTCGCCATCAGACTCTTGGAACCCATGGTTAATATTTCTAATTAGTTTACACCTGTCAAAAGAACAAAAATATCTATAGATTCCTCTGACTTTTATAATACACATATATACATTAAGGTTTACTCTGACTCTAGGTTGTCACTAACGCAAAACTGGATGCGGAAAATTTATTATGGATGTACCGATGACTTTCGTAAAATTCACTTGATGACATCAGTAAAATTCAGACCTTAATCCTTGTTTGGTGTCTTTAACTCTAAGCCCATTATTTGGGCATGGATTGAAACCCTTAGTTGAAAAAAATCAAGTTAACCTGCAATGCTTTAAGTGACCCAATCTCATTAAAATTAGATCTTCCATCCACTCCCCAGTTTTCGATATGTCGAGTGGACGTATCGAAAACTGGGGAGATCTAATTTTCATTACATTGTAAGTGACCCAAGATATTGTCAACTTCCTTCCCCAATCACTTTGTAAGTACATATATAATTAGGTGCAATTATTGCTACCTGGCGTACTACTAATGGCAATTCTTAATGACTGTTCACACTAGGTACTCTAACCTGCTTCCCAGACTCTCACAATCTCGCATCATTACAGCCATCTTCGCTAGCCAAGGGTTTACGATCCGCTCCGCTTCTCTACAACCCTTGACTGCGTTAGCACGATTTTCATGACAACAATTTCCTGCATATTAGATGCAGGCCAAGTCCCCTGCAGAGAGTGTGTAACGTCAGAACACGTGCAAGACGAAGGAATGGGCAAACAATTAGTTACTGTCTTCAAAACGCTTCCATTTAATAAGATTTTCATACAACATGGTGGTGTGTAGACTGTGCAATAAGGCTTTGTCTTCGAGAAAAAGTTTACTGATTTTAAATGATTTACATATAAAGCAGTGTAATTCAATGGTTGCAGCTATTTTAATTTTAACAACACACAAAGTGTAGTTGAAAAACACATTTTCATTGCTTGAACATGATGTAAACCAAACAGTTTGTTTTCTCCATCCGCTAGAGGACGCCACTAAAAGCTACGAAAATCGTGCTAATGCAGCCAAGGGTTGTAGAGAAGCGGAGCGGATCATAAACCCAGGCTAGCGAAGATGCATTACAGCAAACCAACAAGAAAATGACAACATTTCAACTATTCAAGTACATACATGCTAGGATATTGGTAATTATTGTGATAGAATGGATGCAATACCATACAGGTGACTCTCGATGGCTCAAACTTTGATCTCTCTATTAAGTTCTCGGTCTCTCAAAGTGAACCATGGTCCCGATTTTTTTCTCTTTATAACAAAGCAAATTTACTATCGATCTCTCATCTATAAACAGTAAGGCCAAATAAAATAATATGTGTGCATGGTTTCGGTTACATTCCCTTGAAAAATAGGATAGGTTGGGATTTTATTTTATTTTTTCAAATGATAGATTTTAGATGAAAACACAATTTTCTTTTACTTTCACTTCTTTGCATGTACCGTTTGTATATGGTATTATCACTCTATTTTGGACAATTCTATATATATAGAGGTAAACTTCGATATATTGAACTTGTTAGGACGGAAAAAAAACCTTCAAGATATCCGAGGGTTCGAGAAATCAAAGTTAAAGAATTTGTCACCAATACTCTGGAACTTTGTTTCGATTGTATGAACTTTAAGATTCCTTTTTATACCACTGCCAGATAATGCAACTATCCCCTGGATACCGGGTCCTTCGTTACATGTAGATTGCTTATCAGATACTGAATTTAAGATTTAGAATTTTGGTACTGATATATACCTTATATAGTAAATATAAGGTATTCTATTGTTTAATTCTTGATTTCTATATCACTTTCATGTGTTTAGCGTTTACTTGTAATAGCATGTGTAAACATGTGTTACGACAAAATTAAATTCCTATTTCAGTACTCCTTCCCAAGCTGCTTCTTGAATTATTGTGACATCTTATGTATAAGTGTGCATTTCATTATCACCTCCAAACACCCAATCTGTATAATTAGATAAAGCTCCCTAATCAACAGCATGGGGCTAATAAGGCATGATTATCAGCAATGGTTCTATGAAGCCCATGCTAGACCTAACAGAAACCTCCAACAGACCGTAAAATTAGCATAACAGGATGATTGTGTACTTCAGGTGTGAAGTCAATGGAGCGAGAAACTTCTTGGACTTCAAGATAATGCATATGTTTTTAGCACTTGGGACAGTAAATCTACTTTGAGATAGGCCAGATATTTGAGATTTCCTTGTTCGAAATTTAAAATCATGAATATAGTAAAACTAGCTGGGATCATCGACTCACTTCGAGACATCCGTGGTATTCAACATATTGGTGTTCGAGATACCAAAGTTTACCTGTAATTTAAATTTTAAAAATCAGTGCCTTCGCCAATGTTTTTGAACATGAAAGTAATGAGGAAATGATATTTCAACCATAATACTGTTTCCAAGCCCTTCCAAGTTTTTAAATCTATCCATCTTTTTCAAAAATAAGGAGGGTGATCGCTCACTACGCTCAGTATATTCAAACAACCTGAAATGCACCATTGTTAATGTAAGTACTCTTTAGTTCTAAGTCACTTTCTGTCTAATGTAAGATGGCTAGTAGTGTTTACAGCTTAGCTTAGCATTTTAGCGGTATTTATATATTGGCTATAAATAAACTTGCAGTCAAGCTTCACCTGAAGGAAAATGGGTCAAAAACCTATACATGTATGTATAGTGGTATGTATTATGCACCCCTTCTCATAAAAGAAAATATTGAAAAAAGTATGCATTATATTATTAGTTACACAGTTAGTTAGTGACCTGATACGGAAAAATACATGGTGTGAAAAGAAAACCCGTATTAGATTTTCGCCTTGGCCGATACAGATTTTCTTTTCACACCATGTATTTTTCTGTATCAGGTCACTAACTAACTGTGTAACGAATTTATCCCATCGAAGACCTCTAACTGTATATGTGAGGGTCTATATCATACATTTTGTCACGGCTGCAAGTTGAACATGACAATAAATTACTCGCTCAATATGGATTTTTCTCGCATGATACTTTTCTTTTCATGGCGTCATGTGACCAAGATCTGACCAATTAGATTTCAACAATTTTGTCTGTGGCGTGATAATCAGCAAAATAAGGTAACTGATTTTGGAAATAGTCAATAAAAAAGTACAGGGTCAGGGGTAAAAATTAGGGACGGTCGGGTAACCGGAACCACAGATATTTTTTTTTTATTTGGCCTAATTAAGCAATGCAAAATCAATAGTGGTAGAAAGCTAGTTTAACAGTACAATCAAATCACTTCTTTGAAGTAAACAGCAGTGTTACCTAAGTGCATATAAATTGCTAGAACTGGCTGAAGCTGAATGTGAATTTCGAGACATAAATGATGAAGGACTGTTCCGAGATTTGGTAAATACCCAGTCGAGCCAAATCTCCGGAGAGATTAGAGCCATCTCAGCAACATGTAAACAAGCAGATCCCAATTTCAAATACAGTCTTGTTTTGTTTCATTACAATATACAACTTACTGCATGAATGTTTGGGAGATATGAAGATCCATTCACCCAAGAAAAATCATACACAATTAACTATATATAAACTACCATGCAATAAAAGTATATCATTACTGGTGTAGCAACAGTAACACTAAACACATTGCCATGATAATCATATTCTGCCATCGGTTTTCTTATAATGCCCTCCACCCCCTTCACCATCATATTAATCATAGTGTTAATGCTCCCAAGCAGATACTCGATTACTGTACATGACAAGAGAATATTACGTAACATTAGAAGTCAGTAACAGCATTTTCGCTTAAAAGACTAAAGAGTAACAGTATATTCATGAAATCACATATAAGATTGCAAAAAAAGAAACCTGTCTAATAGGCCTAAGACTAATAATATAGGCTATAGTATTTCATCTTCTCAACTCTTCGTTTTCCTCATGATGATAAACAGTACATTTAGTAAATGAATACCGAGCCCGATGTTAAAATGAAGTAGTACCTTGGGACATTGTCCTGAGATTTTTGATAACTTTTATGGGGCATAAATGGATTCAACTACACATCTACTACGGTACAATGCCATGCTATTTTTATATCAGAACTACACTTGTATATATCATATGTAGATGCACCTCACTATGAAGTATTTAAATTCGATAACCCCCCCCCCCCCCCCCCCCCCCCATTGGCATTCTAATTAAACTCACCTAAATATCAACGTTTATATAGCTTATTAAGTATGTGTAAGCATTGGCAATCAAGAAATTCCGATGTGATGTTGTAATTTCAGCATAAACTTTAGGCATTTGAAGTTTTTATTGCATTTATTACGTGATCTACTGGCATGATGGCCAGTCACCCCCTAAAGTGAAACGATGACATAAATCGAAATTGCGATGAGATAGACAGGGAATCCACACATTTTAGAAAAATTGTCACCGCAAAAAAAATCAAGGGGGGGGGGGGGTAGACTAGTTGTGTCCATACTTCGGGTACCTGTGATATGTTTGCCTGTTTAGTTGTAAAATACTAAATGTTAGTCCATAGTTTCAATCGTCTTCACAAGTTAAGGGTTATAAATCAATAAACCTTGAATTGAGAAGACGAGTTTCAATTGGACTCCTAAAAATGTGGAACCCACTTTACCGAGTATACCCCAACATGCGGTATGTAGGCTATAGGTTGTGACCGAGGTGTAGGCTACCGAAGCGGCAATATAGATGCCTACAGATGATGGTGGTGCGTTTTTGCATAATATCTCAATTTATGGATTTATTTCGCAGAAATGCATATGGTAACGGAAGAAAGCATTTGATTCAGGAATATATGGAAACAATATATCCACGGTACACTTTCTAGTTTTATCAAACACCTCAACACAATTCCGACGATCGGGGCAACGCATTTTAGCAGTTCCGCGTGGACCTATGATCAAATATCAAGGCAACGCTTTGTTTTATCGTCGCTTTTACATAACCAATAATTACGTGTTATCTGTATAAGTTTATGCATACTCTCAGTGAAGAAACCCAATCGTATTCAAAGATACCGACTAAAAATTTGTTGTGCACGAGTATATGCTACATGTGCAACGAGTATGTTATCGGATTTCTTTTACAGATAATTAGTGCGGAATATTCAAATTTTAAGCATATTCTAACTGTAGTAGTACTTCTATTCGTCGTTTTATATATGAGTGCACGGATTATTACTAGTCTTGAAAGCAAGACTTGCGTTCAGGGCCGTAAATTACATGGAGGCGGAGGAGGCAGCTGCCTCCTCCAACTTTTGAGCCAAAAATTTTTTAAAATTTAAAGTTCATTAGAATTTAAGTTGTTTCCAATAACTAAGAACATGATACCTCCCTTAAAAAGCATTCCAAATCTTTCTTTTAGAATGAGTTAGTCAAGTAACATCTTAGAAGGCCCTAGAATCAAGGATTTTGCACGAAACGTGTTCAGTGTGCACAAAATGCGCCTAATTTCCTGCCTCCTCCAAATTGAAGGTTAATTTACGGCCCTGGCGTTACGTTCATGTATACAATACACGTGGTATAATTCATACGTGTTCATTTTGTATCCACTGTTGCAGATGTTCTTTCAAATTAATTGTCTAAAATTGTGAGGAAAACGCAATTTACATGCATATGCAATTATACATGTATACAGTGGCGGATTTAGAGGGGGTGCAGTCCCCCCTCCCCCCCCCCCCCCCCACCCCCCCCCCCCCCCCCCCCCCCCCCCACTAAAATTTTCAAATTCAAGGTAAATCGCGGTATTTTTTTTTCCGGAAAATGTACTAAGCGATAAAAGAAGCAATAATTTCGTCCACTCCCGGAGAAATAGATGACAAAATCCTTTGATTTCTTGAATTACTTTATTGGGAGAATTTAATTTTTTCCAAAAAACCCTTAAAATTTTGGTCATTTTATTAATTTCACCTTATTAAAATGATAGAAAATAGTACAAATGACTTAATATGAGAAATATTTCAAGCCCCATAAAATCTGTAAAATCCAGGAGCTTCCGGGGGCTTCCCCCCTTGGACCCCCACCTGGGCTTCGCCCTGCACCCACTGTCCCATAAAGTGCCCCCCCCCCCCCCCCCGTAACCACAATTCCTGGATCCGCCCCTGGTATAGGCCTAGTCATGTCGTCTGCCACCTCTTCATTTTAACTATAATGAAAGGTGAAGATAACGAACAGTGTTCAATTTCATAAAGTTCTATAGTGAAAATATACGAGAGAAAGAAGGGGGGGGGGGGGGGCTTCGGAAAAAAAGAAAAAAGAATTCCCAACCCGAAATGTTTTTTACGGATAAATGACAGAAAACGAATTTCGTAAGCTACTTGCATAGGGGATATGTTAGATTCCATCATACATTATAGGCCTACAAATGCTACATGTAGTACCTTGAAACCAACTGTAGTATTCAAATATAAAGAACCTTGCTGTCACATCTTTGAATAGTTTATCAGATTAATATCTACTGTGGCTCACATTGACTTCGTAGCAATCTTAAAAGTGAACATATTTCATCAGTTAATTTAAAAAATGTAAATTTTCCATTTCGTCATGGAAATAACCAGAACAACATTTCAAAGTGAAAAATAAAATATCAAATATCTCACTTGATCGGAAATACGGAAACAATGTTACACTTTTAAAACATGTCAAATTTTCCGATTTCATTTAATATCATTTTATTCAATTGTTTTTTATTTATCGTTTTGTCTAATGGTCCACGATGTTTGAGACCCTTTTCACAATATCAAGGGTACACACTAACCTCCCCACCCTCACTCCCCGAAATCTTGATTGTTTCTTTCGATATGCGAAAGGAAAAATAGAAAATGGGTCTCTTTGTAAAGTAGAATAGAACTACCCATTGATTAAGCATATACTTAGTCTACTTCTAAAACTAGTACACCTTCATGTATATTATAATGATTAATTTTGATTTATTTTGCAACTGTTTAATGTTTCTTAACATAATTAAAGTTCGATTTTTTGTAGTTGTTTGTTGGGGGGGTTTTTTGGTGGTGGTTGTGGGGGTGTTTTTTGTTGTTGTTTTTTTTTTTTTTGTTTTTTTTTTTTTTATACAGTTGGGACACAACGTATCTCGAGTAAAGACATGTGTCGTTTTAATAGTTCATAATTGTCTTTGAATTCACTAATTGGGGCACCTATGCTGAATTCAATGTCCTCACCCGTATGTTTAAACCTAATATGGTTAGACAAGGAACACAGGGTATACTACATGTGTATGCATATAGCCACGATGAGGACAAAGATGATCTCTATACAACATGTATGGACATTTCGTATATACAGTGCTGATTGAGTTATGTGAAACATTTAAAAAAGCTTTCTGGCACAGGCCACATTCAAATTATATGTCCATAAATTGAGATTTATGCAAAAATGCACCTCGACCATCTTATATTGCCACCTGGGTAGCACATCCCGGTCACAACTAATAGCCTACACCCCGCATGATAGGGTATACTGCGGAATATATCTGGATCGAATTTAAATCGGGCTCGCTATCCTAATTCAAATTTATTTCACAACACTTTGATATAAAGTAAACACAAATGATTGAATATACCGGCATGTTAATTGTTAAAAAAACCTGGTAACAAAATGTAGACGTTATTTCACTGAATGGTTGTTTATTTCGTGTGTGTTGGGTGAGTTGCAGTACTTTTGTAATGTACCATTCCCTTATTTTGAACCACATGCCTACCATTTTGAAATGTATTGTCGACGATAGATCTGGTGTTTCGCTTGGATGGTTTTGAATAGCCACTTTACTTCTGGTAAATAAAGTATTCATGCATGAGGGAAAATGTTAATAATCAAATGACCGGGTTCAGGGTAGGTAGACAGTCATAGTCAACATGGCAAGCAGCTAGCGGCACTGAGTCGCAAAGTGGATAGACTTCTAAATCTTCCCCGATTCTGCTAAATCGGGTTTTGATAGGGCCTCAGGACCGATAATTTGTGGAATGACAACAAAGACACGATTTCTGTTTTACAGTTACTTGTTATTTGGTTAATTAAATAATTGACCATCCTCCCATACTTAATTCAGGTCTTTGATAGTCATTGATGTCTGCTCGAAGAATTCAGAAACTTCGGAACTGTGATCCAAAGATGACCAGGGTGCAGCACAACAGATCTGATGCTGTCACAAGAAAACGCGAGGAGAGAGCCATCAGGGAACAGTACAAGCGAGAGAAAAAAATTGAGTCTTACTTGGCCGATGATGAAAACTTTCCTAGCTTCTCGACACAACTCGGAAAACTTGGTTTACAGCTAAGAGACATCCCAGGAGATGGGTGAGTCTGCAATTTCCTTTTTTTCTTAAATTATTCTTCCATCACCTGTCCATTATCATAATTATAGCAATCATCTTGTCATTGCTTGTAGTAATAAAAATGTATTGGTGAATCATAGCAATATGAATCAGTAACGTGTGATTATAACATTTTTATATGGTACTCATGTACATGTATAAGCTTTGGCGCTGTTAATTCAAAGTAAAGATGTTATAAAGACTTGCATTTTTTTATCTAGAGAATACATGTATGTTGAATTGGTTAATGAACACTCTTATCGTGTACATACACAATGCATATATATAATTATGTGTATGATATCATCAGTACCAGTAATTTTTAAAGGAAATTAATTTAGGCTTACATATATTCAAAATAAAGTTTTTCCTAGATACGAGGCCAAAAATGAAAAAAAAATAGCTGTGTTTTCACTAAACTGACAAAACAAATTATACCCCTAACCTAGAATTTTTTAACATTGTTCAGGAGATCATTAAAGAAATATTTTTTGATATGGAGTTGACACTTACAATTACTTCCAAAGCCAAAGTGATTTATATGGAAGCATATGTAAATGTTACATTAATATAGTGAAAATGAGCCTGTTATGTTCTTTTTTGATATGCTTGCTTTTAGTCACATACGTGTATTGTGATGAGAATGTTTCTTTGTGTACTGGGGCACATACCATGATAGTTTTTTTCAAAGTAGGGAGGGGGTGGGGGATGTTATCTGGAAGAAAAACTGGAACTTGGATTCACAAAAAATCTTGACAAATTAGCCAAAACGAAATAAAACACACCAGATGTTATGTCTTATCTTCAAAATCCCCAAAACATGGGAAGGGGGGGGGGGGGGGGGGGGGGGGGGGGGGGGGGGGGGGGGTAAAGGAGGTTTTTTTTGTATTATTGCCACAAAATCGATTTTCTCAAACTTCATTTTCTTAAATCTTGGAGTGTATGTGTGTGCAGTCTTTGCTAAAAATAGTTTCTGTTCATAACTTTCAAGTTTACGTTCTTTTAATCTCATTCATCATTAGTGGAGGAGGGGGCAATCACCCAATATATCTTTTATTTGCGTTACAAAATAATGAAATTGAAATAATGGTTAAAATAAAGTTCATCCCAAAAAATTATACTGTAATCTATATCTTACCAAACTATCCTAATTTTGACTTGGGTGTTAGCATAAACACTACAATTTTTATTTTTGGCTTGAAAGACGGATATGTACAGAACTGTGGGAAGCACAACAGGTTAAGCTGCTGTAGGTGGGACAGGTAAAATGCCTGTAATACTGGATGAATGAAATACTTGCTAAACAGGTTATGAAAGAGATTGAAAAGAATCCAAAACATAACTTAGAGGCAGTATTTAATTTTCAGAAGGGAAACCTTTACATGATATGGTAATTGTCCAGCAGTTTAAAAGGAAAACAGGACAATTAGTTTGTGTAATTTAGTGTATCCTACCTGAGCCTGAATTTATTGGATTCCAAATAAAGGAATGTGTTGGCATGTAAATTTCTCAATTTATTGGATTCCAAATAAAGGAATGTGTTGGCATGTAAATTTCTCAATTTATTGGATTCCAAATAAAGGAATGTGTTGCAATGTAAATTTCTCAAGGCTTTTGGACTGAAATTCAAGGCAAGCTAGAAGTTCCAGTTAGACACTATATGTAGTAAAGTACAAATTTAACAATTTCCAACATTATGGAAAATGTATAATGTGGAATGGACATACCCCCCCCCCCCCAACCCCCAACCCCCCCCCAAAAAAAAACCCCAAAACAAAACAACAACACCTGTATATAGCTGTGTATTTGAATGTAGGGATTTCTCACCGTCGAATAACCACGGCTGATCTCGTCTTCTGCTCATCACAGACAAGATCAGCCGTGGGTATCCGACGATGGGATTTCTAGGAGATCAAAGGATCACTCACCACCCTCATTACAACATGCAATCATAGTTTTGCAAGTTCGTATGCAGGGTAGACAGCATTTAAAATCAAATCTTATTGTCATATGAGGTGAACTTTTAAAATTGTTAGCTTAATTTACATATAATATGACCACATTAGAAAAATGTGAATTAACTAGAAACACCAGAAACAAGTTTAAATAGTGAATACATCAAAACAGATTGAAAATAATTCTTACAAATTGTTTTCATTTTCAGATCAGAATCACTGTACTGATGTAATGTATTACATGTATATGTGTGTATGAAATGAAATGTCACTTTCACTGTACCTGTAGAGAGTATCATCAATACAAATATAGATTTCATTGTGTGCAGTGTCAGTATAAAGTACCTTATTTACAAAAAACAAATTAAATTATAATAATAACTGAGGTAAACACATAACCTAGCAAAGGTATTAAACATATGCTCCATAGGTAAGTTAAATTTGCAAACACATTTTTCATGAAAATTTATTTCTTAGGAAATACTTATAATTTCTTTTACCAATAAATAACGATTTGACACATAGTTGTGAGACACAAAAATAAAGTTTTTACCCAATTTTGCAAAAATGAATCTAAGCAAAAATTGTCCAGATTCTGATACATGTATATATATATATATATATGTACATGTCACACATATGTTACTTGCTGGAGAATTCAAGAGAATGGCATTAGACTACTGGCTTTGATTTTGACATTGTGCAATGCCAGGTGGTTGTTTCTGTGTCCAGTAAAGGACCTCCTGTTGTCTTACCACTTGCTTCTGTTTTATGTTAAGAGTGTGACATCACCTGAAAGCAATCCAATATATAATAGTTACATGGATCAATGTGTAGGTTGTAACTTTCTCAAAGCACAGAACCATTGAAATCTGCACCAAAGACTGAACAGTGAATGACTTACTACTCAGACTTGATAGGTCTTTAATGACATACTTTAGATTCATAAGAGGAGAAGAAATGTAAACAAGGATTATTTTGAATGGAATTTTTATATGAGCAAACATTTAAACTCCACACAAAATACCTTTGTATTCTTAAAGGCTTTCTTAGTAAACTGACCTAGTGAACTGTGATATAATGAACTGATTGATTGATTGTATATTCTTTAACGTCCCTCTCGAGAATTGTTTACTTATATGGAGTCATCACCATTGCCGGTGAAGGGCTGCAAAATTTAGGCCTATGCTCGGAGCTTATGACCTTTGAGCAGGGAGGGGTCTGTATCGTGCCACACACCTGCTGACTGTGACACAGGACCTCAGTTTTTGCAGTCTCAACCAAAGGACCACCCAATTTAGTCGCCTCTTATGACAAGCAAGAGGTATTGAGGACCTATTCTAACCCGGATCCTCACGGGATGTAGTGAAATGTGATGTAGTGAACTGTGACATAGCATATAATGAACTATGACATAGTGAAATGTGATGTGATGAACTGATATAGTGAACTGTGACATAGTGAAATGTGATGTAGTGAACTGATATAGTGAACTTTGACATAGTGAAATGTGATGTAATGAACATAACACAGTGAACTGTGACATAGTGAAGTGTGATGTAATGAACTGATATAGTGAACTGTGACATAGTGAAATGTGTTGTAATGAACTGATATAGTGAAATGTGATGTAATGAACTGTGACATAGTGAACTATGATGTAATGAACATAACAGTGAACTATGACATAGTGAAATGTGATGTAGTGCACATAACACAGTGAACTGTGACATAGTGAAATGTGATGTAATGAACTGATATAGTGAAATGTGACATAGTAGACTGTGATGTAGTGAACTGATATAGTGATAGGTTGTACAATTTGAGGAAACAGCATGGACAATCTTGCCTTCCATAGATGACATAGTGAACTGGGATATATGAACTATTGTATGCTAACTTATCAGTACCTGTACATTGTTCATGTATTATTACAGTGAATTATGACAATTTATGTTTGTCACAACATTTACTGTTATTATCGTAAAGTTAGTTGTGAGTAAAGACTTTTTGACAGTTTTGTAAATTCTGAGAATCAGATAACACACTGATATAGATCTTCGTCTGAAGATTTTTTAAAAATGAAAGCGCTTACGTTTTACAACATGTTGTCATATTTTATTTAATATTTTACCCATTGATTACCGGACACTGAGGCAATTTTTCACATTTGGAGATATATATATATATATATATATATATATATATATATAAATAAAGCACTAAATAATCACAACTAGGTACTGAAAATTTTCGCCCCAGCCCGGGGTCGAACCAGCGACGTACGGCACCCACCACCTAGCAAGATTGTCAAACCAGTGCGTATATATATATATATATATATATATATATATATATATATATATATATATATACACACACACACACACACACACACACACACACATACATGTATATGTATGTGCTAGTACAGAAAGTATGCATTGTACATCTTTATTCAATATGTTGAACAGAGTTTTGTTTTTATAAAATTTAGCAGATTTTGCAATCATTACACTTAATGTGATATTACATTAAACAAGGTGTATATAATGTGGGAGGGAGTTACTGATATGTCAATGTCACTCCATCCATGCTTAATCATGAACTCATAATTCCATTTCTAAATGACACTCTTTGTTTGTTTAGTATTTTTTTGCTTTGAACTTGTCTATATTCAATGTTATAAATGAAAGACGTAGGAGGAAATTAATCGTTTATGTCAACACCGTTATAAAAAGGTGCGGCCATTATCAAAGCAGTGTATATAATGTACCTCTTGGACAACTTTAAGACTTAAACAAATCCACTTAATGGCTTACCTGTACCGTGCTTGTTAAAGGTGTTCATTGAAACTTACTATGTATATGCTCTTACTTTAAAAATCCAGTCCTGTTCTAGAAATATGTATGAAATGTAATCTGGAAAAGACCCTTCAAAGCTTGTTACCAGCAGCCAGTCGTTAGCTTGTTCCAGCAGATTTTTGAATTACTGTAAATTCTGTACACATGCAAATGAAATGACTGAATTTTTGTACTGCAAATGAGATTTTCTTTCAGAAAAATAGTATTAGTTGACAGAAATAGCTATACACATTAAATGTACATTTAGTCATGATGTGTAAATGATTGATCATAATTTTTGAAATATTTTCCGTCCCACACAAGTACGAAGTTGTGTGACACCTTTGCTTATCAGTTCTATATATTTCAGAAACTGTTTGTTTCGTGCTTTGGGGGACCAAATGGAGGGACATGGGCGCAATCATTTCAAGTACAGATTTGATGTCGTAACATACATGTCTGAAAATCGAGCAGATTTTGAACCATTCGTGGAAGACGATGTTCCATTTGATAAACATCGTAAGGACTTGATTAACATTATTCATTATACAGGATATTAAAATTCAGAATTATATTGTATAAAAGTAATTCAAATTAAACAGACAGTTATTTTTCATATAAAGCACTAAAATGACCAATGACATGTACAACCAGATTGTCAAATTTTCGTGATGACCTGTCTATTCTTCAGTACAAACAAAAAGAAATACATAATGTAACCAATCTTAACAGAGAGTAATAACAAGACAACAAGAACTACATATAAATACACCTAGCACTACAACAACCGGTACACTAAGTCTTAAAATGTATTTACATTGGAGACTATGTTTTTGGTTTTTAGGCTAGCCAATCAATGTTAATTAAGAACAGAATGAATTAGGACATGTCATATTCATCCAAAGAGCTGATCCAATACAAAAAATTATACAAACTTGGAATCACTAAAATGAACGATCGATATATATATATATATATATATATATATATATATATATATATATATATATATAATATTGTATAAAGAATATTATATATATATATATATATATATATATATATATATATATCTGTGTGTATGTATGAGAGTTTATTTTGTATAGTTATGATGTGTTAGTTATAAAGGGAAGTGTTTATGCATTGGGGGCATTTGTTATCATGTTTATATAAGACGTATATTTGGTGATCGCATTCATTCTCTTCAGCCATACTTTTATGAATATTAATGTATAAACCAATTTGAATGACTTGTTACAGTGTCCAATCTACGTAAACTTGGAACCTATGCAGGGAATGATGCAATAGTGGCATTCTCTCGTCTCCATCAAGTGAATGTAGTGATCCATCAATTGAATGCTTCTTTCCTACTGGTAAGTTCAGCATCATCCTCTGAATGCTTCCTTATTCATACATTAAGCATCGTTCAATGAAGGATCCCTTCTTATTCGTAAGTTAAGCATCGTTCAATGAAGGATCCCTTCCTATTGGTAAGTTAAGCATCATCCTATGAAGGACCCCTTCCTATTGGTAAGTTCAGCATCGTTCTGTGAAGAATCCCTTCCTATTTGTAAGTTAAGCATCGTTCAATGAAGGATCCCTTCCTATTGGTAAGTTAAGCATCATCCTATGAAGGACCCCTTCCTATTGGTAAGTTTAGCATCATTCTGTGAAGAATCCCTTCCTATTGGTAAGTTAAGCATCATCCTATGAAGGACCCCTTCCTATTGGTAAGTTCAGCATCGTTCTGTGAAGAATCCCTTCCTATTGGTAAGTTAAGCATCATCCTATGAAGGACCCCTTCCTATTGGTAAGTTCAGCATCGTTCTGTGAAGAATCCCTTCCTATTGGTAAGTTAAGCATCGTTCTGTGAAGAATCCCTTCCTATTGGTAAGTTCAACATCATCCTATGAAGAATCCCTTCCTGTCGATAAGTTAAGCACTGATCCTACATCGTCCTGTAAATGCTTCCATCTTGTTGATGAGAGTACAAGTACTATAATGATATTATTCATGAAGTGAATCTCCCTTTTTTTCTACGTGAAATTACATGTATCCATTTAACATCATCAACAGAATACCCTCACTCTACCTAGATAAAGTAATAAAAACTGCTTTTATAACAAAAATAGTATAGTAGTGGTACAGTGGTATGATGATGGTACAGTGGTATGATAATGGTACAGTGGTATAACAATGGTACAGTGCAGGTATAATTATGGTACAGTGGTATGATGATGGTACAATGGTATGATGATGACACACTGGTATGATGATGGTACAATGGTATGATGATGACACACTGGTATGATGATGGTACAATGGTATGATGATGAAGGTACAGTGGTATGATAATGGTACACTGGTATGATGATGGTACAGTGGTATGATGATGGTACAGTGGTATGATAATGGTACAGTGGTATGATAATGGTACAGTGGTATGATAATGATACACTGGTATGATAATGGTACAATATGGTACATTAGTATAATAATGGTACAGTGGTATAATAATGATACAGTGGTATGGTAATAGCATAGTGGTATGATAATGGTTCAGTAGTATGATAGTAGCACAGTGATTTGATGATGGCACAGTGGTATGATAGTGGCACAGTAGTAGGCATTGTATTGTTTTGTGATGTATATGAGATATCAAGGGTAAAATACGTAAAGAATAAGTGGTTGGGACTTCTGAATCAATTCGATATATCCATGGTATTCGAGATATCGGTGTTCAAGATATTGTATATGTTCCTAGTTATATTCTGATAATTTATATATTTCCTGTTACATGTATATCGTTTAACAAAAGTCACTTTTCACATTTGTGATAATCTCCCTCTCTAAATATGAGTGTATTCTGTCCCAAAGAACCACTAAATGTATCCCTGTCTCAGAGGAGCATGAACTTGAAACCTGTGTATTGTTTTTGTTTAAAGCAATTACGACATCATATCTCTGGAAATTTCAGTTCCAAATGCTAGAACTGTAATATTATATAGTTAAATATATATCATTACTACAGTAACTTGATCCAAGCAGTCGGATCACATTGACTTGACAGGCACAGGTCATCAGATCACATTGAGTTTGAACTAATGATCAGTGGCTGTCAACTTGACGTGATACAACTCTTTGGATCAAGTAACTGTAGTAATACTTGACTTATCATATACTCCCTGTGTATTTTTAAATATGTGTATATAAGATAATGAATGTATTTCTTATTAGCAAAATGACAAACATACAATGAGATTATTTACTGTGTGTGCAGTTTTATTTGTTACACAGTCTATCACTGATGTATTGTGACATTGTCAGTTTTATTTGTTACAGTCTATCACTGATGTATTGTGACATTGTCAGTTTTATTTGTTACAGTCTATCACTGATGTATTGTGACATTGTCAGTTTTATTTGTTACACAGTCTATCACTGATGTATTGTGATATTGTCAGTTTTATTTGTTACACAGTCTATCACTGATGTATTGTGACATTGTCAGTTTTATTTGTTACACAGTCTATCACTGATGTATTGTGACATTGTCAGTTTTATTTGTTACAGTCTATCACTGATGTATTGTGACATTGTCAGTTTTATTTGTTACACAGTCTATCACTGATGTATTGTGACATTGTCAGTTTTATTTGTTACAGTCTATCACTGATGTATTGTGACATTGTCAGTTTTATTTGTTACACAGTCTATCACTGATGTATTGTGACATTGTCAGTTAATTTTTAGAGAGGTATGATATGGATTCAAATTACCACAATGTAATGATCCAGAAAGTCGGATCACACTCTTCAAATTCAATAGTATCCAAACACGGATTATTGACGGATGGATGATAAAGTGTTAACACGGGTTATTGATGGATGTATGATAAAGTGTTAACACGGATTATTGATGGGTGTATGATAAAGTGTTAACACGGATTATTGATGGGTGTATGATAAAGTGTTAACACGGATTATTGATGGGTGTATGATAAAGTGTTAACACGGATTATTGATGGGTGTATGATAAAGTGTTAACACGGATTATTGATGGGTGTATGATAAAGTGGTAACACGGATTATTGATGGGTGTATGATAAAGTGTTAACACGGATTATTGATGGGTGTATGATAAAGTGGTAACACGGATTATTGATGGGTGTATGATAAAGTGTTAACACGGATTATTGATGGGTGTATGATGAAGTGGTTTCACCCATGGAGGGATATGAAACACTTAAAAGATTTTTTTTTATTGAATAGATCCAAGGTAACCAGACCACCACAGCCCAAACCAAACAAATTCACATAGCTTACCACAATGGTGACCATTACTCCAGTGTCCGTAAGATCAACGACAATACAGAGTCCCCTGCCAGTATCCAACTCAAGGTAATTAACCTTGGTCTCCATTCTCAGGGTCAAAGTGAACTTGTGTCAAGCTCAGGGCACTGATGATATAATAAAAACTGAAAGTTTCTAGCATCTGGGTCAAGGTGTTCAACCAAAGGTCTCTCGTGAAGGCAATACTATAGGTAGTTATAAGATTTATGATTTTAAGAAAAATACTGTACAAGGCCAACCAAGAACACACAAAAAACAAATTTGTGTAAACACTTTGGTTGCCTTTAATTAAAAATTGGTTCATGTTAAATATATGTTGTGTGTTACTATTCATGATATTGACTCTAATAAAACCAATATTAGCTGTCATATCCTATTTGATTTGGATCTTATTAACAGGTAGGACATGAGCCAGAGGGTAAGACTGTGAAGGGAGGGAAACTGACCAATGGTCATGTGACTGGAGGTGTGGTATCAGCCATGCGTGATGAAGAAAGCATTGAGGAGGAGGTTATGCTGGCCACTGGTTGTATGGTATGTTTTTCTTATTATGAGTGATGATAAGTTTGTCTTGTTATGAGTGATGATAAGTTTGTCTTGTTATGAGTGATGATAAGTTTGTCTTGTTATGAGTGATGATAAGTTTGTCTCATTATGAGTGATGATAAGTTTGTCTTGTTATGAGTGATGATAAGTTTGTCTTGTTATGAGTGATGATAAGTTTGTCTTGTTATGAGTGATGATAAGTTTGTCTCATTATGAGTGATGATAAGTGTCTTGTTATGAGTGATGATAAGTGTCTTGTTATGAGCAATGATAAGTGTCTTGTTATGAGTGATGATAAGTGTCTTGTTATGAGTAATGATGAATTTGTTGTGTTATGAGTGATGATAAGTTTGTCTTGTTATGAGCAATGATAAGTGTCTTGTTATGAGTGATGATAAGTGTCTTGTTATGAGTAATGATGAATTTGTTGTGTTATGAGTGATGATAAGTTTGTCTTGTTATGAGTGATGATAAGTTGGTCTTGTTATGAGTGATGATGAATTTGTTGTGTTATGAGTGATGAGTTGGATGAGTCTTAGGGACTGATTACTGTGGATTCCTTGCAATAAACCATTACTTTTTTTTTTGTTTGGAAAAATTCATTGGCAATTTGCAAGAGTGTTATACTCTTGAGGACTTAAATTTATATAGATCAGATATAGATAAACAAAAAAGGGATTTTTTATTTTGCCAGAGAGGGATAATTCATGCAAATTCATATAATATTATGGAATCTACAGTAATTGTCACTGTTTTTGTTGTTGTTGTAATTATAAATCAGTACATTTACTGTATGATAATGACATTGTCAATGTTTGATATTATTAGCTGAGAGATTATGATCATTTTAGGATGTAGAACAAATCCGGGACGTCCTTCTGGATTGTGGGTATGACGTAGAACTGGCTATTGCTACATTGTTGCAAATTATGGAGGTCAATGAAAATGGTAAGTTGTCAACAACTAGGGATGGGGTAATTGAAAAATGTAATTGTAATTTGTGTAATTGATAACAACTTTTCAAGTAATTGTAAGTAATTTTTAGATTGTAATTTTAATTTTTTTCAAATTCAAGTAATTGTAATTTAATCAATATATTGCAAACTTACTTGTAATTCCAATTACATTTCAATTACATATGGTCACACAATGAAATCAAAACTTCACTGTAGACATTCTAAACCATATACTTTTCTATCTTGTTATTTTTACAAAGTTTTCATTATTGTGGTTTATAAATAAGTATATTGAAACATAAATGATTTTATTGCTGCTTAGAATGAACAATAAACATACAAATTTTCTTTGTTCTGGACGTTAGCACATTGGTATAAGTGTCTGTAGACCTGTTGGTTAAGATGGTGCATTAGACCCTGAAAGAGTTTCTCAAATCAGCAGAAAATGATTTAATTATAAAAAATATGATAATATGTAATAATTCCAATGTTATTTACAATTGTTTTGATTGGACAAAAATAAATCTAAACAAGAATTTACACATCAATAAATCCAAAACCGCTAAATATACATACGCGCCTGAAAACAAATAACGTAGTATGGGGAAATTATTCAAAATTGATAGTACAGGGAACATTGGAATTATAAGAATCAAACATTCTTTTTTAAGAATTTATCGATGTGTAAACTCTGGACATTTTACTCACAAACTTAACAAAAAAGTGCTTTGCACTTTTATTCAGCTTGTGATTAAAATGTCCAGAGTTTACGCATCAATAAATTCTTCAAAAAGAATGTTTAATCCTATAATAAGTACTTTTGTTAAAAGGCAGAAGATATACAATATAAGATAAAAAACATGATTTTCCAAAATTTATTTCAATAGATATTAACAATAATAGACTGGCGGATTTGAACTTGGGATTTGTGGGTTACTAACCCAATACTTTATCCACTGAGCTACAATGATAAACAAATCGATCGATACAAGTAATTTCACAAAACATTTAAATCAACATCTTATGATGTAGTGTCAGAAAAAATATAGGTGTTGTTATGATGAGGTATCTTAATGCCACTAGACGTAATCACTGACACCACCGTACTTGGATGACCATTAAATACCCCCAAGTGAAGCATTCTCAGATCTATTGAGAAGTGGTGGTCATTAGTAGTTCTCGAAACAAACTTTTCAGTGCAACAAGAAAGATACTACACCCTGTGGAAGGAATGACATGGCATTTGAAAAACTCTAAAGCATTGGAAAACTTCTTCAAGTATTAATGCAAGGGAAATATTGATATCCACATTTGTACAATCTTCTTATATAAATCTTTGTCAATAAATGTTTGAAAACTGATAAAAATGTAATTTGTACAATTAGTTTTAAGCAATTGTAATTTAATTCAAAATTACATATGTAAATTGCAGTAATTTTGATTCAATTTCATTTTGCAAAATCAAATGGTAATGATAATCATGTTTTAAAAAATGCATTCTTGGAAGATACAAAGTTGGCCAATGAAAATGAAAAATGTTGGCAGAGTTTTCTAAAACCATTACAAAAAATGTTAAATGATAACTGTGATACAACAAATAAATTGTTTGATTCACTTCAAGATTAAACCTCAATGTGGAAAAAAATCTTATCTCATAGTACTAACAATATACAACTATGGCAACAAGAAACTGGAAATCCAATTTTAGTTCTTTAGTACATGTATGTAATTGACCTCCTATCCCAGAACAAACTCCCAAAAATAAATCTTTGTTCCTTTTGAACAGTTGTATTCATTTCATGCAGTACGTTCACATGTCAGAAATAGCAATGAACTCGTACATGTAGATCAATATATCTGCCCTAAAATGAAGAATTATTTACATAAAGCACTGAAAATTCACTTGATTTGGATACCCAATTCCACCCCTACCCAGGGTTGAACTCATGACCTGCAAAACCAAATCTCCTAGCAGCATGCAACCAGTGTGTGTGTGTGTGTATATATATATATATATATATATATATATATATATATATATATATATATATATGAAGTAAAAAGTTGTGCTCACTTTTGTCTCTCATTCTAGATGTATATGGCACACACATATGAATCCATGTAGTAAACTCCCAACTACTAGTGACAAAATGATCAACACTGTTAAATATGTTACATTTCCTCCCAGGTATAGAAGACACAACTTCACTGGCCTCTCAGCTGACATCCACGGACAGTGGCGTGTGGTCCTCAAGTGATTCCACTTCTCTCCAGAGTGGAGCAACCCATGTACGAGAAAACAGCTATGGAGGAAGTTCAGGCTACGGATCATTGAGCAGCTTCCCTGGTGGAGCTAGACCTAAATTACCTCCTCAGGTAGAGAGTTCAAGCACTCCAAATAAAGTAAAACTTGTATAGTATAAACTTCAGTATTGGAAAATGCTAAATAAACAATGCATATGCAAATTAATATGTATATTAATTTCAAAGAAGTGCATATTGAATATACATGGCATACTCATTAGAGATATTCGTTAGCTTGCAGTTTGAATTTCTTAGGGAAAATATGCATAGAAAATTCTATAGTAAACATGACTGCATGAAGACAGATTTCAAATTCTAAGACTTGTTTCTTTGGATTTTTCAGATGAAGACTACATCAGCCAAAGAAAAAAGGGAGAATAAAAAGCTTGAGAAGAAGAAGAGGGCAGAGGAACGACACAAAATGAGAATTATGGGTAAATCCCCTCAGCTTCCTGTTGATGTTGAGGACAATGCTGTCACCATTGTCTCCAAAGACATCAGCATGATGAAGATCTAAAGCTAAATAGTACAGGGATGTTGTATGGTGTAGGGACAGGCAAGTTCTCGGGCAATTTAAACTGGCATTGTAACTACATGCAGTAAATGTACATCTGTGCAAGAAGTAGGCCAGTGATCTGTGTTGTATAGAAGTTTTATTTTGGTTTTTTTATTCGACTTGTGTGATTTGCTCTCTATATATGTTAAAATTAATTCTGTTAGTAAAAGTCATGTTTACATTACTGTAAAATGAATTTACTGTAGTGACGAAACAAAGTTACTAGTTCCTAGGCTAGTCTTTACAAATCTTACTGTAGTGACAAAACAAAGGTACTAGTTCCTAGGCTAGTCTTTACAAATCTAAAGTTACTAGTTCCTAGGCTAGTCTTTACAAATCTAAAGTTACTAGTTCCTAGGCTAGTCTTTACAAATCTAAAGTGGTGTTATTTGCTCAGTGATTACCTTGTATCCTCTTTAATTTTATATGTTAATATTGTGCATCGATTTGAAACTAATTTGGTATTGTGTAGAGCTAGATTGGAATGAAATATAAATGTCCATGGTAATCTTTTTGCCTGTTGTATTTTCCATGTATCACATGTATATTCTTGCTAAAGCTCTTTTGAGATATTAAGATTTTATTTTCTTGTTTGGTAATCATTTTGCACACATTTATGAACGTGTGAAGTTTTACATCACATTTGGTATAATCATATCAAGGGGCATAACCATTTGAATGCGACATAAACAAGAATAAAATCATTAGGTGGTCAGAAAATAAAGATTGTGGTACTCACAGCAGCTATTACTGTCAGTAATTACCGTAATAAAACCTGATGGTGGTAACCAATATTACGTGTCAGTAGTTATCTGAATCCATTGCATTACCCGAGTTTGTTTCAGACATTTTTGGGTTTTTTCCCCACTTTGTAAATGTGATTGTTACTCCACTTGTCTTTCATTGTTACATATTGATAGTTGAATATTTTTGATGGTATTTATTACACTGTTTTACTCTGAATGTACTGGATAGACATTGCATGAGGTGTTGAAGAGATGCTTACATGGCTCTTATTTCACTTTGGTACAATTTGCCATGAATCCTGAACAGATTTGAAAACTGGGTTTTATCCCATGATTAAAACATACTACACTGTAGTAACCAGACAGATTATTTTTATGAAAAAGATTCGGGCTAGAAAAAAAACCTAATATGTCACATGCACAACTTATTGCTTCTAAAAATAAACAGAAATACTCACAAATGGAATATATTTCACAGATAATATTTCAAAAAATGATAGTTTCATTGAATATATGTACAATGTAACAACCTGTATCTTGTTGATAGAGGACAGAATTCTTGGGTAATTTTTAATCACCATGAATTTATTTGAACATATCATTTTTCTTGTGTGTATTATGACTGTTATCCCATACAAAATGAGTTTCATTTATAACAGATATATTTTTCAGCAATAAATATTAAAACATACTAGAAGCTGCTCTTATTTCTGAAAATAGAATGTTTTGATTTCTTTGAATGAGTTTAGTTTGTGATAAATCTGTTAAAGGAAAGCAAGTGAATGATCAATGAAACTAAGCCAACCCAGAATGGAATATTACAAAACTCAGATAACAAATTGGAGTACTAAAATTTAATCTCAAATACATTGCAGAGGCAAGACACAATTAGATGATATTGTAATGTTTTAAGAACATTCAAAACAACAGTTTAAGTAGTGTTTAAAACAAATTCACCGATCACAGCATGTCGCATAAATGGATCTGTTGTAAACATCCCCCAGATAAGAACAAAAACCTTGCCAATCAGAAGAGGTTTGTTTGGAGCATTATACGGATGAATTCTGATTGGTCTACTCGACCATCACCATTAATGTCAGCCTCTTCAATCATTTCCTCTAACTCTCTCTGAGTGAATTTTATTCCAGCTTCTTCACATGCCAGTTTTAAATTGTCTATTGATATTGAACCGGATTTATCTAGAAAGAAAAGAAACAATAATTACAATATATTCAGTTATATATAATATTTTGATGATAAAGTGTCGCAGTATTATCGAGTGCATTATGCACATTTTCAGCAAATTTTAATTATGCTTCAGTGTATAATGTGCCATATGCTGTTCACTGATTATGATTAGAAAGTAAATTATTTCTTCCAAACACATTGAAAATAGTGTGAAGTAATTATCTGAATTAAGGAGGTATTCTTCATCATAATGGCTGACTTCCTTCCTAAAACATGGATGAAAATATAAATATCGGCAATATTTGCTCAGTAGGTTAGCACGTCAACTACTGAACTGTAGATTGTTGGTTTGAGTGCAGCAGGGTATTAAATTTTTTTCAGATTGATTTCTATTAAACTGCATTTTTTTTTTACTAAATAAAGTAAATTTGAAAGTTTTCAATTTCAAAATATTGTTGTACATATCCTCCACTTTTAATCCTTATCAAATTTCTCTGGTTTAGTATACCTCCTTAAAAATGAAAGTTGAAATGGAACTTTATGTGCATATTATATGAATTCGAAATAAGCAAGAAACTTACCATAGTCAAACATGCTGAATCCTTTAAGGATTTCATCATACATATCTCTAGAATCCCCTTGTCTATCAATAATCACCTCCAAAAATTCTGTAAACTCAATTTGACTGAAAAATAAAAGAAAATCAAATGGATATAACTATATCACAATGCCAGGTATATATGATTGTAAAGTTGATGTCAGCTAGATCTACACTGACCTCTTGCCCTTGAGATTGACATCAGCAATCATTTGTTTAGCATCATCTCTGCTACATTTAAATCCTAGAGCTCTCATTGCACGTCTAAGCTCGGCAGAGTTAATATACCTGAAAATATTTTGACATTATTTTCCTTATATCAGGTATATGTAGACAACAAGTAATCAAATTATTGACTATGATTAAAACATGCAAATAAATAAAATATTTATCTAAAGCAAAAATTAAAAATTACCCATCATTATTTGTGTCAAACAGTTCGAATACAACTAGAAGATCTCTTATCTCTTGTGCAGTCAAATTCTTTAGAATTCTGTTTGACATTTTATATCCATGGACCTCCTTTTCATCCACTGGATTTGAAGTCAATAATTTAACAAGCTGAAAATTGATTTTTCAACAGTTAGTTAATCCCGTACTGCCAGTGAAGAATTACAAACAACATTCGACAATTTAAATCCAAGACTTTAATCAATATTTACATCCTGTTTATTATGATCTATGCGATTTGATTAATATGATTGATGCCAAAAGGTCCTGCACTCGAAAGAAGAAGAAAAATTTGAAGCATCGAATTTTTATCTCAGCTGGTCTTCATAGTAAAACTATGCAAATTCTTTAAAATCATTTATTATCCCCATTTCTCCACTTCTTTATCTACTTGTCATACAGATTTCTGGCTATGTAAAATTAAAAAAAATTCAGACATATACATAACACGTTACCCTCTCGCCTGGTTTTGGAGGAGTTGGTACATATGACGGAGCGATGGGATCGGATGGGGACGTGCTCTCCTTCAATGATTTAGTACCGCTCTTCTTACTCTTCCCCTTCTTTGACTTTCCTTTCTTTTTCCCAGGCATATTGTTTTATATGTTTAACAAAATGCGTATTTGTTTACATAAAGCACCTGTTGTTCGCCATTTTGATGCTACCCTTGTTGCCCTCTGACGTAACAGTTTCTTTTATCACTGATTGGATAATCTCTCGAATATAATTTTAAAGTAAAACTTGTGCAATGATTGGCGATGCGATTTCCGGACAATTGTTTCAATAATCACACACTCCTAAATATTTTAATTAATCTTGAAATTAAATATTGGGATAGTATACATAAACTTATGAAATAAAAAATATTTAGGATTATTAATTACTTTATCAAAATTATTCAAATATTCTTGTAGTGATACTCTTACATGGTAGAAAAATCGGTGTGTTTCTTTTAAATTAGGAATATACAATTGATGTATTTTCTCTAGTTTTGGTCTTATTTATATATGTTAAAGTAAGTATTTCTTGAAAGGTTTGATTGTGAACTTTCTGAAAAGGACATTCAAAAAGTTTTTTGTTGCCATGGCAACAAGAACTGAGTAATACTGTGGAAATTCATTCCAATAGCTATATTCTATGTTTTATTTACTATAGATATGAAATTAATGGTGATAATAAAATAAGACCAATGCTATCAAATGCATACTGTAAATTATGTATATATAGATCTACCTATTTGGAAAGTGTTGTGGGGACAAAAAATTTTTAAAAAAAAAATGCGGCAAAGATGATATAGTGAAAGGGCGAAGATAATGAACAGTGACCAGCGAGTTCTCATACTTTTGTTGATTAGTGTGAACTTGGGCTAAATGGAGTCAAACTACTATTCATTATAGGCTAAGATGATCATAATATCACAAAATAAGTTTTAAAAATTTGGTCCATAGTTTAAGGTCATAGACCCATTATTTCGATGTCAATGTCATGATAAAATGCCAATACATTACAGAGATTCTAATGAAAACAGACTGGTCAAATTGTGTAAAGTTTTCTTTGAAGCTGAGTACTTCTCTTTTTATTTACCACAGTACAGAACGAAATAAAACGGAACACTTTGTAACATTTTAAAGAAAATTATTTACTCAAAACAATATAACTCACCAATTTATGTCCAAGTGAAATGCTTGAATCATTGCTCACAATTATAATATAACACAAATGCCTGTTACAACTAGCACAGTCTTACAATGTCTTCATAGGCGTAGCTTGGGTTCGAATATTACCGAGGCAGGGGGTGTGGGAGGCACAGCCTCCCAGAAGCTATCGACATTTTAACAACGTAAAAGGTGTTTTTTTTTTTTTTTTTTTACCGAGGCAGCTGCCTCGGTGGCCTCAATGGAAGCTACGCCACTGGCCTCTTTCCTCCTTTTTTCACCGTGCTTTGTACGCCACTTAGAAGAGGATCTTGGCCGATCCTAATGAAATATTTTATGACACATTTTGACGATGGTTTAATTTTCGTTCAAGTACTATAGATAAGATGATATTTCATTTTAGATATGGAAAAAGGAGTAAGTTTCTGTGTTATCAAGTAAATTAATTTCACTGATTTTATTACATGTGTAATAAAATATATGTGTAATATTACGATGATGAACTGTCACATAAATTAGTGATAACAATTGACATTGTTTTCCAAAAGTAAACTATAATACAAACAACTGTATGATCTTTTGCTATGTCAACTTTATTTCGATTTTAAGGCTTTTCACACAACTATTTGAAAACGGCACAATATCTAGTGAATGCGGTATATAACTATCGCAAAAATTCCATACAATTTGATTAACATTATTCCAGGAATTTTAAAAAAATTACAATATTTGCTGTAAATCTTAATCCGAAATTCTTTCCTATTTGTTGATTTTCCCTATCATTTGAATGTCATAACCCTTACTTTTAGACTTCAAAACTGGGAGTTTCTGATCAGACGTTTGTATTGCACCATATTACACTTGGTCATTTCAATATGTAGACATTTTGTTTGATACCAACTTTGGTAGTTTATTCAAAATAGTGTTAGTTTGCATTTTTGTTTAGTTTCATTTCTATGTAAATATTCTAACATCCTGAAGAAGGGACAAATCGTCCCTAAAATTTGACAATTCACTGTTGTTCGCCTCGTTGGTCATTTTTAGTGCTTATATATATATATATATATATATATATATACATATATATATAGTGGGAAATGTGTTTACTTAAAAATGAAATAAAAATATAAAAAGTAATCACAACTTCTACAACCACCAGAATTCAATTCACTTTTATTCAACAAAAACATTTTACAGAACAGAATATTCATTTTTGAAAAAAAAAATATCATGATTACAGACACCATATAATTACAGTCCATTAATTATAACTGTATGTCACGGTGGGACTCTCTACTCATAGTTGACGTTAAAACACGAAATAGAAAGAAAACATACACGAAAAATTATGATACAATTATGAGGCAATTGTCCTAAATTTGGAAGTACAAATTACTAATAGTATACATTATCAAGAATCCCCTTTATTTCAAATAATTTGAGGGCATTAAATGCGCCAATGAATTATCACAAAATTATCGCATCCTTGCTATCTGTTGCTAGGTAGCACATTTGTTTTTGCAGTGACTCAGTGACGTTGTAACAAGGTTTTGCCTGCAAAATATCAATATTATGATGATACAATCATTGGTAAAAGTGGTCTAAACAAATGAACTATTCTTTGAACTATTGGAAATGTAGCTTTTCCTCCAGTGTAAGAGAAATAAGATCATGAAACAGTTATACATTTATAACTTAGATAAATTGAAAATTCCAGAACATGCATGACATTTGAAATTCCTTAACATAAAATCAACCACTGCAGTATATGAGAAATTTTCAGATCCGCTCCTTAAATTGATCTTTCTACACATTATACTTACCGGCATTTCTCTCTAAGGTGCCCTCTGATTCCGGTGTAGAAGATCGGGAAGAGTCGGATATTTCCGACTGGAATCCTTCTCTGCGCAATAACCAGTACGTCCTCACTGTGCCCTTGAACGCATGTAGAAGGTCACGGTCATTCTAAAAAAAAATCTCCAAAATGGCTATTTCTTCTACCCCATTTACAGTCTCGCACGTTCAGTTTGCTTAATGCGATCTGGGATATGGACACCAGGTATTTTCATATGCATCACTTAATCCCCTCATTATAGAGAGTAAGAAGTTCATTTGAAAACGTGAATGAGTGAGAAACAATGAGTAAAAAATACAATTACAATTATGTAATTAATTCTCAATAAATAATACCTTTATGTTGTCCTTGCGTTCTTCAATGACAAAACCACCCAACCCGTCCAAGAGTTCAAAAGTCGTCTCACTTATATGAATCCGATTAGCTACAACATTAAAATAAACGTTTACATCGAATCACCATCATCCTATGAATCTACACATGTAATATACCGGTATTACCTTTTCCCAGCGACTCCATCTTGGATGCGAGGCTGACCGTCTCTCCAAACAGACAATACCTGGGCATCTTGGATCCCACCACTCCGGCTACCACAGGACCTGAAGATAGAATAAAAAAAACATATCAAGGTCTATTGAAGTACGAGACACTCGTATTTTGTTGCAGTGCACATGACATATATCGATATAATTAAAAAAAGATCACGGACTGGAAACATCTCATAACATTGGACGAATCTTGAACAATCGTTTACCAGAGTGACATCCTGTTCTGAGCCTGAACTTGGTGCCAGGTAGATGTGGAATTTCCAGCCGGTTGATGTGCTCCAGAAGATCCAGAGCCATGGTCGCGATTTCTGCAGCGTGGCGCCGCCCATTCTGACGGGGTACACCTAACCACAGATCGAAACGGAACGTATCGACATTAAACAACCTACATTGTTATAGTTTACCCAATTCTGAGCAAAGTTAAAACATTTCTATCAAATCTTTGATATCTATTACTTTCAATGAGATGAGTAATGATCCCTGTAACGACCGTTACCTGATACGACCATATAGGCGTCGCCGATTGTCTCCACTTTGTACACGTCATACATCTCGATCCGTTGGTCGAAGCAGAGGTACAGACTGTTTAACATGTCTACGACCTGCAACGGTGAACTCTGGGAGGATATCTGTGTGAACCCCACAATGTCGCTGAAAAAGATAGTGGACTCGCTGAACTGCTCTGCATCAACGACTTCATTCTGCTTCAGCCGCTCTGCCACAGACTTTGGCAACATCTGATACAGAAGGGTATCTGTTCTTTTCTTCTCTTTGTTCAGTGCCTTTGTCCTAAAATGAATACGAAAACGCGTACAGTATATGTCTTATTTGATTTAAATTCGTTTGATAAATAGTTTGATCGAACCCTACCAACCTATTTGCTATCGATATGGAATACGTCTGAATCTCGGACGTCAAAGAATACACCGCAAACACAATTAAAGGACAAATAATAAGAATGACCCCGAACACGATGCAGATGGTAATCACGTTCCGCAAATCATCATTGGAGCTTTCTGACAGGAGCTGGTCTATCTTTGTCGCTAGCTGTCTCTGAGTGGCTCTAAGGGCGTTCATATACACAGTCATGTTGTTGAACCACCACTTTGCACGCTCTACAGAGCCACGAGAAGAAGAGCTTCTGTTTGAACGTATCTCGTTCCTCATTTTCTGCATCGGTTCGATGATGTTGGCATTTCTCATCAACTGCGCTTCATACATGTCATAAGCCAGTTCGGAATACAACCTAGAGGATTGAAATGTAATATTGGCAATGTCCTGACTTTCCACAAACAGCAAGTATTCATCTCTTGTGTTGAAGCGACCCACTGCGTAGAACGAGACACCGAGCCCTCGCTCTCGTCCGAAGAATTCACTGGCCACAATAATTTCTTGGTACGCCACCAAACTCTTCCAGACTGACCCAGACTGAGTCTCTACTATCGCTTCATATAACCACTGGATGAAAACCTCGATGCTGTCGGAGTAGAATTGAAGCTCTTCCTTAATAGTCCTGTTGTATGAATCCAGTTGATAGCGGTGCCGGTTGAGGTAGGAGAGGAATTTTTCTCGTGTTTGGAACTCGTCCCTGACGATGTTGGCGCTAGTGGGCCAGGATGAGAGGTTCTGGATCGCGATGTCTGTGTCCGGGTAGCGCTGTAGAAGGAGATCTTTGGTTTCAAGCTCGATGTTACTGACGTACAAGGCGCTCATGTCACGCTCTCTTTGGATGTTACCAAGCAGGATACCAAGTTCGATACTGAAAAAAGGAACACTCAATAAATGAATGCATAAAAAAGTGAAGATAACGAACAGTGATCATTCTCATAAGAATACAAAATTAAGAATGGGGCCAAGTAATGTGATTAAAGCTACTTAAAATATAGGAGAAAAGGATGAATTGTTGGCAGAACAGCTGGCGAACGAATACCTGAAGTAGAGAATTCTGCTGATTTTGGAGGAGACGATGTAGCTCTCTAGGGACACAATGAAGGTGTTTGCAGTCATGCCTGTCAGTACAATGACGGGAATCAGGACCACCGCCAACATTTTTACCATCTGCTGTCTCTTCCCAGCGTCCGTGATTGGATTACCTGATGCGAATGAATTCAATGATGAAATTTAGAATATATTGTACGCTTTATTTCACGGAATATTGCTGCATGCTTACATATAAAGTTTAACAAGATAAATAACGATTCTAGTGATGGATATTGTACAATGTACAAATTACAATAAGAGGAGTAAAAGTAGTGTGTGTATATATATATATATATATATATATATATATATATATATATATACACACATGGTTAAAAATTGTGATCTATTGCCACTCCCTATATCCAAAGTTCCCCACTGTAATGAACATAATTTAGAAATCATGAAGAAAAATTGAATTTCATGCATTGAAATTTATTCATTTTCTTTATATAAACATACATTTGATATTCATTTTCATCACTTTTGATAAAAGTTTGTTTCTAGCAGGTGACCTGAAGAGGTACATGAAATGGATTACAAACTACATATATATCAGCCAGTGTTTGTTAAATTCATACCTCTGCAGACCTCTTCGCACCTGTTCCAATTCTGTCCCAGGTTTAACATGTCCATAATGGCCAGATTGAGTTGGGATTGGGTCAGGGATTCCATAGAGCTGGCCAAGGAGGGCTCCCTCTTTCCATCCCCGGGGCGGACCCGTCCCCCGCGCTTCAACCAAGTCATCTTAGAGCTTACTTCAGCCATCTAGCAGGGACAGAGAATAAATATTGTCTGAATGCAATATCATACATTACATAGAATAATTAACATTGTATGTTTTCTCATTTCTGTTCGCAGTCTTTCTAAGCTTACGAGTTTCTAAGGCACAATAACGTTTAAGATCTGTATATTCGAAGCCCGGTTTCCCGGTCCCAGTACCGCGTCAGAATTGAATGAAACGCTTAACATAGATGGTTGTTCCTTCCCCAAGTGCTCGGCATTAAAAGTAAGAGTCACGGGTTGATGG
Source organism: Ostrea edulis (assembly GCF_947568905.1). Lineage (NCBI taxonomy): Eukaryota > Metazoa > Mollusca > Bivalvia > Ostreida > Ostreidae > Ostrea > Ostrea edulis. Next base: position 86,811,635 of record NC_079164.1, on the reverse strand, counting down.
ATAGGATATTAACGGACGTTTCGCGTCACGGTAAGCGTTAACAAGATGAAAACCCCTTACTGCCATGAGACATTGAGAATCATGTGTGTGTCAAAATCTGCGGCACTTCACCTAACGCTGGTGTCGTCTCTGTAGGAATAAACATTTCTTGAATGGGGTGTTAAAACAAAATTCAGAAGTCGAAGATGGTTCGAAGCGATTGAACGGCGAACGAGGAAATGAAATTAAAGTTTTCTTGTTTTATTGTTCTGCCTAGAACGAACATAATTTGAGGGAGAAATAGTTACATTCATTGAGTCTTTTCTCTTATATTACTATTGTAATTGATATTGCTTTCATCTGGGACAATGAATGCATGTTTGTTGCAAACTAGTTCGATCCGGTTTATAACCAAATATGGAGCGTCATCAAGTTCAAAGGTTGCATTGGTTGTTCCGTATAGCATAACGAATGGGTCAACCATATGCTATTTTAGTACTTAAATATAGTTTATATTTTATAATCATTGCAGAAAAAGTTTACATAATCTGCTTACGCGGGTTGTGATTTTTCTCTGCAATGCTAGCTACATTCATCACCCGATGAAACAACAAAGAAAGCATTTTATTGTTAAATGATCAGACATATGATGATGGAATTTTATACCAGGTCAGTACTTATTGTAAACAACGACTTAAGGTTTTATATAAAGTATGAAATCAAAGAAGTTAGCGATATTATGAAAAACCAACTCCGTATTTTGATAATTTTTCCTAATGCAATTCCTGAAATGTACGTTCTTACGAAAGGGTTCGTGTTATTGTTTTGTATAGAGACACCATATATTTAGTCTGCGATCCAGCGCCAACTGTTGGAGTATACCTCGTTTTGAACATTTTAAGTGTGTCTTGGAGTTAACTCCGATCTAGCACTCACCAAGCGAACCTGTTTAAATGAAAAAAGGTCCATAACCTGTAAGCTTATACAGGAAAATTATCATGAATATGTACACGTACTTGCACACAAGAGATACCTTTGTTTCACCTGTACATTAATTAATCAAGTCATTCATTACTACATCAGTTAATACCATATCCATACATACAATTTTGATTTAACAATTTTCAGTACTTACAAGAGCGCCGTTTCCGTTAGATATGCTATACGTACTGAGGTTGTGACAGCAGACTGGGGACTAGAGATGAAGATAGCCCGTAATGGAGACTCTTAGCAGTCAATTATATCGGGTGATAAAGGGGTCTTCACAACTGGTAGCACCCAACTTAATAACGTGAGCTTCGGTCTGACTCAATCAGCGACGAAATAAACCACCACAGCTTCGTGGACACAGACATCAATGAATTTTATTTCTCGCGAAAATATTAGCTTCTGTGAAGGAGAAACTTCAGACGATATGCAAGAAGTGGTGTAAATCAAAATTAATGTGGATTCTCAAAAATTCCAAAGAACTTTCAGTAAATTTGAAATCACAAAACTTTCCCAAATCAACAGCATCGAAACATACGACTTTTCAACACTTTAATCGACCATTCCTATGTGTTATAAGATAGAGCATAAGTTTCTTAAGATCTTACTTATGACAATTATAAGATACGGCACTTACCGTTTCACATAACTATCTTATATGGCAAACCCTTTTACTATTTATTCGTAAAATAAGACATCTCTTTGAATAAGAGAGATCTCTATTTATACCAGAGAGATATCTCTATTGGTTGTAGAGATATCTCTGTAAGTTAGAGAGGTATCATTTTACGCTAGGGAGATATATCTTTAACCAAAAGAGATATATCTTTAAACAAAAGATCTTACGCTTGGGATATATATCTTTCTCTTTGAGAGATATCTCTTAAAGTTAGAGAGATATCTCTCAAAGAGAAAGTGATATCTCTCTAGCGTAAAGAGATATCTCTATCATTGTAAAAAGAGATATCTTTTTCAGCTAGAGAGATATCTCTTTAAATTAAAAAAAAAAGATATTTCTTTGACTAAAAGAGATATATCTTTAGATCCCCCCCACCCCCGTGATCAACTTCTCCCTGGTTGCATTGCCATTGATATGATGTAACCCTATTTTTTAAACATTCAAAATACTTCTAGTATACAAATGGCGGAAAAGGTTGAAGAGATGATTGTGCTAACATTATTATGTTGCCGAGAGGCGAAATCTAGTCTAGCTCACATAATTTATAAATTTATTGTCTTTGTTTTTTGTTATACTTCACATGCGGTAACGCAAAATCTTCGCCTGGGATCATAGTAAGATTTGCTTTGGCGGGCTTCCGGGTTTAGGGAGAATTCCTTAAGTATTCAAACTAATAAAAAATATTGGAAAGAAATATCCCTTTCTCTTTGAGAGATATCTCTTCTTCAACGATTAAAGAGTTCTCTCTTATACTTTGAGAGATATCTCTCTAGGAATTTTTAGAAAGATATATCTTTAAGTGAAGGAGATATCTCTCAAAGTTAAAGAGATATATCTCAGAGTAAAAGCGATATCTCTTTAAGTGAAAGAGATATCTTTCAAAGTCAAAGAGATATTTGTTTAATTGAAAGAGATATCTCTTAAAGTATAAGAAATATCTCTCTAAGTGAATGAAATATCTCTCAAAGTGAAAGAAATATCTCCTAAGTGTAAGAGATATCTCTAAAAGTAAAAGAGATATCTATCTAGGTGAAAGATATATCTCTTAAAATTAAGAGATATCTCATTTTATAGAGATATCTCTTTGAAATAAGAGGTATCTCTTTAATTCAGAGATATCTTATTTTTCGAATAAATAGTAAAAGGGCTTGCCATAATCTTAACTTTAAAAAAAAATCATAAGATAGATTTTAGGATGTTGTTATATCCGTTACATTATAAAATATAGTGTTTCTGTATTATCTTTTAACTGCATGGGTGAATTCAAATGCTATATGAAAGATTAAAATTTATAGAATTTAAATGTAAACAGGAAGTTGCAATGATTTTATGTACATACATTGTACTTCTTTTCTAAACCATCTGATTTTACACCTTATTTTGTATTTCTAAAGTGACGCTCGGTTTTCAAATTAAATTTCAAGCTCAAATTGTACCATTTGATTACACAAAATTGTGATACAAAATGAAAGTACTGTTTTATAGAAATGTCCATGTTAAAAATCTAAACGTGAAATTCTGATAGTTTTTATTTTCTCCCTCGTTTCACTCATTCGGAAGTAAGTATTTTCTTAACTAATTTGCGATACTGTATAAAGAAAAAAAGACAATAATCGGAGAGAAGCGTTCGTTACAAGTTCGCAACGTTGTATTCAGTTTGTTTAACAAAATAACATACTGAATGCAAAAAAGATATTCCATAAACGAGGGCGTGGGTGAGAACGGAAAACCAAAGACTTGTGCAAAGTCATGTTACGAACGTCGCATTAATCGAACAAAATGCGAGTTCGACTACATCTACTGCGCGCGAAAGCGTACATGTAAAAATGCCGATAACTGAATGAAATGAAAAATGAATTCATCCACCTCTGCTTTTTTCATGTTTTTGTGTACAAACAATAAGTGAATGGTATTCGAATGAGCTGAGCATGGAGTCCGTGCGTTCAGATAATTCGGTGTCAAAGATTTGAAATGTCTATGAAATTATGTCAAAATTTTCCAGCTGCTGAAAAATCCGTATTGACTGACGAGGTGGAGAAAAGAAAAGACATTTGTTTTTGAAACAAAACTCCAGTTTCCAATGTTATGGAGGAAACTTTGGGAGAAGTCACTTATAAAGTAAATACAGTAAACACAACATATTTTGTCCGGTCAGGGGAAGAGATGAAGAAAAAGTGAACATGCCTAAGCAGCGAAAGTAGGGGAAAGTTGGCTGTAAGATCACGAAGATCAAATGTTGCGGTATACGAAGCTTATCGATGATGTCCACATCCTTCATAACCTAGTAGTCTAACATATTGTTTCTTTACATACTGGATTTGACTACGGATGACTCCATTTATCTGATTAAGATATATGGCTCACGACGGGTGTGGCCAATCAACATGGGATGCTGACTTCACCTATGCACCTGATTCCACCTCTGGTATGCACAGGGGTCCGTGTTTGCCCCTTTATTAATTTTGTATTCTTTATAGGTTTGATGAGATTGGTCATTGTTCGTTATCTTCACTTATTTGTGGGTTTTTTTTCTACAGACTTTGGCTAAGTCTGAATCTGACTATATCATCTGTGATCATTATGTGACTCCTTAATGAAGATACCGTGACTTCATTTTATTCTCCTCGACATTTTAAGACTGCACACCAAATTCCTGCATTTGTTAGATTGTAATTTTTTAGTGTATTTGGAAGAAGAAAAAAGTCCAAGAATCTCTTATGGTCTTATGGTTAAAAAAAGAAATCTAGTGCTATGTATAGGAAACTGTATTTTAGTGTACCAACAGGAAAATATCGCTCGCTCGCTCGCCCGCTCACCCACCAACCCACACACGACAATCCTTGATATATACCCATGCATATATTACATAATTTTGTGAATATTCTTTTTCATAGAATTTAATCTGAAATTGTTTGACCTGTGTAATGTGATAATTTTGAAAATTGCTTTGGTTTTGTAAGAAAGCCTGTCATCAAGTTATAATGAAAATTTCACTTTTATAGAAATTTCATGGATTATGTCCCTTTTTAAGTACTGCATTTTCAAGGACCCGAACAAAGATTGCACATACACTAGATATAAACTCGCATGCCTTTGTATCCAGTGATAAAGGACCTGTCACTTGGACAAATATTCATGTGCATTTCAGTTTCTCTACAGAAAGATGAGTTAAGAAATGTACGAATTGATTGTCTGTTAAACGCATATCTACATAAAACTACTGTAGTTGGGTGCATCTGTACAATAGATATTTAATTTAACAAACTATCAACTTATCATTTATACACCTACTTACAAAAATGTTTAGTAGATTAAATCATATGCCGAGTAAATTTATTCTAGGGCTGACCCAGATATTCACTTTGATAACCAAACAAAAAAATTGTATAGGTAAACACATTCCTTGGTGTTTTTTTTTATATTCTTATGAAAATATACTATTTATAAATGTTTGGAATTTCCGGTCCAAATTTAGAAAGTAAAATACTTGGATTTACAAAAGACAGTTCCATGTCAGGTAGGTAGAATTTAATCTGCTTCACAAAAACTAAATCTTAAAAACAATTGAAACCTTAAAGCTGACATGAATTAATAAATACAGTATAATTCTATATGTCCGCCATATTTCTCTGCTAATCTGCCATATAAGTTGGATATTCTATTGTTATATGTATCAGGGTTTGCATGGTATATAAGGGGACGAGTTTTGCTACGCTTCACTTCACATCAGTGTCTTCGATTTACCTGTGCTGGTAGCTTCGTAAATCGACAGGTAACACGTAAATCTCCGATACTAATTTATAGGACATCAAGAAAAAATGATTTCACGATTTGAAACAGCACGCAGTGCTCAAAATTACAATAAACATATCGTACAGTAGTAAATCATTCTAAAAGCTTTGGATAAATAAATATAGAATGCCTTTTCTTTACGTGAATGTGCGTACATTTGCAGTAAATATGTCAAAACTATACAAAAAACGCGGAGTAATAGTTCATCTATTATCTATTGATAAAATGGAATAAGCAAAGGGTATAAAATCTATACCATTCACATTTACTTCAATCAAAATGCAAATACATAAATGCTACTTTACTTATAAACTGATAAAGATGACATGGTCGTGTATGCTCGAAATGAAAAAGCATCGAATGCGGACGACTATTTACCTGGGTCTACTCGTAATATCTGTAAAGGACCGCAGGTGTACGTGTACATTTGTCAAAATACTCTAAGTAGTAGTAAAACTCCCTTTATTTGCATAATCCATGAAACAAAACGATAAACTCCATTTGTATTCCAATAGTGAATTCCATTGTACAAACTGCGACACACTTAGCCCGTGCCGATAGTATATCTTCAATCAGGAAGTATCAGAGTATAATATACTACTCAAAATTTGATAAGGATCATAGATATTTTTCTGTTTAAAAAATCAATAACTGCATAACTGGCAATATTGTGTCCAAGTGAAATCAAAAACGTCTTCAACAAACTTGCACGTGTATTTCATGCCATGGGAAATGCGTTTCTCATCACAGTTCATGCTTTTGCTACCATTGCACGATTTATACTCAGTCATCGGTGTCTGATTCTTTCTAAAATTTCAAACTCACTTGAGTGTTTACACTACGTTTATCAACACAATGCCCCCTCAACGTGTAAGGCGTCGCCTGACGACAGAACAACTGGGCAGATGTATTAGAATGCTTGACGCTGGATATTCACAACGTGACGTTGCAAATGCACTAAACGTCAGCCAGAGCGTTGTAAACAGACTCTGGAACCGACAGCAAACTTTTGGTACAGCAGCACACCGACATGGGGGTGGTCGTCAGAGGTCAACAACCCAACGCCAAGACCATTTTGTGGCTCTTCAGGCACGACGCCATCCCTTCTGGACAGCAACCAGCCTACGTAACGACCTCCTGAACGCCTCGGGGGTGAATGTGTCCACTCAGACGATACGGAATCGGCTTCACAATGCAGGTCTCAACTTGAGAAGGGCATGTGTTCGAGTCCCTCTGACTGTTCGACACCGGCGGGAGCGATTGGACTGGGCTGAAGATCATGTCACTTGGACACAGAACGACTGGGTTCAAGTTCTGTTCACCGATGAGTCCAGGTATTGTTTGGACTTTACAGACAGGAGGCACCGAGTGTGGCGACGACAACGTGAACGTTTCCGTGATGCCAACATCAGTGAACATGACCGTTATGGTGGTGGTTCCATCATGGTCTGGGGTGGAATCAGCAGGGATGGAAGAACAGATCTTCATGTCCTGGAGAGAGGAACAATGACGGGGGTGCGGTACCGGGATGAGATCCTCGATGTTTACGTCAGACACTACGGTGGTGCTGTTGGCCCTGAGTTCATCCTGATGGATGATAACGCCCGTCCTCATCGCGCCAGGGTGGTGGAGCAGTACCTTCAGCAGGAGACAATTGTCCGTATGGACTGGCCAGCGCGCTCGCCGGACTTGAACCCGATTGAGCATGTATGGAACATGCTGCAAGTTGCCATTTCACGCCGTAGAGCACAACCCACGACTTTGACAGAGCTCGGAAACGCCCTCGTGGAAGAGTGGAACAACCTTCCCATTGGAAACATCCGGGTGCTTATTGACAGCATGGCTCGACGTTGTCAAGCCGTCATTGATGCAAGGGGAGGCCATACCCGGTATTGACACTCCATCAACTAAGTGTAATGATGGACTATCCCCCAAAACTGTGTAATTCATTCTCTGGTTTGCTGTTAACCTTTTGTAACTTTTGGTGTTGTTATCAGATTTCAAGCATTCCGTATTGATAAAAGTTCATGCCGTTCATGAATTTTCATTCATAACCTGAGTAAACATGTTTCTGAGTCAAATTTATGTCTTTTGTTATGTTAGTGGTAAATTACACACATATAACCTAGTGATCCTTATCAAATTTTGAGTAGTATATTTACTCTGTATTGTGCATGAATCCTTATACCGTATGACTTACTGATCAGAGTATTGCAGATTTATAAATCAGGAAATCATTTAGGTGTTATGCTTATATAATTTGCATATACAACACTGTACGAGTGTATGAGAGAGAGAGAGAGAGAGAGAGAGAGAGAGAGAGAGAGAGGAGGTGGGATTCAAACAATGATCTTGTAATAATCGCACTCTTATTAAGACAAATGATATCGTTAATTCAATAAAAGAGAACAGTAACTCCATATTGCTCTCATTAATTGATAATGCAGATTTATTTGATTCATTGAAAGCACGCAATAATTAAGAATTAAACATATATTTAAATAATGTTATTTTCAATTACTTCATCTTATGCTAATTTGGTGCTCAATAGATCTTATATATCTATGCCATTTTGCGTTATTACATTCTGCGTTGAATTCGACGCAAATTGTACTAATGCAAAATGTAATAATTGAATTTATCATATTATGCGTCGTTATCAAGTACGTAGAATCAAGGGGAGGGGACAAGAGTGTCTGTTTCCCACCTTTAATAACAATATCCATTTTTTGTTATTTTGTAATGCAAATAAGAGATATGATAGGTAACACGACCCCAGATTGAAAGTTTTGATATAAAAGTAGAAGACACACCACCACCACCAGTTACGAAAATGAAGATATTATGAGGCGCTCATAGTAGAGGACTCTAACCACCCCATCCCACCCCCAAAGATTGAAGAAAATGAAGTCTAGGGGGAAATTAAATGAGGCAGTCAAAGTAAAAGACTCTTTAACCCTTCACCCCCACATTAGGACTTTGAACAACGGACAAATCATCTTGCTTTGTTTGGGTTTTTGTTTATTTTATTGCTGTTTTCGTTCATCTTTTTGATTATTATTTTGAATGACAAGGAATTTTGAAGAATCCAATTTTCCATTTTTCTTCTTCCTGTTGTACGCCCCCCCCCCTCCTTCTATGAAAAATGACAATACATGTCTGGTTATTACATGTACATTTTGCTTTGCAACACATGCATGTATACTGATTGTATGGTGTAGAACTGTACCCTTTACCAATTTTTCCTTCATTTACACGGTTTAAGGAATGGTAAACCAAAATCACAAAACAAAATGCATAGAAACCAAGATATTTTTAAGCGTAGGAACTTCATTCACGAATACATAAATACATGTATTCAGAAAAATCGCATACATGTATTGCAGGACTATAGCATATGTGTATTTTAACGTTTCTGTAACATGCCATAATGATTACGTCCAGGCTTGAGTGTAATTTATTCATAAATATTTTCATTTCGTAGATCTGGGGCAATGGATATATACTGAAAATAGACATACCGCTGTACGTCGTTTCAATTTCAAATGTATTCGATAAGATGTTAGTATTCATAAATCAGTAAAATTCGTGTTGAGGTTTTATTTGATATGATACAATGTCAATATACTGTAATGCATTAGTCGGATATGCAAAAGGCAAGAGTATAAACATTTTTCTTCTTTTTTTTTCATTATTAGTTTCAATATCTATATGATTCGAAAAAACATTATATAAGTTACCGATTTAGATATCAATAGAAACAAAGCTGCATAGTTTGGGGAAGGGGGTTCTAATGAGTCTGATGAAATTAAAAGAAGGAACCCCACATTTGCATTCAAACTAAATTCATTTCTGCTCTGACTGAAAGCATGATTCTAAATTGGGAACGAATCTTGCATACAAAATAATTGATAGGGGAACACATCAATTCGAGCTCCTTTGGAATTTAATGAAATGCAGATACATGTATGCACCTTTCTTTCAACACGAATTGATATGTTGTTTCAGGCACGTATAGTGGGGGTTGGGGTGGGCAGGGAGGCTGGTCTGCTCTCCCCACTTTTTTGACAATAAACTTTTTTCCGTTATTCTAACATACAAAGTCAGTATTTTGTACATGCACAGTTCAAACTAATATTTTTGTAATGAATTCAATTATAACCATCAACTCCTGTAAGTTACCAATATATTGTCAATCACTACTTTTTAAATAGCTGGAAAGTTTTAATGCTTGTAAGCTTACATTTGTATCAGTAATCGATTTTCTTTCCTTCTGTGAAATTATATATCGTACATCGAAGTAGGACGCTCTCTCTCTCTCTCTCTCTCTCTCTCTCTCTCTCTCTCTCTCTCTCCTGTTCAATCAATGAATATGGACATACAAAGACCGTAAATAATTACGTGGTTCCCAAAGAGACAATAAAACTATATTTTCGTTTAAATACAATTTCCTTTTATATGTGTCTTTGTGTAATCAACTGTTTATTATGGATTGCAAATGTAATACCCGCATTTTCTTACAGATGTATATTTCGATCATTATTCCCTTATTTGTATATCCAATTTTGTATATGATCATCGATAAATTTTGAATTGTGCACGCAATATATCCAACCAGATGCTCAATGTATATGGTTAGATTCCCGATTTCTATAAACTGCAAAACCTCGACCAGACAAGCATTCAAAACAATAAAAATTTTCTACTCTGACATCTCCCCTGATTGAAGACACCCTATTTGGCACGGGTGAAGTGTGTCGCAGACTGTATAATGGAATGACAACGTGTTGTAAAGTTCTAACGAGATACAAATGGAGCTTATCATTTTGTTTCGTGGATTTATCAGAATAAAGAGAATCTAATATTTTCGGTAAGTGCACATCTCCGATACCTGTTGAATAGACGTCCGTATTTGATACGGGGTTTTTTTTGGCGAATCATAAGGGTTTAACCTTAGGAAATTCCCTAAAATTTCTAAAAAAAAAAACAAACTTGTACTATAAAGATATGCTATTAATTCTTGAACCCACGGCCACAGCGAGAAGGCCATTTAAATTTCTGACTGTCAATTTCGTCTTAAAAATTTACATCTAAATAGAAATGATAAGTTACGACTGCTCAATTCTAATAATCAGAAAAAATTGTAAAATAAAAGTTGACGTCTTTCATTTTGATTGATTGATTGATTGAATATTGTTTAACGTCCCTCCCGAGAACATTCCACTCATATGGAGACGTCACCACTGCCGGTGAAGGGCTGCAAAATTTCGGCCCATGTTCGGCGTTTATGGCGTTTGAGCAGGGAGGGATTTTTATCGTGCCACACCTGCTGTGACACGGGGCCTCGGTTTTATCCGAAGGACCGCCCCACTTAGTGCAAGAGATACTGAGGACCTATTCTATCCCGGATCCCCACATGTTCTTCCTCTCTTTTTTAGTATTTTAAGATATGACTTTGATCGATCGGGACTAGAACTTGAACTATATATATATATATATATATATATATATATATATATATATATATATACACACATACACTCATTTCCAACAACACACCCGATACCTAAAAGTGTCGGATCAACAACATGGATGCAAGGTCAAATACAAAAAATCATACAAAGCACTAAAATGACCAACGACACGAACAACCAGATTATCAAATTTTCGGGACGACCCGTCCCTTCTTCAGGACACGCGAAAATAATTACACAATGTGGCCAATATCAACGGAGAATAATAACAAAAACGACATATAAATAAATCTAGCACTACAACTACACTAATCTACAAACGTATTTACAACGCAGACTACATGGTTTTTTTTTTTTTTTTTTTTTTTGGTCTTTAGGCTCGCCAATCAATGTTAAAAGCGGAGCGAATTAGGACATGCCTTATTCGTCCAAAGAGCTGATCCAAATAAAAAAAAAAAAGAAAAAAGGCACATGGTCCCACCTCTGGTGTGTCCAGGGGTCCGTGTCTGCCCTACTGTCTATTTCGTATTGCTTATGTAAGTTATGAGATTGATCACTGTTCGTTATCTTCACCTTTCGTTGGTTACACTCATTAGCGTAGACAACGTTAGAAGATTTACAAGTCAAATTATCAAATGTTTTGGTACAGAAACTACTTCCGGTGAGATTACTACTAAATGAATTTCTAGTGATCAGTATATCACAATTTTTTACAATTTGTTACAGAACATTTTGAGATCGAGCGACTGGGATCTGAAAAGGAGTCATCAAAACTATTTCTTAAAGGAACATAAAAGTCTTTATTTGGGTATAAGAATTTTCGTTTCTGTACTCAAAGCTGACAATTTGACGATTGTACGACGACAAATCTTTGATATCTCGAAGGATTTCAATTGAAAACCATGATTTGTGGCGAAATTACAATTAAATTAGTTTACACTCTGGTAATAAGATTACATATATACTTGTGTACTCCTCCTAGGCACCTGATCCCACCTCTGGTGTGTCCAGGGGTCCGTGTTTGCCTAATCTCGGCTGAGATTCGGCTTGGCTGAATATTTGGAGTGACACCTTCACCGAATCTCGGAGCAGTCCTTCATAATTCATGTCTGGAAATTTACTTCCAGTTCTAGCAATTAATGTGCACTTAGGTGACACTGCTGTTCGCTTCAATTAAGTGATTTGACTGTTAAACGAACTCTCTATCACTATTAATGCTGTATTACTTACCGTCTAAATATGTAAATTCCATAAAATAAACCATCACTAATTTTCCCGTCTATGGCGCAATATTTTATCTCCCAAAATTGAAGAGTTCCTATAGGTTTTTTTTTAAATTAGCAAAATGCAAGTAGGTATGTAGAGATACGATGTATCAGTAACTAGATAAAGCAGACTATAGGAACTCTTCAATTCCAGGAGATAAAATATTGTGCATGGAAATCTTCATTTGAACGGAAAATGTAGTGCCTGTTTTCATTTTGGGATTTTTATACCTTAATGGTAAGTAATATAGCATTATAGTGATAGAGAGTTAGTTTAACAGTCAAATCCCTTATTTGAAGCGAACAGCAGTGTCACCTAAGTGCATTTTAATTGCTAGAAATGGCCGAAGCTGAAAGTAAATTTTCAGACATAAATTATGAAGGACTGCTCCGAGATTCCGCGAAGGCGTCGGTCCAAATATTCAGCCGAGCCCAATCTCAACCAAGATTACGTGTTTGCCCAACTATCTATTTTGTATTGCTTATAGGAGTTATGACATTGATCACTGTTTGTTATCTTCACTTTTCATGTAAATAATGTCGGTAGGGTATGAATCGTCCCCTGGTCATTTAATGGCGGACACTACTCCGTATGTGCTGATTACATCATTACATGTATATGGATAAGATCTAGGTAACTCCTATTCGGGTTTGGTCACGCCTACTGTTCAGGTGTTCAACCTACCCGGGGTTGAACTCGCGACTACAGGCACCTGAAGTATGGATACAACTTACCCCTGCCCTTTTTTTGATAAATTGTTGGTTTTTTTTTTTTGCGGCAAAAATTTCTCTGAAATGGTGTGGTTCCCTGCCTATCTCACCCTTCTTTCGATTTTTTTTTTGGTTGTTTTTTTTTTTTTTTTTTTTTGAAAATGAAATTCATATTTTTTGTAGATAGCACCAACGTGATGGCTGATATCAAAGGAAACTACGATTATGTGGATCCCGAGGAAGACGATCCGTTTGTAAGTGTGGAAACCTGCAAGGAGACGGACAAATCCGAACCACAGATGTTACGAAGCCTAATATTGGCTATAAATGGTAACGTATGAAATCGGAACACAACTTACAAAGAAGGTTGTATCGTTCTGTGTGATGTGTGTTAATATACATGTAAATAAGGGTTAAAAACGAAGGCAAGTTAATAGAAACATCTCGTACAAATTGTATATCACAAAGGAAGCATGATTGGCCATGATGTGAAATCTAACTCTAATGGTTAATATGTCCCTCGTTTATGTAAATAAGATAAAAATGTACACAGTACTCCAAGTATATTTTGGCAATATGTAAAGTATCAGACATCTATTATTTCAATAATTAATTAACAGTCATTCAGTAGTCATACTGTACATACGTGATTCAGACTGGTCAGGACCTTTGATGGGTCAAATATACTGTATATTGGGTAAGTTTTGCGCACTGGAAATGGTGTATTTTTGTGAATGAAAAATCGCGAAAAATAAAAGCGCAAACATTTTTATCTACATAAATGATTCACAAGTTAATGACATTGCACCAAAAATTAAAATCGCTAAATTTTCAGAGTACTTTTTCTGAGAAAAATTCACTAGATATGAAAAATAATCGATATATGGTACTCTGATGTCATTCAGAAAAAATTATCAACTTTGTATTATGATTATCATCATTATATCGAATTTGGAACATAGCTACATTTATTTTCCAGAAGATCTAAAAGATTCAACTGTTGAAGATTTCCATTATATACTTGCCAATAAGCAAGGGACCGAGCGAAATGATTTTCTGAGATGTGCAGAGACTCTTTTTGTAAGTAAACTACAAAAATCCAACGACATCGAATCACTCTCGAAACTTCTTTCCGTTAATGACGTCAAATTTAAGAAGGTTGTGCTAAGATCTATTCAGAAGTCATTGATGGAGGTATCGCTAAATGGAACAACTGTAGGTATCACGGACATATGTTTGAGAAGTATTGGACATCATTTACAAAAACATGACGAGGAGGAAGATTCGCTTGACAAGGCAATAGTAACCACACTTCCCCCTGTACTCAGAAGCTGTGCGATAGCTTCCATACTTCACTGTTGTTTCAGAAAAGAAAAGAAGGATTTATTCATCAGAATTAGTAAAAGTTGCGAAACAATAGAAAAAATATGGACCAGTGGGATTTCTAAGAAAAGATTAAAATCCATTGACCCTATAGTTTGCCAGATGGTTAAAGGCGCCATAGATCTTCTTGCAGCAATGGGAAAATTCAAATTTGGGAAACAGTTGAAAGAACTTTTTTTAAGTTTAAACGATTCATTTACTTCATCAGAACATGAAATGGCAATGATGAAGATTGGAACCAGTGGATCTGTTGTTGAACAATACATTGTTACAATGGGGATTCTAACAAAGGTACTAACATTTTTCTAACAAATAGCATTAATCTGAATCTTCTTCCTGAATGCGTAGGAGAGTGTTATCTATTACATCTGTTAAATGATCTCCTTTATTTCAGATGAAAACCGATCCCAGAAATATGTGCGACACGTTCAATCGTTTCTTGCAAACAATACTTCGCCAGAAGCACATTGAAAGGAAATGGATAGTCCCTGAGTTTCAGCAACTGGAGTATCTAATTATTTGTGGGGTTGCCTTCATAACAAGAAAATGTACGTAGTGCTCGAAAACATCTTATGTACATATGGCAACTAAAGGTAATAGATTGGTTATGCTGATGATTATGTCTTCTTTCAGTTTCTCAAATAGAAATGACGCATCTTCACAGTATCATCGATGTTTGCGCAGATGGTTTGGCAAACAATAGATTTACGGTCCCGGAGGAAGTATCAGACCTTGTCTTGTCTCTAAAGTCTAAAATTGTGCAACCAGTTACCTCTTGTTTAAACATATCAGAGGGAACCATGACTCAATTAGCAGAGTCGTACATTGAGAGAGTTCTTCCAGGGCTAGTTGTTCACAACCAGAACCGAAGAAGACTTCCAAAATTGTCTGATCATTCTCACTGGATGATTTCTGGTGGTCGCCTGTTCCTAAACCTCGCACAGATATCAATTTTGGTACCTGGAATAGCAAATACACAATTTAAAAAACTTCAAAATTGTATCGAAAATGAACAAAAAGTGAATGAATTTGAAATTCTCCACATTCTACAAAGACAAAAAACTCACTCCAATATCATGAAAATGCTTGCATTTAGCCCCCGAAACTGTCGTTTGCATTTTTACGTTCTTGAAAGTTTTCAAACAAATCTCATTGACAAACTTCTTCATGCAAGAAGGTGCCAAGAATTTCTGTCACAAGAATGGATAAACAGGCGGCTACTAGAGATTGCCAGTGCAATCGATTATCTCCATCGGAAGAAAATAATCCACAGGGACATTACCTTAAACGGTATCGCGATTAAGGAGCTCTCCACAGTGGAAGAGGAGAAAGCTGTTCTGTGCTCTCTTCATATGGCATGCACAAGTGACGATGAAATATCTGCCAACACTGGGCATATTGGAGGTAAATAAATCAATAAACTATAGACTTTTTATGTGACTTATTACATTATGCAATGCAGTGTCAAATTCATGGCAGTTAGTTTGAATAGCAACTCCTTTATCAAAATATGGAGGGCGGACTAGCACACTGACGTTTTACTGTGATTATGTACAATCATGTTCATGTTGATTCCTTGATATTGTTTTGAAATGTATAATGGACCTACAAGCAAATTGTCAAACATACACAGAATCGTGGATGAATCCACTTCTTAATACCATCGGTTAAAACCAATTCCTTTTCATTTATTCATTTATTTATTTATTCATTTATTCATTCAGACATTCATGGAGAATGCATTGCAACACGATGGTCAGCTCCAGAATCCATCTGGGAAGACAGATATGATTGTAAAACCGACACTTGGATGTTTGGTCATGTGATCCACGCAGTGCATACTTATGGTTGTGAGCCATACACTGAACTGTACAGTGAAACAACATATGACATCATAGCCAAAGTAGTATCCTGTGGGCTGAAACCTTACAAATGGCCATGCATTCCTCTTTCTTATCACGAATTAGCCTCCAGATGTCTGAATTTTTGCCCAACAGAAAGACCTGAAATGCATTTTATCTCTAATTATTTGAAGGAATTGAAGAATGAGAGGACACAATTGCGAAAATCTAGTAAATATGTTTAAATTTGAAAGGTCTGTCACGAGCACTGAAAACACCTAGTTAATGACTGCACAATGTCGTATAGTTATTTTGTTATCTATACTTCAGATTGTGACCATGAGCTCCCTAAGATATCTGAAAAACAAAGTGAAAGGGGGCATCAACCTGAACGGGTAAGAGAGAAAGACAGATGGTTTGAAATTATTTTACAACCACCAGCAACGTTTTATAGTTATGTTGATGACTCCCGCTGGCTCGAATATTTTGTATTCTAAATAATGATGTATTTAATTAATGAAGTAATGAGTGTTGTACAAATTGAGGATATATTAAATCGCTTTATTTTGTTTTCATCTTTTTTGAAACATATAAAGAAAATATGAAATGCAGAGAAAGGTTTGTAAAGTTTCTTTTATATTTTGAAGGGAATTCCTCTGATGGTGAAGAAAATGAAAGAAATGACTGGGGGTATGTTAAACAATGAGCATTTATCAGCCAGTCATTGCTGTGGATTTACATGGATAATGCGAGAATAAACCTTTCTTTGCTATTTGTTTACATAAAGTATTAATAGATAACTTTTGTTTACAATCATATCTCAAAAGACCAATCAACTTAAAAGGGAAAAAATTATCATTAAATTTAGAACGTCTTCACATTCTTTGAATATTGAAAAGGACAGGCACAATAATGTTTTAAGGACTGCGAGGCTTTGTAAATTATGTGATTATAATGATATAGAAGATGAGTTTCATTTTATCCTGAAATGTCCATTTTACAACGATTTGAGAAAAAAATATATTAAGGGTTTTTATTACACAAAACGAGGTGTCTTCAAATTAGTTAAGCTCCTTAGTGTAGACAATACTAGAGAACTCAATAACTTAGGAAAATTCTTAGTACAAGCCGTGAAAATACAAAGGTTAGCGTTGCAAGTCAATAATGTAATTATAGTATTTTTCTAAGAAGATGTACATCTCATAATGTGATTACATGTATATTATTTCATATTTGAAATTTCTTCTCCTTCTATCTTCTCCTGTCCACTCACCTGTTGTTTATCTTATACAATTAGATATATTGTGTATATACATGTACATGTATTAGATGTATTCCGATGAGCTATATAACTCAAGGACAATAAAGAATTGAATTGAATATATAATCATTTAATTGCTTTTAATGTCGGTCTAATTACATTGCAGATAAGAGAGAAACTTACTTCGAAATGAAAAGACGGGTTCCACAAAGTCCCAATCCTGATTATGCACCTCTGTCAATGACTCTGTGTCTTGGAGACATTCAATCTAAAGATGAACCCAAAATTATCCGAAAGGTAATGGATCAGTATCGTACTAAAAATTCCTAAATTAAGAATTACTGCGTTCCTATTCATTCGTTGTCATCCTTCTCAAGATATTCTAAGTCTTCTAACAGGATTAGAATCTATAAAGCTAAGACCTTTACATGAACACTAATCATATCATAAGAAGTTTAGAAATTCAAACGTTCAAAAATTTGTTTAAAAATGTTTTATTTTTATCATATATAGAAGTTAACAATATCATTTCATTCGAAAGATTTTTATCACCCAAATGAATACATGTATATACCATAAAGTGTAATTTATGTTTCTAATCTTAGACTAATGTTTGATAATCGATAAACCCTTATACTGTGCAATACTGATTTTATAGGAATTTTTGTTCAGAATGATGAAATACATTTTGTATATGCTTACACTGTTTTCATCATTGAAAATTGGTATTAAATATGTTGATGAAAATACATTCTAATTGCTCAAGAGATTTGAAGTTGAAGTGGAGGAAGAAGTAACTGTGGAATTTCATAACAAAACACTTCCTAAAATGAGCAAGGATTTTGCAGAGAAGATGAGTATCACAAGTTGGCCGCCTGTAAAACGGTCTCGAACACTACAAGGCGTAAACATTACAGTGGTGAGAACAACATACAACATTTAAAAAAAAAATCATCAACCGATCTCATAGTTTTTATTTATTTCTCACCATTATGCAAGCACTTATAACAAAAAAAATTACTCCAACAGAAATATAGCTTCCCGACGTCAACAAATATAATGGAGTTGGCTTCATCCTGCAGTGTCCAGGAAAACTTTGATAGAGCCCTTCATATTGTTCTTCAAGTTGCATGCCTCGTAGAAAGGATGCACGATAAACGTTGGATTATAGTGGACATCACTGGAAAATACGTGTATATACAGGAGGACAACGATTATAAGGTATACGTGGAATCTGATGTCTTAAGTAACTTCTCACCATATCATATCAATTACATGACTGTATATGTTATTTGAGAAAAGTCGCTGTATTTGCGAAGATAAAACTTGAAGACATACATTGTACATTTCTCTACATTGTGTTGTCCGATTAATGGTACATATTTTCATCTACAACATATATATATTTACATTCAAAGAATCTTTTCTCATATTTCTTTGAAATTGACATTGCTTTCATCTGCGACATGTTGCAAATTAGTTTGGTCCGGTTTTTTAGTACCACCTGTCTTATTAATCATTACCAAATTGGAGCGTCATCAAGATCAAAGGGTGCTTAGGCTGGAACAGCGTAACGAATGGGTCAACCATATGATATTTAGTTGTTTTTTAATACAAAAATATAAACAATAAGATGTAAATCTTAAATACGGTACCAATTTTGATGCACCAGATGCGCATTTCGACAAATAATGTCTCTTTAGTGATGCTCAACCGAAATTTTTGAAATCCGAAATAACAATGAAGTTTTAGGGCTATTATAGGGGAAAACAGTGTGCCAAAAAAGTGGAGTCAAATTCGTCTAAGGATAAGAGTTATGCGTGAGGGAGATAATCCTTAATTTTGAAATGAATTTCTAAATTTTATAACAGCAATTAAATATATATCCGTATTTTCAAGCCAGCAACGAAGTACTTAGCTACTGGGCTGTAGAGGCCCTCGGGAACAAAGATGTCTTTCTTTGTTGTTTCATTGGGTAATGAACGTAGCAGTCATTGCAGGAAAAAATTACGTAATTTTTTTCTGCAATGCTTGAAGGCATTTTATTGTTTAATTCTGACTTGAATTATTATGATGTGACGAAAATGATAAAACTATAAAGACATAATTTTTCATCGACATATATTTAAATCAATTTATACATTTTTTTCTTCGAGAAGTTTTGAGTTAAGAATTGCAGAGTGAGCAAGATACAGAATACAATTTAAAGGGGAAGGCAACTCAAAAATATTTTACATGATAAATGATAGGATTATTGATATGATAAAAAAATTGTCATTCTATTCTGTCGATAAACGGTTTAGATAAGCTTCAGTACTCATTTGAAATTCCCGCTATCTTATAGAGGATGCCACGATGTGGAACTCTTTTGTATTCAAGACCACAAAAATTAATAATTTTAACGTCATACCGTCTGTTCCGGTTTTTATGAGATTCTAATATTATTAAAGATGTGCATGTCGTAGATCTTACGAGTAAATAGGCTGATACCTTCCCGTCAAGCAGTTAATTACACTGATGCGGAAAGGGAGACGTGAAAAAAAATTCTCGAAATTCCTGACCCAACCAAGTCATCTGAAAAGAAAAGACTATGTAAACTGTGGATCCCTCATTTGCGTAATGACAAGTTGAGGTTTCAGACATTTGTATGAAGAAACTTGTACCGTCTGTCTGGTCTGCGACTCGATTGAACGTCTTTTCTTTATCCTCATGCGAAAGAACGGCGTGCTCAAATATATACGGTTCCAAACTTAACTGTTCGTGACTTGGCATGTTTATAGTGCTGCTGATGAAATAAACCGGAACCGACGGTGTGACGTCATAAATTAAAATTCAATGGCTGCTCTCCTAGCAGCGGGTAATTTAAAATATATGATAAATTAATATTAATTTAATCGTTGAGTAAGGATTTTTGTTGTGAAAGGTTGTCAATTACGATATCAATAAGTTAAGACTTTATTCATAAAAGCAACGATGTGGGTAGGGTTGCCTTTCCCTTTAATCTGAATTAAACCCATCCTAATACAGTAAAACTCTGATATAGCGAATTTCTGGAGATCCTCTATAAAAATTCACTATAAGCGTAATTCGCTATATGTTTATAGCGAATTCTTAATTCAAATATAACGAATTCGTTATAAAACTGATTTGTTCTACATGTATATCAGTTCTCTAAGAAAGCAGCAATCGATATACTTGCGTTTGCATTGTCTTTAAAAGAAATGAAGCCTATATATATTTTCGAGAAGAAATATTTTTATACAAGAAATATACACGTTGATTTATATATGATAATTTATCTTGATGGATTATTAAGTCATGCAAGAACATGTCGAAAGAGAAATGTCAACAAAATTTTACACAATACATACATGTACAGTCTATTGCAATTGACATTTACTTGTAAAGGAGTGTACGATAAAATAAATGCAATCAAACTTCAAATTTAATTAACGAGAATAGTAAACAATACCGACAATACATTTCCTAAACGTATGTGTAAGTATTGTTTTGCGTTAACAACCTTTTTAAAAAAAAATACGAACATAAATTTTGTAATAAGTGTGGATCCTTTATGTCAATGGAAAGCGATTGTTAAAATCACAAAGAGATTAAAATGAAAAAAATAAATTCGTTATAAAAGGTGATTTTTACGTTCATTTTTAATTCAAGGGGAATAGGAATTCACTTCGTTATATCCGTAAATTCGCTATATCCGTGTTCGTTATAAACGCAGATTTTTATATAGAATATATAAAGAATTTGCCGGGGAAATCGTTTTCACTTCGCTATAGCCGCAATTTCGCTATATCCGTGTTCGCTATATTCGAGTTTTACTGTATAGCATTCGTATGATTTTCATATCCGTGTTGCACAAACACCTTTCAAGTCATAAAAATGAATTGAATAATAATACATTTAGGCGTGCGAGTTACGAATAGGACGAATGGTGAGACTACCGCTTGATAATGACAGCGTAATGTCCAGTAGAAATCTCGAGGATATCATACATTGGTATGTATACATAGAAAACTCGAGGATATCATACATTGGTATGTATACATAGAAAACTCGAGGATATCATACATTGGTATGTATACATAGAAAACTCGAGGATATCATATTTTGGTATGTATACATAGAAAAATCGAGGATATCATATTTTGGTATGTATACATAGAAAAATCGAGGATATCAGACATTGGTATGTATACATAGAAAACTCGAGGATATCATACATCGATATGTATACATAGAAAACTCGAGGATATCATACATTGGTATGTATACATAGAAAACTCGAGGATATCATATTTTGGTATGTATACATTGAAAACTCGAGGATATCATACATTGGTATGTATACATTGAAAACTCGAGGATATCATATATTGGTATGTATACATTGAATACTCGAGGATATCATACATTGGTATGTATACATTGAATACTCGAGGATATCAGACATTGATATCTATACATAGAAAACTCGAGGATATCATACATTGATATGTATACATAGAAAACTCGAGGATATCAGACATTGGTATGTATACATAGAAAACTCGAGGAAATCATACATTGGTATGTATATATTGAAAACTCGAGGATATCATATATTGGTATGTATACATAGAAAACTCGAGGATATCATACATTGGTATGTATACATTGAATACTCGAGGGTATCATACATTAGTATGTAAACAGAAAACTCGAGGATATCATATATTGGTACATATATGTATACATAGAAAACTCGAGGATATCATACATTGGTATGTATACATAGAAAACTCGAGGATATCAGACATTGGTATGTATACATAGAAATCTCGAGGATATCATACATTGGTATATATACATAGAAAACTCGAAGATATCATACATTGGTATGTATACATAGAAAACTCGAGAATATCATATTTTGGTATGTATACATAGAAAACTCGAGGATATCATATTTTGGTATGTATACATAGAAAAATCGAGGATATCAGACATTGGTATGTATACATAGAAAACTCGAGGATATCATACATTGATATGTATACATAGAAAACTCGAGGATATCATACATTGGTATGTATACATAGAAAACTCGAGGATATCATACATTGGTATGTATACATAGAAAACTCGAGGATATCATATTTTGGTATGTATACATAGAAAACTCGAGGATATCATATTTTGGTATGTATACATAGAAAACTCGAGGATATCAGACATTGGTATGTATACATAGAAAACTCGAGGATATCATACATTGGTATGTATACATAGAAAACTCGAGGATATCATACATTGGTATGTATACATAGAAAACTCGAGGATATCATACATTGGTATGTATACATAGAAAACTCGAGGATATCATATTTTGGTATGTATACATAGAAAACTCGAGGATATCAGACATTGGTATGTATACATAGAAAACTCGAGGATATCAGACATTGGTATGTATACATAAAAAACTCGAGGATATCATACATTGATATGTATACATAGAAAACTCGAGGATATCATACATTGATATGTATACATAGAAAACTCGAGGATATCATACATTGGTATGTATACATAGAAAACTCGAGGATATCAGACATTGGTATGTATACATAGAAAACTCGAGGATATCATATTTTGGTATGTATACATTGACAACTCGAGGATATCATACATTGGTATGTATACATTGAAAACTCGAGGATATCATATATTGGTATGTATACAGTGAATACTCGAGGATATCATACATTGGTATGTATACATTGAATACTCGAGGATATCAGACATTGATATCTATACATAGAAAACTCGAGGATATCATACATTGATATGTATACATAGAAAACTCGAGGATATCAGACATTGGTATGTATACATAGAAAACTCGAGGAAATCATACATTGGTATGTATATATTGAAAACTCGAGGATATCATATATTGGTATGTATACATAGAAAACTCGAGGATATCATACATTGATATGTATACATAGAAAACTCGAGGATATCATACATTGATATGTATACATAGAAAACTCGAGGATATCATACATTGGTACGTATACATAGAAAACTCGAGGATATCATACATTGGTATGTATACATTGAATACTCGAGGATATCATACATTGGTATGTAAACAGAAAACTCGAGGATATCATACATTGGTATGTATACATAGAAAACTCGAGGATATCATACATTGGTATGTATACATAGAAAACTCGAGGATATCAGACATTGGTATGTATACATAGAAATCTCGAGGATATCATACATTGGTATATATACATAGAAAACTCGAAGATATCATACATTGGTATGTATACATAGAAAACTCGAGAATATCATATTTTGGTATGTATACATAGAAAACTCGAGGATATCATATTTTGGTATGTATACATAGAAAAATCGAGGATATCAGACATTGGTATGTATACATAGAAAACTCGAGGATATCATACATTGATATGTATACATAGAAAACTCGAGGATATCATACATTGGTATGTATACATAGAAAACTCGAGGATATCATACATTGGTATGTATACATAGAAAACTCGAGGATATCATATTTTGGTATGTATACATAGAAAACTCGAGGATATCATATTTTGGTATGTATACATAGAAAACTCGAGGATATCAGACATTGGTATGTATACATAGAAAACTCGAGGATATCATACATTGGTATGTATACATAGAAAACTCGAGGATATCATACATTGGTATGTATACATAGAAAACTCGAGGATATCATACATTGGTATGTATACATAGAAAACTCGAGGATATCATATTTTGGTATGTATACATAGAAAACTCGAGGATATCAGACATTGGTATGTATACATAGAAAACTCGAGGATATCAGACATTGGTATGTATACATAAAAAACTCGAGGATATCATACATTGATATGTATACATAGAAAACTCGAGGATATCATACATTGATATGTATACATAGAAAACTCGAGGATATCATACATTGGTATGTATACATAGAAAACTCGAGGATATCAGACATTGGTATGTATACATAGAAAACTCGAGGATATCATATTTTGGTATGTATACATTGACAACTCGAGGATATCATACATTGGTATGTATACATTGAAAACTCGAGGATATCATATATTGGTATGTATACAGTGAATACTCGAGGATATCATACATTGGTATGTATACATTGAATACTCGAGGATATCAGACATTGATATCTATACATAGAAAACTCGAGGATATCATACATTGATATGTATACATAGAAAACTCGAGGATATCAGACATTGGTATGTATACATAGAAAACTCGAGGAAATCATACATTGGTATGTATATATTGAAAACTCGAGGATATCATATATTGGTATGTATACATAGAAAACTCGAGGATATCATACATTGATATGTATACATAGAAAACTCGAGGATATCATACATTGATATGTATACATAGAAAACTCGAGGATATCATACATTGGTACGTATACATAGAAAACTCGAGGATATCATACATTGGTATGTATACATTGAATACTCGAGGATATCATACATTGGTATGTAAACAGAAAACTCGAGGATATCATACATTGGTATGTATACATAGAAAACTCGAGGATATCATACATTGGTATGTATACATAGAAAACTCGAGGATATCAGACATTGGTATGTATACATAGAAAACTCGAGGAAATCATACATTGGTATGTATATATTGAAAACTCGAGGATATCATATATTGGTATGTATACATAGAAAACTCGAGGATATCATACATTGATATGTATACATAGAAAACTCGAGGATATCAGACATTGGTATGTATACATAGAAAACTCGAGGATATCATACATTGGTATGTATACATAGAAAACTCGAGGATATCAGACATTGGTATGTATACATAGAAAACTCGAGGATATCATACATTGGTATACATTGAATACTCGAGGATATTATACATTGGTATGTATACAATGAAAACTCGAGGATATTATACATGTATATTAGTATGCATACAGATGTACTTTGAAAACTCAAAGATTTTATATATTGGTATTTAAATATTAAAATTTGAAGGATTTTATATATTGGTATATAAACATTAATAAATCAAGGAGTTTTTTAATATTGGTATGTATACATTGAAAATTCGAGGATATTATATAATGGTATGTATACGCCGAGAACTCGAGGATTTTATATTTTGGTATAAAAGCATTAAAAATGTGAGGATTTGATATATTGGTACGTAAACTTTAAAAATTCAAGGATTTTTTTTATATTGGTATGTAAACATTAAAAATTCAAGGATTTTTTTTTATATTGGTACATGTATACATTGAAAACTCGATGATATTACAGATTGGTATATATCTTGTTTCAGTTATATTTCACATTACTCATTAAAGTTTTAAAAGCATGCACCAAGGTTATATGTTCCTATCTGATAGGGTATTGTCAGGTTAACTTCATACAAATACATCATAACATCAAATTAAATTATAGAAAATCATGACATATACGATCAGATCAAATGCAGATTGAAAGTAGAATATAAAAATGTTCTTCATTTAGGGTATATTTGTTGGTATTTAAGTCACGTTTATAAAGTTTTTAAAAAAAATATTCATGAGCAAGTATTACATTTTGAATATAGGCTACCCATAGAAGTTATAGGACATGGCGAACTTTCAACAGGAAGTGACGTTTATACGATGGCTATGCTCTTTTACGAGTTCTTTATGGCAATCTCTGGAAATGATCGCTTGCAGAGTATACCATTTTCTTACAAACACAGGTCTCAGGTAGGTTTCTTTCAATGTTGATCGTGGATATGTTCACGAATGCCTAGTAATGTATGTAGCTAAATATTTTCAAAAACACTTTATTTTATTTACAAATATTTCCATTTCCATTGTTTTTTTCTGTGATATCTTTACAAAGCAATGATAGATTTTTCCTCATGAATGCGAAGTTGTAAACAATGCGCGTATGAATCTTGATAAATATAGCACGTCTATTTCAATGGGTGGGAATTCTGGCAGAAATGAAAGTAGAATGTAAATATACGAAATGAATTTTGAAAATACAAGAAGTATGATCTGCAGCGCTTCACACTAGGCCTAGCATATTTTTCACGAAGCGAATTTGCCAGCATAGAGTGTTGCGATTCATACTCTCATGTATTTTCAAAAATAAAATTTATTTCACAACTAACATGATGTATTCTTGTGTATTGAACAAGACTAAGAAGACGGCCAAGCTCCATCAGATGGGAGATTTTATGTTTTATTTAAAGACTTTTCTATATACCATAGGTTTTGGGTCATTTACATGACGGCCATTTCCCTGACAAACCACCAGCCTGTCCACTGTGGTTATATGATGAAGTCATGAAACCATGCTGGGACCAAGACAGGACATGTAGACCGACGGCTTCAGATGTAGTCAAGAGGATCAAAACAAGAAGGTAAAATCGTGTACCTCCTTAATCTACAACCTCACAAAGGTCGTAATCATGTTATTCCATTCCAAATCGAAGAAATAGAAATTCAAAATCTGTGAGATTCTAATAACGTTAATGATAAAACATTTGTAACTCTTGTATACAGGATATCACAGTTATGTGACGCTATTTCACATTGTCGTCCTATGTTAAAGATAATCATACATCATATACATAGAAGATAAAGACGCAACAGTGTTGAACGGTCCACAGGGGATGCTGATCCCTCCTCGTCCCACGTCTAGTGTTTTCTGGGGATGATGATCCCTCCTCGTCCCACGTCTAGTGTTTTCTGGGGATGCTGATCCCTCCTCGTCCCACGTCTAGTGTTTTCTGGGGATGCTGATCCCTCCTCGTCCCACGTCTAGTGTTTTCTGGGGATGATGATCCGTCCTCGTCCCACGTCTAGTGTTTTCTGGGGATGATGATCCCTCCTCGTCCCACGTCTAGTGTTTTCTGGGCTCCGTGTTTGACCTGTTCTTAGTTGTGTATTCTTTATAGAATTATGTGATGATCACTCTTCGTTATCTTCATCCTTTCCACGTTGTACTTACGATCTTTGACAAAACGGAATATCGGTACAGGTACAACACATGCAATCTAACAGAGATACAAATTAAAATAGTTGCAAAGATATGTAAATTTTAAACTGTCATGTGTGTAGGATTGATATTATGAATTATATGGAACGCCAAATTAACGTAAACTCAAATTATTGAAGACATTTTAATTATTTCAATGCGCAATAAATCAATTATTGTCTTCAATTAAATTTTCAATAATTCAGAGAAAGAGAGCAATTATTTAATAAGAGATATCCAAAATTGAATTAATGATCTGCTTAATTGAATTGTTGATCCCTTTATAAGAATTGATGCACCCATTAATTCCATATACAAAATCGGTGTAAATGATTTAAGATACCTTAAATTGAATCAAAGCTATCACCAAATCATATATATACCGAGCTCCAAATTAAATCATTTATACCGAACTCCAAATTAAATCATTATAAATAACGAGCTTCAAATTAAATCATTTATACAACACTCCAAATTTAATCATTCATACCGAGCTGCAAATTAAATTTTCCACCACATTGACGCGCATGTCAATTCAATTGGTAAGAGCAATATTTGATTCGATGCGCGCATCAATTTATTTAATGTACGCATCAAATCAATTATTGGGCGCAATGATTGAATTGATGATATTTTCAAGTAATTATAAATAGTTATTTGAGTTTATGCTAATTCGGAGCCCCATGGAATTAAGGCTATTCATTTCAGGTACTGTAAAAGGCTGAACAAGTCTCATACATATTCAAGTTTTTGTCATGTTCGAACTATTAAGTATCCAAGTTTCCGAAGACATTACTTTGTCAAGTTCCAGTTAAAGATATATGTAATTTAGAGGCACAAAATACTGAAACTATTGTATCTGTACACCGTGTCACCCCCCCCCCCTCCCTGTAGGTTTAGTGATATTTACTACATCACTGCCTTAAACACTATGTGGACCTTTTATGGCATCTCTTTAAATAACTGATATATTTACTATGAAATATGGATCATCGATTGAATTAATTATGAAAAACAATTATAGCTGTCATTTGAGAAAACCATAATTAAACGTATATGAATAGAATTAGCAAATTTCATTTGTCAAATGCCTAACATTCTCTTAATTTTGTTTTAAAAAGAAATGTTAATTAGTATCATACAAAATTACAGGAATCCATTAATCACGAACTATGTGAGAAGCACAAGTATTGATGCTGATATTTCCCTGAGGTATGACCGAATTGACAAGAGTACAGCTGAACCAGATTCACCGGAAGTCGGAGATCCCAGAGCTGGGTCCAGCGATGATGGATATATGTACGTTCTGCGACATAACTCTGCAGCAGAAACAGGGGAACCATCAGTCGGTGACGAATCCATAAACAAAACAGAATCTGATGAATCTGATGAATGTCAAGATGCTTATGACGACGTAGGAGTGATGGGAGATAATTCCACATCATCGATGTATGTCAACTGTTCCCCTAACAGAGTTTTATTAACTGTGGATACATCGGACAAGAGAAATAAGAAAAATCAAGATTATCAGAATGAACCAAGACAAGATCTTTTAGACTGTGCCCAAACACCTCCAGAGAGTTTAATACCCGTTCCAGACCGTGCACACAGACATGCAGGGGGTTTGATAGATGTTTCAGATTATCAACTCTTTTCTCCGATTGGTCAGCTTGGAGATCAAGCCGAACAGGAAATATCCTACGGAGATAATCCATATTACGAAAACGAAACCATGGTTTTCTCGGGAATGGACATGACTAATCCACAACCTTTCATAAGTAGGAAGCTCAATACTGGTCAACAACTCCCTCATTCCAGTGTAGGTGTGCCAATCCCTCATACTTGCAAGGAAAATCCTTTATTCCAAAGTGATACGTCCTCGTGTTATAGCAAACAGCACAATCCTATTAGGGAACCAAGCTGTGATATACAGTTACCCACCAGAGCTACCACAAACCAACAAGATGACTCATCTGATGAATCAGATATACGATTACCCACCAGAACTACCACAAACCAACAAGATGACTCATCTGATGAATCAGATTAGGAAACCGAAGATTATTTAATCACTCGATGGAGATATTATATTTATTGTTAGGCCGTTCTTGGCACACTGATTTTGACTATGTATAACTCCATTTACCTGATCAAGATATAGGGCTCACGCCGGGTGTGACCGATCGACAGGGGATGCTTACTCCTCCTAGGCACCTGATCCCACCTCTGGTATATCCAGGGCTCCGTGTTTGCCCCACTCTTTATTTTGTATTGCTTATAGGAGTTATGAGATAGATCACTGTTCGTTATCTTCGCCTTTCATTTACATTTCCAATGTATTTGCCTTTAATATCACTACAAATTGTAATGATAGCCATTTTCTCATGAATGCGCTGCAGCTGTAAACATCTTGATAGATTTAGTAGATCTATTTTAACGGTTGGGAATTCCGACAGAAGTGAAAGTAGACTGTAAATAAAAAAAAATAAAAAATAAACGACCCGTGGATGTAAGGTTAAGTATGCCGACGTGAAGCGTTGTATTCCATACCCTAGTGGATTTTCAAAATTCACTGAGTGTATTCTGCTCAATTTCTGTTGAAACCCATTGCTTCATTGGTTGTCATTTGTAAATATGAAAACACGCTAGGTGTGGTTTTTAGTTGCGCCTATCCAACGTTATCAAATCTAATAAATTATGCACATGTTGTGATCTCCATGATATTGAGGACGAATTTCATTTCATATTGAAATGTCCACTTTATAATGATTTGAGAGAAAACAAATTGAAAAAGCATTATTACTCTAAACCAAATGTTTTTAAATGAATTCAATTATTAACTACTAGAAATGTCAGCGATTTGTTAAAATTTGGAAAAA
Source organism: Ostrea edulis (assembly GCF_947568905.1). NCBI lineage: Eukaryota > Metazoa > Mollusca > Bivalvia > Ostreida > Ostreidae > Ostrea > Ostrea edulis. Next base: position 86,781,260 of record NC_079164.1, on the reverse strand, counting down.
AAAAATGTGAGTTCTGCAATATTATTAAGAAAATGTCACAATAATGTTCAATTTTTTACCTGTTTACTTTGTACGTTCACTCTCTTTCTCTCTCTGAATTGCCTACAATTATCATTGTGTTCAATTGTTACTCTGATGAGCCAGTTGGCCCAAAGAAATAAAGAAAATGAGAACACTCGCACGCTCACATACCCACACGCGCGCGCTCACACCCCCACCCATATATATATATACATACATACATATATATATATATATATATATATATATATATATATGTGTGTGTGTGTGTGTGTGTGTGTGTGTGTGTGTGTGTGTGTGTGTTTACCCAGCTCCCTATTTTGTATTGCCTATAGGAGTTACGAGATTGATCACTGTCCGTCATCTTCACCTTTCATCTAGTGTAGTAAATAACGCTTACATATTACTTATTTTATGCATTTCCTGCTATGTTTCCGACCTTCATCCCTCATTTAACAAGTCATTTCAACTTCTATAATCGTCATTAATAGATGACAATTGTCAACCAACAAGATGTATTCTGTTGTTAATCACTGCCAAGAAAGAAAAAAAAAGCTACGGGACTGGGTAAACCGGTTTCTCCAAACCGTATTTTGTATCATTATAAAAATGGAGAGCATATAGGTGAAATATTATTTGGTAAATAATATGTTTTATGTGATAATTTTTAACACTTGGCTAATTTGTTTAACCATGACTGTGTGTTCTGTACATATCATGTAATGTAGATTTATATTATGTAACCATTTATGTATTAATTTCATGTAAAGTAGATCTATATTATGTAACCATCTATGTATTAATTTTTGTAATGTAGTAGATCTGTGTTATGTAACCATCTATGTATTAATTTCTTGATCACAAGTGAAGTACGTGTATCTATTTCACACATTTTAGTTTATCAGAACCACGATCATCAGCAACCAATGAAATAATGATTGTCACGTGATATTGTCTTTGTGGCTGTCCAAGTGTAAGGAAGCATTGTTTTTGAGGAGGACAATTTTCCCTCCACCATTCCAATCTCACTTCCTTATAAAGAGAATTCCTCTCATTACCTATCTGTTTTCTTTCTTTTATGTTATTGAAGCAAATTTTAAGGTGTCACCTTATTTTTCTGTTTTATGATGTTTATATTAAAAAAAAATATTGGGGAGATCCCAATGTCATTCTTGTTTAGGCTGCCTGAGTTGTAGTTTTGATGCTCGGGGATCTCCCTATTCACTGTGTACGTGATTGGTGTAGCGTGGGGTATGTGAATTCCTAGCGAAGAAAGTAGGTCAATAAGTTTTCAAAGCTATTATAGGTTGTAAAGAAGTTTTCAACTTCTACAATCGTCATTCATAAATGATAATTTTCAACCAACAATATGTATTCTGTTGTTAATCACTGTCAAGAAAAATTACAACGCTGCGGGGCTGAGTAAACTGGTTTCATCAAACAATATATTGTTTTATTATAGAAATTGAGAGGATAAACATGTTATTATTTGAATACAAGACATGATGCAAAGGTAACGTACGTATTGCGGATCAGCTCATCGAATGAATAGGGCGTATTCTAATTTACTCCTGAGTAAACATATCCAATCCAAAAAGAATGAACATACATCTTTTACCATCTTAAGGGATATTATATAAATCTGTTTTGTACTGAGGAAGGGAAGGGTCGTCCCGGAAATTTGACATTGATTTGTTCTTGTCGGTCATTTTAGTGCGTTGCATCTATTGCATGCACATGACATCTATCCAATTTAGTACACTGTCGAGGAATAGGAAGATATCTTGGGGTAATTTATCTCATATTGTAAGATGACTGTAGGAGTCTCAGGGATGAGGATCATAGTTTTGTTTTAAGAATACATGCATATGTATTTATGTTTCAAAAACTTACAATATCAGATGATAATGCATAAAAATATCCCCTGACTCATGTTGCATTGCCAATAAATTCCGTGAATATTTCTTTTCTATGAAATGAATGTGATGCATATACCGTAAAAATGTATATTATTTGTAAATGTTGGCATAGAACATGGGGAATATCTATCTAACTCAAGACACAGGCATAATAATGGATACCAGCAACAAAATTAATTGACCATAATGACCATGAGTTTCTTTTTGACCTTCACCTTAGATTTCTCAATTTACTCCGAACGCATTCTTTAGAACATTGTATAGAAATGCCGATGTTAATATTGGGAGCACCACAAACAACATGGCGGAATCGTAGCCTAATCAAGCTGCATGTCCATACAGGTTTAAAAATAAAGCAATACCAAAGAGTTGAAACCTGCTGCTAGGGTGGAACCACAATAGGAGTTACATTAAAAATTTTACCTGGGAAAAACTTTCAAACCCTTTGTTTGTTTTTTTTTTTTTTTAAATATGGACCATAGAGTTATGATGGGGGCTAGAACCAGTGATAAAATTTTAAAATATTGTATGATGCATGAATATCGAGGAATATAGGGCATCCCTATGTTGTGTGATTGAAATTGGGTTAAGTCATGACCCAGTTGGCATAGCTGAGGTCATTCATGAGTTTAAAATTGTTGTTAGAATTAAGAGGGTATTAAAAAAAAAAGAACAGGAGGACAAGATAGACTCGCTTGAGTGTTGTGGTCCATTAGCAAATTTCTCGTTTGTGCCTTTAAAATGCGTTTTCTGGTTTGTTCGTTTTACGTCTGAAAAAAGTGGTTTGAGCATATTTTATTGTAAATGAATTTACAAAGGGATTGAGCACAGGTTCTTAAAATTTAGAACGCTCTCTCTCATATACATGTATATATATAGCAATCTATTTTGAAAAAAAAAATTGCATTTGAAAAGGATCTGCTGTGTATGGCAATTCCTAAGCATATGTACTGTAAACTTACAACAAGGTGAACTTGGAAGGGCTGTTTTTAGTGTGTAATTTTTAGATTCATGACGCAGATACTTATGAATTATTGATGGATATTGAATTCATGTTTAGTTGCTATTTAAATGTCCATTAAAACCTCTCATAAGCAGTAAAAAGTTGAATGTGTATTTTCAAATTTCAAAGGATTCTCATTTCAATATTTTGAAACTTTCGATCTAATGTATATCATTTACATGTCGTCTGACACGGGATATTATTCTTTATATAAAGGTTTTAAAGTTTACTAGCTGTCTTTGGCACTCTTTCCTATTCACTTTCTTTTTTTCACTTCTACAGTGCACATTGATACTTCGTTACTAGCTTGAAAATACGGATGTATATTTAATTGCTGTTATAAAATTTAGAAATTCATTTCAAAATTAAGGATTATCTCCCTCACGCATAGCTCTTATCCTTAGACGAATTTGACTCCACTTTTTTGGCACACTGTTTTCCCCTATAATAGCTCTAAACTTCATTGTTATTTCGGATTTCAAAAATTTCGGTTGAGCATCACTAAAGAGACATTATTTGTCGAAATGTGCATCTGGTGCATCAAAATTGGTACCGTATAAGTTTTATATTGATCTAAAATGTAGGTCATTATGAATAAAATGATGAATAAGAAAATAGATAAATGTTCAAAATGATGAATGAGAATGTAGATAAATGTTATATATATATATATATATATATACAGTGTATATATATATAAAGCACTAAATAATCACTAGGTACTGAAAATTTTCGCCTCAGTCCGGGGTCGAACCAGCGACGTACGGCACCCACCGCCTAGCAAGATTGTCAAACCAGTGCGTAAGTCCACTCGGCCACAACGACTTCCCTATATATATATTATAAACACCACTGAAGGAGACTGGTAACAGGGTTGAAATATATATATACATGCACACACACACACACACACACACACACACACACACACACACACACACACATATATATATATATATATTATATATATATATATATAGTTAGTGTGTGTGTTATATTGTAATCAGCGAAGAACAGGTTTACTGGAAGAGTTTCGTCTATTATGGCTACAGAAAGTCGTGTTTCTAAATGTATTACTAGTCTTAGAGTTCCTATCTTGATAATAGATGAGGACCCAAGTCTATATAGTCTATTTACTGGGCGAGTGTAAACCCAAAATTTACAAGATGACAACTACACATTGATGAAAATATTCACACACAAAACAGGCCACCCCATGACGCCCCATTTTTTTAAATTACGGATTTGCTAGGTACAAAATGTTATTTTTGGTATCGCACATGTCAAACGATAATGTTGTCGATATCCAAACTACACAGTGGTTTCGTTAATGCTTATATCGCTCTACCTCCAAATCTAATTGCTACCGAGAAATTAATGAGTTAAATCAGTCAAAGGGAGTTAACATGTTCTTTAGGTCACACCAGACCATCCTTCATTTCCACCAACACTTCAGGAACAATATAATGCGACATATAATACTTTATTCGTACTTTTCCTTTTGTGATTTAAATGTCATTCATACAAAGAAATAAAATTACAGCGGAACTGAATACTGCGAAAGGCAACACACAATTCAGTGGTTTTCCAGAAGGTATTTTATATGGGCCTGAAATAACTTTCACCCCCGAAACGCTGATATTTACAATGATGTCAGGTTGATTTAAACTTATCATTTATACACTCATACCCCCGTTGTCACCTGACACAAAACGAAAGAGGAAGTGCATTCTAAAATCGGAGCTAGCGCTAAAACCTAAACCAGTTATACGAGTGTCTTTTTAAAGATGGACTTGACGTAATAAGCGGTCTACAATTACGGTAAGCAATACCATTGTTTAGATCCACTGTGTGTCTTATAAAGTTACATGTGTCCGGAATTGGCCTGGTGTCAAACCGAAGTACCGCTAGCGATTTTAAAGGTTTTATAATATTTTATAATAAACTCTTATTCTCAAGTTATTTCCACCATACCCTCCCGGACTAGCTAGGTTAAGGCTACTCTACGTTTATCAAATTCTTAGGAAAAGGTGAGTAGATGCACAGTAGAGTTTGAATAGTATTTTGCTGAAATATAGCCTTATTGTTGAAAAATTCTTTTAAAGTACTCCTGGTTTTAGTAAATTACGGTGGTCAGTAAAAGACATGTATTGGAGATTTTTTTTAAATCGTGATCAAAAAATGATAAAAGAAAATTCATGGCCACGAAAAATAATAATCTGAAACGAGTTTTACCATGATTCACATTCATTTGCATAACTTACAGTTCTAATATGAATTTAGTGGACATGTAATGACTGTTTAATGTATATTATAATTATATAATCGATGGTATGACACCAAGAAGGGATCTACATGTACCCGGTACCTATGAGGCTCGTTACAATAATAGGGTTCGAAGGTACCTATCTATATCAATGAAGAAAATGTATAATAGTTAATACAATAATTTATTGATAGTATCAGAAACACAAGTATAGTCAGATCGGTAAAGTTGTCTACTAGTAACCAGCTACTAGTAACTGGCTACTTAAAATAAGAAAAGTTGGCTACTAGTAGCCAGCTACTTGAACCAGGAAAAGTTAGCTACTAGTAGCCAGTTACTAGTAGCCAGCTACTAAAAGTAAGAAAAGTTAGCTACTCGTAGCCAGCTACTACAAAATATAAAAGTTATAATTACTGATAGCTCGCTACCAGATAATGGTTAATGAGTTTGAAAATTATTATCTATCAGATTTATTTCTAAAGAGGACGAGGAGTCGTATGAAATTTCATGCTCAATTATCCCCAATTACATAACGTTGCAAAGCAAAATACGAATACACTTTTTCAACTGAGTGTTTACTTTAAAAGTGATAAAGATTGAATTCAGACTTTCAATCATTTGATATACCATCCATTTTGAGATATCTGCTACTTTTACAATTTGATTCGAGTTACCCTGAAATTTCAACATAAGTGTGAATACTACGGAAGCCCATTAGTGCAAACCAAAACTAAATAAAAAACGAAATTATTATATAAAAAACGAAATTATTATTTAAAATACGAAATTATTATATAAAATACGAAATTATTAAATAAGAAAAGGAACGTACTGTACTGATGCGAACTGATGCATGTAAGTCATTAATTCTACATGACACGGCAAAGTATTCAATACTTGGCATAAACGAAGGCCACCTGGCACCAGTTTTAGCAGCCACACTGGTACACACCGTATCACACCACCGAAACTTAATTAGTGTAAAATCAAGTGATTGTTGAGGTACCTGACTGATGGGAGCCATATATTTTCTTACTTATACACGGTCAGCTAGCCTATGATATCACACCACTCTACACAAACATGCAATTTGAGGAATTAATGACTGCAGTAGAAACATACTACAGTAAATCGGACAAATCTGTCTATGCAATAAATACATCATTCACTGGCGATCTGAGCCTTCTCTTCAGATTAATTTTGGGAAATAATACTTTTAAATTTAATTCAAAAGTTTATAAACAGATATTTGGATGTGTTATAAGGGTCTAAATGCTCCCCATCTGTATGCGATATCCGACTACATCAGATAACCAAGGATTTCCAGGTAAACATCGCATAACGTACCAAGTGTGTTATCATGACGATGGCTTTGTTTTATTATGTTCATGGTGAAGAAAAAGAAATCCGGCCATGATTTATTCGCTATAGCAAATTCTGCTCATCAACTGCTTAAATTCACGTGTGAAATATCTGTAAATAAAATGCATTTCTTGGGCAGTACGGTGTATAAAGGAAAATGATTTGAGGCAACTCGCATTCTAGATTTGAAAACGTACATCAAACCTACAAATTGGAACGAAAAAGTGCACATAATCCTTCAGTTTATAAGGGATTTATAAAAGGTGAAACTATTTGCCATATTTACTGGTAAATTAGCCGACGAATATACCACTTTATCTTAGAATGTAAATTACTATACGCTCTACGGAAAGAATTTTGGGTTCCTAGATATTGTCATGTACCAAATACACTGAAATGTAGAGAGTTAATGACAACATGAAACCTAAAACAGTTTTTAAAAAAACAACTATGTATATCCATATGTTAGTCTGCTGTCCTTCCTAAGATGTATATATATTAAATTATATGCATTATGTCCTCCACCTTTATTTTGAGCTAATGCACATACATGTGTATGTATTAGTTATATACTTGTACCTTTGGCAATGTTGTTTAAATACTAACTTATATATTTATGTACCTCGTGTACCATTGTATGAATGATTTGAGTGAATAAATTAATTGAATTGATTGAAGAAATTCTTAAAGATTTCAAATCAAACCCTCTAAAGAGGGGCTATAGTGATAATTAAATCAATAAAAAAAGTACAAGTACTAGTGGTACTTGATAACTACGATCGAGCCACCTCTGTTATCGGGTGTAAATAAAAGCAAAAAACCGGGTATACCCCTTGTTTTTATCACCAAATACAACCCATAAAGCAAAAGCTTTTAAATTAACGACACATCCTCCAGAGAGACAAAGACGTTTTCTCTGTTCTACATTGTACCTATAGTGTGGTTCATACCAACGCAATAAAAATTTAAGGGATATGCTCACACCTTCATTTCAGAATAATCAACCTGCATGATAATTGTGAAGTGCAAATAGACTTCTGATGAGGCGGATCTGCATGCAGCTAAACTTCAATCTATCGATCAATCCAATCAATTTGCTCAATTTTCACACCGCCGAAACACTTAATTAGTGTAGAGTCAAGTGATTGTTGAGTTATGTGGCTGATGGGAGCCATATATATTCTTACTAGATTTATGGGGGCTAGTGTTGAAGTAATTTTGGAGAAATCTTGTAATCCGATACACGAGGTTTGGGACCTTTCAGGGAACATAGTAGATAAACGTGTAGTGAATGGATAAGTTGGCTAATTTGTAATGTCATTAGATTTCTGTAAAACTCCATTGGCGATGATGAAATCGCAGTAAATCAAAGAATTAGGAGCCATGTTTCCTTCCTTGTTAAGCTCCACTGACACACACACACACACATTATATTCACAAAAACTGTTCTTAATTTCGTTTTTTATTTAATAATTTCGTTTTTTATTTAGTTTTCATTTTTTATTTAATAATTTCGTTTTTTATTTAATTTTGGGTTTTTTATATATTAATTACGTTTTTTATTTAATATTTTCGTTTTTATTTATTAATTTCGTTTTTTATTTAATAATTTCGTTTTTTATATAATAATTTCGTTTTTTATTTAGTTTTCGTTTTTTATATAATAATTTCGTTTTTTATTTAATAATTTCGTTTTTTATTTAGTTTTTGGCTTGCACTAATGGGCTTCCGTAGAATACCGTAAGAAACTTTATGTTTGTATTAGATATCTGACGAATTTACGACTATACATATGATAAGAAGTGATAGAGGTTGTTTTGGTACGCCACGAATTTTCAGATATCGCTCTTTAGGAAATCAGTTACTTATACATTTTGATTATCGGTACAATGAAATTTCAAGATCCGTGTGAATACCTTAAAGAACTCCGTGTTTATCTTATATATTTAACTAACTTCCAACGATACGTATGGCGAATAGTGATATTGTGTATCGTGATATGTCATCAATTTTCAAATATCACGCTTAAGGAAGTCAGCTACACATACCTTTTGATGGCAGGTAAACTGAAATTTCAAGTTTTTCGAAAATATCTTAAGGAACTCTGAGATTGTATTAGATATCTGACTAATTTACAATTATTAAAGTGAAGAAGATTGATATTAGGTATCTTGACATGCCATAAATTTCCAGATATCACGCTTAAGGAAGTCAGCTACTTGTATCTTTTGACTCCTGGTATCCTGAAATTTCAGGTTTTTCATAAATATCTTAAAGAACTCTGTGCTTGTATTAGATATTTGACTAGTTTACAACTATTCATGTGAAGTGGAGTGGTACTAGGTATCTTTATATGCCATTAATTTTGAGATATCATGCTTAAGGAAGTCAGCTACTTATACCTTTTGATTGCAGGTAATCTGAAAATTAAAGATTTTAGAAAATATTTTAAGGAGCTCCGTATTTGTTTTATATATCTGATTAATTTAACAATGCACATATGACAAAATCTGATATCAGGTATCTTGATATGCCATCAATTTTTAGATATCACGCTTAAGGAAGTCAGCTACTTATACCTTTTGATTCCTGGTAACCTGAAATTTCAAGTTTTTCATAAATATCTTTAAGAACTCTATATTTGTATTAGATATCTGACTAATTTACAACTACCCACGTGAAGAGGTGTGATATTAGGTAAATTGATATGCCAACAATTTTCGGATATCATACTTAACGAAGTCAGCTACTTATACCTTTTGATTGCAGGAAACATGAAATTTCAAGTTTTCTACCAATATTTTAAGGAACTCTGAGTTTGTATTAAATATCTGACTAATTTCCAATTATCAAAGTGAAGAAGAGTGATATTAGGTATCTTGATATGTCATCAATTTCCAGATATCACGCTTAAGAAAGTCAGATAGTTATACCTTTCGATTCCAGGCAACCTGAAATTTCAAGTATTTCATAAATATCTTAAAGAACTCTGTGTTTGTATTAGATGTCTGACTAGTTTACAACTATCCATGTGAAGTGGAGTGGTACTAGGTATCTTGATATGCCATTAATTTTGAGATATCACGCTTAAGGAAGTCAGCTACTTATACCTTTTTGTTGCAGGTAACCTGAAATTTCATGTTTTTCATAAATATCTTAAAGAACTCTGAGTTTGTATTAGCTATCTGACTAGTTTACAACTATGCATTTGAAGTGAAGTGGTACTAGGTATCTTGATATGCCATTAATTTTGAGATATCACGCTTAAGGAAGTCAGCTACTTATACCTTTTGGTTGCAGGTAACATGAAATTTCAAGTTTTTCATAAATATCTTAAAGAACGCCTTGTTTATATTAGATATCTGACTAATTTACAACTATCCATGTGAAGTGGAATGGCATTAGGTATCTTGATAGGCCATCAATTTTCAGATATCACCCTTAAGGAAGTCAGCTACTTATACCTTTTGATTGCAGGTAACATGAAATTTCAAGTTTTCTACCAATATTTTAAGGAACTCTGAGTTTGTATTAGATACCTGACTAATTTACGATTATCAAAGTGAAGAAGAGTGATATTGGGTATCTTGACATGCCATAGATTTCCAGATATCACCCTTAAGGAAGTCAGTTACTTGTACCTTTTGATTTCTGGTATCCTGAAATTTCAAGTTTTTCATAAATATCTTAAAGAACTCTGTGCTTGTATTAGATATCTGACTAATTTACGACTATCCATGTGAAGTGGAGTGGTACTAGGTATCTCGATATGTCATGAATTATCAGATATCACGCTTAAGGAAGTCAGCTACTTATACCTTTTGATTGCAGGTAACATAAAATTTCAAGTTTTCTACCAATATTTTAAGGAACTCTGAGTTTATATTAGATATCTGACTAATTTACAATTATCAAAGTCAAGAAGATTGATATTAGGTATCTTGATATGCCATATATTTCCAGATATCACGCTTAAGGAAGTCAGCTACTTATACCTTTTGATTCCTGGTAACCTGAAATTTCACGTTTTACATAAATATCTTAAAGAACTCTGTATTTGTATTAGATATCTGACTAATTTACAACTATCCACGTGAAAAGGTGTGATATTAGGTATCTTGATATGCCAACAATTTTCGGATATCATAATTAACGAAGTCAGCTACTTCTACCTTTTGATTGCAGGTAACCTGAAATTTCAAGTTTTTCATAAATATCTTAAAGAACTCTTTGTTTGTATTAGATATCTGACTAATTTACAACTATCCATGTGAAGTGGAATGGTATTAGGTATCTTTACATGTCATCAATTTTCAGATATCACCCTTAAGGAAGTCAGTTACTTATACCTTTTGATTGCAGGTACCATGAAATTTCAAGTTTTTCATAAATATCTTTAAAAAACCGTGTATTTGTATTAGATATCTGACTAATTTACAACTATCAACGTGAAGAGGTGTGATATTAGGTATCTTGATATGCCAACAATTTTCGGATAACATGCTTCACGAAGTCATCTACTTATACCTTTTGATTTTAGGTAACCTGAAATTTCAAGTTTTTCATAAATATCTTAAAGAAGTTGTTTGTATTAGATATCTGACTAATTTACAACTATCCATATGAAGTGGAATGATATTGGGTATCTTGATATGCCATCAATTTTCAGATATCACCCTTAAGGAAGTCAGCTACTTATACCTTTTGATTTCAGGTAAACTGAAATTTCAAATGTTTGGTAAATATTTTGAGGATTTCCGTTTTTGTTTTAGATATCTGATTAATTTACCAATGCACATATGACAAGGAGTTATATCAGGTATCTTGATATGCTTTCAATTTTCAGATATCTCGCTTAAGGAAGTCAGCTACTTGTACATTTTGATTTCAGGTAACCTGAAATTTTAAATTTTTAGAAAATATTTTAAGGATCTCCGTGTTTGTTTTAGATATCTGATTAATTTAACAATGCACGCATGACAAGATGTGATATTAGGTATTTTGATATGCCATCAATTTTCAGATATCACGTTTAAGGAAGTCAGCTACTTATACCATTTGATTCTAGGTAGCCTGAAATTTCAAGTTTTTCATAAATATCTTAAAGAACTCTGTATTTGTATTAGATATCTGACTAATATTAAGTTTTCCCTACACATCTTAAGGAACTCTGCGTTTGTATTAGATATATCATTAATTTACCAACTCACATATGACAAGGAGTGATAATACGTATCTTATTATGCCATCAATTTTAAGATATCACGTTTAAGGAAGTCAGCTACTTATACCTTTTGATTCCAGGTAACATAAGGTCACATGGATAGTTGTAAATTAGTCAGATATTTAATACAAACAAGGAGATCCTTAAGATATTTATGAAAAACTTGAAATTTCAGGTTGTCAGGAATCAAAAGCTATAAGTAGCTGACTTCCTTTCTCGTGATATCTGAAAATTGATGGCATATTAAGCTACTTAATATCACACCTTGTCATATGGGAGATGGTAAATGAATGATATATTTATTACAAACGCAGAGTTCCTTAAGATATGTATGGAAGACTTAGATTGCCAGGAATGAAAGGGTATAAGTAGCTGACTTCCTTAAGGGGATATCTGAAAATTGTTAGCACGTCAAGATACCTAATATCATACTTCTTCACGTTGATAGTTGTAAATTAGTCAGATATCTAATAGAAATACAGAGTTCTTTAAGATATTTATGAAAAACTTGAAATTTCATGTTACCTGGAAACAAAATGTATAAGTAGCTGACTTCCTTAAGGGTGATATCTGAAAATTGATGACATATCAAGATACCTATTACCACTCCACCTCACATGGATAGTTGTAAACTAGTCAGATATCTAATACAAACTCAGAGTTCTTTAAGATATTTATGAAAAACTTGAAATTTCAGGTTACCTAAAATCAAAAGGTATAAGTAGCTGACTTCCTTAAGGGTGATATCTGAAAATTGTTGGTATGTCAAGATACCTAATAACATACTTCTTCACGTAGATAGTTGTAAATTAGTCAGATATCTAATAGAAATACAGAGTTCTTTAAGATATTTATGAAAAACTTGAAATTTCGTGTTACCTGAAATCAAAATGTATAAGTAGCTGACTTCCTTAAGGGTGATATCTGAAAATTGATGGCATATCAAGATACCTAATACCATCCCAGTTCACATGGATAGTTGAAAATTAGTCATATATCTAATATAAACAAGGAGTTATTTAAGATATTTATGAAAAACTTGAAATTTCAGGTTACCTGCAATCAAAAGGTATAAGTAACTGACTTCGTTAAAGATGATAACTGAAAATTGATGGCATATCAAGATACCTAGTACCACTCCACTTTACATGGATAGTTGTAAACTAGTCAGATATCTAATAGAAACACAGAGTTCTTTAAGATATTTATGAAAAACTTGAAATTTCAGGTTGCATGGAATCAAAAGGTATAAGTAGCTGACTTCCTTAAGGGCGATATCCAAAAATTGTTGGCATATCAAGATACCTAATACCGTCCAACTTCACATGGTTAGTTGAAAATTAGTCAGATATCTAATAGAAATACAGAGTTCTTTAAGATATTTATGAAAAACTTGAAATTTCAGGTTGCCTGGAATCAAAAGGTATAAGTAGCTGACTTCCTTAAGCGTGATATCTGGAAATTTATTGCATGTCAAGATACCTAATATCACTCTTCTTCACTTTGATAATTGTACATTAGTCAGATATCTAATACAAACTCAGAGTTCCTTAAAATATTGGTAGAAAACTTGAAATTTCATGTTACTTGCAATCAAAAGGTATAAGTAGTTGACTTCCTTAAGGGTGATATCTGAAAATTGTTGGCATATCAAGATACCTAGTACCACTCCACTTCACATGGATAGTTGTAAACTAGTCAGATATCTAATACAAACACAGAGTTCTTTAAGATATTTATGAAATACTTGAAATTTCAGGATACCAGGAATCAAAAGGTATAAGTAGCTGACTTCCTTAAGCGTGATATCTGGAAATTTATGGCATGCCAAGATACCTAATATCACTCTTCTTCACTTTGATAATTGTATATTAGTCAGATATCTAATACGAACTCAGAGTTCCTTAAGATATTTGCGAAAAACTTGAAATTTCAGTTTACCTGCCATCAAAAGGTATATGTAGCTGACTTCCTTCAGCGTGATATCTGAATATTGATGACATATCACGATACCCCCAATATCACTACTAGCCATACGTATCGTTGTAAGTTAATTAAATATATGATATAAACACGGACTTCCTTATGGTATTCACACGGATCTTGAAATTTCATTTTACCGATAATCAAAATGTATAAGTAACTAATTTCCTAAAGAGCAATATCTGAAAATTCGTGGCGTACCAAAACACCATGTATCACTTCTTGCCATATGTATAGTCGTAAATTCGTCAGATATCTAATACAAACATAAAGTTTCTTACGGTACTAATGTTGGAATTTCAGGGTAACTCGAATCAAATTGTAAAAGTAGCAGATATCTCAAAATGGATGGTATATCAAATGATTGAAGGTCTGAATTCAATCCGTATCACTTTTAAAGTAAACACTCAGTTGAAAAAGTGTATTCGTATTTTGCTTTGCAACGTTATGTAATTGGGATAATTGAGCATGAAATTTCATACGACTCCTCGTCCTCTTTAGAAATAAATCTGATAGATAATAATTTTCAAACTCATTAACCTTTATCTGGTAGCGAGCTATCAGTAATTATAACTTTTATATTTTGTAGTAGCTGGCTACGAGTAGCTAATTTTTCTTACCTTTAGTAGCTGGCTACTAGTAACTGGCTACTAGTAGCTAACTTTTCCTGGTTCAAGTAGCTGGCTACTAGTAGCCAACTTTTCTTATTTTAAGTAGCCAGTTACTAGTAGCTGGTTACTAGTAGCCAACTTTACCGATCTAGTTTAGTCAGAGTTCAATTGCTCGGCTAAAATGTCTTGGTAATAAAACACTGATGGGAATCTGGTGTCGATCGGTGCCCGGTACTACTAGGTATCCGGTGTAACTAGGTATCCGGTGTAACTAGGTATCCGGTATAACTAAATATCCGGTGTAACTAGGTGTCCGGTGTAACTAGGTGTCCGGTGTTCGGTGCTATAAGTGTGGTCGTTCTCGAACACTACGACTAGTCTAGTATAATCTAGTATTAACTACTAGATTATGATAGCAAAGTATCGATCTCCCACTCAATGATCAGTATTGCAACCAGAACTAATTTAATTATACATAAAAATTCATCCCCCACAATCTATAGCATATCATGCATAAAGAACATTGTTAAACTAAGTACAGTATCCAAGTAACTAGGTGCAAGGTGTTTGTGCAGCGACTCTAAAATAACTCCGTGTGTAACATATCAAAATCCACCACCCTAAATCTATAACATCGTCATAGACTATATATTCAATGAACAGGGATATATCATATGCATACCATGCAAATCTACTGCTACCAAGTATACATTCATACAGAAGATATAATTAATCAATTTTAAATTCAACGCACCTGAAATGTGCGGTGACGGTGCAACTTCGCACCGAACTATAAAATCATCTAAGTTTTCTAATTTAATAGCATGTAATAAACTAAAGATCCAACTAGACCCGTTAAAATTAACAATAACTTCAATACTAACTATAAACTAGAAGATTGGGGCCCTTGCGATTCTACGCTTCGGGGGGGGGGGGGCATTTAAATTTAACAAATTATACTATAGTGATGAGACAGACAGTGGACATTCAGAAATCCGTCTCAGGTGAGCAAAACAATACAAGGCGCAGTCTATTTCTAATTTGAATAACTCTCATATGAATAAAATACATCCGTTGCAATCTGTCAATTTCAGATGACACCTTTAAGGCAATAACCGAAGGTTCGGACAGCAGGAAGGATGACGGACAATAGCTATACCGCTCTCATTTCATATCCTGCCTTGAGCTCTACAACATATGCCTCTATCTCTCCACAGAGTGAGGATTATTTTGTCAGCGCTGAAAGCTACCAGAGGACTGGGTGGAATGAACCCAAAATACTTCGCAGCCTGATATCTTCCAAAGGTCTGTATAATTAATTGGTTTATTTTATCGGGTTTGATATTTCTGTTCTGACACGACATTCATTTAGGTCTCTTTAATATCACAGTCCGTAGAAGCAACAACAGTGCCAATGCACTTAGCAAACTTTTACTTTTTGATTTTAGATCAAACGGAACTAGTTGAGGAATTTGAAGCAAAATGCAGAATCGGGACTGGTGTAGATTTGGATGATTTGATTCAAAGAACCCGTACTCATATCATACCGGGTTTAATAAAAAAGAAAAATTTCACAGATCTGTCAAAACTCTTGGTATGCAACGACAGGTTATTTCAAAAATTCGTTCTGCGAAAATTAAAATCTGTAATTTGCAATATAGACATTTCACTTGTGTCTTTCGTTGACGTCACAAACTGTCTTACCAATGTGATGAAGATATTTCGTGGAGAAAATGCAGAGTCGGCTTTGGAGATGGGGTACGAATCTTGTTTGCCTCTAATGGATTTGTTTGCAATCGCCATGCTACAGCACTGCTTTCGAAATAATGAAAAGAAAACTATTGAAACTGGAATTCGCTCAATGTCTAAGGAAATGGAGACTATATCTATGGAACTCATTTCAAAAAAGAAATTTAAAAAAATCCAACCAAAGAATTTTTCTGCTTTGGAATGCATCAACCTGTTCGTCAAGTCTCTTTCCGGGTTTCAGTTGAGTAGGGTTTCTCAAACAATTTTCGAACGATGGGAAGACGCTTTCCTCTCAAAACAACATGCTGAACAGCTAGATTTCGTAGTCAGACAACCATTCTATGAACAATACATGGTCATGTTTGGATTTCTTCTAAAGGTACTTCCCAATTCTGAAAAGTAAGGGGGTATATTTTTATTCTTTGATTGCTAGCATTATTCTGTACCCGTCATAAATGAGCCTTATTATGGTGTGATTCAGTGCGTCTATCTGTCTGTCAGCAGGTTTTGGCTCAGATAAAACAACTTATTTTCAATTATTAGAAGAAGAAGTATCGAACAAGTGAAGATAACGAAGTGATCAATGTCTTAGATCATATAAAGATACAATTAAAATTATGAGACGGACAAACACGAGGATAGGTGCCTTGCAGGGGTAAGCATTCCCTGTGGACCGGTCACACCCGCCTTTGAGCCCTACATGTATATCAATTGAGGAATCCGTAGTCAAAATCAGTATATGTAAAGAGCGATCTAACAGTTGATATGAAATAGTTGAGAGACATAAACACCACACGCAGGTCATAATGGAATATTGCTACATAAATATGGAAAGTTGACTGCATAAGATTGGATTTTTTTTTTTAAAATTTGATATTTAACAAAGTCATCTTAAAGCTAATATTTCATTTATACGCTCATATATCAGAGAATGTGTCTAAAGAACGCTGTCAGAGCCTTTTTGAAAACGAATTAATGGTTTATTTGAATGTGAATCCTTTGATTACTACTACACCACTGAATAGTTTTGCTGTGAATCCTTTGATTACTACTACACTACTGAATAGTTTAGACGGGCATATTTTGCTGTGAATCCTTTGATTACTACTACACTACTGAATAGTTTAGACGGGCGTATTTTGCTGTGTGAGTGTTACTTTTGTATTCCTAACCATGTTACTTGTTTCTGAATTTCAGCTTAAGAAAAATGTTTCGGTGCATGATCATTTTTTAAAATTTGTTCACCTGCTTCTTAAAAAAAGTGTTGACAAGAAATGGTCAGATGTTCAGCACCATGCTTTGGCAGAGACTGCCTTACGTGGAATGGGATCGTGGTTATGCCATTGTAAGTAGTAGGCATACAATACCTAGTGTGTGTCATTTCAATTTTCTACAGATATCTGAAAACAGTAACAAAGGACAAGGTAAAAATAAAAGGAAATTTGATGTGTCGCGTGCGATGATAAATTTTTTGAAACATTATCATAGATAAGTACTGAAACTTCTACTCTTTTTATGATTAAGACCTCCATTGTAAACGTTGAATGGTTGGTAGTACATGCATATTGTTTAACGTCTCATTGGAGAATTTTTCACTCGGTGCCTTGGTTTTTGCGGTCGCATCCGGAGGACCGTCCCATTTAGTCGCCTCTTACGACAAGCAAGGGGTACTGAGTACCTATTCTAACCCAAATCCCCACGGAACTTGAACGTTGAATTGTGCAATCAAATTGTATACCATGTGTACGAACTTATGTGGTAATCGAAATAAAACTTCTCTCTACCAATTCAAAAGCACACAAGATATCTTATTCACGACTTTTATTCACCTCAAAACGGTTGCCAATTTGAAATAGATGAGTTACATAATATCAAGGTGGCTATGATGTTTCATCAAAAACTCAAACGAAAACACAATGCAAAACCTCCGCAGAAGGAGATTGGTTTTACAGTTTGAAAATTAATGCTTTCAACAATGTAAAGTGAAATGGACGTTGGATATATACATTCTTCAGTACATCTAGAAATCAGGTGTTCCATTTCATGGATTAAAAGAAACGATATATCATTGTGAGGCAAGCGACACAAAAGGTTCCCGCTTTGTGGCATTATTTGCTATGTACAAGGTCCATAATTCTCTAAAAAAAAAAAAAAAAAAATATAGGTCAACAACGTCCAAACTCAAAATTGATCTGTAACCCATTAATATAATTTTCAGTTCAATATCTGCAGGGATAGAAAAGGTTCAGAATACTGTCAAATCCATGAAAGCTAAGTTCAAGCTCCATAACTCTTTCCAAATTATATCAATAAAACCCAAACTCCATCTTCAACTATAACCCATTGATAAAAGTTCATATCAATATCTGAAGGGATAGCCCACAGACGTTTCGAAAACTCAATACACGCACAGGCTGATCACTACAGAGCGACCGCCTATTAAGGAGCCCTACTAAATGTATGTTTCTACATGAAATAGAAAAATGAATACTTCATTCCATCAAAAGACAGGGAATGAGTGTAATATGTAATTAAATATCAGAAATATATAGCATCCCTGTCATTGTATTTTTGTTTAAAGTGGATAAAATGACATTATTAACAAATAAATCCAATTCGCATTTTAGCTAAAGAAAAGAATGCTATGCTGATGAACGCTGTAGAGGTTTGCTGGAAGGGACTCTCTGGTCACCAGGGATTTATATCCCTCCCCGAGGAACTGTCTGATCATCTCTTTTCAAGTGACAAACAAAGAGTTCAATCTGTAATCCAAACGCTGAACATATCTGAGAGATATTTGTTAGAATGTACGGAAAAGTACCTTCAAAGACGAGTGATAGATATAGTCATCCATGACGTCAATAGAACAACTCTCCCCAAAAAGAGTGACCATTCCTACTGGTCCATATGTCAGGGTCGAATCAATAAGTGGGAGGTAACCATCTCCATTCATGTCCCAGGTATCTCACAGAGCTTTCTAAAGGGAGCAGACGAAGAGAATATATTAAACAAAATGTTGGAGAATGATTTCAAAATACTTAAAGGACTCCAGAAAAATGAAACTCATGTAAATATCATTCGAATGCTTGCTTATAGTGACTTGGGCAGTTCGCTTTCGTTTTATGTGAAGGACATGCACAAATCTAGAATGCTAGAAAAGCTTTTGCATGAACGAGAAAGAAAAGGAATACTCTCAGTTTCTTGGTTCAATAATCGCCTGATTGAGATTATCAAAGCTCTCATTTATCTTCGTCGCCAGAAGATTGTTCACCGTGATCTCACTCTTAGGGCATTCCATCTCGCTAGATTTTCTGGAACAGAAGAGGATGTCGCTGTTCTGTATGATTTTAATCTTGCATGTCAAACTGATTTCAGCCTAACAGCACCTAGCAAAGTAGCAGGTAAACGTTTTTCAATAAATCTTTGGAGATCTATAGCTACAGTTTTCAAATTGCAGATTTTACAAAGCTTTAAATATAATTTGTACATTTTTCTTTACTACGATTTTCTTTAGACTTGCACGGAGATGGAATTCCTATTCGATGGTCTGCTGTAGAGTCAATTCTTCAGGATAACTATGACGTAAGATCGGATATCTGGATGTTTGGTCACTTGATTCACGAGATGTTTACCTACGGATGTGAACCGTTCACGGACCAGTATAGCTCTACCACAGATGATATCATATCGGGGGTACTTAACATTCCCAGTAAATTATAAATATGTAAATCAAATAAGTACGTTATTGATGAAAAAGATCAACACAGTGACAATGATGATAAAAAATTAACTATATTTGTAGACATCTGAGGCTGCGTTAAAATTTTAGCTGTGATATGGTGATGTGATATTCTATTTTGTGGTCCTGCATTAAATTTGTCGGCAGGTGTGACCGGTCGACAGGGGATGCTTACTCCTCCTAGGCACCTGATTCCACCTCTAGTGTGTCCAGGTGTCCGTGTTTGCCCAACTATCTATTTTGTATTGCTTATAGGAGTTGTGAGATTGATCACTGTTTGTTATCTTTACCTTTATAGGAGTTGTGAGATTGATCACTGTTTGTTATCTTTACCTTTATAGGAGTTGTGAGATTGATCACTGTTTGTTATCTTTACCTTTATAGGAGTTGTGAGATTGATCACTGTTCGTTATCTTCACCTTTATAGGAGTTGTGAGATTGATCACTGTTTGTTATCTTCACCTTTATAGGAGTTGTGAGATTGATCACTGTTCGTTATCTTCACCTTTATAGGAGTTGTGAGATTGATCACTGTTCGTTATCTTCACCTTTATAGGAGTTGTGAGATTGATCACTGTTCGTTATCTTCACCTTTATAGGAGTTATGAGATTGATCACTATTTGTTATCTTCACCTTTATAAGAGTTATGAGATTGATCATAGTTCGTTATCTTCACCTTTATAGGAGTTGTGAGATTGATTACTGTTCGTTATCTTCACCTTTATAGGAGTTGTGAGATTGATCACTGTTTGTTATCTACACCTTTATAGGAGTTGTGAGATTGATTACTGTTCGTTATCTTCACCTTTATAGGAGTTGTGAGATTGATCACTGTTTGTTATCTTCACCTTTATAGGAGTTGTGAGATTGATCACTGTTCGTTATCTTCACCTTTATAGGAGTTGTGAGATTGATCACTGTTCGTTATCTTCACCTTTATAGGAGTTGTGAGATTGATCACTGTTCGTTATCTTCACCTTTATAGGAGTTATGAGATTGATCACTATTTGTTATCTTCACCTTTATAGGAGTTATGAGATTGATCATAGTTCGTTATCTTCACCTTTATAGGAGTTGTGAGATTGATTACTGTTCGTTATCTTCACCTTTATAGGAGTTGTGAGATTGATCACTGTTTGTTATCTTCACCTTTATAGGAGTTGTGAGATTGATTACTGTTCGTTATCTTCACCTTTATAGGAGTTGTGAGATTGATCACTGTTTGTTATCTTCACCTTTATAGGAGTTGTGAGATTGATCACTGTTCGTTATCTTCACCTTTATAGGAGTTGTGAGATTGATCACTGTTATCTTCACCTTTTGTCGGATGATATAGCCCTCTGTCGTTATAGGATGATATGGTCCCTAATCAGTGACTTTGCATTAGATATTTCAAATGTTATAGAGTGATATAGCCTCCTTTTGGTGGCCCCGCATCAGACAGTTTAGTTGGTATCGGAAGGTATTCTTTGAAATCATTAGTTTTCGCGAAGGTTTAATTTTTGTCTGTACCTCCTATTCTACGAATTTCAATTAAACCACATTTACAAAGTGTTTCAATATACAGAAACCCTATTAATGAAATTACATCCCAGTGAAACTGTGAAATCTTGACAGTCTATCGAAATTGGCCGCATAATATCTCCACCAGCCGGAAAACAATGTATCGAAACTTTCTATTGTTATCGGGTTATCGATCTTGTATCCTATTGGAAGCCCTGCATTAAAACTTTCAGTTAGCTTTCTAGTAATGAATCTTTATTGAATATTTCAGTTGTTATCGGGTGATATAGCCTCCTATTGGTGGCCTTGCATTCCTCTTGCTTATCACAAAATTTCCGTCTCGTGCTGGATGACAAACCCCGATGAGAGACCATCTCCCGACGAAATTCTTCAAACCCTGCGACAGTTAAGGGGTCAATGGAAAGAAGGTATATATGTCATAGGATTTTGTTAGTTGTGTGATCCGTTTTAGGGATTGTATTTAGGATATATAATTTTTGAAGGTCGATACATATGAGTCCTATAGTACTCATTCCTTTGCGAATGTTTTGAATGAAATATGGTAGATAGAACATGTACAATCAAATACAAATAGATATGCATATTTCAAAATGCATAACCACTCGTATTCCTGTTGAAGAAAAAGAAGAGGCAATAGAGCTTCCATGTATAAGCCAAAGTCAGAAAGAGCGAGGACATGAACCAGAAAGGGTGTGTATATATCAAGGATTGACTTATGTTTCAACAGAAGAGTGTGAAAACAACGCAAAGAAACTTATAACCGAAAACAAAGAAACAGGGGGTTGTGTACAGCTTAAAATACCTCTTCAGAACTTAAACAGAAGAAAAAACCCCAGAATAGTATGAAAGCAAACACAAATAGTGCAAAATCGTTCATACACAGCCAATTAAAAGTCGATGAATAACTAACTAACATAAAGAAATAAACAAGAAAATCAACTAGAAAACTATCTGAGGTAGTAGTATTTTGAAATTTTGCATTCTTTCTTCTTTCTGTAGGGTGTTTCACATTTCATACGGAACCTGAAAGAAGCGAGCTTAGAAAAGAAAGAAAGTGAGTTTTTAACCCTAACATCATTTTCAATTTCTTTGATATAAAGCAAAGTCCATTTCAATAAAGTATGTATTCATAATTTTCTGATATGATATATTATTCATACAAACGTCTGATATATCATAAATGTACGACTTTTTTGAAGTAGTATTTTTATGAAGAAGTGTACATTTTTTAGCAATTTCTTTTTCTCATGCACATATAATGCAAAGAAAAACATGACCTATATCAACACTGCATATACACTGCTCACGGCGGGTGTGACCGGTCAACAGGGGATGCTTACTCCTCCTAGGCACCTGATCCCACCTTTGGTGTGTCCAGGGGTCCGTGTTTGCCCAACTATCTATTTTGTATTGCTTATAGTTGTGAGATTGATCACTGTTCGTTATCTTCACCTTGCATACAAAAGTTGAATATAACAGTGATTAATCCCATACCAGAAGAAGTTTTTATCTATCAACAATAATTATTTTCATTCATATGTCGAGTCAATATATCTTAATGAACTCGAAACAAAAGACACCCCAGGATCTTCCACATCTGCTGCAGATTTAGATTTTTTATTGAACATAAGTAGATGCTAACGGACAACTAACAACTCAACTTTATGACAAACGGCATAACTTCAGTTTCTCCATCATCAGCTTCCCATATTTATGTAGCAATATTCCATTATCATCTGCATAATTATGGTGTTTATGTCTTTCAACTGATTAGATAAGCAAGAGCTTATTCTGCGAATGGTCAGTTTATAAATCGAGACAGACTACTGACAAATACATTGATGTTAATAACATTTCAAACAGTCTCGTTTCAAGTCTGCATTTTGCAAATTTTGTGGTCGTTATAATGATTTAATTAATCAATACAACCCGTCATTGGGTAAAATGCTGTCTGAGGTGTTTCATAACATTTGAGGTCGTTCTTTACACACTGATTTTGACTATGGATAACTCCGTTTACCTGATCAAGATATTGGGCTCACGGCGAGTGTGACGGTCGGTAAGGGATGCTTACTCCTCCTAGGCACCGGAGCCCACCTCTGGTATGTCCAGGGGTCCGTGTTTTCCCTACTCTTAATTTTGTATTCTTTATAGGAGTTAAGAGATTGATCACTGTTCGTTATCTTCACGTTTTCATAATTCCATAAAGGATAAGAAATCGAGAACAGGGGAAACACGGACACCTGGAAACATCAAGGATAGGATGCCTAGCAGTAGTAAGAATCCCCTGTTGATTGGTCACATTCGCCCTGTGTATATGTATCTTTTTAAGACAGGATAATTTCTATCAACAAATGTTTGTGTCTTGTTTGCTTTTATTTGTTTTACGTTTATTCAAATTTCTTCAATCATATTGAGAGTTCCCCAGCTGTAAAAGAAGTACCGCTATGTTTAAACGTATGCAATGCGCTCAGAGTCGCAACGGTGAGAAGCGAGAGCGCTACATGTACCTCTGCGCTACCCGGACACCCAAATTTCCATTATCCTGACAGTGCCTGCCGCAAGGGACCTCGGTGTTTAAAATTTTATCGGAAAGACCCACTACTTTCAGTTCTAAATATCAAACGTTTGGCGAATCAGCAGTCATTACCCATTTTTACGTCTTGGATCGGACTTGACCAAATAACGATCATTCAGGGCTCAAACTTACAACCTCCTGGTAACTAAGCAACGCTCTAGATAGCCTCTGAACCATCTCAACTGTGTAAGTCTCAAAAGTAGGGTATTGGTAGGCGGTAGATTATATTGTCCAATGAGATTGATGTTTTGAGTTAACAAACGAATGTTTAAAGTGCTGTGCATCATGAAGTAAATTATGACAATGATTACATATTTCACTTTTGACGTCATGTTACGGGGAATGGTATAAAACTAGTTGTACCATAAGTACGTTAAAAAATTCACGTTTGATAATTCTTATCCTATAAATTTCGAGTATTTCACATAAATTTCCGAATTATTAGAGGACAGATACATGTACAACCCCTTTCAAATATAGGGGTATAAAGAATTACATTGATTTTTTTTTTAACCCAAACGGCACAATACTGTGCTATTTTGTGTTCCCATAGTTTTGAAGCAATATTCCATTATTACCTGCGTATGGTGTTTATGTTTCCCAACTGATTCGATATGCAAGGATATGTTCTAAATATGATAATTTTTTATACCCAAGCAGGCTACTGATATATAAGATGTAACAGGGGTTTCGACAGTCTCGTTTGAAGTCAGCATTTCGTAAATTATATGATCATTATAATGATCTTATTTGCAAATAAAGTCTAGCGCGTTTTATACCAATTGTTAGGCCGTTCTTCGTACTAATTTTGACTTTGGAGTATTCCATTTCCATGATCAAGATAGAAGGCACGCTGTGGGTTTGATCTGTCAACAGAGGATGCTTACTCCTCCTTGACACCTGATCCCACCGCTGGTGTTTCCAGAGATGCGTGCTTGCACTACTCTCATTTTGTATTCTTTATATGATTTATGAGATTGGTACCGTATAAGTTTTACATTGATTATATTCTTCGGTATTTTCATCTCTTCAAGTCGGAGGCGAAAAAATGGAACAGTTCATAAAACGTTCCTTGAAATCAAACCCATTGTACTTAAGCAGCTGAAATTGTTTCCAGATGTCAGGAAAACCTTCATTGAGATGAGACGTAAAAGCCAAAGAGGAACGTCTGTTGTTCTTGAGAGCGCACCACCTGTCTTGCGCAAGGATGACATTCAACGTGATGTGATCATTGAAGAGACGGTGATAAATTTTTTCGCTCGCTAATCGATAAAAGTATCAATCTGTAACAATAAAGAGTTGTTAAAATTCTTATCATTATAAATAACTTCTTATTATATATTTTATCGTTATATAATTTATATTCTAATTAACATTACGAATATATGACCCTCTGTACACTTATCAGAATGAATGTTTAGACAACCTGGATAATCTACCCTCTAAATTATGTGTAAAGAGGCGTCGTCATCCACTGTATTTTCATCATTATGTACCCAGCTTTCTTGTTTCCGATGTGAAATTCATGAATACATGTACCCTATCATTGTATAATGCTCTAATTTTTAGCTCACCTGAGCTAAAAGCTCAAGTGAGCTTTTCTGATCACCCGTATTCCGGCGTCCGTCCGTCTGTAAACTTTTAACATTTTTGACTTCTTCTCAAAAACCACTGGGTCAATTTCAACCAAAGTTGGCACAAAGCATCCTTGGGTAAAGGAAATTCTAAATTGTTAAAAGAAAGAGCCAGGCCACCTTCCAAGGGGAGATAATCAAGAAAAGGTAAAAATAGAGTAGGGTCATTAAAAAATCTTCTTCTCAAGAACCACTGGGCCAGAAAAAATGAAATTTATAGATAATCTTTACTAGGTAGTGTAGATTCTAAATTGTTAAAATCATGGCCCCCGGGGGTCGGATAGGGCCACAATAGGGAATCAAAGTTTTACATACAAATATATAGGAAAAATCTTTAAAAATCTACTTCTCCAGAACCACTGAGCCAGAAAAGCTGAGATTTATATGAAAGCTTCCATGAAAGCTTTCATTCATATGTTGATTTGATATATCCCTGTGAGATCGAAATAAAGGACACCACAGAGTCG
This sequence comes from Ostrea edulis, assembly GCF_947568905.1. NCBI lineage: Eukaryota > Metazoa > Mollusca > Bivalvia > Ostreida > Ostreidae > Ostrea > Ostrea edulis. Next base: position 86,755,179 of record NC_079164.1, on the reverse strand, counting down.
TCCACTTTTGCTTTATACTTAGATATTTTATTGAAAGTAGACATTAACGGCAAACTGACAATCAACTGTATGACAAACGGGATGATTTCAGTTTCTACATCGTCAACTTCCCATATTTATGTAGCAATATTCAATTATCACCTGCATATGGTGTTTATATATCTCAACTGATTCGATATACAAGATATTGTTCTGCATATAGTCAGTTTTTAAATCGAGGTAAGCTACTGACAAACAAGTTGATGGTACAGGGGTTTCAACAGTCTCGATTGAAGTCAGCATTTCGCAAATTCTATGGTCGTTATAACGATCTAGTTCGTCAATACAACCTCGCATTGGGTCAAATGCTGGTTGACGTGTTTCATACCGATTTTTAAGCCGTTCTTGGCACACTGATTTTGACTATGGATAACTCCGTTTACCTGATCAGGAGATAGGGCTCACGGCGGGTGTGACCGGTCAACAGAGGATGCTTACTCCTCCTAGGCACCTGATCCCACCTCTGGTGTGTCCAGGGGTCCCTGTTTGCCCAACTATCTATTTTGTATTGCTTATAGGAGTTATGAGATTGATCACTGTTCGTTATCTTCACCTTGCATAATGCAGATTCTAAATTGTTAAAATCCTGGCCCCCGGGGGTCGGATGGGGCCACAATAGGAGATCAAAGTTTTACATACAAATATATAGGAAAAATCTTTAAAAATCTTCTTCTCAAGAACCACTGAGCCAGAAAAGCTGATATTTATATGGAAGCTTCCTGATATAGTGCAGATTCTAAATTGTTAAAATCATGGCCCCTGGGGTCGGATGGGGCCACAATAGGGGATCAAAGTTTTACATACAAATATATAGGAAAAATCTTTAAAAATCTTCTTCTCAAGAACCACTCAGCCAGAAAAGCTTATATTTCCATGAAAGCTTTCTGACATAGTGCAGATTCAAGGTTGTTAAAATCATGGCCCCTGGGGGTTGGATGGGGCCACAGGGGGGGGATAAAAGTTTTACATACAAATATATAGGGAAAATCTTTAAAAATCTTCCTCTCAAGAACCACTGAGCCAGAAAAGCTTATATTTACATGAAAGCTTTCTGACATAGTGCAGATTCAAGTTTGTTCAATCATGGCCCCTGGGGGTAGGATGGGGCCACAAGGGGGAATCAAAGTTTTACATACAAATATATAGGAAAAATCTTTAAAAATCTTCTCAAGAACCATTGGGCCTAAGAAGTTCACATTTACATAAAAGCTTTCTGACATTGTGTAGATTCAAGTTTGCAAAAACCATGGCCTCCAGGGGTAGGTTGGGGCTATAATAGGAACTACAGTTTTACATGCAAATATATATGGAAAGTCTTCTGATATGGACCAAGGTGAATCAGGTGAGCAATGTGGCCCATGAGTCTCTTGTTAATAATCGTATATGTGTTTCTAAATGGTAAAACTTAAACGATACTGTAAGTTGTTTTAATTGCTAAAATTTCACGATTTCTTACAAGGGTACATTCATAATGGTTTTAATTTCACGTTATAGGTAAATTTACTTTTAAAATTTTGACTCCGAAAACATTGAAGTATCTTTAATATACCTCGTATTATTCACTATAGGTTTAATTTCGAGGGAAAATGATAAATTTAGAGTCTAGTGAAATTAAAACCATTGTGTTGATTTTCCAGTCTACATTATATTGCATTAATTCTATAGCAAGCATTTACATACTCTCTAAGGGTAGATTATTCTAAACAGAAAATTACAGGAAGCATATTCCATCTTTCATTTGTGAGAATATTTCAGCATCAGCGCTTCGCTGTATTTCTCAATTTCACAAACATAAATCCCAATCCATTTAATGTTTTGACATTTAGTAAAGCCTGAGTATTACATGTATATAACTGAATATCTCAATTGGCTAACAATAATAAATTATGATTGTTGGAACTCTCCAATGTGGAGGATACAAAGAACAGTTCCTTAATATCAAACTAATTTTAGGAAGAACATTTATGCGTTCAAGAAAAGGTTGGAATGAAGTTCTGCGAGAAGATTCTGACCAGTATCAGTGCTGATTTTTGTAATAAAATGGGAATTGTGGACGGAATACCCTGTCGTGAAAAAGCCCATGCTACTGATCACAGTGTTGTCCATATGATAGTAAGTATAAACACTAGAGTCCAGCTGTAGTATAAACAACGTAAACAAAACAACAAACATTGTGATACATATCATAGTAAGTATAAACACTACAGTCCAGCTGTAGTAAACAACGTAAACAAACAAAACAACAAACATCGTGATACATATCATAGTAAGTATAAACACTACAGTCCAGCTGTAGTATAAACAACGTAAAGAAAACAACAAACATCGTGATACATATCATAGTAAGTATAAACACTACAGTCCAACTGTAGTAAAAACAATGTAAACAAAACAACAAACATCGTGATACATATCATAGTAAGTATAAACACTACAGTCCAGCTGTAGTAAACAACGTAAACAAAACAACAAACATCGTGATACATATCATAGTAAGTATAAACACTACAGTCCAGCTGTAGTATAAACAATGTAAACAAAACAACAAACATCGTGATACATATCATAGTAAGTATAAACACTACAGTCCAGCTGTAGTATAAACAATGTAAACAAAACAACAAACATCGTGATACATATCATAGTAAGTATAAACACTACAGTCCAGCTGTAGTATAAACAATGTAAACAAACAAAACAACAAACATCGTGATACATATCATAGTAAGTATAAACACTACAGTCCAGCTGTAGTATAAACAATGTAAACAAAACAACAAACATCGTGATACATATCATAGTAAGTATAAACACTACAGTCCAGCTGTAGTAAAGAACGTAAACAAACAAAACAACAAACATCGTGATACATGTCATAGTAAGTATAAACACTACAGTCCAGCTGTAGTATAAACAATGTAAACAAAACAACAAACATCGTGATACATATCATAGTAAGTATAAACACTACAGTCCAGCTGTAGTATAAACAACGTAAACAAACAAAACAACAAACATCGTGATACATATCATAGTAAGTATAAACACTACAGTCCAGCTGTAGTATAAACAATGTAAACAAAACAACAAACATCGTGATACATATCATAGTAAGTATAAACACTACAGTCCAGCTGTAGTATAAACAATGTAAACAAAACAACAAACATCGTGATACATATCATAGTAAGTATAAACACTACAGTCCAGCTGTAGTATAAACAAAACAACGTAAACAAAACAACAAACATCGTGATACATATCATAGTAAGTATAAACACTACAGTCCAGCTGTAGTATAAACAATGTAAACAAAACAACAAACATCGTGATACATATCATAGTAAGTATAAACACTACAGTCCAGCTGTAGTATAAACAATGTAAACAAAACAACAAACATCGTGATACATATCATAGTAAGTATAAACACTACAGTCCAGCTGTAGTAAACAACGTAAACAAAACAACAAACATCGTGATACATATCATAGTAAGTATAAACACTACAGTCCAGCTGTAGTACAAACAATGTAAGCAAAACAACAAACATCGTGATACATATCATAGTAAGTATAAACACTACAGTCCAGCTGTAGTATAAACAATGTAAACAAAACAACAAACATCGTGATACATATCATAGTAAGTATAAACACTACAGTCCAGCTGTAGTAAACAACGTAAACAAAACAACAAACATCGTGATACATATCATAGTAAGTATAAACACTACAGTCCAGCTGTAGTATAAACAATGTAAACAAAACAACAAACATCGTGATACATATCATAGTAAGTATAAACACTACAGTCCAACTGTAGTAAAAACAATGTAAACAAAACAACAAACATCGTGATACATATCATAGTAAGTATAAACACTACAGTCCAGCTGTAGTAAACAACGTAAACAAAACAACAAACATCGTGATACATATCATAGTAAGTATAAACACTACAGTCCAGCTGTAGTATAAACAATGTAAACAAAACAACAAACATCGTGATACATATCATAGTAAGTATAAACACTACAGTCCAGCTGTAGTAAACAACGTAAACAAAACAACAAACATCGTGATACATATCATAGTAAGTATAAACACTACAGTCCAGCTGTAGTATAAACAATGTAAACAAACAACAACAAACATCGTGATACATATCATAGTAAGTATAAACACTACAGTCCAGCTGTAGTATAAACAACGTAAACAAAACAACAAACATCGTGATACATATCATAGTAAGTATAAACACTACAGTCCAGCTGTAGTACAAACAATGTAAGCAAAACAACAAACATCGTGATACATATCATAGTAAGTATAAACACTACAGTCCAGCTGTAGTATAAACAATGTAAACAAAACAACAAACATCGTGATACATATCATAGTAAGTATAAACACTACAGTCCAGCTGTAGTAAACAACGTAAACAAAACAACAAACATCGTGATACATATCATAGTAAGTATAAACACTACAGTTCAGCTGTAGTACAAACAATGTAAGCAAAACAACAAACATCGTGATACATATCATAGTAAGTATAAACACTACAGTCCAACTGTAGTAAAAACAATGTAAACAAAACAACAAACATCGTGATACATATCATAGTAAGTATAAACACTACAGTCCAGCTGTAGTAAACAACGTAAACAAAACAACAAACATCGTGATACATATCATAGTAAGTATAAACACTACAGTCCAGCTGTAGTATAAACAATGTAAACAAAACAACAAACATCGTGATACATATCATAGTAAGTATAAACACTACAGTCCAGCTGTAGTAAACAACGTAAACAAAACAACAAACATCGTGATACATATCATAGTAAGTATAAACACTACAGTCCAGCTGTAGTATAAACAATGTAAACAAACAACAACAAACATCGTGATACATATCATAGTAAGTATAAACACTACAGTCCAGCTGTAGTATAAACAACGTAAACAAAACAACAAACATCGTGATACATGGACGTACATGTAGTATCTCAGGACTCCATGTCAGCATGTTCCCCACATGTAATGCGTAGTTTGGTATCATAAAATCTTTATCTATACCTAATATTAGTCCACTGTGGTTTCAATCCTTCCATATTCTATTTTCCCTTGTTTGTATATCTATTGTACATTGATTCTTATCTTTGCCGTGTAAAACGTTGCCGTATTATACACATCTTGATTTTATATCTCATAATATTGATATCTATATGTGAAAATTTTGATTTGTATTCGATAATATTGATATGCATACGGAAATCTTGATTTATATTCGATAACTTGTGATGTATGTTCGATAGTTTTTGATGTATGTTCGATAAATTTTGATGGATATTCGATATATCTTGGGTATTTGATATATCTTGATGTATATTTTAATGTTTGGCATAAATATATATAACAAGATTATCGAATATACATCAAGATTTATTGAATATGAATTAAGATTTATCAATTGTATATAAATATAATCGAATATACTAGTGCTAAAAGTTTTATGCTTTAAATTGAATGACAAGATTTCGAATATAAGTTCAAGATTGAATAATATTGCAACGTTTTACACGCTATAACTATTCGCTATTTTAGAAATACAAATATCCCAAAGCTGAGAACATTTTAAGAAAAGCAGGCGGGACTGTGTCCCCCACAGCATGCGCCGACATGCTTTTAGCTGTGGTAAAACTTGTTCAGAGAATGCACACCAAGGGATGGTTGATGGTCGCTTTAACAGGGACAAACATCTACATAAATCAGCAGGACGACCAGTACCAGGTATGTCTAATAGCCATTGTTATTTTTGTGGTGGTTTATTTTTCGTGGAGGTAGTGATTACAACATTAAGAGTCCCGTCACATTTACAGCTTAACGAGTTTTAATCTAATGTAAATGGATTTAGAAACAAAATGGATTAACAGACTCGACATATTTACACCCCTCACAAATGTAGAGAGTCGATCAACGGATTTACAACTCAATGAATTTACATCCCTAACAAATTCACGAACCTAATTTTACAGTGTTCTTTATGAACTCAACGAATCTACATCAGTAGCAAATTTAGATATCTGACGAATAATAATATATCTCGTACATTTTACATACCTGACGAATAATGATATTTCTCATACATTCTATATACCTGACGAATAATAATATTTCTCGTACATTTTACATACCTAACGAATAATAATATTTCTCGCACATTTTACATACCTGACGAATAATATTTCTCGTACATTCTACATACCTGACGAATAATAATATTTCTCGTACATTTTAAGTATGTTTCTTGAATTGTTGTTTAGGCATAGATTTATTTTGTAGTTTGAAAAATAAAAATGATATGATGAAAATATGGTAGGCATGCAAAATGAATGTTATATAATATCTATATGAAATATTTTATTTTATTCTAATTTGAAAAATGTATGTGCACGAAGTCATGATCAAGAGGACAGAATTATTGTCCTGTTAATAGTTTTATATCAAAGTTTATAATCCTCAAAATTCAGTTTAAACTCACCTAAATTTAAACATCAAGTAATGAAATGATCAATTTTTTGAAGATTTGTTTTTTATAAATCGAACACCTTCATTTCTCTTTCAATTATAATCATTAAGTTAGGTGCATGTATCGATAGACTGGAAACTTGAAAACCACTAACATGGTATACTTAGGCCACTGAGGTTGGTGATGTGAACATAGTTGTATAAAGTCGAAAAGAAAACAAAAGAAAAAAACAAAAACAACAACAACAAAAACACCAATTTTAAAGCCGTTTTTCACACTCATTTAAAGTACGGATTACTGCAGTGTACGGTGGGTTTGACCGGTCTAGAGGGGATGCTTACTCCTTTTAGGTACCTGATCCCAAATCTGGTGTTTCCAGGGGCCAGTGTTTGCCCTGCTCTCAATTTACTATTCTTTATGGTATTTAAGAGATTTATCACTATACCATAGCTCTAACTTTTTATATCCTGTAGCCAAAATATTGAATGTAAATCTATATCTGTATATACTCACTGACTGTCACATATTATTAACAGAACTAAATAATATCTTTGATTTTAATGTATCTAGTGACGAAACGATGAAGAACTTGATATACTTCGGTAAGAAGTAAGTTCCAAATTTAATCTAAATCGTTCATATGTTTGTTTTCTTCTTATTTCTAGGCTTTTCTGGTAAAACTCGATAACATGGTACGCTTTCCGTCATCAGCCAACACAAATGAAGAAATCATTCGTGTCTCAGAAAAATTTGAAGACATGATATTTTGGTAAGCTAAGAAATATGCATTATTGAATTCCATTCTGATCTCTTAATTTCATGTATAATATCAGATACGTTTATGTCAAGATATGAAAATTAAGGCATAAAAATAATAATCATAGTATGGGCTTATTCTAAGAGAAAACGTCCATGAATTAGGTTTGGAGTTTTCATCTTATTCCATGATGATTGGAATTGTTTAGATCCTAATCCTTGATATACATTTTCAAAGGATTCCTAGAGAAGTGATTTGTTTTGGACAACTTTCCACAGGAAGTGATTTGTACACCATGGCGATGTTGTTTTATCAAGTTTATATGGCTTATTCTGGACACAACGAACTTCAAACAATACCATTTGTCAGAACTCATAAATCACATGTACGTATATAAAACACAAAGTTATGTCAGTAACTTGTATTTAGTCATACTCTATTTGTCTTTAGCGGGTTTTTTTCCGCTTTTGACTACTTCTTATAAAACACTATGCCAATTTCATGAAACTTAACACAGAACATTTTAAAGGGATCGAATTCAAAGTCCTCTTTCAAGGAAATGAATTCCTTACCCCAATTCTTAAAATTAATTCCGTAATAGCTCCAATTGACTAAAAAATTTAAAATTTGTTATGCTGCACTTTCTATGTAATAGCTATTTGCAAAGCTCAAACATTCTGTTTAGTCGTATAGTGCCCAGCTAAAAGTCGACCAAAAAACAATAGGCATTTTTCTGAATTCATTTCTGCATATCTTGGGAAGTATACGGAATTTTGGGATGAACTTTTATAGCAATGTAGATTGATTATGTATGAATATATAAGAATAAAAAGTATAATTTTTTTTGTAATTCATTTATTTTTTTGCTTTCACAATAAATAAACATTTACATAAGTAAAAAGTGCAATTTTATACCATTTGGTTTATTGTTTTTACATCGGCTAACTTGGGTACCCTATATTTAGAGTTCTATAGCATTACTCTTTATATACTATACACTATACACGACCATTCCTCATGATAAATTAAAGACTAGACTTTTTGACATCATAGACAGTTGCTTCTTCAACAAAAACGGAAAACGAAAATATTCATATCTAGTGATCAGTCATTCAAAAACTTACTTTGTTAAAAACCACTCTGATTCCACGCACAAGTACTCTGAAGTTGAAATAAAAAATATACTAGAGTTCCTCATTGACAATATCTTCGTGGTCTTTGGTGATCAGGTCTTCCAACAGTCTGTTGGAATTCCCATGGGCATGAATTGTGCTCCTTTGCTAGCTGACCTGTTTCTATATTCATATGAAACAGAATTTATTCAAAAACTTCTACGCGAGAAGAAAAAATCTCTCGCTGTGGCCTTCAATTCGACATTTCGATATATCGATGACGTTTTGTCTATTAACAATAATAGTTTTCATTCATATGTCGATTTGATATATCCCTGTGAGCTCGAAATAAAGGACACCACAGAGTCGTCCACTTCTGCTTCATACTTAGATATTTTATTGAAAGTAGACATTAATGGGATGATATCAGTTTCTCCATCGTCAACTTCCCATATTTATGTAGCAATATTCAATTATCACCTGCATATGATGTTTATATATTTCAACTGATTCGATATGCAAGAGCTTGTTCCGTGTATAGTCAGTTTTTAAATCGAAGTAAACTACTGACAAACAAGTTGATGGTACAGGGGTTTCAACAGTCTCGATTGAAGTCAGCATTCTGCAAATTCTATGGTCGTTATAACGATCTAGTTCGTCAATACAACCTCGCATTGGGTCAAATGCTGGTTGACGTGTTTCATACCGATTGTTAAGCCGTTCTTGGCACACTGATTTTGACTGCGGATAACTCCGTTTACCTGATCAGGATATAGGGCTCACGGCGGGTGTGACCGGTCAACAGGGGATGCTTACTCCTCCTAGACAACTGATCCCACCTCTGGTGTGTTCAGGGGTCCGTGTTTGCCCAACTATCTATTTTGTATTGCTTATAGGAGTTATGAGATTGATCACCGTTCGTTATCTTCACCTTGCATATAGTAAATTTGTCCCCAAGCAATGCAATTGTCTGTGTTATTTAACAACAAATGTTTGTCTTGATTTAAATTGTTTTATCATTCTGTTATACACAGAATACCTCGCACGAGACTAATCTAATCTGTATATGAGAAAAATTGTTACCGATGAAGCCGTTTGATTTCTTTATATAAACCTACCATTGGGTCAAATGCTGTCTGACGTGGTTCATATCGATTGTTAGTCCGTTCTTGGCACACTGATTTTGACTACGGTTAACTCCGTTTACCTGATCAAGATATAGGGGTCACGGCGGGTGTGACCAGCTGACAGGGGATGCTTACTCCTCCAAAGCTCCTGGTCCGTGTTTACCCAACTCTCTATTTTGTATTGCTTACAGGAGTTATGAGATTGATCACTTGTTCGTTATCTTCACCTTTCATAATTGTCATAGTATAACGCTTATTCAAAGATAATAAAATTGTAATCCTTGTCATCTAAATCTTGATTGACGATTTCGAAGATTTTTTTTTTTTTAAATCTGGATATTCGCTTATAGTTATAAAATCACAAACTCTAGTACTCACGAAATGTCGTAAAACCGAAAATACAAACGATACTGATTTCTCCTCTGCTCAGTATTTTCTTACTATTTGATCGACAAAGTCTGAATTCTCCTACAGATACTTGGTGTACTTAATGAGGGACACAAACCAGAGAAGCCCGACAAGTGCCCAACCTGGCTATATGAGGAAGTCATGATCCCTTGCTGGCATCCCGATAGGTCATGCAGGCCGTCTGCTGATGACGTAGTTCGCATTATGACGGAGAGGTAAGTTCGTCATGTTTCCAACATTATATATTTTGCAACTGCTAACGTTTGCTTCTGAGACTATATATCTATTTTTATCAACGAATGCATAGGATAAATGGAGGTTCTGGTATTCCGGCATCCAGTTTAACAGACAAACGGGTGGTCAATATCCCTAATCCAAACTCTACAGCTTGTCCTGAGGAGGGGGAAGGTGACGGGTATCTGGACGTTGTTCTTTGCGAGGAAAACAAAAACAAGGGGCAAAACGTGATTAGTGAAGGTGAAAACGAGCATGATGATGTTCAGAATATTGAAGGGGCTGATAATAATTGGTCACTGTTACAACGTCCTGGGCAGTCGTTGGTTCTGGGCGAGAAGGACATGAAACTGTTTGAAATGTCTAGTGATCAGACAACTGCTTCTGGGGCCTCCTCCTGTGTCGCACCTCCACCAACAGACACAGATCCGGAATGTCTGATAGTACGAATTACAGAGCCGCACCCTTTCCGTCATAAATATCAAGCCTTCAGTACGACAGATACCTTACCCGAACCACACACTGCAAAGAGCAATCCACTTTTTCAGAGTATTGGAACATCATCAAACTCAACGGATGGAAGTATGGAGAAAAAAGACACTTTCAAAGAAATGTTGGACAGTCAGCAAATGAATTCCAGTTCTGATTCGACGATTAACGAGTCTGATTTTGTGAGTGCGGACAGCTTACCATCACAAACATAGATCTGACTTACTCCTTAAAATCATTTCTTGAATCAAGTTATGATGTAGCCAGTAGATATTATAAGTTTCTGATCTGTGATATCATTGATACTACGTATACATTTGTGTGGATATTTTTGTTTCCGTTTTATTTTCTAGTATTTTCTGTAATTTTGATTGGGCGGATTGATAATAACCACTAGAAAACTTTTAAGTCGTTTTCTTTTCTTGAAGGGACACAAGTATTATTGGACGTATTTCGGATAAACATATCCGGACTTAAACGGACGTGAAATACGTCTAATCAGTAAGGTGTTAATTAGTTAAATATGCTAAGATTACATAATTATTTCGAGAACCTCAGTTTTATTCTGAACTTTAGAATTGGTAAGACTGCATAATTCGAATTTAGTTTTGTGTGAAAAGACGCTGATTGATTCATTGTTTTCCCCTGTTTTCATGTTGGTACTGGTATATGATATTAGCCTTAACATATTTGAATCTGTGATAATGTAAACATAGTATTAAAACGTGATATATTTCTTCTCTTTTTTCTTCGTGTTATTTCTCTTTAGAGTAAGTCCAAAGTTGGTTTGGAGATGTTGGAGGAGATACTGTCTACCCTAAATCTTTTTATGTAATACTTACTAAAGATTGTTTATCTACTGTTAAGGAGAGACCGTATCTCTTTACTCCAAAGGAGAATATCGCTAGACCGAGGCATAACACAGTTAAGGTTTGAGAATATTTGTATTTCACCTTCACTCATACATATACATCCCGGCATCCTCCTGGCCTGGGGATTATAAAACTTTTTTGAGCCCGTTTTCACACTCTAACTCCATGCTCGAAATCGTACTCATACTCAAAAGTGAAGGTTAGAAAACTTTTGTAAAATTATTCTCACTCAAATGGAGTACATGCTCAAGATTTTTCGAGTATACATGTAATTTTCTTTTCTAAAATGACGGCCTGTGTCAAATAGCGAAGGTGTGCGTCAATTACATGTCTATCAAAGTTGGAATTGGGTGTGTTCGACAGTTTCAGCGTTTTAATTCAAAAGTGCTGAGTACGGTGATTTTCCACTCCGTCACAATTTCTTATTTCTGAAGAATTACAAAAATTTATTTTTTTGAATGCAATGATCACTCCTGCTTTTCGAAACAATATCTTGACACCTGCTTATTCCATCACAACTTTTTCCTCACTTGAACGAAATCCATCGTCAACTTCCCATGTTTTGTACCAATATGCTACTATCGCCTGCATATGGTGTTTATGTCTTTTAAATGATTCGATTTGCAAGTTCGTGCTCTGCGTATGATCAATATATTTTGAATCGAGGCAGGCTACTAACAAAGTTGATGTTACAGGGGTTTCAACAGTATCGGGAAAAGTGAACATTTCGTAAATTCTATAGTCGTTATAATAATACAACCAGTCATTAGGTCGAATACTGTCTGACCATTCTTCGCATGATTTTTACTACGGATTACTCCATTTACCTAATCAAGATATAGGGCTCATGGCGGTGTGAACGATTAACAGGGGATGTTTACTCCTTCTAGTCACCTGATCCCACTGGTATATCCAGAAGTCTGTATTTGCTCAACTCTTAAATTTGTATTTTTATAGGATTTATGCCATTAATCACAGTTAATAAAACGTGATCGATGTATCTAAATATCAAGTTGAAGGCCACAGCAAAAGTTTTTGTCTTCTCATGCAGCAATTTTTGCTTGTTTCATCACGCCCACGGGATATTATATCGCTTGGGTTCCGAGGTACTATGAAAGGAGTACTCTTTAATAGTGAATTCGAACCGAAGCTATATAATTGCCTGTGATCACGCCACTTCATGATTCTAGAGATATTGTTCATTAAGCATGAACCTAGCTAGAGCAACCAGTGGGAATACGATTGTCGTGAAGCGTTTAAAGCATGTTCCTAGGATGTGAGGTGCATGTCCAGAGTGGAAATAAAAACGTGGAGTGCCTTTCCACTTTTCCAGAGAGTGGAAATAGAGTTGGGTATGACGTATTTTTATCGCCCCAGATCAATCTGATTGATAAACAATTGACAGCTAAGATGTTTAATCACTATATGGCGTCATTGAATTTCGCACAAGTTTAGCACGTTTCCGTATCATCGCTTTGTCTGAATCACAACAAACATACATATAACTTCATTCATACTACAATATACAAAAGAAACTATTGTCAAGTATCTTACATTTTCCTACCGACCTAGTGTTGAAAAATCGTTTAAATTAATTGTATATCTGATAAGAGTTCAATGGCAAACAACAATATTTACCTTAGAACATTACCTCTTATAAATATAGGTTGTGATATATACATTGTACCTTCTTCAATTTCTATGTAGACCGTATCACTGGCATCTTCCTGCTGAGATATATAACCACCGAACCGTAACCTCCCTGTACTGCAGACAGGTACAAAGTGTCGTAGTTTTGTAAAAGTTATAGCCTCCGTCTTCTGGGGTCTTTGTAGTGTGCTTGCAAAACAGACTTCATCAAGTTTTTTTTTTTCAACCTGAACAAGAGAATAATGCTATATACAGATACGGTGTTTCTTACAACTGAGTAATTAGTATAACAATTTCTGCACCATTATATTTTCCAGTATACCTGCTTGAGTTGTACATCAGTGTCATGAAAAGTTTGTTAAGAATGTTTGTATCAACCTAAGCTTTAGTTTTGCTTTTTAGAGGAACTTTTTGTGTATGCAAGTTTGTTTTTTTTTAAAAAAATGGACTCGTACTTTCTTCTCAGCTGCAAGGCCCTATTGGCCATGTTTTGAAAACCATGAATATAAATACAGTTTGCATAGGATATTTTTCTGTATTTATTTGAACAAAAACATTGCTTTTTTTTTTTAATTTTGAAATCAATTATTCCATATAAACGTGATACTAGGAGCAAGCATGTTTGGACCAGAAGAAGCATTAAACCATTGTACCACAGTGTGGCGTGTTTTCTTTTGTTAAAAGTGTGGGTTATCTGTACATAACCAACAATATCATATGGGGGAACTACTACTTATTTACACATTTGTGCTCAAAAGCCGAGGAGCTAACTTCCTTACGAGTAATTCGATTAATCCAGTCAAAATCAGTGTATAAAGAACGGGCTAATAATTGGTAGGAAACATGTCAGACAGCATTTTTCAAAATGACATGTTGTATTGGTAAACTATAACCTTATAATGGCCATAGAATTTGCGAAATCCTGACTTTAAACGAGACTGTTGAAACCCCTTAACATGAACTTGTTTGTCGGTAGCCTGTCCCGATTTATAAACTGATCATACGCAGAACAGGCTCTTGTATATTGAATCAGTTGAGAGACATAAACACCATATGTGGGTGATAATGGAATATGGCTATATAGATATGGGAAGTCAACGATAAAGAAGCTATAGTTATCCAGTTTTTCGTTTAGTTGACTTGTTAGTTTGCCGTTAACATCTATGTTCAATAAAATATCTTAGTAAGAAGCAAATGTGGAAGGCTCTATAGTGCCTTTTACTTCGAGTTCACTGGGATGAAAAGATGAAGATAACAAACAGTGATCAATTTCATAAATTCCACAAGGAATACAACATTAGGGGTTGGGTAAACACGGATATACACTTGTACCAGAGGTGAAGTCGGGTGCCTAGGAGGAGTAAGCAGCCCCTGGCGACCGGCCACATCCGTCGTGAACCCTATATCTTGATCAGGTAAACGGAGTAATGTTTAGTCAAAATCAGTGTGTTAACTCCTTAACAATTGGTATGAAACACAACAGACAGCATTTGACCCAATGACAGGTTGTATTAGCAATCTAGATCGTTATAACGATCATAGAATTAGCGAAATGTTGATATATCGAATCGACATATGAATGAAAACGAGTACTGTTAATAGATAAAACGTCATCTATATATCGAGTTGAGGGCCACAGGCTCAGCAAGAACTTTTTTCTCCTGTAGTAGCCTTTGAATACATTCCACCTCGTAAGAACTTAAAACAGATTACCTAATAAAGAAACACAATCCGTGCCCATGGGAATTCAACAGACTGTTGGAAGACTTCATCACCAAAATGAGGAACTCCAGCATCTTTTGATATCAACTTAAGAGTATTTGTGCGTAGAATCAGAGTAATGATTAACAAAGTAATTACTCCAATGACTGATCACTAGATATGAATATTTCCTTTTTTCTTTTTCCATTTTTGCAGTGACTGTCTATGATGTCAAAATGTCTAGTCTTTAATTCATCGTGAGGAAGGGCCGTGTAAAGTGTTAGTCACGTTTGATGTTGTTGATATGAGAAAAGCGTAAACTCGCTTGGTCAGTTATGGCGATATCCACATGTACAACTTAATTCAGTTCTGCTGCTATCTATGTATGATGTACTCTCAACACCATCAAACTCGTACAGATGGGACCTGTCAGAGACATCGACTGCAAGAGGAACGCTAGAACATAGCTTCTCTTCACTTGGAGACACAGCCAAATATAAAAAAAACTTGCAGATGAAATTGAATTGGAGAGAAAGACCATTAAGAATCATCCTCACGGAAAGACAACACACATACTGTTTGTGAAACCAGTGAAGTCTGCAACGAATAGTGAACACAAGGCGGTGATATTGATGCAGACAGGCGATTGGAGATTAGAAGTTGACCTTAACCAGAACCTAAAATTCCCATATCAACTGAACTCGGACCAGATATGGTATCACTTTCATTAGGAACCAAGAAGATAGTTCTTGTGGAACTGTGGGAAAAGAGATACAGTGAAGTCAATGAAAAGTAAAGGGCAAAATATGAAAAACTGATGGCAAAGTGTGGGGACAGAGTGTGGCAGACGTGGAGTTATCCTGTGGAGGCTTTCCTGCAGTCAGTGAGGCAGATGTTCCCTGCTTTAGAAGTGACAGGGTGACTCAGTAAATAGCCAAAGCAGCGGAGAGGGCATCATGCTGGGCTTGGCGGAAGGGGAACATCAGTAGCTGGAGACCCATCACCAACGCACAGTAACTGATCATACTGTGGACCCCAACCGACAGGGGTCGAAACGCATGATAAGGGATAGCCCTGACTGAGGATGCCGGTTCAAAACCAGTTCATGTGTTTAGGCAACTCAATTTCTAGTGATATACATGTATCAAGTACGACTCAATGATAGATAGATTGTATATTGTTTAACATCCCTCTCTTGAATCTTTCACTCATATGGAGATGTCACCACTGCCGTTGAAGGGCTGTAAAATTAGGCCCATCCTCGGCACTAATGGCCATTGAGTAGGGAGGGATCTTTATCGTGCCACACCTGCTGCGACACAGGCCCTCGGTTTTTACAGCCAGGGTAAAAAGGAATGGCATCTGCATGATACATGAATCTCAAATATTCCGGATATACATGTTGTACACAATTGTATCTCTAATACTAAATGAACTTTAACAATGAAACTTCACTATGAGAGTTTATGGGTCTATCATATTAGGTCAAAAGGTTAAGGTTATAACTCTAAATGGTTTCCAGATGATATTTGAAAATGAATACTATTTGAGATGTGAAAGTTTCTATCACAACAGGATAAAATATGTTATAAGGTAATCACAACAGGATGACCACTACAGTTTGTTATAAGGTCATCAGTCCATTCAAAACAAATGGTCTTTGGATAATCTCTTATTTTCATTAAATGTTTCCTATATATATAATAAAATACATAAATCAAATAAATTCACTGAATTTGCTTGTTTAAAATCTATTTGATATTTTATGTTTTACATGAAACAAACTAAGCTTTTTGTGCCATTAAAGGTCCCCTTTCACAATCAAGTTATCCTTGTTTCAAGTGTGAAAATGCTTTTAACATATATATGTATAGTTGATGGTACAGGGGTTTCAACAGTCTCGATTGAAGTCAGCATTTCGCAAATTCTATGGTCGTTATAACAATCTAGTTCGTCAATACAACTTCGCATTGGGTCAAATGCTGTCTGACGTGTTTCATACCGATTGTTAAGCTGTTCTTGGCACACTGATTTTGACTGCGGATAACTCCGTTTACCTGATCAGGATATAGGGCTCACAGTGGGTGTGACCGGTCAACAGGGGATACTTACTCCTCCCAGGCACCTGATCCCACCTCTGGTGTGTCCAGGGGTCCGTGTTTGCCCAACTATCTATTTTGTATTGCTTATAGGAGTTATGAGATTGATCACTGTTCGTTATCTTCACCTTGTATATATATATATATATATATATATATATATATATATCAACACCCAATACCTAGAAGTGTTAGATCCACAACATGGATTCAAGTTCAAATACAAAATTTATACAAAGCAATTTAATGACCAATGAAAGGAACAACCAATCTGTTTCACAACTTGTAGAATAGCATATCAACTACAGGAATATGATTATGTTTGCATCTGGAATGTGTCTTCCATCATTGTTATTTCATCATATTACATATGACTAGCACCATCAATATTGGTTGATCATCAGGAGATAAATATACACATAGTAGAATCAGTTCACTGCCATACAATGAATGTTCTATCTCCTTAGTACAGAATAATAAGCTTAAAGTTAATGACTCGTATGAATGTTGCATAGTTAATAATGATCAAAGTATCACAGGTAATTATACACTGGGTATGAACATCAAAGTTTATAAAAATGATGATGAGCAGACTGAGACTGGTGCACTGGTGCCCACAACACCCCTGACTAAGCAGACTTGACTGGTGCACTGACTACACAACACCCCTGACTAAGCAGACTTGATTGCTTCCTGAGGGAGTAGAATCTGGGGACGCTGTCTTCCTTCTGCCATTAGACTTTCGATTTCTTCCACCGTCCTGGGGACACACGTCAGTAACTCCATTCCATCGGCAGTGACCGCCACATCATCCTCAATTCGTACCTGTCAAACAATAAACAACGTCTTAAAACCAGCAAATGGCTGTAGTTTGAGCGGCCTATAGTACTAGTGCATATTTGAACGAATTTATGTTTAAAATGCTTTCAACACACAAAGATTCTCAGAATGAATTTCCTCATTTATTGGAATGTTAACTTTTATTAGATCAAGAAGGACATTACCCCTCCAAAGCCTCTGTACTGATCTATGACTTCACGACACATGAATTGGGACTGGTCAGGGTTGTTGAAGGCACCGTCTAACAGCTGGAAAATGACAGAATTATTCATTGAAATTCTTTTCAAATTCAAAACACTCAGCTGAATTACCTTGTCCAAACTTTGAAATGAGAATCTTAAACTTTGGGAGTATATCTTGAGACTTTATGCACAATTATACAAAAGGCCCACAATCAATGAAGTGTACTTTACATGGAAAAGCTTATACATTTTAATTTATCAAAATGTAGTCCTGTGGAAATTGAGATTTTAGAATAATATCAAAAATAAGAATTTTTGAATATCTGATCAAGTACATTGCTGATTGTTAATCACATAATCCCAGCAAATGATGACTGATATAACTGGTGATAACTCAGCACTGTAAATAGCAACTAGGTTCGAGAAAACTCAAGTGTCAGAGTGTCAACTTTAAAAAAAAAAGTTGACACAGATTAAGACATTTTAGATTACAGTACAAGCAACTCGTGGTCGACACTGACTGTGGGAAGACTTAGTAGTGCAGCCTAGATCTATACAGCAAAAGATGACTTGAATTGTAAATTGTTTCGAGAGTACAAATACATTATTGTTTTGATTGATTGATTGTATATTGTTTAACGTCCCTCTTGAGAATATTTCACCCACATGGAGATGTCACCATTGCCAGTAATGGGCCACAAAATTTAGGTCTATGCTCGGCCCTTACGGCCTTTGAGCAGGGAGGGACCTACTGCTATGACACTGGGCCTAGGGTTTTGCAGTCTCATCTGCAGGACCGCCCCATTTAGTTGCCTCTTATGACAAGCAAGGGGTACTGAGGACCTGGATCCCCACAGGAATTATTACATTGCAACAATATCAATTTAAAAACATGTAATGTATAAAAGTGTACTTTATATTTCATTCTGTCAATTGCGAAGAAGCATCATTTCATTCAGGAAAATAATCAACAGAAGGAATACTTGGCCACACTGCCCATATGGTCAGTATCATTCTGTACATACCACATCAATAAAGTAGACCCCAGGTTCTATGGTCAGAACCATTCTTTGCTGCACTACTCTGGCTGTTCTCAAGGACTTTAGCCCTGGCTTATCACTCCTCTCCACACCCTACACAATTAGGATGAAAAAAAGTGCTTGAAATAAAACATATGAAATCACACAATTCAGAAATTCTCTGTTCACAAGATTATGCTATGTAATTAACTTGATATTTCATCCAAAGTGATTTATACAATTCTTGACCCACCTCTGGGTACCCCCCAACATCGTGGGTGTCAATCCCCATGAAATGTCCTAGGCCATGGGGCATGAACACCGCTCCCAGACGGACTTTCATCATCTCCTCTACATCCCCTTTCAGAAGCCCCAATTTCTTCAGCTCCTCTAGATGTACTCTGTCTGCCAGTAGATGCATTTCTACCCATGATACACCTGTCCGAATGGAAAATGGACAGTTATATGTGTACACAATGTCCAAACAAAACACAATTCAGGAAACCCCCCAAAGACAGTCAAACAAATTCTTAGATATAACGTAATTTACTACATCTATATGGAAACTTTACTTGAATAAGCGAAGGCTGGGGATGAATGCATTATTGTACCCCTATTGTATTCCAGAAGATCTTTTACAGATTTTTCCTACATGAACATGAATATCATTTAATTCCTGTTATTGATGATGACAAGTGATTCTCATTGGTTCAATTTTTTCATGATACATCAACTTAAACGAGCATTCTGAGAGTATTGCATGGTAATACAGATCGAGTCCCCTATCGGTCACAAAAATTCTTGGACCACAACAATATTCAAAGTTCATTATGTAGGTTATAGTAAAGGGGAAAATTGGGGAACCAGGATAGGAAAGGAATGGTTGGAAATCAACTCCTACTCAGGTACAATTACAAATCTATAATTAGGTTTAGGTTTTTCACCAAGTCAATGAACTGTGAAATGTTGGCGATAATGAATAATCCATAGTTCTGAAATAAGGAACTTGGATATAAACTAATAATTCAGGCTATTTTTCCAAGTCCAAAGGCAACAACTTGTTGAAAAATCAACAGACCAAGACAAAATTTGAACTTTTTTTCAATAAAAGGGAGCATGGAAGTATTCATCTGGTGATCAGTCATTCATAAAATTACTTTGTTAAACTATGGACAAGCACTCTCAAGTTGATATTGGAAAGATGCTCCTCAATGACAATATCTACATAGTCTTTAGTGATCAAGTCTTCAAACAGTCTGCTGGAATTCTCATAGGCTTCTTTATTATCCAGTCTAATTAAGATTAGATCCTTTGATCCATTCATGTATATTGTGATATACATGAGCAGATCAAAGGATCTAATCTTAAATAGGTTGTTTATTAGTTGACCTGCTTTTAATTTCTTATGAGGCAGAAAATATATGAGAAGAAGAATATCTCTTGCTATGGCCTTTAACTCGACATTTGAATATATATATTTACAATGTTTTATCCATTTATTTTTCATTCATGTATTGATTCGATACATCCCATTGAACTCGAAATACAAGACATCACAAAGTCTTCCATATCTACTTCATATTTAGACATTTTATAGAACATTGATTTTAATGCCCAAATAACAACTCAACTTTAATATGAACAAAATAACTTAAACTTCTTTATCATCAACATCCCATATTTATGTAGCAATATTCCATTATCACCTGCATATGGTGTTTATGTCTCTCAACTGATTTGATATGTGAAACCATGTTCTGTGTATGATTAATATCTAAATACAGGCAAGCTACTGACCAATAAGTTGACGCTGCAAAGGTTTCAACAGTTCGTTTGAAGTCAGCATTTCTATGGTCATTATAATGATCTTATTTGCAAATACAACCTGTCATTAGGTCAAATGTTGTCTGGTGTGTTTCGTGTTTCATACCAATTGTTTGGCCATTCTTTATATACTGAATTTCACTAGGATTATTCCGTTTGCCGGGGGGGGGGGGGGGGGGGGGGGGGGGGGGGGGGGGGGGGGGGGGGGCTTATGGCGGGTGTTGCCAGTCGACAGGGGAAGCTTACTCCTCTTAGGCACTTGATCCCATCTCTAATGTGTCTGTCACAATTAACATATATATTTTCAGATTATACATATAGCTCCATAGATGTTAGGGTCGTTATCCTTTTCAATAGTTAAATATCTCAATGTGTTTCCATAGTATGCGAATCGTTCACCAGGTAATCTTGTACATTTAAATCCAGTGCAGTTAGTTTGGTTGTAGCAATTGCCGGATGTGGACGTGTTTATCCACATTGATGTTCATCTAGTAATAGTCATCTGAATTTTTAATACCTTGTGACCACAGTCCACTACTTCTGAGGTAAGTTTACTTATTACTTCAATACTTTTATTCCCTATTTATTGCTAAAATGACCAACGTATAAAGTTCTTTACAATTTATATTAGTATTTACTGTGATAGTTTTGGTGAGTACACAGAACATTCATGTGCTGTTTTATTTTAAATGTATATATTTACCTAAACGTAAATGTACTGTTCATGCCCAAGTATAGGGAAACGCCCAGAGTATGCAGTAAAATGCTATGTAGTAAAGTATAGTGTATATGCAGTAAAATGCAGTGTGTAATGTGTATATGCAGTAAAATGCAATGTGTAATGTGCATATGCAGTAAAATGCTATAAAGTATAGTATAGTGAAGTATGCAGTAAAATGCAGTGTGTAAAATGTGCATGCAGCAAATTAATGTAGTCTGTGTAAAGTGAAGCTAAGTAAGTTTTGTATGTGTATTGTAACAGTATATCTGTATCTAAATTGTTTTTACAAATTTTATCGTTACAGGCCCCTTCTTCATTTGACTCCTTTTTGAAGTACAGAAAAGGATGATGCACATTTGTGGATAGCTCGAATGTATTAAAACAGTATAAACAATAAAACTCGCCTTGCTAGTTTAATGCCTGGCGACCATCCTGCGACAGTGTCCAGGGGTCCTTGTTTGTCCTACTCTTAATTTTGTATTTTTTATGGGATTTAATTTATGAGATAGATCATGGTTCATTATCTTCAATTTTTAAAGACAGGATATTTTCAAAGAATTAAATTGTAGCAGTGTTTTTTTTTTAAAGAAAGTTTTCTTCCAGTTACCAGGTTTCAGAGCCTTCATCACAGCCCGGCTGGACTTGTACACTGTCTCGTATATTCCTCGTTGTTTCTCTGTGAACTTCCCATTGGCTGGATATGAGCAGGTAATGTCTGAAGTGTAGCAGTAGTATTCACCTCCCATATCTAAAAGACTGACAATTAAAATCCACCATTAATATCCCATTGCAGCAGGTAAATCATTACTATCACCTTATAGCAGGTTTATACATGTATTTTGTGGTGAACGCTGACCACAGTTGGAAGTTTAAGCAAATGTTGCTCTTTAGTCATAAAAATTGGATTGGGGGAAACTAGAAAGCAGCCATTCCAAGTTCTGCTGGACATACATATGTACAATGCACATGTACACATCGTAAATGTTAAACACATGCCTTAATTTCCTATGAAACTTGTAAGATAAGTTTTGATTGATTAACAAGCCAGGTGTTTTCCAGACACCCTGCAGAAGCTGGGGTAAATAAGGGCTCTAATTGCCCACCAAAATCAGCATTCATGCTATATTTCAAAATTAAGTGTATTTTGTGAAAAAAAAAACCTGACAAAACTGTCTTATTCTCAGTTTGATCAAAATGATGTGAACCAAAATTATGCTTATAAAAGCATAACATTTGTTTTACTATTTTTGATCTTTTGACATAAAATGACCATTTTTCACGGGTTTTTTTTCTATAAAACATAGAGCCCAGACTTGGACAAACTTTATACTTACGCCATATACAATGTATTTATATTTCCATTACATGTAACACAAATGATAAAAAATATGTCACTTGTCCAAAGCTGCAATCAATGTTTTATGAAAGAAATGCAGTCACAAAAATCAGCAATCATAATGACTAAATCAGACAAAAATTGAGAAATTGTGTCACTGCTACATGTATATAATGACTGGAAATATTAGAGACAAGTATGTGAAACTGTATTGTAAACAAGAGATGTTTGTGAACCATATATGCACCCCATGGTGCAAAATTGAAAAGGATTATACACATGCATCATTTAATTGATAGTAGTATCATCAATTTAAAATACTGAGCAGACAATATCTTTCTATGTCAAGAGTGGATTGACCATGTGACCTAAAAATCAATAGGGGTCATCTACTCCTTATGCTCTACCAGTGTATCAAATTTGGTGTTAATAAAGCAACTAACACTTAAAATATAGGAAACAATATATTATTATGTCCAGTTTAACCCTTGACCTTTGACCATGTGACCTCAAAATCAATAGGCGTCATTTTCTTCTGAATGATGTACCAGTATACCAAGTTTGATGTCTGTCAAGCAACAGGTTCTCAAGATAATGAGTGGACAGTATATTCTTATGTCCAGTTTGACTTGTAACCTTTGACCATGTGACCTCAAAATCAATTGAGATCATCTTCTCCTGAATTGTACCAGTGTACCAACTTTGATGTCTGTCAAGAAATCAAGATATTGAGCGGACAGTATATTCCTATGACCAGTTTGACCCTTTTCCTTTGACCATATGACCTCAAAATCAATAGAGGTCATTTTCTCCTGAAGATGTACCAGTGTACCAAGTTTGATGTCTGTCAAGAAAAGGGTTCTCAAGATATTGAGAGGACAGTATATTCCTATGTCCAGTTTGACCTTTGACCTCAAAATCAATAGTGATCATCTTCTCTTGAAGATGTACCAGTGTTCTAAGTTTGATGTCTATCAAGCAAAGGGTTCTCTAGACATTGAGTGGTCAGTATATTCTTAAGTCCAGATTGACGTTTGACCATGTGACCTAAAAATCAAGAGGGGTCATCTACTTCTTAGGATGTACCAGTGTTCGAAGTTTGATGTCTGTGAAGCAAAGGGATCTCAAGATATTGAGCGGACAATGTCTTCCTATGTCCAGAGTAGATTGACCTTTAACCTTTGGACCCAAAAAACAATAGGGGTCTTTTTCTACTCATAACCAACCCACATACATGTATGAAATATCATTACGATCAAGTGAATGGTTCTCAAGATATTGAGCAGACAACATGTAGTCTACCGACCGACTGACCAACAGGTGCAAAGCAATATGCCCCTCTTCTATGGAGGGGGGCATAATGATACCTTTTATGAAATTAAAAAAAAAACCCTGTTAGGCCAATTCAACTTAATTAGTAGATCATCATCCAGAGTCACAAAAAATATGGGGCGGGTGGGAGGATTTTATTTTCCCAAGAAAAAAAATTAATGACAAAAGGCATCACACAAAGTGTTAATCAAGTTAACATTCAAAGAATCCTTGGTAGAAGATATAAAACCAACATTCTGTGACTTTAATCATTCACTCATGTCACTGTCAAGTTTGTTTGAAATAATAATTTTTGTGAAAATAAAAAAAATGATAATTTATCAATTAATTTCAATTGGCCTTCTAACAAACCTTCAGGGCCAGCAAATAAGTTTGTTTTAACTAAACTTTGTGATATCCAATATAATTTTCATTATTTTGCTTTCATAGAAGAATAAATGTCACTTCTGAATAAGCATGTTTGTTACATGTATAAGCATGTTTAACATAATGGAAGAGTTGGTCTTCCTATAAAACTTTAAAGAGTTTTACAAGGCTCTTTAAGGCTATTATCATACAAAGTCCTTTATTCACGACCTCTTCTACCTGTTTTTGAACACTCACCACATGTCCCCATCCTGTACTTGTTTGGCATTGGGAGCACCTGCATGTCCATAGTGTAACACAGAACCATTGTCCCCACTACAACAGCCAATGAAAAGAGTATAAATAGTGTGCACCTTGTAAAATTCAGTATTGACTGATGTACATTACATCATTGCATTAACAATAACACACATTTTGTTCGTGGATGTTCCTACCTGCCACAAATACAGGTGTATGCTAAATGTCGAATCCCACCATTGAAGTAACAGTAATGTTTGAAGATACTGTAGAGAGAATTGATGGAAAAGATTACAAAATTATGATAAACTATATTTATGTATACACTACATGCATATCAATCTAAATGTTCTCCTGATAAGCTGAATATTCGACTTACCTTTCCATTTGATATTCAAACATTCCCGGTCTGACACATTTCATCACCTGTAATTTAGGGATATTAACAATGACTACAAATGTGAAATAATCAAATCATTATAATAAGTCATAAAATTCTACATACCAGTGTACTATATATTTCTGGAAGTATCCCTTATCATTTTCTTGATTCAGATTTATGGACATCTGTGTTCTATTTTCCATTTATGACTTTAATATCAATAGACCTCATTTGTTTGTTCTATTTTTATTATTAACAACTTATATTTCTCTAAGCTGATCCTATCTGTGTTCTGTTTACTGTATCTCTTTATGAGCATCACTACTGATCCTATCTGTGTTCTGTTTACTGTATCTCTTTATGAGCTAACTACTGATCCTGTTTATGTTCTGTTTACTGTATCTCTTTATGAACTAACTACTGATCCTGTCTGTGTTCTGTTTACTGTATCTCTTTATGAGCTGACTACTGATCCTGTTTGTGTTCTATTTACTGTATCTCTTTATGAGCCTCACTACTGATCCTGATTGTGTTCTGTTTACTGTATCTCTTTATGAGCCTCACTACTGATCCTGTTTGTGTTGTATTTACTGTATATCTTTATGAGCTAACTACTGATCCTGTCTGTGTTTTATTTACCTCTTTATGAGCTAACTACTGATCCTGTTTGTGTTCTGTTTACTGTATCTCTTTATGAGCTACTACTGATCCTGTTTGTGTTCTGTTTACTGTATCTCTTTATGAGCTAATTACTGATCCTGTTTGTGTTCTGTTTACTGTATCTCTTTATGAGCTAACTACTGATCCTGTTTGTGTTCTGTTTACTGTATCTCTTTATGAGCTAACTACTGATCCTGTTTGTGTTCTGTTTACTGTATCTCTTTATGAGCCTCACTACTGATCCTGTTTGTGTTCTGTTTACTGTATCTCTTTATGAACTAACTACTGATCCTGTTTGTGTTCTATTTACTGTATCTCTTTATGAGCTGACTACTGATCCTGTTTGTGTTCTGTTTACTGTATCTCTTTATGAGCTGACTACTGATCCTGTTTGTGTTCTATTTACTGTATCTCTTTATGAGCTAACTACTGATCCTGTTTGTATTTTATTTACCTCTTTATGAGCCTCACTACTGATCCTGTTGGAGTATCTCATCACCTCTAGTTCTAGATCTGTCTTAAACACTCGACTGTATAAAAGAAAATTACCAGGCTAACATAACTGTGTATAACATGATGACTAGCCACCAGAGTGTACTTTTCTCATCATCAGTTTCAGTATAATAAGAACACACCCAAAATATTAGCAGAACAAAAATTCAGCACAATGATAACACATGTCATAATAAGGAACAGGATGTCACTAATGAAATTCATACATTGTATATAATACAAAGTTACTGTGATTATGGATTGTCCTTGTGTAATTAAACTGCAGACAACTGTACGTTTGATAATCAAAATCAATTTGCCTTTAAAACAATGTTGTGTCATACTAAGTGAATTGATGTTGTCGTAACTGTGTTAATCGTAAACAAATGAAGAACACAGAGACAGCCCAATGCAAACAGAATTTAAATGACATTGATTACATGTGTGAATTCATCAAAATAATACAAGTATGGCAATGTATTTTATCATGTATGTGCTCATGTGAAGACAAGTACTAGTCATGGAAACTCAGTGGTAGAGCGTTCGCTTTGTAATGGGGAGGACATTGAGTTCGAGCCCCACTCGTGCCATGGTTGTGTCAAACCTAAAATGTAAACATAGGTAGTGGTTGCTCCTTTACCAAATGCTCAACAATTAAAGTGAGAATCATGAGTCGTTCAGATATTGTGACATTAAAAACAGAGGTCACACGGCTCACCAGGCATTGGCAGATTAATGAACCCTCACTGTAAGCACTAAGCATAGGTCTAAATGTCTGTTACTTCACTTACAATTGGTAACGTCTCAATATGAGTGAAAACTTCCCACAGGGACATAAAACATACAAACAAAACATAGCTGTTTAACATTTTTTTCTTCATTAATGAAAATAAAATGAAAAGTTCATCACTACCCCACATGTATTGTAAGTCATTTATAGAGGAAGTGATGAAAACTACATGTAATAGGTTTGTTAAATAGTTCATATAAAAAGTGCTGCTAGAATCATGTGTTAAATGAAATATAATAGAAATCTTTTGAATATTCCTGTACAGTGCAAATCGATAAGATGAGTTCTGCATAAAAATGAGTAATATTTACTTTCTGCAAGAATGTTTACATTTCAAGTCCCCAAAGATTAAAAAATGTGACCATACTGTGTTTGGTCTGTTTGTCTCTTTATCTAAGCCACAGACTTTAAACGAAACAAAGATGAGATGGCATGCACTGTGAACTAAAGCTATGTCAAGGTCATTTATAAGGATGAAGGTCGAACTTGACATAATTGAATGTGATCATATTCAGGCCACAGAGTTTCACAAGGACATCTTGTTCTTTCATGAATTTATCTTTAGGTACTCCTCAGTGTTCATTGATCAATGCATGAAAAAAAGCATAAATTCTGAATGAGATCAACACCACTGTGTATTTAAAAATAAAATAAAATTCTATTACGTTATGTCAATTTAAAAAACATACCATTCCGATATCTCTGGATGTAAAACGGCATTGTCTACTTTGAACCTGTCATAGAAAATAATATAATTTAAATTAATATCACTGCTTACTGCAAAATCAACTTGTCACAATGAACAAAACTACAATTAAAATCAACGCTGAAAAGTTCAAGTACAATACTGTAAATCTGCTTTTAATAAAACAAAAGAAACTGTCCAAAGATAACGCCCTTTACCCTACATGTATGCCATCATGCATTTTTTTTTAGCATTGTAAATAGGAAGGTGGATCTAGCTTTCTGATCAGTCTCAATATTTTTTTCAGAGGGCTACAATTCTACAGCTATTAATGATGATATGATTTATTCTTCAAAACATCATGTCTATCAACAAATCGGTTTTTTTTTCTTCAGCCACCTCTTGTGTTGATACTTACTCACTGATCCCATCAAAAGCTGCCTCTCTGCTGTAGTTTCCGCTGTCTGTGTTCAATCCCCTCTACAAACAATGAGAGGCACTCGATCAGTGGTCTGTATACCTGTTACTACACAGGTACAGAGCCTGAGCCCTCTAGGAACCAGTCACGAATATCATTATACATTTACTGAGCTCATGGGAAGATTGTCTTAGAAATTCCCTTCACTGCATGTGAAATTATTGAATAAAAACATAATTATTTTTTTTAAAAACTATGATATTAACATTTCATGGATCATCTTCAAAATCTGTCAAATACTACAATAAAAAACTTTAAGATAACTGAAATTGCCTAAATATTGAAGTAGCATGCATCTGCTGAATGAAAAATAATTTATTGAGTGAACTGTAGGTCTACCTACCAATGTAAGCAGGAGGGAGGCATTCTTATCTTTTAACACTTTGGCTATCTGGTTAAGAATAAAAACAGGTTAAAAATGTTAAACGTAATGTGAAAAAAATGTACATTGTATCTATATGATAAAAGGTTGTGAGGTTGATCTGAGACTAATCTTACATCATCTGCCCAGTGGGCCTCATCCATCCCATAACGAACTTGGAAATCTTTGACATCCAGAAGCCTGTTGAAATAATTACAAATGTAACAAGCTTTAAAAATATCATTCAACTAATTCAAATCTGTCCTACCATTTTATATCAATTAACATGACCTACTTTCCCATCCAGATTGCATAAACATCAGGAAGCTTTGGAGGAAATAAAATTCCTCGTCCAGTGTCAACTTCAATAATACCATAAAAATCTGGTTCCTCTACACCAAATGCCCAGTGAAAGTAAGACTCCTATCAAAAGAGAAATGGCTCATTAATCGCAGCATTTCTACAGCCCCATGAAGCATTGCTTACAACAGCCAAGCTCTCTGTAGACTTCATGTTTTCTGAACTTTAAAGTATGAACATACTCAAAATCACTTCACAATAATTCAGTGCTTTTAGCACACGTACTGTACTATACGCAATATAATAAACAGTATTTATACAATATAAGTTGTATAAGTATTTGTATTCTTATTTGTATTTATATAATATGATATAAGTTATGATTTATGATATTTAACCATTATATCGCTTGGGTCTGAATTTACTATTAAAGAGTACAGGTATAGAACTCTAAATATGGAGTACCCAAGTTTGCCAATGAAAAACAATAAACAAAATGGTACAAAATTCTACTCTAGCTGTATTCTAATATTTTCATACATAATAATTAATCTACATTATTACCAAGGTTCATCCTGAAATTCCATATACTTCCCAACATACGCACAAATGAATTCGGGAAAATGTCTATTATTTGTTTACACAAATTTTACCTGGACCCTAGCTGGCACCATACCTCTAAAAAGAATGTTTGTGCATTGCAGCAAGAAATTACATAGAATGCACAACATTAGATATCATTTTCAAGGTGAATTCTTTTACCCCAATTCATAAGCTGAAGTCCTTAATAACTCCAAGTGACTGAAAATTGTAAAACCGTCTGCACTTTTGATTTAGAGTTCTCTACCTTTACTCTTTTAAAATAGTAAATTTAAACCCATTTTAAGCGATATAATTGTCTGTGTTTTAGCAATTAAATCTTGCCTGTCTAAATATTGGTTCATGATCTGAGCAGTGCCTTGTTTCTGATTCCCCGCCTTGGAGGAGCACATATGCCCCCGCTGGCATCTTTTTTGTAGCTCTCAGTCTTTCTGCCAAACGTTTTCTGTTATCTGCAAACAACTCTGCTGGTACTCTGAGAGTGTGCTCTCCACGGCAGAATGCTGGCCTGGTTATGGGAAAAAAGTGGAAATCATTGTTTATTTAGCCATTAAATACACTGTTTGTGTATTTGTACATAGTAAAACATGGTTACAGTGAAAAAGCTTATCATGATTTCATGCTTAAAGTGAAGTGGTGATTTTCATTCCCTGTATTTTTAAAATATACCAGTATTACAAATTTATTGGATATAATGAATTATAACAAATCAAAATTGTTCGTCCCCAGTAGCATGTTTTACTCTATATATCTTGGTGTCTTTAACATAGTCAAAGGTACACATTTGTAAGGGGGTTATTCAATCATCACAAATACTAAAAAGACTATGCATGTACTATCAATACAGCAACTTTTTTTTTTTTTTATTATTTAGTAGCTTTAATATAAACAATCGTTCCAAAGAAAAAAAGAGGAAAAGGTTATCTCTTCTAAGTTTGTTATTAAAACAACGATATATTTAATTGAAGAAACAAACCTTCAAGCATAGAATAACTCAGTCATTAACTACACGCATCTTACATACACAGTGGGGTTTGTTTTTGTTTACAATTACATAATCGCCTCGAGGAACCATCGCATATGAACCAGGGCATGTACACAAAGTAAACATTGTCGTCCTAAATATAACACAGAATGTTACGTTTTTGATCATATTGGATTTTTCGAATAATTCAGTCTTTCCGGGGATGTATATGCTTGTTTATACGTCCCTGGTCTTACGTTTGATTTGTTTTAAATTCAAAACTCTAGAGCATTGAGTCAGGCATCAATTTTAAAATCTGCAATTTAATATACAGTTCATTTCTCAATCATGTCTAATTGAATGTGTGTTTAATATCGGAGATTCATCGTTGCTGAACTAGCGATCTGTGATTTCACACTACTTTAACTGAACACACAAGCTTTACTCAAATTCTTCGTTGTGAAAAAGAAAATGGATACATTTTACAAACATAAAGAATTATTTCTGAACATGTTTTGAAATCAATAGGTTATAATCATGATTAAACCAAATCTAAACATGAATATAGAATATTCAGAAACCCATGGCCGACCAGTCTCATTTCAATGATATGACTTTGATTAAACATTGATTCAGAACTCCTGGTCCAAATTATGTAACTCCGGCACGTGCCCCTGGCGTGAAATTCATACGCAACTTCTGTGTGCACAGTGTACATAATATACCTACATGTATTTACGCAGATATATATTAAAGTTTAATAAAATATTCAAGATTTGAGAGCAATTTATTTGATTTGTATGTATAAATAATTCAAACTTGATGAATTATTCTCTTCAGTCTGAATATTATGCTATCATAATTTTGTTGTATGATAAAATATTGGTAACATCAATAAACCTTTATTGTATGTCCTTGGCCATAAATTTCAAAAATTCAAATAGTAATTTTTTCTTCATTATTGGGACTGAAAAGTTAAATGCTGAAAGAATTTAATCCCACATACATGCGCGCCTCAAAAGACTGATTCGTGGAATGAGATCATACACGCATGTACTTGAGTAGTATAAATTTATTAACACCTTAAGATAAAAATTTATAGTACACCTTTGTTCAAAGTTCAAGGTTTTTATGGCTTTGCAACGAGCTTTGCTCTAGTTTATCACTAAAATATAAATAATTTGTTGAATCTTTGAGGTTTGTTTTCTAAAATCTTGTCTCAAAAAAAGAAGAAGAAAACTTAAAGCATGTAACTGAGTGATGAAAATCATATTTAACCTTAGAATAATTGTTACAAGCTTTCTAAATACATGTGAATGTACTTACACATCAATGTATATGAGTTATACACAATCCACTGTACATAGTTCAAGAGTCACTTCATGTCCTTTGAGACAGAGTTTGAACTTTGAGATAATACACAGGGTTCACATTCAATTTCAATGGCAACCTGGAGTACATGGCTATGTGAACAGTTCATTTCATTTAAACTAATTTTTTTTTAGCGTGAATCAGGTTTTAATAATAATAATAATAACAAGATGTGTTTTTGAAACACAAATTCCCCCGATAATGGCCAATTCTAAAGATGGCCAAGGTCACAAGGACAAATATCTTGGAAACAGAAAGATTTTGTCATAACAAATGCTCATATGCAGTATGAAAGCTCTAATATTTATCATTTAAAAGTTATGACCAATGTCAAATCTTTTAAAAGTATGTCAAACTCCAAGGTCAACAATTTTGGTACCCATGAAAAGGTCTTGTCACAAGGAATACTCATGTGAAATATCAAAGCTCTAGCACTTACTGTGCAAAAATTATTAGCAAGGTTAAAGTTTCCGACAGAATGACAGGAAGGACAAAAACAATATGCCCCCCGATCTTCGATCTTGAGTGCATAAAAAGAATGCTGGCACAAGTGTATAGCATGGAAATACACACACTAGTAGGATTCCTTCAAATTAAAATCTCGGGGGACTGACTTCATCTTTCTACTCATCATTCATAAGGAATCTCATGAAGAAACCATATCAACAAATTTGTTATCTAACTCAGATTGATCATATATAATTTTGTGAATTTTTGTTTCAGAACTGTTGTTCATATATAGAAATCTGAATACAAATGAACCAATGGGGAAGAAATTGAGGCTAGTTTAGTGATATAGTCTTGTACTGAAGATTATTTGTCTGATAATGATCTATATTTACATTTGCCAATGCACTTCCTTATATGACAGTACTAATGAAATCGATGTTCAATTTCGTATGACATGAATTTGGTCACGTGATCAGTTTGTTCTTGCGTATGAATACAATCACCGCTTCAAAAGTCAGTTCCTGTATTTTCACCTGGGTTCTTGCTTATGCAATGCAGTGGGGGATTTAGACACACACCCCCCCCCCCCCTCTCGCCACAAATTTAAATAATAGAAATAGTGTGAGTAAAATCCAGATTGGCACCCAAAATGGCTGAGTATTTTGGCTAATACTTGACTTTCACCCCCATCCCCCCCCCCCCCCCCCCCTCGTAAAACATGGATCCGCCACTGCAATGATATCATAACAGAAACAAACGCAGCAGGATATTTATACAGATTTTATTTTGTAAACAAACAAGAATTTCATCAATTTATAAAAGAGAAACATTAAACATATCATTCTGTTGCTTCATTTTATTCAGTTTTAAATACCGTCTTCAATTTCTGCATGGCGATTTTATAAAGTTCTATGATATTGGAAGCGAAGACATGTAGACAGAGTTATAAGCCTATTTACTTTATGATGATAAATTAACCTGTTGTTTCCTGGCAACTTCCATCACGGTTATGACTCGGCATGATCATAAGCAAGGCTGGTTTTGAGGCTCGAAAAATATAGATGTTCATGTCAGGGTACCGGTGCGAGTCTTCATTAAAATCCTGCAACAGAAATTTCTCAAGTGAACAAAAACTCCGTCAGTTCGTTTTTATTTTCTTTTACACACACTGAAGGTAAATAAAAGACGCAACCTACCTGCACTTTGTCTAAATCTGTCCTACTGTCTTGAATCGTCTCCTGCATGACTAAGCTACATTTACCGCGAGTCCTAACGATGAACATACCGTTGTTTCTTTCCAAAAACCTGACTAAGATCTTAACTTTAACTTGACCCATCACATCCACCATCAATTCTCTCAGATCCTTTGAATTTCTGTCGAAATCTGTGATCAACAAGCGTTTTCAACTTAGTAAGCTAGACCGACACCAGTTCTCCATCGCTGATCGCGACCAAATCACATCACGGATGTAGTTTACTCCGCTCTTCTTGTCGTCATTTCAGTTACTTAACTTTACGCTCTAAATTACCTTTATTTTACACATGTTTCGTCTTTTTTTTTTAACATTTTCAATTAAATATCTCTATCTTATATTCTCTTTTATATTGTTCCTAATTTTTTATTCGATAAAACTCTAACGAACTATATTTTGTGTTCTACGATCGTTATTTTGGTCATCTGCTACATAATCATGGAAGCTTGGTAAGAACACAAATCAAAATAGAAAATATAAATATAAGAAATAAAATATCATTTTTGAATGTTATTGGGATATGACATGAAGTTGGTACGTGATCAAATCTACTATAACACCCTTTGGGCATTATAGGATTTGATCAAGTGACCAACTTCATGTCATATCCCAACAACATTCAAAAATGATATCTTATTTCTTAAATGTACATCAATAACTATTCTTTAGTAGAAAGGTTAGTGGAAGTACATATCTAATGGAAAGTGAAAGCAGGAATCCCCTGGATATATGTTTACTTACTACCCAGCTAAATTTATAACTCAACTGCTGAAGAGAGTCAATTCAAGAGGCTAGGGGTACAGTCGGTACACACCGTAAAACTGGCTTGAACAGATGCTGCTTAGTGGATGGATTTTCTATTACATGTTACATGTACAGTTACAATGGTCTTAGGTTAGGGGTTTAACAGTTTAACTTCAACGTGTTCAAATTGTCTAGACTTGGGGTAGATCTACCTCTAGACTTGTTTATGAACGAAATAAAGAACATAAAGCATGCTAACACTAAATAAAAACCAAGCATTTTAAATATAGTTTACTTACTCTGCTCTGTATGCCGCCATCTTTAACTGTCAAGATGCAATCACGTACAGAGTAGTATCATATGACTGTCAATTATCACTAGTAGGTCCGATCCAACGAAGGTATTGTGAAACTGAAAGTAAGAAGTAATTCAATCCAAGTTGTGTCATCTTATTGTTCGTTACAAAATTAATAAAATCGATTGCAATCTTTTTATTTATTTGGAATAAATATTATATAAATAGATAATAAATACGTTAAAACTTATTCGAGATAGAAAAATATCAGAAAACGGGGAACTGAAATATGAACGGATTAGTGTCGGGATACGGGTACTTTCAAGATGGATGCGTACACACTGTGAAGTTCAAAGTGTAGGTGTATTTGTTATTTTTTGATATGGCAGGTGTGTTGAAGCATTGGAGAGAGGCAGCAACTTTGTTGCTGGTTGCAAAATGTAAGAAAATAGTCCCCAGTCCCGCACATGGGACCATGCAACTTCAAGAAATGGACTCTGAGCTCACAAACTACAACTACAAAATACTGATGTTGAAAAGGTCAACAAAAAGCAAGTTTATGCCGAATGTATACGTTTTTCCAGGTGGTATTGCAGAAAATGCCGATTTCTCAGCAGAGTGGTTGAATCTGTTTAGAAAATTTGGTGACTCTGAAAATCGAGACTTGTTGAAGTCTTTAACACAAGCTGGGGAAGGTCCCCTGATGTTCAGCAGACAGAGAAGCCCAGAATTTGAACATATACCAAGCGAGCTGGCATTTAGAATTTGTGCCATTCGTGAAACCTTTGAAGAGTCGGGGGTTTTGATTGCACGAGCATTTGGCGATAAATCGCGCTTAAGCACTGATTTCCCCCACACTCCTATCTGTGGTACAAGCTTTCCTTTGAGAACTGAAGAAACAGATGAATGGCGTAAACGTGTGGACAAAAACCCAGATGAATTCATCAGGATGTGTCAAACACTTAATATCATACCAGATGTATGGTCACTGTCGGAGTGGTCCAACTGGCTAACGCCTTCAACCATGTCGATGGGGAAAAGGTCTGGGAGAAGATATGACACTGCATTCTTTTTATGTGTACTGGATCACATTCCAGATGCTATACATGATGATATAGAGACAGTACATTTACAGGTACATTCTGTATGTTAAAAACTTGCAGTTAAAGTGCAAGACTGGAATTGTGCGATCTGATTAAAATTAATAGATCCTTTGTACATGTGGCAAACTATCATACATGTACATGTGATATTTCATGCTTTGAGGGTTAGTGGCACACTTTTCAAACCCATCTCACACTCTCATGTGTAGGTAACAAATTCTCACACTTTTCCAAATTATCATTTAAAAAAAGAGGACTGTCTTTAAAAAATCATTGCGTTTTGCCAGGATGATGCAATATACATACTTATGTCTGTGGTCCACAAATAATCTGCTTATACATGAATATTATAGCTGATTATCAATTAATTATAAAATCTCCTGTTTCCAGTTAATAAAGAAAGTGAAATGATTGGTGTAACATACTATCCATTGTACTAGTAATCATAAAACAAATTTATTGTACATTATTGCAAAAGGAGGGTGAGGGTGCATGCTTGGTTTGTTGTACAATATTTGTTTGAGAAGGTGGGCCTTATTATTTTTTTTTTATGAAGACATACATGAGCATTGTATGGGAAATTCATAAAATTTGGGGTTGTGACTTGTTGCAACACTAGTCTAATAAAAAGATCACCCAAACACACACACTCAATATCACCCTAATAAATGAGCTTGATTTCACCATTTGAAGTTATCACATGCATGAAGCTATATAAACAGAAAACAAAGAACTCTTCTTTTTTTTTTTAAGATTGTGTAAGTGTGACAAATGAAATTCATTTTACTCCAAGAATAAAGACAAAACTACATCTTCAAACATAATTTCAATTCTATAAGTTAATACTTATGTACATATGGAATTTGTATACTGTCAATTCCTGAATTTATGTGAGTACTTTATGTGATAAAATGTAGACATCAAATTGTAAGAACATGAATTCACAAGTGGACTGTTGATCCAGAGTTTTTACATGTATTTCAACAATATAAAAATAATAGCAAGTAATTTTATTTTGTGAGTGGTGCTTCTCGCTAAATAATGTAATTTATAATAAATTACTCGCATATATATTTAGGAATTTACAGATATATATATTGCCTTGTCTTTAATCATTTGTAGTGGAATGATAAATTCCTGGCGTATATTTAAAAATTTACAGATATATATTGCCTTGTCTTTAATCATTTGTAGTGGACAGCTCCTGATACTATACTGAGTGAGTACAAAAGGTCAAAGGGGGGACTTGCGCCTCCTCAAGTATACGAAATATGCAGGCTCCTCAACTACCAACAAGTGGATGATCTCCATCGCCTTTCCTGGGAGAGGGCCCATAAATATCGTGTCAAACAATACTTCCCTGTTCCTATAGTGTGTCAAGATGGTGTTACTATTGTTTATCCAGGTATGTATTCATGGACTATTGCTACAGTATATCTATTATCTTCTGATCAGAGTATGTAAGCATGAAATATCATATAACCATATGATTATCTTTGTAAAGAGCATAAATATTCAGAGAAAACTGCCTAATCCGACACGTGTGACATCCATTTCACGTGGCATTCCAGCACTTATTTTCATTCTCAATTACATTGTTGTTTACACTGTTTATTCTGACACTGTATTCTGACAAAAAAATTGTCTGCCAGTGCATGTCAGATTAAACAGGTTTCACTGTACCTAATGTTTGCGAGTGTATGTCAGATTAGACAGGTTTCACTCTACTTATGTCTGCCAGTGTATGTCAGATTAGACAGGTTTCACTGTAATTAATGTCTGCCAGTGTATGTCAGATTAGACAGGTTTCACTGTACCTAATGTCTGCCAGTGCATGTCAGATTAGACAGGTTTCACTCTACCAATGTCTGCCAGTGTATGTCAGATTAGACAGGTTTCACTGTATCTAATGTCTTCCAGTGCATGTCAGATTAGACAGGTTTCACTGTACTTATTGTCTTCCAGTGTATGTCAGATTAGACAGGTTTCACTGTATTTAATGTCTGCCAGTGTATGTCGGATTAGACAGGTTTCACTGCGTTACATTTGAACAGATACTGCAAATTGTATACCTTATGACCAAAGAATGTAATCATGAAATAACCGTGGTTATAATAGTTAAGTGCATTATTATATATTTATAACAGATATTGCAAATGCATGTACAGATGTACATTGTGTTTTTAAACGTGTGTGATGTGCATTTTGTCAGAAATATACAAATACTAATACTATGTTAAATTGACAGTGTTAACAATATGGGTATTGGTTGAATATATACATTTTATTATTGTTAGAATTCCAAGATCATTTCATCAATTTCCTACTTGTATAAGGTTCACAGATGAAATTGTTTTTCTTCATTCAGGTGATGAGTTGTACCCCCAGGAGCCTGACCGAGAAGGAAAGAATCCACCAATCAGCATTGAGTGTTCTCTGTCAGAACTCCCCACTAAATTTCCTGTCATGAACAGGATGCTTTTGAAAGGACCTCATTCAGTTAACACATCATCTGGTGACGGTCAGGTCATTCCAATTTTTGACCATGAAACTTTGTCTGAAACTCCAAGCTCTAAGCTGTGATAATCCCAGAGTGTAGTCCATGTAATTTAAAATTGAAGTATCTGATGAGAATCACATGTATACAGAACCTGTATTATAAAACACACAATCTAATTAAAATTCTATCTTCTCTAACCATTACACTGGAGAAGTTCCACACCAGTGTAACTGTTAGAGAAGAGATTTATAAAACACAATGCATAAAGGTATGGATAATTAAAGAAATACAATAATGTATACAAATGCTTTCCTTATTTCTACAGTGGTATTTCCAATGTTATACTGAAATGAATCAATAACTATTAACTGTACATATACATATCAAACTGGACACAGTATGCCAGATTTTTATTTTTATTCATAAACTTCTTTTTCTCGCATAACAGTGTCAGGGATTACAAATCTCTAAATGTAAAGGAAAAGATGCATGCATTAAATCAATTGATGAGAGCAATAATTGAATTGATGCATGCATTAAATCAATTATTGCTCTCATTTATTCAATTGATGTGTGCTTTAATTCAATTGATTCTCTTTTTTTGAGTCTCTGTTCTGACTGTGCCCTACTTAAGTTTGTGAAGGTGGAAGACTCCATATAAATCTCTCTTTTGACTGTGACCCACTTAAGTTTGTGAATGTGGAAGACTCATTATGAATCTCTCTGTTCTGACTGTGCTCCACTTAAGTTTGTGAATGTGGAAGACTCCATATAAATCTCTCTGTTCTGACTGTGCCCCACTTAAGTTTGTGAATGTGGAAGACTCAGTATAAATCTTTCTGTTCTGACGGTGATCCACTTAAGTTTGTGAATGTGGAAGACTCATTATAAATCTCTCTGTTCTGACAGTGATCCACTTAAGTTTGTGAATGTGGAAGACTCATTATACATCTCTCTGTTCTGACAGTGATCCACTTAAGTTTGTGAATGTGGAAGACTTATTATAAATCTCTCTGTTCTGACAGTGATCCACTTAAGCTTGTGAATGTGGAAGACTCATTATAAATCTCTCTGTTCTGACAGTGATCCACTTAAGTTTGTGAATGTGGAAGACTTATTATAAATCTCTCTGTTCTGACAGTGATCCACTTAAGCTTGTGAATGTGGAAGACTCATTATAAATCTCTCTGTTCTGACTGTGCTCCACTTAAGTTTGTGAATGTGGAAGACTCATTATAAAGCTCTCTGTTCTGACAGTGCTCCACTTAAGTTTGTGAATGTGGAAGACTCATTATAAATCTCTCTGTTCTGACAGTGATCCACTTAAGTTTGTGAATGTGGAAGACTCCATATAAATCTCTCTGTTCTGACAGTGCCCCACTTAAGTTTGTGAATGTGGAAGACTCATTATAAATCTCTCTGTTCTGACTAGCTTGAGCTGCTGTTGTGTATAAGCCTTCCATTAAGTAAGGCATTGCCCAGCTACCTGCAGCACATGATAATTAAAACCTGTCTGGCCTAGTCGTGACCTTGATCTTGGACATGTCTAGCAACAGGGATCATATGCATCAGCCTGAGAGGCAAAGCATTCTCAAGGTATCTGTTGCACAAGATCCATTTTGCGTACACGTGGAAGCCTGTCTGGTCAGATAGTGACCTTGACTTTAAATGTACTGACCTGCTGAGCAATGAAAATCATCTGAACATTGATGTGTATCAGCCTACCAAATATGAAGTCTTTCTCCACTTATTCATTGTGCAAATTATGATATTATGTTGTAGGTCACCCCATTGATCGACCAACATGTACTAATTAAGCAATATATTCTCCTTTTTCTCTGAAAAAAGGTATGAAAATGGAAACAAAATAGTTACACTTTTTTTCTTCTTTTCTTTGCAGTTAATTACTGTAATAATTTTGCTTAATTAAGAAATAAATGTTTGAAAATACATGAGGGCATGGGCTGCATCGTGCTTCATGCCAACATACTTCAGGAAGCACTATTACGGACTTCATGAAAGCTATGTATATACCAGTGTGAAGTGTTATACAGTTCATACCCTCATGTTAATTTTCAATTTCTTATATTTACATTCTATTTTTACTTCTGTTGGAATTTCCTGCCATTAAAATTTATAAAGACACTACAACTATATACTTATCAATTTCTGTTCAACATCTACACAGCACTATGATCCCTGGGGCCCTTCTCAGAAAGAACAATGTTTTGTACCACATGTATGCTGACGATAATGAACTGTATACCATCATGCAGCTTCAAAGTCCAACAGGCCGCTCTTGTAGTCGGTCAGATGGAGTCTTGCTTGAGGTCAGTTCAAAGCTGAATGGCTCAGCATCACTTCAAGATCAACACAGACAAGACTGAGGTGCCAGTGATATCCTCCAAACAAATGGCCTCTAAGCTGCACACACCATCACTGCAAGTAGGATACGACTCTATCACTCCTGTTACTAAGGCCAAGGGCGTTGGTGTAACCATTGACTGTCACATGACCATGGAGGCACATATATCATCAGTGTGCAGAGGTGCCTTCAGCCACCTTAAGAACCTGAGCCAGCTGAGGAGATATCTGAACAGGGAATCGCTGGAATGTGTTGTCCATGCCTTCATAATGACAAAGCTGGACTGCTGTAACTCTCTCTACTACGGCTTACCATCAAAGCAGATCCAGCGGCTTCAATCCATCCAAAACGCTGCAGCCAGAATCATCTCAGGCACCCGCAAATATGACAGCATTACACCAGTACTACGCTCCCTCCATTGGCTGACAGTTCAAAAAAGAGTCATCTTCAAGACATTGGTGTTAGTGTACAAAACAGTCAACATCATGGCTCCATCCTATCTGCAGGAACTCATAACACCCTATGCTCCCTCCAGAACTCTGCGGTCCAGTGATCAGAGCCTACTACAAGTGCCATTTACCACCTCATCTGTGATTCAAACTCAAGCTTTTAGTGTGGCTGGCCCTAAACTGTGGAATGCTCTACCATATGATATCAGAACTGCTGCTAGTCTCTGTATCTTTAAATCTAAACTAAAGACTCGTCTGTTTGCAATTCATTACAACTAGTCTGTGCAGATGAAATCTAAGTCAAGATTACTATGTTGTGCAACCATAATGGACTCCTTATCTTCACCTACTAATAATTTGTTCTTATACAACTTATTTTATTTTTACTCAAATAGCGTTTAGAGCAATATGGATTTTACGCTTTACAAAATTTTATTATTATTATTTAAGATTCATATAGGCATTAATTATTAACAACTGCAATGCATTCATGAGGAAATGGCCATCATTAAATACAATGTGTAAAGAGGTATCAAAGACAAAAACATTGAAAATGTAACTTATAATATAAACATGATCAATATAAATTAAGACAAACAAGTTTGACATGTCCCCCATTGATGTGAGATGGATATACTTAGGAGGTATTTGCTACACCATAGAAATTTGATATGGATGCATGCATGAAAAGTGGAGGATATATGTACAACATTTTGAAATTGAAAACTTTCAAAGAACATTGGTATGAAATGTATACATAAAAAGGCCCAAAAATTTTCTCTCTATAAAATGTGTCTGGAATTAACCTTAATAAGCGTTTTAAAAAAGTAAAATATATACCCGGTATACTATGTCAACAAAATCAGAATGATATTTCTAATTGGATAGCATTATGACATCATGAATAAGACATTTCCCACCTTTTTTTTCAAAATAAGCCTGAAAACTGTCAAATGTCATACAGATTATTGCTCAGGAAAAGATGTGTGCATTGTCGAGCAAAATAAAAATGATATAGTGTATTATTTTAAGATGAAAAACATACTTGAATATGAATTTGCTCGATGCATGCGCTGTATGTTTTCTGAAAAGAAAACCACCTGAATTTGTGGATATTTTCATTGAAAATGGCATTTTTGCAATTTTATGCAAACTTCTAGTTCTCGTCATATGAAATAAATCATTTTGCTGATCAAACTGAGCGGATTTTGGGTTTGCTAATCCATTCCTTATTTGAATGCCAGGGTTTGAGCTCCAAGTAGAATCATCGATATTTCGGGCCAAATGACTTTAGAAACTGTACCTACTTCTTTACTTTATTTAGTCAAAAAATGCAATCTTAGAAAAATTCAATCCCATGATCCACAGTTCAGCAGTCGACGTGCTAACCTACTGAAACATTTCAATTTAAGTAATGGTTGCACGCTTTTTAAAGCTCAGGCCTTCTACCAGTATAATAAAATACACGAGATGGGTTGAAGAGACTTTCAGTACGACATCCCCCAG
The DNA here is from genome assembly GCF_947568905.1 of Ostrea edulis. NCBI lineage: Eukaryota > Metazoa > Mollusca > Bivalvia > Ostreida > Ostreidae > Ostrea > Ostrea edulis. The sequence continues at coordinate 86,712,546 of NC_079164.1, read as the reverse complement.
ACATGGCGCTCACAAAAATTTCTTTAGTAATAGGTAATACTGCATTTACTTCGAAATGTGCCCTGAAGCCAGGACCTCCGGTTTGTTTTCAATTTTTGTTTCTTACCTTGTGCTTTTATCATTCCAGCATAAGCCAATCTCTAAAACTTAAAACAAGTGAAAAACAATTACAAAATTCAAATTGGGACAGGGAATCCACACATTTTGGAGAAACTCTGTGATCTGTCCCAATATTTTTTCAGAAAGCTACAGTTCTGCAGCTTCGTGTCTTTAAAAAATATAATTTCCTACCCGTCCAACAGATTTTTGTCTTGGGATGTTAGTGGAAACAATTACTATTATTCACCTCAACATCCATCTGACCCCTATTAAGCAATCCAAAAATCAGTCTGAACCAGACCTACAAATGGTGCATAGACTGAACTCAAACTGTATACCAAATCAATAGATTTTCTAGACCTGACCCCTTGTCCCCAAAATCCATCTCAAAGCAGTTTCTCTACTGCCAGCCCATTGTGTCAAAGCTGTTTTCAAGTTCTCATAGAGATTAATTTATAATGGGCAACACAAATTAGTCTCCATCTCCAACTGTTGTTTTTAATGCAGCACATGGTGTGGAATTTGTAGTCCTAGTTAACCTCATAACTGTTGCAGTGTTAGAGACAACTTCATAAAATCTGTTTTCTGGTGAAATCAGGTAACAAACCTGTTGATATATGCAATACTACCTTCTCCTTAAATATACACACAGCTGGGGTCTTTAACACTGCAACACTTCTACAAGAATTTGAGGCAAACTATGATTATAAATTCCATGTCTAAATACCAACTAGTTCACTTCATTTTCCTTAATTACAATAGAAGAAAATTAGAATCTGTTAAGATTGTTTTATTTGTTCTACAAAGTCCACACAGACAGTGTATAGACTTTGACATATTGTTGTTTAAATGCATGACCACATACAAGGTCAAAATCTCATGCCTTCCATACTACATACAGTACATGCTCACCGTGTCATGATATAGACCTTACTGTCTTATAACCCTACAGTAACCAGGTATGACAAGCAGATTTCGACTGCTGGTATACTTCTTATACTGCTACTAAGGTATAAAGGTTTGGACATAGCTCCGAGACCTGGGCTGATCTACATTAATAAACCATATATCCACATTGTGCACGGATCATTTGTTCATATGAATATCACTTGGAAAAGAAAAAACCAAAACTGAAAAATAAAACACTTGTTCATAAGTGTCCAGCAGAAGAATTTATTTACATTGGACAATTAGAATATATCATGACACAAAATGCACAGGTCCTTTTCTAGGATTCATTTATAAAAATTGAAGCTGGAATATAATGCAACATCCTTATCATACTATGGAATATTATTAAAATTTTCAATTAATACCATGTTTCACAACTCTGGATAAATTGTTTTTCATTTTCCATGCCAACAGATTGGGAGAAAATGGTCAGATCAGTTGTGATGGTTTGCCCAACAAATACAAAAGAAAAAGATTTCTGTTTTAAGGAATGATTTTTTTTGGGATAGTAGATGTATTTATGATGGAAATTCTGAAAAGAATTGGTGATAAAATGCTAGTAGGTCTTTGTTCCCCATAGAATATATCTAGTTCCTTTTGTGCATATAAATACTTTCACTTTCATTATGTGTATCCATTTGTAATTTGATATGCTCCAACATTAAAACCCATATCCACAGATGTTTACAAATCACTAGGACACTATAACAATGCACATGTAATCTCATTTCATGTGACGCAGAATTATCTTATAATTCAGCCTGGGAAGAGTAGAAAAATCACGTTAGGATACTCAGTAAATGTATAAAATAGCATTGTCTGGCAGCCAATTTACCCAACCTGAGGGGTAAAAAATGTGCAGGTACACTTGTACATAAATTAATTTCACTTATGATCATATAATACAAACTAACATGATAATGACTGAGTTCAATGTACCAAAAAAAAACCAGTGCCTACCATGCTAAAACAATGCTCACATGACAAAACTCAATACAACAATTATTACATATACTAAATATATAGTCATATTAAATAGACAGCAGGGGAAGTAACTCAGCTGTATATCACAGGAGAAAACCCTAAAACAAAAACTGGAAAGAAGGGTTTTCCAAAACACTCAATTTGGTATGAATAATCAAAGCACATCCAAATATTCTGGAAAATCCTTTAGGCTTAGGACATGCCAAAAACATCTTTCACTGCTTATCATAAGTGTGGGTAAATAATCAAGTTGTAATAAAATATTCACAGATTTATGAAAAAGCAACACCTAATTGTTCAGGAACGGATAAAAACTTTCCCCCCGGTACAGAAGGTTAAAAAAGTTCTCCTAAAGTGTCTTGTCGTTATTGATGTGCACACTGAACCCGAGGTCCATGTCCGTGATGATCATCATCTTCATCATCATCATAAGCTTCCCTCCGAGAGCCATGACCACGGGACTCCTCAAACTCCACAAGATTGACCTCCTCCACATCTTCACCTGATGGAATATCTATCTTTGGTCTTTGTGGTAGTAACTTCTCTAGTTTCTGTCAAGAATATTAACTCCTGTTTAACTGGTAATAACTTTTTTTATTGATATACATAGTTCTAAACACAGACATACATTTCATTTTGAAGTACTAGTCCAACAAGAGGCCCATGGGCCACATTGCTCATTTGAGTCAACTTGGCCCTGCTGTTATGATTTTTCAAAGATTTTGTTTTCAATCGTTATTTTCAAGAAAAATTTTGATCCCATAATGTGACCCCAACCTATCACCAAAGGGTCACAACATAACCGAACTTCACACAACATGGGGATGCCGCAATACCAATATGACTAACATGATCTTGCTGATCTGGGTAAGGTCAAGGTTACAAGGCCAAAGACAATAGTATGAAATGAAAGGTCTTGCCATCAAATACAAAATATGAAAGCTCGACCTTAAATACTTTAGGGGATAATAAAATATGTAAGCTTCTTAAAATGATTGTAATCAGAATCAATGGAGATAATGTTTCTATTTATTGATTGTTTGTGGTTTTACGCTGTTATGGCAATATTTCAGCCATTTTACTCCCATGTTTCTATTACAATTGAACTAATTTTGACGAAACCTATAGGTACAGTGGAACCCTGTTCTAACGTTCCCCCTTTATTACGTTACTCCGCATATTACATTGGAATTTCAAAGCACAAAACCATTTCTTAACAAACCTATATAAAATAGATCTCTTTATTACGTTGTCCCAAGATTCCGGGACTCGGTATTACGTATTAAACCTCTAATTATTCAATAGTGATTCTCATGATAATCAATCATTCACACCTTGACTGTCCCAGGCAGTCACCATGTAAATTTCCAGGTCTGTTAGGGGATTAGAGACGCTTTACTGGTCACGCTTTCATAGATCAGATACTTTTGTATTAATATAACTAATCAGGACTATGCTGTTGCTGGAATGAGGATTTTTAAAGATGTTTCCCTGTAAAGAGCTAGAGTCACAGAAGGTCAAAATCGGCATGCATTTTATTGGAAAATTAACTGAAACTTAACAAATATTGCACTAATAATTGTCAATATAGATCGTAGTAAATGTATGCATATCAAAATGTTAATTCTGTGACGTCATAACTATGTAGAACATGTCATAAGACATGATATTTGCTCTTTCTTCATTAAAAATTATCAATTTTGCAACTTTGAATCCCAATTTCACTTTGGCCACATCAATCAAACAAATTAAAAATTCAGACATGGTAAAGAAATGCACATTGCACAAATAAATTTTGGATTTACTTTGTTCGATAAATGTGGCCATAGGGTAATTGGTTGTTTTAGGTCTTAGACAAGCGTAATTCATGCATCAAATGATGAGTTTTTCATTTGCAAAATGGATGTGTCCTTGTAAAACATTTATAAATGGTAGATTTTTACAGAGGAATATAATACAGTGTACATATCCAAATCATTTTGAAAACTTTTATAAATCTATGATCGATAAATGAAACATAAATTTGAGATGATCATCGAAAATGATACACGACAATATTAAATCAACAATGTCAATATTTGGACAGTGTATGCTTTTGCTTACAAGCCCTATTTATCTGATATGTTGAAAATGCAAATAAAAAGACTTGATAACTATTATTTTTTGCCTATCAATTGATGTTTAGCTTATACAAATTTTATTACCATCATCAACACGCATTGCAACCAAAGGGAGATAACTCAATAAACATGACTGGCAATTTGTACCCCCATAATTTTGAAGATTCATGCCATATGTAGCCTGTCTGGGGGGTTCGGAGGGGGGGGGGGTTGTTATAAAGTAAATATATTTTCTATTTTCTTCAATTACCATTTCTAACCACAAAAATCCTTTTTTAGTTTAGTTAGGATTGCAAAATTGGGCCAACGTGCATTTTTACTGGATTTAACGCAAGTTAAACTCCACAAACACTCTAAACACAATAAAATACAGGTGTATATGCCTAGCATTAGTAAGTAGGGGGTGGGGAAAAGAAAACCTGCACCCTTACTCTCTAAATCGTTCATTCTATCTTCAAGTATTCAAGATTTGAATCCCCAGGGATGCTCAGTTTTAAGTTTGATTGAAAATGGCCAAGTTGCTTTGCAGAAGAGGTCATGATATGTAAAGTTTATAGACGGATGGACTCTGGACAATGGGCAGGGCTCGAAATTAGCGAGAAATACTCGCAAAATGCGAGTACATTTGAAAAATAGCGAGTAAAAATAGTGGACGCTCGAAAATCTTAGCGAGTGGTGATTTACAAACTATGATCGTACCGTATCCGTTTTATACGGTGATGCGCTATTCGCTTTTCTTAAACTTGCACTCTGAATCACACAAACGCTTACAAGAATGACCGATTTCAATAACCGTTTCTATCCGGATTTTTCTTTCATGATTTTTTTAAGATACTCGGAGTCAAACAAATGCTTAAGAGGTCGGACATCGCATTATGATGAAAAAAAAAATAATGTGTCACGAGTCCTGTTCACATATAGGTGTGATTAAATTGAATTCCAAGTAGGAAGTTTTTGTTATTCATTTATCTAAAAAAAAAAAAAAAAAAAAAAAAATAAAAAAATCGGAGTCTATGTTTTACCAAGTCTTCCGGTAGTCATTTGTATCAGAATCGTGAGAATGTCCTATCTAAATTAATTTTATATTGTCATATGGAGGTCGGGTTGTAGTGATGACACGAGTGCACTGCTCACCGCGTAGACGATTATCAAAAAAGTACATGGGGCTCGTGATTGTGCTGCTTATAAAACCACGAGTCCGGGATTCGCTTTGAAAAATCATTAGTAACAACGTACCCTGATGTGGCATGAAATTGAAAGACTGGATCTAGACCTGCGGTAAACAGGTTGTGGATTAGAGGTGCGATAGTCAAGAGACCTAAACATTGCACCATATGACTTACGTAACTTAGCTTAGTGTCCTGTCCAAACGATGCCTGTTGACCCACTAGGCTCAGTAATGATGGGGGAAATCGTTGATTAAAAAAAAACATGAAAAAAGAGCACTGCTTCATTATTTTAATTTTAGCTTGTAGGTTTTCATTTTAGCCTGTGGATTTTTTACCTACAGGCTAAAAGTAGCCTGTGGTAGAAAAAGTTAATTTCGACCCCTGAATGGGTGATCAGAAAAGCTCACTTGAGCTTTTAGCTCAGGTGAGCTAATAAAAATGGAAGAAATTCAGGAACAATTAGTAACTAACCTGTAAATCTTCTGGAGGGGCAAAGTTCTGGGGTGGAAAGGTTATGTCAAACCTCACCATAAGGTTCCCCTTCTCAAAAGGGTTTCTATAGAAGGGCATTCCCTCCCCCATGACACATCGTATTGACCCTGCAATTAATTGTACAACATTACACATTTAATTGACCTGAAAATTATATCACATTGAACTGATGATTGCAACACATTCTTAGAGGGAAAATGTAGAACAATTGAAATAAAATCATTTACAATTAAGTAATCATGAAAAATAGAAAATCTAAACAACAGAAGCTTGATAACTTATTAAGGAAGTCATCAATCAGTTATCACCAATGTTGAAAAAAAACAGTGATGAACCTGATAATTCTTATAAAGAATACAAAATTATAGGGTAGGGTAAACCAAAACTTGGAATGGGATCAGGTGCCAAGGAGTAAGCATCCCCTGTTGACTGATCACACCAGCCATCTATCTTTATCAGGTAAATGGAGTAATCCGTCGTAAAAATTAGTATGTAATGACCAATCATGAAATAAAAACTTACCTGGACTAACAACAACACCTGGCGGGCTCTTGATAACTAGGTCCCTCGCATCCAAGTGTTTTAATGTGAATTGGAAACCACACAAAGCCTCAGTCAGTGAAAGGTTATATGTACAGTATAAGTCATTGTCATTGCGTGTGAAAAGTTCATGCTCCTTTAGCTGTAGGATAATGATCACATCACCTGGTTCTATATCCGGCTGTCAAAAATAAGGATTAGATATCAAGACATAGTATCATGTGTTACACAATAGAAAATGGTGATTCATCCTAAAACAAAAGCATTAAAAAATCGCTTTTAAAGAATAGTTTACTGAAGATTAGGTTGCTCATCTCTATGAAGTGTAACCTATAGATATTATAACAAAGGATAAATGCCCCATTCTTTAGAGTCATCTGCAAATATAGTTCTATAGGTGAAACTACATGTAACATAGCTTCTGTCAATGAGATAAAGATAAAAATCAACAAAAAATTGTCCAAGGGTATGGAAGATAACATTTGAATAAAAATTCTTCATTAATTAAAGTGGCAATATCCTTAAATGCTATGTAAAAATCCTCATGTAGCAATGAGTACATTTCAGAGAGCAAATTCTAACAATATCTCATTATACAGAAACCTAATCTTCAATAATCCACTGATTAAATGTTTCAGCATTCGTATCTTGTAAATAATTGTCGATTCAATGTCAACTATATTTTACACACCCTTCCTCTCCCATTTTGTTTTTTAATCGATAACGATTTCATTCAAAACACTGACTAGGCTGATCAAGTTTTTTTTATGTCAACCTTACAGCTGTACATCTCCAAACAAACATTGCCAATTTCCTGTACCCATGCGCAGTCTTCTTTAATACTTAGATTTGCCACAGCATCATTTGTATTTTGACGTCAAAACATAGACAGTGATGTCATATCTAGACTACCATCTTGTTCCGGCCATGTTTGACAATACATGATAGACAATACATTTCATTATACATTAGGTTTCTCATTTCCAATAAGTACAAAATTCTGTATTGTGCAGAGGATTACAAGACCAGGATTAAATTGAGACAATCCACATACATGTAAGTTCAAAATCGCATCGGTAAAATGTGACCTTGCAAGATTAACATTAACAGAGTTCCGCAAGGCAGGGCATACCCCCTCGCAATGAGTGTCTACAAGCTTTTTGTATAAAAGTCCCACAGTGATCTTGACTATATGATCCAATGATCAATAGGTTTTTTTTCTCTTGATAACAAAGCTACATGTACATGTGAAGTATCAAATCAATCGAGCAAAGGATATGGCTAGGAGAATGTCTACAAACTTGTTCTACGAAGTCCCATAATGACCTTGACCGGTCTTTTTTACCCTAAAATTTACAGGGTTCTTCCTCTTCTGATAACAATGCTACCGTGAAATCAATTGAGCAAAATATCTGGTCTGTAGAGTTTACAAGCTCAGTATTGATAACACACAAGTCTTGTTACCATATCCCATCTCGCAATGGAAAGGATTTTCGGTAGGATTAACATTGAAAATTCATTGGACATATGTGAAGATTCAAATTTATTTTGTTTTAATCTTTAGAGCTAAATGCACTTGCTATAACATGTAGTATCGTCATGATGGTGCCCTATGGAGGTCTACATTACATAATATGAGATACTCAAATGCTTTACCAATTGATCCCCCTCGCCTCTGAAAGTGATTTTCTGGCCGTCCTTCATTCCCTTATCCACATGGACCTCCAAGATTTTGGTTTCATTTGTCACTTTCTTTCCCTTACATTCTTTACACCGATCCTTTTCATTTATTATTTCACCTGCAAAAGGAATTGACAAATGAGAGCATATACACAAGTACATCTAAGTGAAATGTTAAGTACATATCAATATATCATATATAATTTGCATTGGATAAATATAAACACAATCATGCTAGCAAATTACTCTACCCTCTGTACGACAGTCTAGGCAGACAGACAAGTACACGTACAGAGAATAGCTCCTACTACATCTACTGTACTACACCAGTACCCTACTCTCTCTGTGACAGACACACACAACATTAATTTACTAAAATAGCCTACCCTCTCCATGACAATCTGGACAGACAGACTGCATCTGTTGTACCATCCCTGGTCCCAGTTGTCTCATTGTGATCTTGACACCACGGCCATTACATGTCCGACATTTCTGCATTGCTCCAACTTTACCTCCAGCTCTGCAAAACAATGTACCCACTGAATACAAAAAACTTAACCTATTAATGTCAAATATTTTTAACATCGCACCTTCCCAATAAATTAAACAAAATTAAAGAATTCATCAATTCGTATTTTGGTCCCAACTTAAAGTTTTCCCATATATTCCCATGTAAAACTTTGATCCCCATTTTTGCCACACCCTACTCTTGGGACCATGACTTAAAAACTTACATCATTAGGAAGCTTTCACATAAATTTCAACTTTTCTGGCCAAGTGATTCTTGAGAAAATTTTTAAATGACCCCATTCTATGTTTGCCCTTTCATGACTATCTCCCTTTTGGAGAGAGCATGGCTCTTTATTTCAACAAATCTGAATCCCCTTTACCCAAGGATGATCTGTGCCAAGTTTGATTGAAATTGGTCAAGTGGTTCTTGAGAATGTTTTTAAAAGATGCCACAAAATTTTTACAAGTCTTTATTATCTCCACATCAAAAAAGGGTGCAGCACTTCATTTGAACAATCCCCTTAACCCATGCATGCTTGGTGGCAAGTTTGGCTGAATTAAGCCCTGTGGTTCTGGTGAAGTAAAAAATAATAAAAGCTTACAGACACTGGACAAAAAGTGATCAGAAAAGCTCAGCTAAGGTGATAGACGTTCTGCATAAAAAATGCTATATACATGTATTGATTTTAAACATATAAAACGAATTGAATAATTCTATTTAACTTCTTCATATTGGTATACACTTCATATTGTTACTTTGCTATTTAAACTATCACTCTTGCAGATTTGCTGCTGATTAAACCAATATTAACGCGAGTTGTGTGGCAAGAAATAATTTCTGGCAGTAGTACTATATACAGGGTTATATTCGGCCCATGCTATTTTGTTTTCTTACACTTGCAGGACGTGAAATGAAACTCGAGCAAATCTTTCCCTGTATACAGCTTTTGAGTCAGTCATGACTTCAGAGTCAAATTTGAAACTCCAAAAATTTATTACCATGCAAGAAAATACATGTACGTAGATTTTCCTTATAGGTGTATTTCCAATATTAATAAGTTAATGTGTACAGAATTGTTGTACAGAAGCATGAGATTATTGTATATACTTGCATAAATCCATGGTTTTTATTTTCTTAAATTTTGCTTTTATATTTGAAAACGATAAAATTTCAACCACCATGAAAAAGAATTCCAGCACTTAAAATGCAAATTTAAACAATCTTTAATGTCTTTAAGCTACAGGTATTTAATAAGCATTTTCAAGGACTGGGTCAAAACTGAAGCACTTTTCATAGTTTGTATGAACTCAGTCTGCCCTTACAAATGCTTGCAGTTGCATCAGTTATACTGAGAGCTTACCCTTTACATTTGGAACAGATAATCGTTTTACTAAGCTGTAATTTAGCTGTCTTTCCATTGTATAGGTCTTCCAGTGATACCCTAAAATGACAACATCGAAAACTGAAGTATAATGTAAAACTTTCATATACACTGTACATTCAAAATCAATTAACACTGAGTAGTAACAAATAATAAATTCCTGTAACTCGATACTATTCCTGTAAATGAGGATCTTGTGAAAACCAGTTCCATAATTAATAGAATCATTTCATATGCAACAAAACAAGAAATAGGTGTGGATTCAATCAGGCCTTGAGTAATTGTTGGTTTGGCATTGACAACCCACACTTGAAACTGCTGGGTCGGTACTCGGAAGGTAGGAAATATTTTTTCACTGGAGGTGGTGGGACAATACAAGAAAATTAGCCCTAAACAAAACTCTGAGGTAAAAAAAATTAAATAAATGTGTTGTTTTCTTTGCATTAATGTTTTTGCTTAGAATTTTTTTCAGATTAAAGAAAATTTCAAACTTTGCCAGAAGAAAATGGACTCCTTTCCTATTCATATAAATCTTTTAAAATGTTAAAAGTTTCAGTGGGAAAGATCTTAGAATAGTTCAGGGCAGAATACAAACACATCATTAAAAAATAATGCAAGAAAAAGTTATTTTTGGTCACAACGAAATACCTCTCTTTTCTTTCAATGATCTTCACCAATATTACTCTTTCATTCATTAATAACTTTAGTTAACTTGTTTAGGGCTATTCCAGAAATAAATACATGGGGGGGTCGGGAGGCACCTTTTGTATATACCAAGCACCCATAAAAAAAATTACCCCATGACCCATCAAATTGATAAACTCATTTTACAATGACCCATCTAATTAAAAAAAAACAACTAACCAGACCCACCACAAAAATTTTTTTAAAAATGAAAACGGTACAAATCTCGCGAGGTTTTCGGGACAAACATTCTAGTCAATGACGCGGCAATGCCTGTGCGACATTGTATCACAGTAGTTCTGAAGAAACGATGTCACATCAACAATCAAAGGCATCTATGGCGGGAATGTTGGAAAGATTGGGAGTCCAAACGATGCTATTATCATGAAATGGGTATGGATATGTTTTTCCACGAATCGTTCGTCTTCTAATGGAGCCTGCGCCCGGAGCTGAGTATTCTCTTTAGAGAAGTCGAAAGGCATAACCTTCATTGACTTCTCTTCGCAAGCATTCATATTTTGATTCTGGAAAACGTGTAAATGCCGGAGTCGGTTTATGCTTTGACCAACGTTTCGACTCAGATGAGCCTGGATTTACGCAACAGACAACTTGTTTTCAAACATTTAACAGTAATGCACAAAACTGTCGCAAAGAAATCAAAACTTACTTGCTTTTAATCCATTTTCAATATGTCCCCTGTCCCGGGTTTACGTTAACTGGTCTTGGGAGCTGTCACAATAGGGGACCAGTTAAGAGAAAAGCAGGCTGACGTATTCAGAGTTGTGATTTAAACCCGGGACAGGGGCATGCAGAAATGGATTAAAAGCAAGAAAGTTTTGATTTCCTTGTGCCGGTTTTGCACATTGCTGTTAAATGTTTGAAAACAAGTTGTCTATTGCGTAAATCCAGGCACATCGGAGTCGAAACGTCGGTCGAAGCATAAACCGTCACCGACTCTGACATTTACACGTTTTCCAGAATCAAAATATGAATGCTTGTGAAGAGAAGTCGATGAAGGCTATGCCTTTCGACTTCTCTAAAGAGAATAGGAGCTGAGCTGAGGCCTCTATATCACCATCACACTGACTGATAAATATAATGCATCGGTACCCTCGTATAAATCAACTAAGGTTTGCCTATTTTTATTAGAAAACGGAATACCTATTGGTTTCAAAATATTCCCAAAATCGATGCACTGTAAACTGTAATAATCTACAGAACAGAGTTCGCCACCATCACATCCAAAGGGACCCTACTAAACGCGCCTCTAATTTGAAGAGTGCCGTAATGGAAAGTTATCCGCTGCAAAGAGCGACAACTCGAATAGTTCTATGTTACTTCCGATTTCCGATTTCGAAAGCACGTTTTCAATTTTCCCTCCGACGTTTTGTAACCAACACGACAAGAGCGACAATAAAAATATTCTGAAAACTCAACACCCACATGGCACAAAATAAAACAATAGAAACTACCCACTACCCATAATAAATATTTTTTTAACAGTCCAACCACGGACCAAATAAAATATGAAAAAATACGACCACCCACACAAAAAAATATCATTTGCCGCCCGACCCCCCCATTTGATCATTTCTGGAACAGCCCTTACATTATTTGAGTCAATCCCCCACACTTCACACCATCTGCACCATAAATATTTGCTGGTGCACCAAGACAAAAACAACTGCTTGTTTTATTTAAAAGCTTGCTTAATCCAAGAAAAGTATTCAAAGTGCAAAAATGTCACCCAAGAATGTAAATAACACCTCAAAGTAATGAGTAAAATGGTCCTAATCTACACAACTTCTGCTGCAACTGTTTATCAAGAGTCTGTACACTATATCTTCTTTTACATCATGGAATCCCAAAAAATGCAATATATATATATCTCAATGGGAAATACAAAAAAAAAAAAAAGACAAACAAAGATATTAGGCTAAATCGTTGACCCCTTAACATCAAGAAAAAGTGTTATCTTTTAAAAATATGTGTGTGTAAAATAACGTATGCCTTATTTTTCAAATACCGTGTTTGCATTATGTCACTGATTGTAGAAGAAAATGTAAATATTTATAATACATTATTTCAGACAAAGATTTTGCATTTAATTAAATCTTTTCTGATATATGTATAAATGAAACTACTAATCAAAAAACAACTCAGAAAATCTGTCCTATTTTGAAATATTCAAATGTGGGTTGGCAATGCCAAATCAATAATTATTTACATGTAATTGTGGACTTAGCTTTCTATTGTTTGGCAGAATCATTCTGCATCAGTTGTACTTTGAATGCTCTTACGTGTTCACTAGGGCTGAAACGATTCAGGTACCTCACGGTTCGGTTCAATTTTCGATTCTTAGGCCACAATTCGATTATTTTCGATTCAATTCAATAGTTGTCAAAAACTCTAATAAACAATAAAAGAATACACAACTTTCATGTTTTTATTTCATCCCCCCCCCCCCCCCCCCCGCAAGAACATTGGTAATTTATTTCTGTGAAACAAATTCTACATACTGCCGCAGTTCCGTTCTCTTTAAAACCAAAATGCTTCCATACAGGGGACCTTAGATTGCCGGAGGGTTTTTAATCACGGTTCCCGAGTTAGTGTCCGCCATTTTTGTTGTAATAAATTGTAAGGTAAAAAACCAAATCCGTGTTGAATTCTTTATTTCCGGAAAAAATGTAAACATTAACTGAATCGAAATTTGAAGATGTTGAACCGAAAATTGAACCGAATGCCGTGAATTGCGGTTCGAGTGAACCGCGATTAATTGTTTCAGCCCTAGTGTTCACAAAGTTGATCTAGAATTAGTGCACGGTTCAACAGACTTGAAGGAGGTAACTTTAAGAAGTTACATACTTCGTGAATTAGTAAAGTTGTAAGTAATTTCAATACTTTAGAGTAGATTGGGGTGGAATTTGTTGATTTAATCTTTAACACTTAGATTTATTGACTATTTATCTCCTTTGCGGCCTGTTTTGTCTAATAAGTCAGTGAGAACATCATACTAAGTAAGGGTGTGTATCAATATATTCCGTTTGACAGACTTTTCCCATAGAGCAGCATATCTGACAATTGTGTAGAGAGTTATACCATCAAACTTTGTTTACATTCGGCATGTTTGTTTATTGTAATGTGAGCTCTGTGGGTTATAGGAAGATCACACGAGTCTTAAAGTGCACAGATGATTTGAATATTAATATTGTAAAGCATTTCAATGGAAACGTTACAAAATTCCAGATTCATACATCTAATAAAATAAATTAGGATATAAGATCAATAAAATTTCCTCGGACTGCACAAATTCTAGTCGATCAGTCACCAACACCAAACAAATTTATTTCCGGCCTTCCTGAACATTTACCTGAGTGGATGATGGGTGTCTTCTCCTCTACGTCTTCCTCGTCGACCACCCATTCCCCCCATCCCAAACGGCCCTCCTCCCCCTCCAAAGATCCCTCCAAACAGGTCACCAAAAATATCACCTGGGAATCCTCCTATAAAACAAACACACATTTCAGTAATTCACAACAAAATTGGACTTCCTTGATGTTATTGGTTTCCTATCCTCTCTAGTAATTTATGAATTTATGCTAACTTTCTAAAGTGTATACTGGGTGAGTTGTTGGGTTTAGTTTACCAACATAAGCTCTTTACTAACCTGGTCCACCACCACCACCCTCTTTAATGCCTTGTAAACCATATCTGTCATATGTCTCTTTCTTCTCTGGGTTTGACAGAACCTCATAGGCAAAACTAATTTCCTTGAACTATAACAAGCAAAAAAAGTTTATGTTAAGAAGCATATCACATCAGAGATATATTTACATTCATATTTTGAAACTGAAAGCTTTGCAATTTACTTTATTCATAAAACTGTACATTTAAAAAAAGGTAACCATGAAATTAATTACATCCCTTGTGAGATTCCAAATCATATTCTACAGGTCTACAACCTCAAACAATTTTGATCCCTGAAATATGCTTTCCATGTGTCTAATGTAATTCTATTTAGACAACATAAAATTCATTCAATTCTTTGAATAAAATATATTTGCATTCTCAATCCCTTGAAATATTGGATATACACTTGTTGCTTCCTAATACTTCTCATTACCAGCTCGTTAGAGTTATCGCGCTTTGATGACTTGTGCGTCATTGGTAAGAAAATGCACAAGTCTCGCGAGCAAGTGCGAGATTACTGGGACATAAACGAAACGGTCATACCACCCCCCCCCCCCCCCCCCCCTTTTTTAAGAGTTAAAATACATGGTGTATTTTTATATAAAATAACCATTGCTCAAACTGCATTTTTGAAATATTCTAACACAATCGTATTAAAAATGTTACATGTTTTTAAACTCCACCACACCTATTTTAAAAATTCCAAACAATGATGTTCTCTGTCCTAAATCCATCAATATTTTGTAATTTTCAAAATAGCTTAAATGCAGTTTGGAAACGCATTAGTTGTGTTAATTAGTGTTATAAACGTCTTTAAAAATGCAGTTTGGCAAATATATAACTTGTTCTAAAATATGGAAATTGAGGGGGGGGGGGGGGGGGGGGGGGGGGGGGGGATGTTCGTGTACGATTACCAAGTCCATGCCATATGAACCTGTCCTAATTGTATGATAAAATAGAATGTCTTCATAGTCTGACAGAATAACTTTAAAAACATATTAATCACATTAATTACAAGAAAGGTTCTTGTGTTGGATGTGCATATAGGTTTTTCCCTTCACAGTTCTTCTTGCGATTGATGCTTTATATCGGTCAGATTTGGCAGATTTAGTACCTGCACTCCTTCACATAGTTTAATAAGTTCGTCTGTTTTCTTGTAAGAATAATCAATTCCTAAATTTTACTTTAGAATTTTAATCAGTGTTGTGGTTTGCAGTCGGTTATATATAATATGTATCCGATACCATAATTTATATTATGTATGCCTAAGTAATGTTTACGTATGTTGTCCCGGTAGCACGACTTTACGCGCCTTTAATTTGAAGAGTTCCACTAATGGAAATGATAAGTATTGCAGGGTTTGACACTAACTTTTTTCCAGTGGTAGACTGAAGGACCACCACCACCTTTCAAAACTCCAGGTGGACCTTCCAGATTTCAAGTGGACCTTCAGAAATAATTGATAAGAAGAAAAAATACATAATTTTTGTGAATCTATTTCATCATATATCAATAATGCTGATATTCCAGTTTGCTGATATCCACCCCCCCCCCCCTTAATTTTTCTTTACAAACAATACATGAGACCATAATTGCTTGCAATGTTTATAATTCTCAACTCCTAAAATATCAAGTGATTTCATCAGACATGACAGAAACAACAATTACTCTACACCGTTTCTGTTCTTAAAGCCATTCCTAAACTCTGAGGTTTATCCAGATTGCTTTTGATATTAGATAAACGACTTCACTACCAATGATGAAATGCTACTGAATTGCATTTACTGAAGTTAATGCTTGCCTAAAATACTTGAACAAGATGTGGAAGTAAGCATGTTTAGTGAAGATAATCTAATGTAGTAAGTATTTGAACTGACTAAATATCAATCCCTATATCTATTACTTTCCTGTGTGGGTAAGCTTATCACTCCATCTCACATTAATTCTAGACTTAAGACCAAGCCTTCAGATGGTCGGACCTTCCAATATGTTGGTGGTCTCAAACCACCTGTTCATCGCTAGTGTCAAACCCCAAATTGGTACTTGTTCATAATTCATTCACTCAGTTGATTCTCTAGATTGTTTTGTAATACCTTTTCTCCAGCATCTGGGTTTTTGTCTGGATGATACTCCTTAGCCAACTTGTAGTAGGCCTAAAAGAAATACATAGGAACATCATATATACATACATATAAGGCCAATTCAACTTAATTAGTAGATTATCATCCGGGGTCACAAAAAATATGGAGTGAGTGGGAGGATTTCATTTTTTAATTTTTATTTTCCGAGAAAAAAAATTTAATGGCAAAAGGCATCACATAAAGTGTTAATCAAGTTAACATTCAAAGAATCCTTGGTAGAAGATATAAAACCAACATTCTGTGACTTTCATCATTCACTCATGTCACTGGCAAGTTTGTTTGAAATAGTAACTTTTGCGAAAATAAAAAAAAAAAATCAGGGTGGACCCTTTTTTGAGGGGCGGGTGAGGATGATAATCTATCAATGAATTTTAATTGGCCAAAACAAAAACAGCCTGAACATTGGGGATCTGGTTTTAGTTCGATAGTGTGCTGAACAAAAAAATGTTATTTCATGTAAATGCAAAAGACCAGACTGAGATTCGAACCAACTTGGGAAGGTCCCATAAGTCTCAGTCCAGTGAAATAAACAAAATATGAGAAACAAAACTTGTCATGGGATTTGGATGAAAGACAGAAGTAGAACTACATTAGTTTGTCTAGATATTTGCAAAAATTCCTTCGGTAAAGTTGTTCATGACCAGTAGTGGGCAGCCCCGTTTGTTTACATCATCGTGTTATGAATTGCACACCTTTACATATATTAGTATCTAACAAGTGGTCATCTCAAAAGCTAACAGAAAGTAAAAACTAACTATTCAGAACAACTAGGTGATCAGCAGGGAAATCAAATATTTTAAATAAATTACTGGGTCTGTCATATAAAAGCAACATAAGATCAGTTTTGCTATACGGCGCAGAAACATGGAGAACAAACTGGGAAATTGATGAAAGGAAACTGAGAGGAGTAGAAGGCAGGCTACTAAGGAAGATCATGAACATCAAAAGAACAGAGTATCAAACATCGAACTCGCAGAAAGAACAGGAATCAACAAATTAAGAAGAAAAGGTGGAGATTTACAGGACATATACTAAGAATGGATAACACCAGGCATGTCAAAAAAAGCACTGAGGTGGACACCTGCTAGCAAGAGGAAACCAGGAAGGCCAAAGGGTACATGGATGTGGACACTTGAAAGGGAGATGAAAGAGTTGGGATACAGTTGGGGTGAGTTAGAAAGGCAAAGGACAGAGCTGGTTGGCGGGCCCTGTTGGAAGCCTATGTGTTACCTAACACGAAGAGGACAAGTAAGTACCGAGTCTGGGAAGAAGAGGGGGGATATGTACTAAAGACCTATACACACTAGGTGCCTGTGATAATCGATGTCTTCAAGTTCAATATTCATCACTAGCTTTTTTGTTTAACAAAGGAGTTGCAGGCACTAATTTACTTTTAAATTACTTGACTCATGAAATGCATTTACTGGACTTCTAAAGAATTCAACAGCATTGCTATCAAAATTTTGATTTAAGGCAAAAACCCTTGTTTTAATGACATGGTAAGCTATGCTATTTTATAACATTAAATAGCATAGCTTACCAAGTCTATGAAACAAGTGTCTGTGGTTTTAGGCCTAAATGTATTTCATGACCCCAAGCTACCAAACTTGCTTGTGTCATTCAAAATGGATCTCTGTACCCAGATACAAGTAAAATATGATGAAAATGTAACAACTTGATACTGAATAAGAACTTGACGCTCCATCAGTTTTAATTTAACATGTGTTTGAGATGAAACACATAAATGTATACTATGAATTTTCTAGAACAGGTTCCCGGTGGGATCGGATTCAAGAACCATAACTTCCTTCAAATCCTTGAACCTCGTGGTTTAAACAGAGGTTATCAAATCGGCACAACACATCTTCATCATATCCCTTGGTACTTCTAAAACATTCTAGCACTTTACCTTCTTAATTTCCGAGTCTGAAGAATTCTTATTAACACCTAAAATATCATACAGCTTTGTGTCTGCCATTTTCACGAGGTTCTTTTCACAAGAATAGACGTGACGTTAAAGAGCAGCGACGCCTTGTGGTCAAGAATGATAACTCAAACAAAAAGGAGCGGATCTAGGAGTATTGACAAGGCTAATAAATAAGCAATGCTGTCTCTACTGCTCTTCTATGTTATCAATGAGTAATCACTACAAGATAAAAGATACAAGACATCTTATCGACAAACCGTAGGCCCCGAAAGGCATTTTGATTGGTTCAGAACAAAGTGGTGGTCCAGTAATTAAGAGGGGTGGTGCCCGGTTCAAAGTGGGCGAATAAACTCACATTTTACCCCGGGAATGTACAGTACAGCCGGGAAAATCATGTCGATAAAACGAATGACGCAGCCAGGTACTCCAATTAATTTCCATATACACCTACCTACATGCTCATGAGCTTGAACTTGTAAATTTTATTTTTCATCTATCTTTTGGATAATATATAACTCTTTTATGATTTATGTATATGAACTTTGTATTCTTTGTATATCCTCTGGGCCAAAAATTGGAAATAAATTACTTACTTAGCAATCTAATTAAAATTAGATCCTATAATCCGCTCATCTACTATCGCTGAGTGTATCATAGGATTAAATTTTAATGAGATTGGTTCATGAGGGACTTTGTCCTTTTGACACATGTCTGCTTTTAATATTTAACTCTTATCCTGACATATACATGTGTATTATGGATACATAGGTTCATGGAATAAATTAAAAATCATCACCATTTGATCCAGACAACCTTTTAGAATCACTTCTCTGTGAGAAGCTTCATCAAAAATATTCTAAATGTATTCTTGGTGTACATAAGAAAAGTAAAGAAAATTTGCTGTACTATCAGGATTGGAGAAATTCCCTCTACATCATGATATTTTGAAATCAATCATTTGTTATTGGTACAGGTTTGAAAACCTAAAAGAATTTAAACTACTTAAGGATGCTTATCTATGTAGTAAATCTTTACATTTCAACAACAAACTGTCATGGTACTCACTAGAAGAAAAAGCTTTAGAATATGTTAAAATTGGATATTCGTTAAGAGATTGTAGTCAGTATAGATTTAAGAAAATTGTAAAGAAACTACTTTGTGATAAATACACTGAAACCTGGTACAATAATCGAAATAAATTAATTGATGGGAAACTGTGCACTTATTTTAAACTTAACTTTCTTATAATAAAATTAAAAATTTTGATATTAGAAGATCTATTTGTAAGTTACGGATATCAGCTCATAGATTAATGATTGAAATTCATTTTGTTGGTAGATATCCTGGTATATTACTAGGAATGAACGAATATGTAACAAATGCAACTCCGGTTCATTGGGTGATGAGATTCATTTTTTGATTAAATGTAAAAAGTTTGTTGATGAAAGAAAATCTTTTTGTGGTGCTATAGAAAAAACAGTTATTTTTTTTTTTTTACTAAACCCAATGATGAACAAAAATTCATTTACATATTATGTTCTGAAGGGCCATCTATTCTAAATATAACTGGAAAATTTATTTTGAACAATTTATCACTGTATTTGCATGTAACTGTATTAGAATATGTTAAAATTGGATATCCATTCAGAGATTATAGTCAGTATAAATTTAAGAAAACTGTAAAGAAAATATACTCTGTGATAAATACACTGAAATTACCTGGTACAATAATCGAAATAAATTAATTGATGGGAAAACTGTGCACTTATTTTAAACTTAAGGAGTACTTTGGTTTTGAAAATTATCTTAACAAAATTTAAAATTTTGATATTAGTAGATATATTGATATCAGCACATAAATTAATGATTGAAGTTGGTAGATATTCTGGTATTACTAGGAGTGAAAGAATATGTAACAAATGCAACTCCGGTTCATTAGGTGATGAGATTCATTTTTTGATTCCATTTTGAAAAGTTTGTTGATGATGAAGAAAATCTTTTTGTGGTGGTATAGAAAAAACAGTTAAGAATTTTACTAAACTTAATGATGAACAAAAATTCATTTACATATTATGTTCTGAAGAGCCATCTGTTCTAAATATAACTGGAAAATTTATTTTTAACAATATGACACTGTATTTGCATGTAACTATGTGTTATGTAATCACTTCTTTCTTTACTTATGTTTACAGTATATTTGTATATATATTTTCATGCTGCCCCTCGAGGGCCCTTGATCGGAAAAATAAAAAAAAATAGATATCTTCTATCTCCTTTATTTTGTGTTGAATAAATTTATGTTTTAGATTATTTATGCTTGCATGTACCGTATGTAGTTTTAGTATCTCATTATACTTCTCTTATAACATAAGACCCCTTTGTCTCATAAACTCCCCACCCCCATCCGCCGCAATTCCTGGATCCGCCCCTGTCTATGTCTCTTATATTATTATAATATCTATGTCTAGGCCTAGTCGGTAAATACCAGGGGCCCAGGCGGCGAAGCCCTCGTAAGCTCCTAGATTTCACGGATTTTATAGGGCTTGAAATATGTCTCCTAAACAGTCATTTTCACTATTTTCTGTCATTTTTGATAAAGTGAAATAAATAAAATGACGTTAATTTTAAGGGTTTTTGGAAAAACAGTAAGCTAGTTCTCCCGATAAAAGTAATGCAATTAATCAAAAAATGAAATTGTCATCTATTTTTCAGAGAGTGGAAGAAATTATTGCTTCTTTTATCGTTTACATTTTTCTAAACAAGAGACTACTACGATTTACCTTAAATTTGAAAATTTTAAGGGGGGGGGGGCGCCCCCCCCTCCTTAAAATCCACCAATGTATCTGATACGATCAACGGCAAATTAGAGGTATTTATCGTCAATACACAGTCTACACTATCAGAATGTCCCTTTTCTTTTGAGAGTTTTATCTCATAAAATCTGCAATATAAGTCTATTTCGAGTCACATGCACGATAAAATAATCTGTGTCATGCAGGACATTCTTAAGAAAGTTGACAGTATTCGACACATGATCTATATTTTGATTTACTTGATTTTATTTTTTCACCGATTCACCGTATAAACACGTAATTCCAAACTAAGAATCTAGTCATGCATGTATAGATAACTTTTAAATTTGATCAGGGCTGCATTTTCAAGTATTGCGGAAGGTTATATGAAAGAAAACGTTTGGGTTTTCCCTTCCTTTCTCTGTCTCATATATTCACTTTCAACGTAGACAACAACCCAAATTCTAGAAATCATGGCCAGGCCAGTACCATCACTGCATGCCAAATGTAAACGAATCTCACTCTTATAGTTAGCTTGTTTAAGGTGGGTCCGTAGTCCTGAATTTTTGGGGTTTAGATAGCATTTTGGGGGGTTAGGAATCAATAAATTAACATTCAGAGTAATGAAAAAATGCAAAACAGTTAAGGATTTCCATATTAATTTTAATTACAGACACTACTGAAGTCATGTACCCCTATGTAGATTTTTATGAAATTCATTGGAAACAGTTATTTGTTGTTATTTTAAAATAAGAACAACAAAATATTTTTCGAATTGCATTTATTTATCGGGAAACATATCAATAACTAAAACACATGTCATTTTCAATATGTTCATCAAGTTTTAGAATAATATAATATGTGCAAAATTATTGAATTAGCGTTATTCTCCAAACTGTTAAAAAACAAACAAATGTGGACGCATTTTCCTTATAGCATGGTTTACATATCATTTTTTTCCTGTTTATATTAGTAGATGTACATCTGTTATAGTTATTTATGGGGGGGGGGGGGGCATACCTTTCCTTAATAATTTCAAATCTATAGCTTCCAGAGTATGTATACCCCCATAAAAAACGATATCTGGCACCATACAGTTGAGCTATTCAAAATCACTCGAGATTGAAATCTAAGTAATTTCATGAAAAGAAACAGATAATGATTCCTTATCACCTTGGTAAAATGTTTGTCAAAAATAAAATAAAATCTATCGTATAATGGAATTGATAAATAATTTAATGAAAACAGAGTTATTGTCCTTGGATTCAATATTTTGAAACATATCATTGACTATTCAAATATAACTAAGACTTTTGAAACATTTTATGGCTAACAAGATTTTTTACAATAACTATTGAAAAAGGCTCCAACAAAATTTATGTTCCTGTCATTAAATCATTGACGTTGCAAAATCCTATGCCGTCACAGTCCTGAGTGTGGAATAACTGACGAAACGCCTGGTTCAGTTCTCAAAATTGATTTGGACATAGTGATGAAATCGATTTCAAGACAATATATGGGTATATATAATTATCTATATATCTATCTCTAAAGATGGCCCTTTCTGTGGGAAGAGGCTTCTCTCAGAAAATTACAGCAAGGACAATATTAATCGATCAGGATTGACCGGAAATCAAGAATTTTACAGTCTGCTAGTCAGTCTTAAACTCTTTCTTTTAAAAATTCACATCAAGTCAATTGTCTATAAAGCTTCTGAATCATATTCATTATCATCACTGCTCAAAACTGGCGGTAAAAACAATAGAACTGAGAAAACAACCAAATGCAACTGAACAGATGGTGTTATTATAAGGGTTAGAAAAATTTGGGAACTTCAGTAACTGGTTCTATAAGGTCTGATATCAACTTGACTGATTTCATAAAGTTAAAATTGTGTGTCCTTGACTATATAACGAATGAGTTATATGCCACTGGACATAGTCTGGTCCCCCCGCCACTCCTTGATCACCTAAAACGAGTGATCAAGATATTGGCTGGGGCGAGAACCAAATTACACTTACTTACTTACTTACTGGATACTGTTAGTGATTGTTATCACATCAGTGCCGCTATGGTATCCCTCCATGTCACACGGTCTTTGGCTATATTTTCGGCGTCCTGATATGTTAGGCCCGCAGTTGTAAAGTTTCTTGCCAGCGTGTCTCGCCACAGGAAAAGGGTGGTGGGAGAAGATGAAACGGTACGGGGTTGGAGAAGGGAGGGAGGGGATTTGGAGCAGAGGGAGGTCCCCGAGGATGAGAGAAAGAATTGACGGGTAGAGGGAGAGGCTGGATATGATTCGTAACAGTTCGGTATACATGCACATTAGGTTTCATAATATTACAAGGCTATCACTAAACAAATGCAGAGCTCTGGTGTTGACAGGCCGAATAGAAAACATTTGGGGAATTTGGAGAATGTTTCATAGCATTAATACCTGTATCTATCGTTTGGGGGGTAGGGAGGTGGGTGTCTGAAAAGTGAAAGTCCGTCCTATATGTCCTGACCACATTAAAAAAAAAAAGATTAACTAACAAAAATGTTGGCAAATTACCGATAAATCCGGCTGACCTGGAATCTAGAGTAAAGTATAAAGTAATTAGACTGTTCGGTAACTCTGCAGGTTACGTGCCGGGTAGTGTCAGGAGAGGACTGTTCAAATATCCCTTCCCTCAATCTTAATGTTCTCATGTAGACGCAAAATGGGCATCATATACATGTGTAACAGGGACCGGAATTAGAACCTCCAGCCAGGTGCTCTACTAGCTGATCAGCTATCCGGCCATCGAACCAGTCTAACCGCTACATATTCCTCCCTCCTTATAAAGTCTTCACACCCACTTACAAGACATCATCCCAGGATCTTTATCCCCTGGCAGACATTTCCACCAGTCAGATCCAGGGCTGGTCTACGCCAAACACCAAATGTACATGTATTGTAATACAACGGATCAAACCGGGATTCAAACCCAGGGCCCCTGAATCTCCAGACAAGTGCTCTATCAACTGAGATATCTGACCGTCGGTGATTGAATCGCCACGCGTACAAGTATCTTCTCCCCCTCCTCCTTTTACCCTGCACGTCTCATCCCCTTATTATAAATCACAGGCTCATAGTACGACTGTATTGTAAACACTAGTGGGTGTACAGGGTCCGTACTAAACTTAGAAAAATTCCTAAAGGGCTTTTGTTACATTGTCTGCTATATAGTGTGTCTAGATTTTTTTAAAAAAATCATGTCATTCCTTTCGTTAAATTAGTTAATTGACATAGATTTTGTAAAACTATAAAAGACATGTCCAGTGTAATTTCCAAATGTTAGATCCGCTCGCTTACTCGGGAGCAAATTCAACATATGATTCTAATTAAGACTGCCCTGTCCGTCCCCTCAAAACAACACTTTAAATCTCACGATTGACAGAAAACCCTTTACAGCAGGGTTCCATTCCAGTCATTTCTACATGTATCTAGCTTTCCTTGATTTAATATCAGCATATTCAGGATTGGCTTAGGGATGGGTCTGTGGATGCAGTGGTGGATTTAGAGGGGGGCGCAGCCGGCGCACCCCCCCCCCCCTAAAATATTCAAATTTAAGGTAAATCGCGGTATCTTTTTTCGGAAAATGTACTAAACGATAAAAGAAGCAATAATTTCTTTCACTCCCGAAGAAATAAATGACAAAATCCTTTGATTTCTTGAATTACTTTATTAGGAGAACTTAATTTTTTCCAAAACCCCTTAAAATTTGGGTCATTTTTATTAAATTCACCAATTAAAATGATAGAAAATAGTACAAATGACTTAATAGGAGAAATATTTCAAGCCCCATAAAATCCAGGAGCTTCCGGGGGCTTCGCCCCCTGGACCCACTGCCTCATAAAGTGGCACCCCCATTCCTGGATCCGCCCCTGGGATGTGTGATCACCTGCCTCCTCACTATGTCTATCATCTGCCCAGGGTCCTGGTACACATGTGGTAAGAAATCGTCCCTCTCAGAATGAAAGCGCTTGTACGGTGTTTATGTGTACCTTTTTCGATCGGTAGATAGGGTTGCATGTGTTCCAAAAGCCATGCAGATATATGGTACGAAATTTGTCCTTTTTGAAGTCATTTTCAATAAACTTTATGCTACATTCTTCGGGTATTTATCATTTGTGACCTATTTGCACCTTAAAATGTTATTCTTACAAAATTTCCGAAGTACAATAAATTTCATTTTTGAAAATTCATGTACTAAGGTTATGAACTACGATGTTTCACACCAGCGTGCGAAGTTCATGATTAATTTATGTCGTGATTTGATTGTTCCGTGTTTTACCAGGTACATTGAATATTTCTTCACTAAGGCCATTTACAATCTGACATATATTGCACGATGAACAGGCAACTGTATCGCTTGGATTCGAATTTACCATTAAAAAATACTCTCTAGTAATAGAGTCTAAATCTATAAAAGAGTACTCTTTAATAGTAATTCGAACCCCAGCGATACAATTGCCTGTGGCGCGATGAACATGCTTAAAATATCCAAGCGATCACCTGCCAAAAATTTTCCATTTGGGTAATTAAAAATCACGCAGTTACTACTGGCCACTGACCAATAAAAACCCTTCATGCCAAATGACCACTCAGACACATTACTAAAGCCACCCGATGTATATAAAATGTTAGTGTACCTAATGTGCAAGTGGTGTAAATAAAGGGGTGGATCTAAGGTCTGGATATACAAGTATGAATATCAGTAATTAATGAATTGATCAAAACTAAAGTACTGTTACATTAACTTTAAAAAAAATTTAATCCCTACATTTCATTTGCGATTTTTAATGTTCAGGATATAGTGCATATATCATTATTTATTATAGACTCTAAACACGTTCGTGATGTGTGTGTGTGTGTGTGTGTGTGTGTGTGTGTGTGTAATCTTTCTCTCTTTGTGAAGCAATGAACCTAACTGTCCTATAAGTGAAGAAATACATTTAATATAAAGCACAGAAAAAAAATATCTGTAATTTGATACATGTACCTGTTGTATATGCAGTATTTTGTATGAAATTTTCCAACCTCCTCTCCGTAGTGTAGGACTGTCCATTTATGAGAATAAAGCAATGATTGATTGATTACCCACTTCCACCCCTTACCGCTGAATGGAACTCGCGACCCGCAGAACCAAATATCAGAACGGCATGTGAGCAATGTGTTGGACCGCTCAACCATCTGCGAAATATATCCATAAATTGAGATATTGTGCAAAAACGAACCTCGACCGTCTGTATTACCGCTTCGGTAGCCTACACCCCAGTCATAAAATAGCCTACACCCCAGTCACAAAATAGCTTACACCCCAGTCATAAAATAGCTTACACCCCAGTCACAAAATAGCTTACACCCCAGTCATAAAATAGCTTACACCCCAGTCATAAAATAGCTTACACCCCAGTCACAAAATAGCCTACACCCCAGTCACAACATAGCTTACACACCGCATGTTGGGGTACACTCGGTGATAACTGGAGATATAGCAGTGGGTGGAACCATAAACTGCATATTTTTTCAAAATTGTGCTGTGCAAATAAATAAATTATTAAACAAAACATGACAATTTCAACATTCCTTTTTTAAATTGGTAAAGTTCAAATCAAATTAGGCTCGCAGCCGTGTCGATATCCATTTTATTCTCTCCCAGTTTAATTTCCAGAAATGTGTGATTTGTTTCAACTTCATCATATGCTTGTGATAAAATTCTCATGATCATCATTGAATAAGAAGAGTACAGCAAATGGTACAATATACGCCCGTCGGACAGTGAAATGCAACCTGGAAGCATATTGTGAACTCTGAATTGATACAACACATATTCTGAATAGAAAAGCCTTAAAGTGAGTCATGGTGCACCAATCCATCTGACATGTGAACTGATTATGTATTTTTCTGAGAGTGAGGTTGTGACAAAATGTCGATGCAATATCGTCCAGGAAACCATTTGATCTACTTTCAGCCCTAAAGTAGGCCATGGTGCCCCAATTAAGTTAATAAAATGTTTGAAATATGAACTGATTATGTATTTCTCTGAATGGGAGATTGTGACTAAATTTCAGAGCAATACCTGTGACCATACCAAAAAAAAAATTGGAAAACTGTTTGGCCTACTTCTACCCCTAAAGTACTGTAGGTCATAGTACGCCAATCCAGCTGAAATGTTAACTGCACTGTCTTCCTCCGAGAGGAGGCCTTTGACAAAATATCAGGTCAATATCTGTATCCGCAATGAAAAAAATCCCGGAAAACTGTCTGACCTATTTTTAGTCCAAAAGTAGGTAAAGGATGGACCAATCCAGCTGAAATGCAAACTGAACTTATATTCCTCTGGGAGGAAGCATTTGACTGGATATCAGGGCAATATCTGTATCAGTAATGAAAAAAGCCCGGAAAACTGTTTAACCTATTTTTTCCAAAAAATAGGTCAAGGAAGGACGAATCCAGCTGAAATGCAAAGTGAACTTGTATTTCTCAAAGAGGAAGCCTTCGATTAAATATAAGGGCAATATCTGTATCCATAATGAAAATAAGTCCGAAAAACTGTTTGACCTACTTTTAGCCCTAATGTAGGTCACGGACAGACGAACCAATCCAGTTGAAATGCAAACTGAACTTGTATTCCTCTGAAAGGAAGCTTATGTGTAAATTTCAGGACAATACCTGTATCTGTGACGAAAAAGAGTTCGGAAAACTGTTTGACCTACTTATAGTCCTAAAGTAGTATAAAAACTGTAAACCAAACTCGTGTAAATCGCCATTGTTCATAGTTGAGGTGCTCTGGTTAGGCACGTTGATGAGAGCTGTGTCTGATCAGAGCACCTAAACTATGATCATTGGCGATTTTCACGATTTGGATGTACAGTTTTTATTCAATGACGACCATGAGGATTTTCTCACAAGCATGTGATGATCACACATTTCGTGAAATTAAACTGGCATGGGAGATGATAAATGGATATCGACACGGCTGCGAGCCTAGATCTCGTGAATTCTAATTTGAACTTCATGGTGTTCAATAATTTATTTACACAGCATATTGCAGTTTTTAAAAAATTTGCAAATGATGGTTCCGCCCACTGGTGTATCTGTAGACTTTTTATAAAACACTACATCCATGACACAAACATGTTCAGAGTACTCTTTTATAGATTTAGACTCTATTACTAGAGAGTATTCTTTAATGGTAAATTCGAATCCAAGCGATACAGTTACCTGTGCATCGCACAATATAACTAACTAACTAACTATATTTATTTCCAATCAAGGGCCCTCAAGGGGCAGCATGAAGATACATACGAATAATATACATATACAAGTAAAGAAAGAAGTGATTACATAACACATAGTTATATACAAATACAGTGTCATATATTGTTCAAAATGAATTTTCCAGTTATATTTAGAATGGATGGCTCTTCAGAACATAGTATGTAAATGAATTTTTGTTCATCATTGAGTTTGGTAAAAATTTTAACTGTTTTTTCTATAGCACCACAAAAAGATTTTCTTTCATCAGCAAACTTTTCACATTTAATCAAAAAATGAATCTCATCACCTAATAAACCGGAGTTGCATTAGTTACATAATAATACCAGAATATCTACCAACTTCAATCATTAATTTATGAGCTGATATCCGTAACTTACAAATAGATCTTCTAATATCAAATTTTTTAATTTTATTAAGATAGTTCTCGAAACCAAAGTGCTCCTTAAGCTTAAAATAAGTGCACAGTTTCCCATCAATTAATTTATTTCGATTATTGTACCAGGTTTCAGTGTATTTATCACAGAGTAATTTCTTTACAATTTTCTTAAATCTATACTGACTAAAATCTCTTAACGGATATCCAATTTTAACATATTCTAAAGCTTTTTCTAATAGTGAGTACCATGACAGTTTGTTGTTTAATTGTAACGATTTACTACATAGATAAGCATCCTTAAGTAGTTTAAATTCATTTTGGTTTTCAAGCCTGTACCAATAACAAATGATTGATTTCAAAGAGGAAATCTCCCAAATTCTGATAGTACAGCAAAACTTGTACTTTTCTTATGTACACCAAGAATACATTTAGAATATTTATGATGAAGCTTCTCACAGTAAAGTGAATTAAAAAGTTTGTCTGGATCAAATGGTGATGATTTTAATTTATTCCACGAACCTATGTATCCACCCCATATTTCAGAATTATATAATAAAATTGGTTTTATTGTGTGGTCAAAGAGATGAGTACTTGTTTTAATTCCTGGTGCTAAACATAAGAAGTCTTTTTTCAATTTATTTTTCAATATATGTCAGATTGTAAATGGCCTTAGTGTAGAAATATTCAATGTACCTGGTAAAACACAGAGCAATCAAATCACGACATAAATTAATCATGATCTTCGCACGCTGGTGTGAAACATCGTAGTTCATAACCTTAGTACATGAATTTTCAAAAATGAAATTTAGTGTACTTCGGAAATTTTGTAAAAATAACATTTTAAGGTGCAAATAGGTCACAAATGATAAATACCCGAAGAATGTTGAATAAAGTTGATTGAAAATGACTTCAAAAAGGACAAATTTCGTACCATATATCTGCATGGCTTTTGGAACACATGCAACCCTATCTACCGATCGAAAAAGGTACACATAAACACCGTACAAGCGCTTTCATTCTGAGAGGGACGATTTCTTACCACATGTGTACCAGGACCCTGGGCAGATGATATACATAGTGGGGAGGCAGGGGATCACACATCCATAGACCCATCCCTCTAAATCCGCCACTGCATCCTCAGACCCATCCCTAAGCCAATCCTGAATATGCTGATATTTAATCAAGGAAAGCTAGATACATGTAGAAATGACTGGAATGGAACCCTGCTGTAAAGGGTTTTCTGTCAATCGTGAGATTTAAAGTGTTGTTTTGAGGGGACGGACAGGGCCCCAGTCTTAATTAGAATCATATGTTGAATTTGCTTCCGAGTAAGCGAGCGGATCTAACATTTTAATTCTAATTATATTGTATACAGGACAGGAAAAGGGTGGTGGGAGAAGATGAAATGGGACGGGGTTGGAGAAGGGAGAGAGGGGATTTAGAGCAGAGGGAGGTCCCCGAGGATGAGAGAAAGAATTGACGGGTAGAGGATCTCGAGAGGCTGCATGATTCGTAACAGTTCGGTACACATGTCCATTAGGTTTCATAACATTACAAGGCTATCACTAAACAAATGCAGAGCTCTGGTGTTGACAGGCCGTATAGAAAACATTTTGGGGTGCATGTGGGAGTGCAAAAATATTCTGCAAATATACATGCATTTGGACAATGTTTAATTGCATTAATATACATGTATCGATCAGGGTTGTTTTTTTGGGGGGGCTGAAAAGTGAAAGTCTGACCTATATGGCCAGACCATATGTAGTAATTAATCTACATATAAAAATAATTAATTAACTAACAAACAGATCATCTTGGCAAATTACCGATAGATGATAGATCCTGGAATCTAGAGCTAATGTTAACCATGAAGTACATTAGACTGTTTGGTAACTCCACAGGTTACGTGCCGGGTAGTGTCAGTATAGAGGGCTGTTCAAATCTCCCACCCCATCCCATTCCTCAGTCTTTCCAAGTCCTGATCCTCAATTAATGTTCTCATGTAGACGCAGTATCAGCATCATATACATGTGTAACAAGAAAGGAGAAAATGCAAAAAAAACCCCAACAACCCCAGATTGGGATTAGAACCTCCAGGCAGGTGCTCTACCAGCTGATCTAACCGCTACATATTCCTCCCTCCTTATAAAGTCTTCACACCCACTTACAAGACATCATCCCAGGATCTTTATCCCCTGACAGACATTTCCACCTGTCAGATCCAGGGGCTGGTCTATGTCAAACACCAACTGTACGTATTGTAATACAGCAGACCAAACCGGGATTCAAACCCAGGGCCCCTGAATCTCCATAGAAGTGCTCTATCAACTGAGCTATCTGACCATCGGTGATTGAATCGCCACACGTACATGTACAAGTATCTCCCCCACCCTCCTCATTTTACCCTGCACGTCCCATCCCCTTATTATAAATCACAGGCTCATAGTACGACTGTATTGTAAACACTAGTGGGTGTACAGGGACCATACTAAACTTAGAAAAATTCCTAAAGGGCTTTTGTCACATTGTCTGCTATATAGTGTTTCTAGATTAAAAAAAAAATCTTGTCATTCTTTTCGTAAAATTTGTAAAACTATAAAAGCCATGTCCAGTGCCATAACTCATTAGTTATATAGATATATAATTATATATGTACATCCCAAAGATACACAATTTTAATAGTTATGAAATCAAGCAAGGCCTGATAGAATCAGTTTCTGAAGTTCCCAAATTGTTTGTAACCTTATAATAACACCATCTGTTTAGCAGTGCACCCGCCTGCCACTTAACGAGCTAACGATTCGTTTACGACACTTTGGACAGATGCCCAATCGATTCTGCGCCGTCCTAAGCGGCCCTCTATTGTTTGTTCGCTGTGTAGCTCAAGAATGCAGTTGCCTTCCGCACGTGTTTCTTCGAGAGTTTATCAATGACTCCGAAAAAAATTCAGACTGAGGAATCAGCGAATTAGATAATCAATGTAAGTATAATAAATGTGCATGTCCTCTTTGTGTGTGTTTTGAGAGATGTGTTCGCATCGTGCGGATCTTTGCGGTTTGTTTGTCGAGGCGATTCTCGTGCAGTCAAGATGGCTGCTGTCCATGCAGTGATAAATTTACGAACCATTTTGGCGGTCGTATAAAAACCACACACACAGAGAGGAAAAAACCAACCAAATTTACAGTGAAGTATTTGTTGTCATGATTCTTGTATACGTGGATTTTTCCTACACAGAAACAACAGACAAACAAAAAAGGGACCAGCTAGGAGACATGTCTGTCGTTTCGGTATAAACCGTAAACATTCGGACTCGAGCAGACGCCTTCCCCGCGCGCTATCTATAGACATTGATTTGTAATCTTTCTAGTTCTGCGTTGCCGAGGTCCATGTATCGACCTACATTACTGTCTTGTATTAGAAGGGAGACTGGGAACATGTCTTGTCAGATTGGCGTCTTGTGCCCTATTTGATGTGTTTACATATATATCTGTTTACATATATCATGACAGTTTATTTTTTGTTACCATGTGTTCATACAGAGCTTAAAGGCAAGTATTTGTTACTTGTCACATATAAAACTAACCCTGACCGGGCAGTGTGTACTGTACACTATACCATCATACTTCATTAGCCCATTATGGCCTGAGCCCTACCGTTCTTCAAAATAGTTATTACTGAATTTTTTTTTTTTTTTTTTTTTTTTTAAAGTTTTGTGACAAATTTAACACATGGGCCCTATATGCTAAGTATGTAGTAAATGCAATGAATTATATGGGAATTTAGATGTAGAATAAATTTTTTTACAGGGATTATTTATCATTGGTTTTGTTGTGATTTGCACATTAAAAGGGGGATATGTCCGATCCCTGAAAGTGCGAGCCCAACCCTTACAAGCTTGTGTGTACATATACCTGTATCTGTTATCATCATGATCTTCCCACTTTTTCCTAAAAGCGACTGCCCAGACTTTACACAGATCTTGGAAACTCAAATACATTAATCATGTTATGTCATCCGACTAATTAATTTCTTGTAAAATTAGGTTCAAGAATGTCTAATCACATGTTTTTAATTATTAGGGCCCTATAGTGAAAAAATATCTGGGTAGTGAAAAGAAAGGCCTACAATTTTCACAATGCTGTGCAAGTTATTCCCCCTTGATTACAGAAGGCACACCACACATTGCAGTCCTAAGTTGACAGTGTCATGTATATAAGGAATAGATAGAAAATTTATAATTTCTGATTGCATTCAATATGCCAGGTTTGAGATTCTTGTATAGGAGGTACATTTAGTGGAACTTTGAATGCCTAAGTGGGACAGAGTGAACCTACAGTCAGTGAGGAAGACAATAAAATGTATTAAAAGGGTCTTCTCTTTCAATATGTAAATGTAGGAAATACAAAATGCTAAAGAAAGAAATGTTTTACTATAGTAGTGTAGTAATTAGGGCTATAATAGTATATGGACCATAGATATCGGCCTGGTTAGCTCAGTGGTTAGAGCACCTGACTAGTAATGTAGGGGTCCTGGGTTCAATTCCTGGTCCTGCCAAAGATTAAATTTTTCTCTCTCCTATATGTACTGCTGTAAGAGTAGAAACATAAAAACAATGACATATTTGCAAGTGATATCCTGGATATGATGCATACGACCAACGAAATTACGTGATATGATCAGAATCCCATGCATTTAATTACTCCCTGAATACTTATCACTTAATTAGTGTTTGTATTAGGTGATGAAACAGCATATGAGAAACTTACTTAGCACATTCACTTATGCAGTGATGATTATTTGTCTCACCCTCGCATGTAAACAGAAGTTGATGCTTTCTTTAGATCAGAATCATCGACTTTAGACCAGAATCATTGACTTCTTTAGATCAGAAGCATCAACTCCTTTCGATTGGAATCAGGATGTCTTAATTTAGTATATCAGCAATGCTTCATTATTACTTTTTTTTTTCAATATTTTCAACAACCAAAACACAATATGATATAATGCCTGAAAATGCATGTACAATCAATGCATACATGTACATTATTAATTTATTATTTCACAATGGACAATACTACTTGTTGCTGATAAACAGAATATGTTGATAAACATTCTGTGCCAATAAACAGAATATTATGTTAATTATCTTGAATCAGTCTTCACGAAAAACTTTGTGAAGCACAGGCCCTTCGGGCCTCCCAGTATAATAATTTTGCAAGCCCGAACAATATTTTAATGGCCCAAAATATTTTATCTAATTTGACCACTTGTCATTTGCAAGGTGTTGCATGCTGATTCTACACTATAGATACATGTATGTTCTACTGTAGGAAAATATACAACTGACATTAAAAGGATTACATTTCTTATTTTTCAAAATATTAATCTCGCAGATGACATCAGCAGTTCCTGTTCAGAATCTACTTTGTTTTGTAAACACCACGTACAAAACATTTTGTTTTCTCAAGAATTAAATCGTAGCAAAGGCCCACCCTTGGTCCAATGGGGCAAGGATTTTCGTTCTCTTTTCTCCTTGGCTTGTGTGACCGTTTTTCTTTATTTGGATCTGATGGTTGTGATTGCTAAATACGCTTGTGAGGTTTTGAATTTCACGGACGACCCCCTCCCTACATGGGCACTGGAAGTTAATGTAAATATATAGTATGTGCATGTATTTTTTATACATGCACATACCATATATTTACATTAACTTCCAGTGCCCGTGCCTCCCTATACTTCAGAAAAGGTAGCATGGTTGAAAAATGATCGATGCGAAAGTCTGAGTCAATCTCACGCTTTATTTGTAATATATACAACACATACAATAAAACAATTACAGGCCCGCCGGACTCCTGGGTTAAATATTTTTAGAAGCCCGATCCCGATTTTACTGGCCTCGGGCATCGGGCCACCGGTTAACGTCGAAGACTGTTGAATTGATATCTCTAGTGTAATATTTCTGTTCAAATATCTTTTGCATGTGATTCAATGTTTTGAAAGTTAAATTTTGTGTGTAAATTCAACTTGTAGCTTTTCTTGCAGTTCAATTGCTATATTGTAGCAACAATGGATTTGCTCCCTCTAATTATTACATACTGCAAAGGTGGTTACTTATGTGTATAGGTTGATCAATACTAAGATAGCCCCCCTCACCCAGGGGCCTCTGTTTTTTTGTTTTTTTTTTTAAAATAGCATTGTTGTGAATGGTAGTGGAAATGTAACAATTTAACAGATGAATGGAACTAAAAAGTCAACCCTTGCCACCTTCCCTCTTGAGCTTTGAATTTTTATTTTTAAAATTAACTTGTCAAGAATTTTCAAGCAATATAATGAACAGAAGTCAACTCCCCCCTCCCTTATTTCAAAACGATGCTACGTGCCTGATAGGGCTGCAACAGCTACCTGAAATAACCGAAAACCGCAGACCGTGTTGTTCGGGTTGGGTTCGGTTCTATTTTTCCGTATTTCGGTTCGGGTTGGGTTTTTAAATTAGAATAATTATGTCATCAAAATCCTCAAAGGTGGCTGTATTTTGATCAATTGTTAAATGATGGCATTGTGGACAAAACTATAAATAATGAAAGTATGTGTAAGATATGTCAGACGCATTGAAAATACACCACAGGATCAACATTGTCAATGACAAAACATTGAAAGCATGGATAGAAATGAGTAGAAGTGACAATGCTGTTTCTAGTACCATGGATGTCGAGTCTAAACCTCAGTCTACGTCCCTGAGTAATTATTGTGACAAAATACAATAAAGGTTTTTGATTTTAACTGTATATTAGATTTTTAAAATAGTTATATGGACCCGAACTGAAATACCCGAACCCAACCCGAAGTAAAAAATTGAGAACTAACCAGACCCGAAATGTTTTGGAACCGTGACAGCCCTAGTGCCTGATTATATGACAGACATGCTTTCATTGTGTTTTGAATTTTAAGTGTCTGCTGTTTTTAAAAAAGATTACTACTACTACTACAGAAACTGACATTCTCGGTATTGATTGCATTATAACTTGGACAGAAATAAACATGAAATACGCCTATAACACAACACCCCCCCCCCCCCCTCCTATCTCCCCCCTCCCATTCCCCAACTCTACATTTTGACAAAGTGCATATTTAAAAAGTTTTCTCCATAAAATCCAAGAAATTAAACCTTGTTTTTGTCATCAGATTATGATATCTCAAAACAGGCATATAAATTGATTGATTACTGATTATTGTCTTATGATAATTAAGTTAGATATATAAATTATTTTTGTTAGAATTCTCATACAATTTTGTGTAGCTTCTACATGTACAATTGAAGGGAAATTTTTACCTTTGGAAAGGGAAATATTCACTGACTGACTATAATAGAGTGTGTTAATCCGACACTGAAACTATTGTCTCATTATTTTGTTTTATTGAACATCCAGTGATGAATGCAATATACCTTTATAGTGCTTTTTTCTACTATCAAAGTATGCCTAGAAGTATCTAAAATTATTGTATTAATCACAAATATAATTAATGTTTAACTATAGTATACAATATTCAATGGTGTGGGTCAAATTAGGGGATTGAAGTTTTACTTGAGTATATATAGGAAAAACCTTTTAAAATCTTTTTCTAAAGAATAGTAGGGTCATGAAGAGTAATTTAATACTAATAATATCCAAACATCCTAAGTTAAATGTAGTGCAAATTTCATGGGCATGGAGAGAGAGAGGGTCATTAGGGGAACGTTTTGTGTGGGAATTTATAGGGAAAATCTTTAAAATGTGTGATGGATTGATTGTATGTTGTTTAACGTCCCTCTCAAGAATTTTTCATCCATGGAGATTTTGGCACGATGGAAGAAAAATAAACAAGGAAGACTGTATGAAAACCAATACCAACTGAAACCAGGACATAGATTCTAATTAACACACCGATCAGCAAGGAGAAATATTTGTACCCCTAACAATGTACCGGCCATTAGTGTATTTAATTTGACTTGAACATGAATGAAGTGTTGATTTCCAACTAATTTGCAACTAAGGCCAAGTCAGTTACATTTTTTAGATGAAGCGAGGGTCGTATGTTCATACCCAAGCTCCGTAATTGGGTGCAGATACAGGGGGAAATGGGAAGATAGATAAATCAGCTGTCAGGACTTTTGGTTATCTTTTTTTTTTTGGAAGATGAATATAAGAGGTTTATTGCATGTTCTCCATTTTCTTTGACATTAAAGACATTGATTATTTTTCTGTGACTAAAAGGCTTTGAAATCTCCATTACCAATCTACCTGTGACTAAAGGAGTGCTACAAAGAGACATGTACAATAATTGTGCTTAGCATCTTCTATTTTGTAAATGAGTTACATAGACTGGCTGCACCCCGGAGTAGGACTGTTACAGATACTTCAGATTATTTCTACTGACAAGGGTATGTTCACAAAATCTAAATTCAACTGATGTGAGCATACTCAAAAGAAATATGTTATATTTAAAGACAAAGACTAAAGCTGATTTTGCCTAAATTGTATTCAAAACAAAGCCGGCCACTATGTAAACGAAATAAATAATAGAGATCTACAAGTAATTTAACTGACCAATCAACTGCACTTGCATGAAATCACTCAGGGGACTTTCCTATGAACTATTTTGAGCATGTCTTATACTTGTCAATAGGTTTCGTTCACACTTACTGTAAATCAGCTGTAAAAGGTGGCATTCAGTCATGTTGAAAATGATTAACATATATAACTACTCTTCCAATCTCGTTTTTTATCAAAGATCTAGGAAGCTGTCAAAAATAAAGATCTGTCAAAAATAATTTTGTATCACTGCCTTCGTGGCGCAGAGATTAGAGCAATACGGTACTTCAACTATTAAAGTCTTAACTTTTTGTGATTCCGAGTTGGAGACCTATTTTTAGACTTTTTTGTGTGTTTCATCTATTTTCTTTGTGTGCGTTTTTTGATATAAAACATAAATTCTGAGTTTATTTGGTGGCCACAGTAGTTAGGAGTTTGTTTACATTAATATTTTCTTACCTTTCCGTCCTGTACACATGCATGGTTACTGAAGGACTGAAAGAAAATGGCAGGAAAACTCAAATGAAGCACTTACCCAAGTTTGTGGGAGGCAGTTGAAATTAGGCCAAGAAAGAAATTAACCGTTAACTGTCAATTTAAAAAAAAAAACATTTAAAAACATTGACAAATGATCCACTTAGAATTAGTTGTGTAACAAGTAATGCCTCACAATATAATAATATGACTATTACAGAATTACGATGATGAAATACATGTACAGCAATCTGAAACAATCAACTTGTCTACATTGTACATACTTTTGGTTGAGTTCATTATTATCAGGAGGTGTGATGGTTAGTGAAGGTGCAAGGAGGGCTATAGAACGAAATGTGCACACCAAAAAGGCAGGGGGTCTGGGGGTCGTAAGGTGCCCAGTGGGTTTAGCTCAAAGCCCTGGTGAGGGCCCAGGTGGGGAAGCTAATTCGCTCCTGGGTTTTAGTGTTTTCTTTGGACAAAATATGCACTCAGATATGTAAAATACCAATTTGAATTTGAATAAACTAATTTAATCATTCAATAATTTAAGTATTTAGTAAATTTAGTCATGAACTGCTTAATCTATGGTTGCTTCATATAAATTTTATTTCTCTTTTCTTTCTTTCTTAACCAAATGTAGACTTGCTCAAGTCTCTATGTTGTTTTTATTACATTATCATTTCATCCAAATTTTACTGTGTTTCTCTGCTCTCTACCATACTTAATGTCACCAAACATATGTTTGGCATTATCAAAAGTATTAAAGAGAGCACTGATTATTAAACATAGAGACTTGAGCAAGTCTAAACCAAATGATGTGCAAGTTTATGGCCTTAGGGGGATCATTCCAATATGTCGGGTAAATCAATTCATAGAAACAGGTACGTTCTGTTTTGATACAAGAACTGGCAAGATTATAGGAAGAGCTAGGTGGCTTTTTTGTCTGAGTCTCTTACATGTTTGAACTTGAGGTCAAACCTGCATGATTAAGCAGTTTTGTCCCAGTGACTTGCTGACATTCTAAACATGTAAATGCTCATGAAAGTGGTTATTGTATGCTTCTGAAGAAAACAAAATAAGATATTGTTGCCTTTTTAGCGCACCTGAGCCTTTACTGAGCTTTTAATTCTGATCAATAAGATATTGTTGCCTTTTTAGCGCACCTGAGCCTTTACTGAGCTTTTAATTCTGATCAAAACTTGTCGTTGGCGTTATCATCATAAACTAAATTTCACATTTTCATCTTCTACTCCAGAACCAATGGGCCAATTTCAACCAAACTTGGCACAAAGCATACTTTGGTGAAGGGGATTCAAGTTTACTCAACTGAAGGGCCATGCCCCCTTCAAAGGCCATTCAATCAAACTTAAATCATCCTTTAGGTGAAGACGATTCAAGTTTGTTCAAATGAAGGGTCATGCCCCCTTCAAAGGGGAGATGATCATAAAAATGCAGAAATAGGGTGGGGTCATTTAAAAATCTTCTTCTCAAGAACCACTGGGCCAGAAAAGCTGAAATTTACGTGAAAGCTTCCTGACAAAGTGGACATTTTAGTTTGCAATAAAGGGATCAAATAGGGGATCAAAGTTTTACATGTGAAAGAAAACAAACTAAATTGCACAAGGCATCCTTAGATGAAATTTGTTAATAAGAATTGCCATAACTTACCTGTCTACAAGGGCATATAATATTTAATGAATATGTAGTCAAGTTTAATAATTAAGTTTGATAATTAATGAATTTTTAGTCATTACCTTTGAATTTTTTTTTTTTGGAATCAAACTGCTTATATGATGATAGTTTTGCTTAAGCTTGTTTATTGCTAAGAACTTCTGCTTAGGTGAGCGATGTGGCCCATGGGCCTCTTGTTCTACAGTACGTAATCGTCAGAAACTGAATTGTTTGCTATTGTGAAGTTTTTGGTTTGATTAAATACTATTGAAGCAAAATGACTCTATGTTATGAACGGACTAGTGAAATGCTTTATGGACTAGTGATCATGTGCATTGATAGTCCCTAGTCTGTATGGATTAGTGCTAGAAAAAGTTCATTTCAAATCCTGTAAACATACACACAGACAGACAGTGTCAATGTGTTTTTATGAGATAATATTAACTTATAAATCAAATATACATGTATAATTTAATTAAAGCACTGAGATTGAAATGTCTATATTCATGTACTTGTAGATATATATAACACTATAAATAAAAAAACAAAAACAAATGATGCACCACACACACACACACACAAAGCGAAAAATCCAACACTCCATGTATCAATTGAAAAATGCTTGATAATCACATTTTGATATTCTGATTATAATCAATAATCCTCTATTATTTCATTAAGGATTATTGTTTTCAGCTAATTTAAGAATGACTTCAACATATTCAATGAGACTTGCCTCAAATCATATGATTGTCCATTGGTTTTCAGAATAATGACATGGAATTCCTTGGACCAAATAGAATTTCATACTTTCTAATTAACTAATCATTATAAAGTAATCCGCTGGTTTCGAGATATTTGTCCAAGTTATTTCCTTTTGGATAACTCTCCTACATAGTAAGGTGGGAGACAACTTGTTTACATACGGGAATGGGACAATTATTCATCACTGCTCTGTAAGTTTCTCAAACGCAGTTTCATCACCTGCCAATTCTACTGATGCACAAACTAAGGAAGTGATAAGTATTCGGGAAGTAATTAAATACATGGAATTCTTATTGTATCATGTTATTTCGTTGTTTGTACATATCATATCCAAGATATTACTTGCAAATACTGTATGACATTTTTTTTGGTTTCCACTTTAGTTAATTCATTAAATAGTATTTTGTATTTCCTACATTTACATATTTAAAGAGAAGCCACTTTTGATACATTTTATCGTCTTCTTCACTGACTGTAGGTCTACTCTGTCCCACTTAAGCAATCAAAATTACACTAAATGCACCCTCGTACACGGAAGATCTCGAGCTCTTATCCTGAAACTGGCATATTGTGTGAATTTAATGATACAGTGTGATATGTTACGTGTTGCTGTATTCTGTTTCTGAATGCAAAAATTGTTCCCAAGAAATGCATACAAAAACCCCTCAAACATAATTTAAAGTACTAGAAGGTTTGGTGAACCCTCATAGCAGTCCAAATATTCAGGTAGTTAATATTTTGTAACCAGACCGAAGACAACCATTCTCAGTGCTGTACACAATTATTCATGTAATTTGTTTTGTTTCAGACTAATTCCACACTTCCGATGTGTTTGATCAGGACATTGCCTAAGCCACACAATTAGTCATACACGGTAAGAGTTTTGATGAGGAATGTATGCAGTTTGTTGTAAATATGAAAAATTATTGTGCAGTCTTCTGTAATCCCAGTAGTTAATGTAGAGTTTATGTAGAGTTTATGTGCAGTAATTTGATATTTTGACTATAAAAGTATGGAAATTGTATTTTGAATTAAAGGTCATGGATGATTGTATTTTCTAGCAATGGATATGTTGCAATTGTATTATTGATATAGTGTGTGTTATTGCAGAGGCTGATAGCAGTGATGGGGAAAAATAAAGCACTAAACCTTCCCTTGCACAAATGTGATTTATGTGAATTTGCCACCAAGAATGTGTACATCTTCAAGCGTCATAGGGTTAGATGCAAAAAGGAAAGAAAAAAGACAAAAGGTAAAGCCAAGCCTACTGTTCCTATGTTTGCCTCAGCAGCTACACCGAAAGGAATCACCATCTCTAGAATCCGGCCTAAAGAATCCACACCATCTGAGGGTCAGTCTACACAGAAATCTACAGTGGTTAAGGGTAGTGTTGCTGTTGTCCATAACCCAGTGCCCGGGAAGGCAAAGAACAGGTCATACTACTGCACAGATTGTGGATTTAGCACAGGAAAATCACGAAACTTTTTGTTTCATCAAGTCGAGGACCACAACTACAACATTAGCATTTTTGCCTGTGCATACTGTGAATACTGTTCAAGGTTTAAACAAAAAATAAAGAAGCATGTCCAAATGGTACACAAGACTGAAATTGATTCTGCAACTATTGAGGCTTTGTATGAGGCAAAAAGTAATGTCAGGACCTCTACACAGAAATCATTGAGCAGCAGATCACATGATTCATTTGAGGGACCCCCAACCATGGTGAAAAGACCCCCAACTATGGTGAAACCTGAAAGGAACATCAGAGCTACATCGGTGGCCAAAGGGACCATGAAGAATATTGTGGACATCGATATTTTCATAGAGGAAGTGGTTGGTTCCACTGGTCATGTTAACTTCAAATGCAGAAAATGTGCATTCAATAATCCAGACAGAGACTTTGTACAGAAACATGTGAACACTAACCATTTAAATACTAAACAGTTTTCATGCACATTGTGCAGCTTTAAAACAACGAAGAAGATTGAGTTTTTTGCCCACAAAGCTGAACATGGCAACACGGATCAAGCCACAAAGATTCAGACATTGAACGAGGCAATGACTACAAACAACACTGGTGTAACCAGCCAGCAGAAGGATATGGATTGCTCCAATTACTTTGGAGAAACAAGTACATTTGGTGATGATGGATATGAAGAAACTCCTCAAACTGAGTACAGTGGGGATATGGGGCAGGTCAAATCAGCAGCATACCAGTGCCAGGAGTGTGACTATAGTTCTGACTTTAAACCCAATTATGACCGACATCGCAACAACCACACCCATTCCTTTGCCAACAAATGCAATTTCTGTTCATTTTCCAGCGATAATGATAGGGCCATCATTAGACACATGGCAACCAGTCATTCCAGCATACACGAAGACATAACTGTGGTGATTCCCCATGCTCCGGAGGAAGAGGACGAAGCAGCGGTTGAAATAGACACCACTCGTGGAACAGTTGACCAATCAAAGATGGACTATGAAATAGATGACAGTTTGGACATGACTCCAAACTCTACAGGAAGTGACTCCAAAGAACATATTGTGGCCAAGTATAGTTACAAGCTTCAGACTCCTGATGGATCCTATGCCTGTCCTTGGTGTGGCCTGAAGTACAAGAGATCCTGGGATTTGGACAGACACATGAAGCTAAAACACAATAAGAGGATGAAAAATCATCTGCTACAGATGTTGCAAGAGGAACAAAATGACAATGCAGAGGGCATGGATGATGCATCCTACCAAGATTCTGATTCCTCTAACCTAAACAATAGTGATGTATCAAATCAACAAACTTTCACAGCGGAGGACCTAAAGTGTCAGCAATGCAGTTTTGTGGGGAAATGGCCAAGTGATGTCAAGAGACATTCTGCAGTTCATACTCTGGAAAAGAGATACAAATGCCCAGAGTGTTCCAAGCAATACAAATATGTTGGAGATTTGAATGTTCACCTGAGACGTGATCACAAGATGGAGCCTGCTAATGTACCCATTTTAAGAGTTCCAATGGTTGCTAATAGGAAATCTTCTCCAGCTCTATTTAAATGTCCTTCCTGTTCCTTTGCTTCGCCATGGAAATCTGAGGTGGACCGCCATTCGAAAAAGCACAAAGATGACAAGCCTTTTCATTGTAACTATTGCAGATATCAAACACACTGGAAAGGTGATATCAGAAGACATATGTTTAAGCATCACCCAGCAGTGATGACAGATGGGATCAAAGTTGAGGAGGTCATAACTATTCTGGAGGACAAAATCAAAGACAAGGGAAGTCGCTCAAGTCAAATGGATGTGGACAGTGAAGATGGGAAATACCCAGATGACATGTCAGAAAACAATGATTCCAATCTTTCTGATCCTAGTTTGCAGAACAGTGACATATATGGCCATTTGGACAATGATAATGAAGAGAGTAATATCAGCTCTAACACTGAGACTTCATTTGGAAATCTTGAAGATACAAATTCAAGAGAAAACTCGAGGAGTGGATCTCCGTCGTCTTCTAAAGACACAGTGTTTAAATGTGAATATTGTCCATTCATTACAAATGCTCCCTCCAAGCTTTCATCTCATGTTTCCACCCACACCAACCTGAAGCAGTACATGTGTCCAGTGTGTGGCAGAAGGGCAAATTGGAAATGGGACATCCGCAAACATATAAAGCGTGACCACCCAGAAAGCGATCTAGATGTCATCAAGATGAGCGAGCAAGAGGCAGAGGCCACAATCAAGTCATATATGGATACAATGCCTGTTGTAAGGAGAGAGCACCATCTAAATTATGACTCCACAACTAAAGAGAACAAGAATGATTTGGAGGCACTGAGTTCTAAATGGAAAGGCTACAAATGTGGAGCTTGTGGCTTCAAGTCCAGTATGAGGTGGACAGTGAGTAGACACATAAGAACAGTGCATAGTGGCAAGGCTATTGACATTGTTTATCATGGAGGTGAAGAGAA
The DNA here is from genome assembly GCF_947568905.1 of Ostrea edulis. Lineage (NCBI taxonomy): Eukaryota > Metazoa > Mollusca > Bivalvia > Ostreida > Ostreidae > Ostrea > Ostrea edulis. Next base: position 86,668,255 of record NC_079164.1, on the reverse strand, counting down.
AGGCAAGGACATTAAATCTGCTGATTCAGCAAGCAATATGCCAAGAGTATCACAAAGTAACAAAATTTCCACAGAAAAACCCTACATGTGTGCTGAGTGTGGCAAGAAATGTGCCTTTAAAGCTGATGTCAAAAAGCATTATCATTACATTCACCCATATATGGATGTCAAGATAATTTATATAGAAGGATCCAGTGGCACTCTCCTCACACCTGATGAACTGAAACCAAAGTCACAAAACAAACTGGAGAAGCTGTCCAAGGTCAATCCAGCAGAAGCACATAAACCATTTGGTTGTGGAGAACCTAACTGTCAGAAGAGAACAAACAGTCAGGGTGATATGAAGAGACACTACAGCTTTATACATCCAAACGTTGATGTCAAGTTTTATTATAAAAATGAAACAACTCCTAGAAATATTGACGAACCTCTGAATGGGAAGTCCACACCAACTCCACCGAACAAACCCTTGGGATCAGCCAATCCTAAGGTTTTTGGCTACATCAAGCCATTCAAGTGCTCAGCTTGTGGCCATCGCTCAAACTGGAAGTGGGATTTAAACAAACACATGAGAATGAAGCATCCAAATATGCATGCTACAGTTATTACAATGGATGTAAGAGAAGCCAAGGCAACCTACCATGACTACATGAGAGAGCTTGCAGCAGCTAATAATTCCACTCCAAATAAACCAAGTGAAAAACCAAAAACACCATTAGTGTCATCAGAAAAGGTGAGGTATGAGACAAACAAGATGCCCTCTAGAAGTGTCTTTAGGCAGTTTAAGTGCTCAGCCTGTCCATATAGGTCTAATTGGAGAAGCGATCTTGTTCGCCACATCAAAAGGAAGCATGGCATGATCAGAGCAAAGATCATTCTACTGGGGACCGAGGAGGCCAAGAAATCATTGACAGAGTATGACTACAATCCAAGATTCCGTCGTAATGCTATGAAGAAACTGGAGAGAAAAGATTCAGGGAGGATCTGGAAGTGTGCCAAATGTAAATTCTGTAACAAAGACAAAGTTCTAGTGATTAGACATCTATCATCTCATGGTGTGAAGGCCTACAAGTGCAATGAATGTGGCTATGCAACGAATTATAGAAGTTCTGCCTTCAGGCACATAAAGGCAAAGCATGGCACCGAGAGTATGTCTATATGTAAAGTCTCCATAAAATACATCAAAGATATGAAAGGAGATATTGATCTCTTGAGAGAGATCAACAACTCCTCAGAGAAAATGGATGAGGAATCTGATGAAAGTGAAATCATGCCTGATGATAAGGGGGACAACACGAGGTATATTGAGTCATTTAGATGCAAACTGTGCACATTTCAAGCTAACTGGAGGTCCTCAGTGTGTAGACATATTCGTCAGACTCATAAAACAAAGGATTACTCCAACTTGATTGAAGTCATCCACAGACATTATGAGACAGAGGAAAAGAGAAGAACAAGTTCTACTTCCTCAGACAAACAGCTTACAAAAGAAAATTTCTTTAAGCCACCAGTTGACCCAAAGAAACACAAGTGCGCCATCTGTCCATACAAGACTAGTAAACCAAATCTGCTTCATTTTCACATGAGTTGTCACAAACCACAACCAGGAATTCAACAGGAAAAGTGTAAATTCTGTCCATATTTTGTAGTTGCAAAGCGTCTGCTCCATCAGCACATGCGGCTTCATCTCCAAGACATGCATCTGAGACAAAAAGAGGCCGCTAGCATGAAGTCAACACCCACTAAAAAGGTGTCCATGTTTCCACCTCAGTCACCCAGTGGAACGCCAAAGAGGTATAAATGTAACATATGTCCTTACACAACTAACAGCAAGAATGATTTTCTCTACCACAAACAGTTCCATCGTCAGAAGTCTACCTCTGAGTTTAAGTGTGATTATTGTGACTACTGGGTGACACATAAGAGACTGATCAACCAACACATGAAAATGCATGAGGCAGCTGGTCAGTCCCCTGGCAATTCCAGCCCTGTATCATCCTCACCCTGCAAGTCTGACTTTACAGAATCTAGTGCCATACAAGACACGGTTACATTAGCCATGTACAAGCAACGAATGATCTCATCTAAAATTACACCAAGCATTTCACAAAAGCCAGCCATGTCACCCATGAAAATTGCATGTTCTGTTGGCAATAGACCAGGATATGCTCTAAAGAATGGTGTGTACAGAAAAATGCATACCTGTGACAAGTGCCCTTACATGAATCTGCGTCTAAGGAATTTGCGTCTACACCAATTAATGCATGGATACAGGAAATCCAAGAACCCCTTGTTGAAGTGCCCACATTGTGATTATTATGTGGGTTCTAAAGGTCTACTATCACATCATCTAAAAGTACATCAGCCAAGTTATAGAGCAGACACATCAATGGACCTTTCAATGGAGTTAGACAATGGGGAGGAGAATGGACCCATGTTGGAGGAAATGGAAGATTCCAGTTCAGATGTAGCAGACATCTCATATGACAATAAAGTGGACACACTGTATGAAATTGCCCGCTGGAAAAAGTACAGTTGTGAGAAATGCCCATATGCTAGTGCCAAAAAGTCTCATTACGAGCGTCATGTTGCTCTGCATGGCAGTAAGCAGAGATGCCAGTGTCAGTACTGTGATTATAGCGTACCCTCCAACAACCTGTTGAACCAGCATCAGAAGCTTCACATGACTCCAAATCAAAATCTTTTGGCTGTGCAATCCCTGTCTAACCTCCAAATGTTATCTGAGGTCCCAGCTGATGTGGCCTTGTCTAGTGCCTTACCACCACTGGACAAGAAAGGAACCTTCTCCGTCAGTGTAACACATGACCACATGGATATGTATGAAAATTCATCAGAGCTGGACGTAGAACCAAAGAAATTGTACAGATGTGATAGATGTCCCTATGCCAATGTCAGACGAGATCACCTTTTGGCTCATTTAAAATTTCACATGATCAAGAGTGAACTTGCGTGTCCATATTGTGATTACTCTGTGTCCAAACAGCATCTCCTGACACAACACATTGGAGTCCACTTTTGCCCTCTGCCAGAACTCTCAAGCTGGTTGGCACAGAATGGTGAAATGGACAGAGTCAAACAAACCAAAAATCCTGATCTCTCTGAAGCACTGTTTGTTGCAGAACTCTATCGTGCAGATGCCTGTGGCAAAGCAAATGCGGAAGATATTTGCAATATTGATGCTGAGAAGAAAATTACAGAGGCTGTCAATGATGGAAAAGAAGTGAAGGCAGCAATAAAAGATGTGAATATGGAGAATAGCTGTGCCTCGAATGTGGATACTGCAACTAAAACTGATGCAAATGATGAAATGTGTAATGAAAAGATTGAACAGATGCCAGAGGAACCTGAAAATACTGACAAAAACACAGACAGCAAGATACCACGTGAAGAAAAAACTCATGAGTTAGAAAATAGTGACAACAGCAGGCAGCCAGGAGAGAGGCCCAATACAAAGCAGACAGAAGCAGAGGGAAGCCGGACAGAGCCAGAGGGAAACCAGACAGAGTCGGAGGAAAGCCGGACAGAGCCTGAGAACAATGAGTACATATGCCAGTTCTGTGAGAGGGAGTTTTCTGCATCTGATATCCTTGTCAAACATGAAATGCAACACCTTGTGGGAAACAACTATGAGGTTTGTTAAATTTCATAACTCAGTCTGATATAAAGAAGAAGTTCTCTCCTAAACTTTCACAAAAATGTAGGGACAATATATAGAATGATTTTGCCCAAAATATTTAAAGTATTCATATGATAGTAAAATTTTACTTTTCAATAGTCAGGTATGTAAGCTTTGAAAATCAAGATACATTAACTATATCAGTTTTAAAAGAAGTGCATATGTACTAAGTATATAACATTATAAATATGACAAAAAAATTGCACTAGTGCCCCCCCCCCCTTTATTTTTTACCTTAGACTGGATCTGATTGAACACAATCATATAGTAATAAGATGTTCATACTTGACAAAGAGGTTTGTTCTTCATGTCACGAGGGTGTGTCTAGATTGAAGTCTAAGGTCTGGTCATTTGGACAAGGTCTGTAGGAGAAAACATAATGTACAGATTAGAAGCGCTCTTGACATTATGATTGCTAATGACCGTAGGTATGTCTTAAAATCCAATTTCAAGGTTATTTTGACAATGTAAAGGCCACTTGGAATTCTTGTCCAAACCATATTTTGAATAGTAAAACTTTAGACAGTTGAACTTGATACAAATATTGTGTGTAACCACTTTTAGTGTTTCTTGATGTTATCCTAAGGTCTTTTGAATATGTCAGGGCCATTTGGAGAAAAAGGTATTATTCATGTCCAATGAAGTGTGAAAAGAAAGGAAAAGGGACACAATTTTCCTAATACACTGTATACAGTATTAGATAGGATTTGAAATTTATTTCTTACTATGCATAGAAATAGTAATTTAAGAGATTTAATTTTTTATTTTCATCAATTTTTTATATTGCATTGTGTTGTCAGATCATTATCAGACAATGTATTTAATTAAATGCAGTATATGGAAATAGATGTTGTAAACTGGAACAATTTACACTTAAATTCATCAAGAGCAAGGAACATAAACTCATTATTGTTTGTTTCGATTTTTGAAGGAGTACATGACACAGGTTCAAATGTTAGCAGAACTAAGTGATGAAGAGGAAGAAGACCTACTAGGAGAAGAGATGTTGGATGTGGAGATGATGGACGATCATCCAGAAGAGGAGGAAGAGACAGGCAATGAAGTGGATGATGGACATGAAGAGGTGGATGAGGAGGTGTCCTTTAAGAAAGACACGACCATGGAAAGTACAGATGCCATTTTAGAGAGTGTGGACGTGGAAATGAAAGAGGAGTCCAAGATGGAGGATGAAGGGCTGCACAGTGAAGATATTGAAGGAACAAAGGAAGAAAAGAAAGAGGGAAGTGACTAGAATAAACATTTGGTTTTGAAATGATGAATGATAATGATGCTGACAAAGTGTAGATAAGGGGGAAGAAAGTACTGTGGAATGTGGATAGGTGATGTTACTTCCAGTGTAAATAAAGTTCATACAGTGAAATATCAAGAACTCCAGAATGAGACAATGGCTTTGGAATTTACAGTGCATTATATTGTTAGTTAAGAGCTGTGATATATTGCCAACCATAATAAGCCACCTATTGTATGTTAAGAAACCTCTGTGTATTACAATGTTCATCCATAACACACAATATATAATATATGTCGGGGGCAGATGCAGAAATTTTCTGAAAGTATTGCAATCGTAGATGGTACATATTTTGCAGAAAAAGAGGGTCCCACTTTGGCACAATTACTAATTTATTCAATTAATTTATTACAAAATAAATTTCAACCATAGGGGAGGAGAGGGATGGTTGCAACACCTATTGATCTCCCACTACAGGTGCAGTCATGAGAAGCAAATGTGTAAATTAGGATTTCTTGTAGTACAGATGTACAACTATAACTTGTAATATAAATCAATTAAATGTAATGTACAGTTGTAACATACAACATATTAATGTCAATCATAAATTTAATGTAATACAATCATTTACATGCAACATAGATTGTAAATCAAGGACTCTGGTGTAACACCAGCCATAGGATTTCTCCATCCTTTGTTTGCAGTTGGTAGTGTATTGGGTTTTTTTCTTCACTGTTGTGTTTTACATCAATGAATGGGTACTTGAATGTTTTCTGTCATTGATGACATAATTTGAAGAAAAAAACAACCAACCAAGTGTTTGTAAATCATATCCATGTACACCATTTTCAGAGACATCATCTATTTAAAAAAAATCATTATTTCAGTGAAGTGTGCAGAATTATGATGTCTTGAATTGTAATGTTCAACAATCCATCGCTTAATACGTATATTTGTGTTTGCGGAGATTGTAGGTCAGTTTGTTTTTCAATGGATGTTTTTTTGAATCGGTGACCTGTCATGTTTGCTAAATCATATTTTCATCACATGAATGTGAGTCCATTTCATGTTTTACATATATATAATTGTCACAACTTACTCTTACATCTATCTGCACGAAATTGAAGTGAAATGTGTGAAGCATTTGTATGATCAAATAGAAATCTGTTTTGTATTATAGGAGTCTTATTATTGTCCTCATTACATGTAGTTATTATGTAGTGTCATTCTTGGTCATGATTTACATGCTGTGTACATGAAATGTACTTAAATTATTTGTTATGTAGTTTTTGTGTTCGTTGTTTTCAGTCACACATAGAAATTCATGTGTGTAAAAAGATGCTGATACAGTGAGTTAATCCTTCTCATACTTTGTCATTTCTACATTGATTTGAGATTGGTTTGCATCTGTGGTATCTGCTGAAAATATTGAGAATCCATAGGGGGACTGATTCACAATTTCCCCCGTTTTTCACTTTCGATGATCAAAATCTACTGTCAAATGTGTTTAAAAGGTTTCTCAAAAAATTGAGGTCATATATTATAACAAAAGCTCATTATAAAGAGTTTATTATTTGTTTTGTAAACAAAGATTGAGATGTTATTGTTTACGAAGTTTTCGAAATGAATAGATATTGATCTAAGTTTATTATGAATATAACATTTCAAGTATTCTTTTGGTAAAATTATTTTAAAGTTAAATTTGTGACTGTGCAAAATTAAGATGCTTTAAATTACAAAATTAACATTTCACTGGTTTGTTTTTAAACAAAAAAACCTCAAGTTTTTGTTTTCATAACACAGAGTTAAGGCCAAAATATCACTCTTATCCTTGCATTCAGAAAGTCCAAATTTTGGTTGTCAACATTAAATGAGATATTTTTTTTTAATTTTTAACATAAAAAGGAGAGAAAAATTTCAGTACATGTGAATCATTCAGTCCCTTTAAAGGGGCATAGACACGATATGAACTGAAAATTTTCAAATTTTATTTACCACAATGCAAAACTTTTCTCAAATCAACATCAAAACGTATGACTTTTCAACACTTGACCCAGCCATTCCTCACGATAAAGTAAAGATTAGACTTTTTGACATCATAAGACAGTTGCCTCTTCAACAAAAATGGAAAACGGAAATATTCATATTTAGTGATCAGTCATCTAAAAAATTAATTTGTTAAACACCACTCTGATTCCATATACAGGTACTCTGAAGTTGAAATGAAAAATATGCTGGAGTTCCTCATTGACAATATCTTTGTAGTCTTTGGTGATTGGTTCCTCCAACAGTCTGCTGGAATTCCCATGGAAACGAATTAAGCTCCTATGTTAGCTGACCAGTTTTTATATTCTAATAAACCGAATTTATTAAAAAAAACTTCTACATGAGAAGAAAAATTCTCTTGCCGTGGCCTTCAATGCAACATTTAGATATATCGATGACGTTTTATCTGTTAATAATAATTTTCATTTGCATGTCAATTCGATAATTTCCTTTTGAACTTGAAATAAAAGACACCACAGAGTCGTCCACTTCTGCTTCATACTTAAATATTTAATTGAAAATACATTTAACAGCAAACGAATGACTCAACTTGATGATAAAATGAATGATTTCAGCTTCTCCATCGTCAACTTCCCATATTTATGTAGCAATATTCCAGTATCACTTGCATATCATGTTTATATCTCAACTGATTCGATACACAAGAGCTTGTTGTTCTGCGTATGATAAGTTTTTAGTTCACCTGAACTGAAAGCTCAAGTGAGCTATTCTGATGCTTTTTGTCTGTTCGTCTGTAAACTTCTTACATTTTCAACTTCTCTAGAACCACTGGGCCAATTTCAACCAAACTTGACCAAAAAAAGCACCCTTTGGTGAAGGGCTTTCAAGTTTGTTCAAATGAAAGGCCATGCCCCCTTCAAAGGGGAGGTAGTCACAAAAATGCAGAAAATAAGGTGGGGTCATTTAAAAATCTCAAGAACCATAAGACTAGAAGAGCTGAAATTTACATGGAAGGTTCCTGACATAGTGCAGATTCAAGTTTAATAAAAACCATGACCCCCAGGGGTAGTTTGGTGCCCCAATAGGGGATCAAAGTTTTATGTGCGAATATATAAGTAAAATCTTCTCAAAAACCACTAGGCCCATAAACTGAGAATAGGCTTCAGTCTAAATTTCAAATCCAGCTAACTTTTGAAATAATTTTCATAAATAAAATTTTCAGTATATGTTTGCATTTACACTTTTATAAACATGCAGGTTTTTTAACATGAGTGCTAGACAAAATCTTAAGATGTAAGGTGAAGATAACAAACAGTGATCAATCTCACAACTCCTATAAGCAATACAAAATAGATAGTTGGGCAAACTCGGACCCCTGGACACACCAGAGGTGGGATCAGGTGTCTAGGTGGAGTAAGCATCCCCTGTTGAGGGTCATACCCGCCGTAAGCCCTATATCCTGATCAGGTAAACGGAGTTATCCGCAGTCAAAATCAGTGTGCCAAGAACGGCTTAACAATCGGTATGAAACACGTCAGACAGCATTTGACCCTATATATTTGCATGAAAAACTTTTATCCCTATTGTGGCCACAACCTACCGCCGGGGGCCATGGTTTTTACAAACCTATATATTTGTATGTCAGGAAGCTCTCATGTAAATGTTAACTTTTCAGGCCAAGTGGTTCTTGAGATTTTGCCCATATATTTGTAAATCCTTGATTCTCTATTGTGGTCCCAACCTACCCCCGTGGGCATGATTTTAGGAAAATTGAATCTGCACTATGTCGGGATGTTTTCATGTAAATTTGTACTTTCCTGGCTTCTAGACAATAAACTAAGAATAGACTTAAGTCAACTTCCCATATTTATATAGGAATATTCCATTATCACCTGCATATGGTGTTTGTATATCTCAACTGATTCGATATGCAAGAGCTTGTTCTGCATATAGTCAGTTTTTAAATCGAGGTAAGCTACTGACAAAAAAGTTGATGGTACAGGGGTTTCAACAGTCTCGATTGAAGTCAGCATTTCGCAAATTCTATGGTCGTTATAACGATCTAGTTCGTCAATACTACCTATTATTGGGTCAAATGCTGTCTGACGTGTTTCATACCGATTGTTAGGCCGTTCTTGGTACACTGATTTTGATTGCGGATAACTCCGTTTTCCTGATCAGGATATAGGGCTCATGGCGGGTGTGACCGGTCGACAGGGGATGCTTACTCCTCCTAGGTACCCGATCCCACCACTGGTGTGTCCAGGGGTCCGTGTTTGCCCAACTATCTATTTTGTATTGTTTGTAGGAGTTATGAGATTGATCACTGTTCGTTATCTTCACCTTTCATTGAACAACCTAATAGGTACATGTTTTGGGAATACATGTAGTATAATTTCGTAAGACATGAATGGAATGTATGTATGAAAATTGTATTTTGCAGACATTTAAAAATATGTGCCACTTTCCATATTACACTGTCTTCTATTTTTTATTCCTATTTCTCACCGATGTCCTCTCTGGGAAGTCCCTAGCCCATTGTTTGTGTTTACAGTGTGTCGTCTTTAATGCGGTATGGAACACGGTGACGGCCATATTGAATTTGTAAAAAAAAAATTATAAATTCAATTGGTCATATCTTAAAAACGCCCCAACGTAAATTTGTCAAACAACCTGTATTTACCTTTCTTTTATACACACTTTAAAAAAAAATCATAGTGTAGAAAAATTCCTAAGGGTAGGTGGGTGGGGGGTGGGGTAATGTGTTACTGGCTCATGGTAGTAGGAGAAAACATTGAATTTCATAGCAAATATTGTTGTGCTGGTCAATTACCTCGGAATTCAGGGATTCGGTCTGGGGTTCGGTACACGATGTTCTCATAAGCGAGGCGGGATCAACACTAAGGAGGCATCTAATTCGTGCCTCTACATATTCGACTCCACTACACTCCTCCCCATGGTATTTTTGGGACATGGCTCCAGCGATACTTATAATTAAATGGGCCAGCAAAAGCAAGCCACATTGAATGTGAAATGAAAAACACCTTCCCTAAGATCTGACATATAAGAACACAGAGAAGTTCAACAGAAAAAAGGAGAAAAAACAATGAAAAATTATAAACAATTATATATACAACAGGGATGGTGAATTTAACCACTAAGGTCAAAATCAGCCAGCGCATTAGGAAGCTTAACATTCCACTGTGATCTGTTAGTAGCTTCCGTTGCGAGCTCACATCTCAGACACACAGATGTTTCCTCGTTTAATTCCTCTAGTTTTCTTTTGTCAGCCGGATACGTTAAGGGTTCCTCCAAAGAGTCTTCTTCTGTGGATTCTGGTGTTTTCGACAACGGTGGTGATGTATCTGGTGGAGGGTATTGTGGGGAGATGTTGTGTATCAACTTAACCACAGAGGGATTTCTCTATCAGAACATAATTTTAGTCGGTCATGGTACACCACTTTGCTTTTCTTTCGACACTGATCCCATACAAAACAGATGACAATTTATCCTCTACAACGTACGACCCAATCCATGGCTTCTGCAGTTTCTTTGATTAGCCAATTTTAGTGGACTAGTCTATCATGTAGACAAGATCACCAACATTGTATGGGTGCTTATGGAGACGCATGTCTTAATGGCACCAGCAATTAGCTGTAGGTGCCTATCCCATTGTCGCTGGAAACGCACATTTCTCAAATAGCAACGGATTGACTGCAAGACGGTTCTATTGTATCATTCTATTTGTCCATTTGCGCATGGTCTGTATGGAGTCGTGTGTGTCTTTGAGATCTCCAACAGTTTACAAAGTTTTCAGAATAGGCCACTCATGAAGTTCTTGCACTGATCTAAATGGTCAACCAGTGACATTGCTACTTGCTCGGCTCATTGGTTAGGGAGTGCATAGCATTCCAACCAATTGGTAAACTGATCAATCATCATGACAATGTAGCGGTTACCTCTGTTGGATTCTATGAATGGTCCTAGAATATCTATATGTATTCTTGCCATGGGAATACCGGCATGGAACTGGCCAAGTGAGGCTTTGGCTGAATGTGAGGTTTTTTGCTGGTATTGCACTCCTTGCAAGTTTTGACATACGTTTTACAGTCTTGGGTAACACCATACCAAAAATATTTTGATCGTACCCTCTGCAATGTTTTCTGCTCTCCATGGTAGCATGTGCATTTTGAATCATGACAACCTGACAATACTGTTCCTCTAAGTGTTTTTGGAACAAGCAACAGTATGATGTATTATCATCTACCCAAGTGTAATAGAGAACACTTTTAATAACTTTGAGTAGGTCCTGGCAACTCCACCAATGTTTTACTGCTGAACTGGAGAGGGGAAGTTCAATTTCACTTGGACCACTTCCTGTTTTCCACTGAAAAAGTTGTTTCAGTTCCTGGTCATTTTCTTGAGCTTCCTTCAACTCTTTTTGGCTAAATGTTTCGGACCAATTACATGTCTCATCAGGCTGATCAGATTTGAATTCATATGTAGGAAGTTTATTATGTGTCGCACGAATGGCAAGTGGGACAACGTCATTAACATCTTCTCCGAACCTACTCCACTGGCTGTGAACTCTCTCGCAGTACTATACTTGCACACACACACACACACACACACACACACACACACACACACACACACACACACACACACACATATGGCAGTTCACTTAAAACTTTATCTGCATCACAGCAATCACACTGGGGTTTTGTGGGTGGTATTCTTGAAATCCCATCGGCATAGCTGTGTGTTTTTCCACTTCTGTGTTGTATTGTCATATTGTACTGTGACAATTCCTCCAGCCATCTCGCGAGCTGGCCTTCTATATTTTTAAATCTCAGAAGCCATGCTAGACTATGGTGACCCGTTCGTATGATAAATGGCTTTCCAAGGAGATAAAACCTGTTCAGTTCAGTGAATTGTCTGGTGAAAGCGACAATAGCCAGGAGTTCTTTCCTTGTTGTACAATACCGCCTTTGGGCTGATGATAGAGTTTTGCTTGCATAACTTATAAGTACTTCTTTGTTATTCTGTATTTGCGACATTTCAGCACCTACTGCATAATCTGATGCGTCTGTATCAAGTATGAATAGGTCTTTTGAATTAAGGAATGCTAATATTGCTGGCTGGGACATTACGTGTCGAAGGGACTTGAATGCATTGTCCTGTATGTCACCCCACACAAATGTACTTTTTGGTTTTGTGAGATCATACAATGGAGCCGATGAGATGGCAAAATCCATAATGTATTCCCTGTGGTAGTTCATATAGCCCAGAAAAGTCTCCACTTCTTTACGACTTTTGGGTACAGGCCATTGGTTCACACACTGTATGCTACCTGGGGTAAATGCTACACCTTTTTCGATGACCACTCTGCCAAGGAACTGTATCTCTTTCCTGAACATAGTGCATTTCCTTGGTTTTAACTTTAAGTTATGTTGTTAAATCTGGTTAGAACTGTTCGGAGATTGGAAAGGTGATCATCGAAAGAGTTTCCAAGTACAATTACATCACCCAGGTATGCCAAACAATCTTTCCAATTCAATCCTTGTAAGACAAGCTGGGTCATGCGTTGGATTGTAGCCGGACTATTACAGTGTCGAAGGGCATCCTTACAAACTCGAACAGTCCATATTTAGTTATGAAAGCTGATTTGGGGCGGTCGAGCGGATCCACTTCTATTTGATGACAGCCCTGTGTCATGTCTAATGTGCTGAGATAAACATTTCCACTAAGGGCATCCATGCACTCTTCAATATTCGGTAGTGGAAAGGCATCTTTCTTTGTCAGACTATTCACTTGTCTGAGGTCAACACAATGGCGCACAGAGCCATCCTTTTTGCGGACAAGTACTGGGGCAGATGCCCATTCAGATTTTGATGGCACTATAACTCCATTATCTAACAAGTTTTTCAAATGTGCTTCTTCTTTCTTTTCGAAACCTTATGGAGTTCGTCTTAGCTTAGCACGGACTGGCTGAGCATCCCCAGTATTCACCTTGTGATTGATTCCCTTGAAAAGGCCTATGTCCATGTCATCTCTCGCGAAAACTTCCTGAAACTGGATGAGCAATTCTCGAACCTGATCCGCATGGCTCTTTGGTAGGTTTTCCACAGATCTCCTTTCCAAGTCTAACAAATAATCATGTAGTTCTGTAAGTGTTTTACTACTCTGAATATCATTTTGAATCTGTACGTGGTCTTTGATTACTTCGTCAATTGGTGTTACATTTTCCAGAACATGGTGTTTTGGTAGGACCACTCAGTGTGTCGACACATTTTGCAACAGCATAGGCACATCCTCAAACTCTTGGTTCGTGATGGAGTAAGGGAAAAGAAAACCTTTTATACTCTGCGAAGGCTATACCATAACTTCTCCTTCCATGGTAGCATCTAATTTGCCAACTACTCGTTCTGCAGTACGGGGTGGAGTTCTCCGCTTTTTTCTGTAGCAAGACTCTAGCAACACTGATAGCTTTTTTGTCAGCTTTGAGTACCTCTGCTTTAATCCTTATTCGTTGATGCTTTAATCAGCGAGGTCAATAAGTGTCTTATTAGTAGAAAGGAAATCGAGGCCAATTATGACTTGATCAGTGATGTCTGCTACTATAACAGGCCATTCGAACTGAACTCCTTCAATTTCGAGAACTACATCATGGGAATAATGAGCTTTTATCAAACTGATCGCACCCATACCCCTTAGGGTCACCTCTCTTCCAATATTTAATGGTGATGTCAGCGAATTAGCTAGCCTCTTATTTATGACCAAAATCTGTGCTGCTGTGTCGACAATGGCTTTCACAGGTGTGCCATTTATTTTAATATTGATCAGCAAGTTTTGTGGTCTAACTTTGCATTCATAGAGTCTCATATCAAATGTTGGTCTATGGTTAGCTTGGGGTGACGGTGATCTTGTCTTTTTCTGTCGTTTACAGTCTATTGCAAAGTGGCTCATTTCCCCACAATTATAGCAGGAACTTCCTCTGGCTGGGGAGGGTGATCTTGGTTGACCTACGGTCCTATGAGATCTTCGTCGGCTTGAGAGTGAGTTTATAAGCTTATCAATCTTGGAATTTACAGTTTCCAAACCCAACTTTAAGGATTCGACATCTACTGCAAGTTCATCCACTCGAGCCTGAGGGTGGACTGAGCGAGAACTAAATTCTGATTCTTCATCGCTGTCACTGTCATTGAACCGATGTTTCCTGACTTCAGGCTTACGGGCTCCTAAGATAAGTCTTTTGTTGTTAATAGCTGCCTTAACATGCTGTAATGCGCTTTCTAAGGTTGTTGGATCTTTGTCCATGGCTGTTAATGCTGTCCGTGTGTTCTCAATGCCCTTTGGAAAGGTATCTTCGCAATTGTATCTTCAGCAATTGTATCTATGACACTTTCAGGAGCGTCAGGATATCCTTCTGCCACCATTTCTTGTACAAGTTCGACAAACTCCTCAACCGACTTGTTCTCCTGTTTAATATCTTGAAGCTTTCTTCGAACAGCAAGAGGCAAATCCTTTTGCCCAAAATCTTGACTTGAATTTCTTGCATAGGTCCTTGTAGTTATTTTTGAACTTGTTTGGCACATGTGCAGTAGTATTTTAGTGCTTTGTCTCGTAAGGATTCAATCGGTCTTTCAAGGCGCTGTTCATCACTCCATTTATATCCCACTTCTGACACCAATGTTGTGATGGTCAATTACCTCGGACTGCAGGGATTCGGTCTAGGGTTCAGTACACGATGTTCTCTGAAGCGAGGAGGGATCAACACTGAGGAAGCATTTGGTTAATTTGTGCCCCTACATATTCGTATCTAACGTTCACGTACATGAATACATGTATATGTTGAATTATCTAGAAGATCTGACGGAAGGAGAATTTCAATATGGCTCCATTGGCCTCTTGTAAAGTGGCTCCACTGGCCTCTTTTAAAGGTCAAACGTTTTATCAAGATTACTGTTGTGAGGAACAAGCCCCTTACTCAATGAAAACGAACTTAATTAATATTGCTTTGCCTTCCAACGTTTGATTAAAACACGGTTACAGATAAAAAAAAAATACTCTATGTTGCATAACACAGACAGTACAGATGACAGCGGTTAGTGTTTTCTGCTTGATTTATTTCTTTTAGAACTGCTGTGTTCACGGACGTCATACAGTTGTGTATTGATTTCACGGAGGGAGAAAGAATAAGATAGTTTTAAAAGATGCACTCCTGATAAATGATTCATTTCCGAATGATCACAGAAAACAAATAAAATCTATTAATGAAGCTGGACCTGACCTTTTCAGATGTTTCCGTAATTTCATTTCTCTCAATCCCCCCTGAGAATATGGGGATTTAATGATCTGGAGGGGAGGGCACCCCTCTAATATAAATTGTTTGTTGCTGACTGCAAAAAGCAACTCATCACTTCAATAATAACAACAACAACAAAATTATTTGTTCTTAAATGTGTATTGCAGGTAAGTAATTCATAATATATAAAACAGTGTTAAACATAACATGCAGTTAACATGGACGACATGCTATCTCTCTTATAACCATTAAAAACATGATCTTTTAAGTACAATAACAATTTTACAATTAAGTAGCTGTTTTATATTTATCTGGTCTCTCTGTATAATATCTACGTTTTCCAATCTCGATTTTTTGAATAGTTTCATCAGTACATTTAGATAGGTAATGAAACGCTTCAGCCAGATCTTTATAATTACACAAGGTGCATGCTCTGTCACTTCTTGGTATGTTTAACCATCGTCCTGTCTCTACAGGTAATCTAAACTTTGATACTTAATTCTACATATTATTTCTCTTTTATTAAAAGTTAAGAATACGTGCCTTAACACAGAAACACTATTGCCACTTTTTGACACATACACATATGTAGCAAGTATCCTGAATTATGGTTGTGAAGTATGGGGTAGCCATAATGCCAGAAATATAGAAAAGATACAGTTAGAGTTTATAAAATCTGTTTTAGGTGAAAAAAACCCCACATAAATTCTGCCTCGGTGTATTTTGAAACTGGGGGTTTACCTATGAAAACCATTCGATTCTTCAGAATGTTCAAATTTTGGTTTAAAATGTTGCGTAGTGAAAATTGAATAATTAGAAATTTTTACGATGAATTATATTACAACTGTGATAGAATGAAAAATTGTAGCAAAAATTGGGCCTATTGCATTAAACAAAAATTGTACGATGTAGGGTTAGGATATATTTGGCGTGATTAGGAGAATGTAACTTCTAAAGTTTTCTTTCCTATTATAAAACAGGGGTTGACTGATATGTGTGTTCAAAGTTTAGTTGAACAAATTAATTGTTCGTCAAATTGTATTATTTACAAACAAGTTTTTAATAACTATTCGTTACAGCATTACCTTTGTAAACCTATGCTTAACATATATAATTTAAGGCACATTTGTCGAATTAGACTATCTTCGGACAATCTTGAAATTGAAACAGGTCGCCATAACAATATACTTAGAGAAAATAGAGTATGTAAATTTTGTAAAATTGTCATTTTTATGTATTTATGAAATTGATGTGATGAGACATATGTGTTAAGCAATAAAGAGAGTGTATTTTTAGGGAGTTCATCTAAATGAAATTCAAAATTTGGTTAATTTCTAAAGATTGAATAGCTAATCTAGTTGATATCTAGTGACAGGTATCAATACTTCATTAACAAGAGAACCAGGGTGTTGATATCTAGTGACGGGTATCAATGCTTAATTAACAAGAGAACCAGGGTGTTGATATCTAGTGACGGGTATCAATACTTCGTTAACAAGAAAACCAGGGTGTTGATATCTAGTGACAGGTATCAATACTTTATTAACAAGAGAACCAGGGTGTTGATATCTAGTGACAGGTATCAATACTTTATTAACAAGAGAATCAGGGTGTTGATATCTAGTGACGGGTATCAACACTTAATTAACAAGAAAACCAGGGTGTTGATATCTAGTGACAGGTATCAATACTTCATTAACAAGAGAACCAGGGTGTTGATATCTAGTGACGGGTATCAATACTTAATTAACAAGAGAACCAGGGTGTTGATATCTAGTGACGGGTATCAATACTTAATTACCAAGAAAACAACGCAAGCGTCAAAGATATCAGACCGCAGATAATGGAATTTCTTTCCTTTTTTTTTTTTTTTTAAATTTTATTATTGTTGTTATTCTTAAATCAGAACACATTGACAATATACATTTTGTACACCCTTTCAGGACGAAGAGTTAATGTGAAGTTACATTTTAATTAAAAATATATCTTCGTTGCTATAGTAAGCAAATTTAGTGAGTGGATACAATTTTAAGCAGAAGGATAGCGATTTAAACAAGTTGATAGTCTTGAATCTATAACACACTCTTTGTATTTCATGAATGAATGAATGAATATACAGTAATGAATAAATAAATTGAACCCGACACAAATGCAGTAGAAATTGACATCTCTAAAATGATTATTACATTTTTTTATGGTAATACTTTTGATTTATTTCTAGAGATTACTTAACCTTTTTGTCTTCCTAGAAAGTGGTTCCTTCAAATTTAAATTAGTAATTCAACATACTACTTATCTTATCGGGCTGACGGCGGGTGTGACCGGTCGGCAGGGTGTGCTCACTCCTCCCAGGCATCTGATTCCATCACCAGTGCGTCCAGGGGTCCGTGTTCGTCAAGCCCTTCATTTATAATTTTTATCAGTAATTTCATTTTCGTTTGTCTTGAGGAAGGGACGTTTCGACCCTTGGACTTATAGAATTGTTTGTGTCGTTTAGCTATATATAGCTTATATATATATATGTATGTATGTATTTTGGGAAATTGCAGAAAAAGTCCATGGTATAGGTAATCAGAAGAAAAAAATCCAACAATAATATACGATGTTTTTTTCCCCATCCTAATTTATTGAGCTGTTTTACGAAATACGTTACGAAATGTTTACTCTTGGCTTTATGTTTTAGCGTTATTCACAATCAAACGCTTTCCGCCTCGTTAAAGCTCTTTTAAATTCTATGACATTGAGCATATTAGAGCAAATGCATGTAACATTGAAAATTTTCACCCCTGGGAAACTTGGTGCTTCTCGGTTGACAATGGTTTCTTATATGAAAATTTTCAGTGTTGCCCTCAACTACATGTTCTACTTATATCACGACAGAAGACAGACAGGGTCCAGCATTTTGTAATAAATTAATACTGGGTATTTTCTCTATGAAGTTTCACGTATTGACACGAGCCTCTCCTCCCTTGTAAAGTACAGAAATTAACGATGTTTCGTATAAGTATATATCTAATTATCTTGCAAGATACGAAATAAAACTCTACAGTAAAATCAAATCAAGATTAGAAAGAAATATGTCTGTATTTACCAATGTCTTGTCAGTAATAAATATAGAAATCTGTCTGTATTTACCAATGTCTTGTCAGTAATAAACATAGAAATCTGTCTGTATTTACCAATGTCTTGTCAGTAATAAATATAGAAATCTGTCTGTATTTACCAATGTCTTGTCAGTAATAAACATAGAAATCTGTCTGTATTTACCAATGTCTTGTCAGTAATAAACATAGAAATCTGTCTGTATTTACCAATGTCTTGTTAGTAATAAACATAGAAATCTGTCTGTATTTACCAATGTCTTGTCAGTAATAAACATAGAAATCTGTCTGTATTTACCAATGTCTTGTCAGTAATAAACATAGAAATCTGTCTGTATTTACTAATGTTTTGTCAGTAATAAACGTTAACACTTTTTCAATATATTATATTCCTTGATAAAAGCACTGACCTTTCAACTTGAATTATATATATATATATATATATATATATATATATATATATATATATATATATATATATACAGACATTGCTGTAACGTGTAGCGGTCACCCATCCAAGTACTGATCACGCTCGCAGTGATCAAGAAAGACTACCCTATCACTAGGAAACGCTATCTCACTTGCGCCGCAGTATAATTTCCCAAAATACTGTCCGCTACACTAAATTAATAATTACACGTTATGTACCATTATACCTGCCATCGGCCGATTATCTATGTTTCTTTGAATCAATCGATTTCATTCAAAATGTTGCTGTAACGCACTGCAGACCGCCCCAACGACATTTTCTAAAGCGAACCGTACCCACCTCAATTTGAGGCATGTGATAATTTTCTGTAATAGCGTCCGTTGTCAAGTATTTATTTCCCGTTGCTAGATGCTAACACTTTGGAGGGTGTCCCTTTTACTCCTACTTAGTAACATGGTTTTTTGTGTAACATCCTTAACGTTGCATTGGGTTTTTAGCTCTTCTGAGCCGAAGGCTCAAAGAGCTAATCATATGGCGTGCGGTGTGTGTCAACTTTTTGGAAAAAGGGCTATATCTTAAGAACCCCTTGGCCAATTTTTGTCAAATTTGTCACAGGGTATCCTTGGCCCAAGGGCTTTCATTTGTACGAAAACTAGGGTTGTGACCCTTTAACAAGTGGAGATAATTAGGAAAATGCAAACAAAAGTAGTGGTTGCTAAAAAATCTTCTTCTCAAGAACCACTGGGCAAATTATCCCCAAACTTATGCATAAGGATGAGGATAGGTTGTAGATAAAAAAGATTTCAAAGCATCATCCTGGGGCAAAGGGTGTGGTCTCAAGGTCACTTCAAAGTTGACCTTAAATTTTGTTTTGTTAAAACTTTGATATTTTGCTTAGTATAAGGACTAGGATCATAAAATTTTATCAGTTG
This sequence comes from Ostrea edulis, assembly GCF_947568905.1. Taxonomy (NCBI): domain Eukaryota; kingdom Metazoa; phylum Mollusca; class Bivalvia; order Ostreida; family Ostreidae; genus Ostrea; species Ostrea edulis. The sequence goes on along the minus strand of NC_079164.1, from coordinate 86,648,531 downwards.
ATGCATCTTAGGACCTAATATCATGTTGTCTCTAAAGTAGGTCATGGTGACCCACTTTTTGAATTTTGCAGGTAATTATTATTAAATGGATTTTGATGCATATCTTGGACACTTTTGAGCCTATGATCATCAAAAGTTGTCAGTTCATGGATCATGGGACCTTGAAGTGCATCATGTGAAAAGTATGTCACCATGACCTATTTTCTGAATTTTATGGCTAATCATTTATGAATACATTTTAGGTTGTTATTTCAGATACCGAGAGGTTTAGAATCATCAAACTTTGTAAGTTGATGCACCTAGAGGCCTCGAAACATATTTATAAAAAAAAAGTAGGTCACAGTGACTTACTTTTTGAATTTTGCAGACATTCAAATTTCACATTTTCACTTTTAGATGCATATTTTGGACACTATGAAAGCTAGGATCATCAAACTTTGTCAGTTGATGCATCTTGAGTCTTCATAGTTTGTTGACCAAAAAATAGGTCACCGTGACCTACTTTTGGAATTTGACGTTTATATCTGAATATTTCAGATACTATTTGACTTCAATTATCAAACTTTGTCAGTTGATGCATCTTGAGTCTTTGGAGTGTGTCGACCAAAAAGTAGGTTACTGTGGCCTTCTTTTGGAATTTGACGGCCATATTTGAATACTATTTGACTTTTCAGTTGATGCATTTTGAGTCTTCAGTATGTCGACCAAAAGTAGGTCACCGTGACCTACTTTTGGACAGTTACATTTAAATTTTCAGATACTATTTGACTTAACATCATCAAACTTTGTTAATTGATGAATCTTTGTTAGTGGGAATTTTTGCCTGTTCTACAATGTATCAGAAGAGCGATTTTAGGTCCATGGGTCTCTTGTTTATTCAGCGTCGTAGGTAATTGTGTACGCCAGCTTCGTAGATATGGCACTCCTGATGAAAACACTTGATGTATGGTACTCCTGATATAGTCACCTGAGGTATGGTACTCTTAATGTAGTCACCTGAGGTATGGTACTCCTAATGTAGATACCTGAAGTATGGTACTGCTGATGTAGACAGATGAGGTATGGTTCTTCTGATGTAGACACCTGATGTAGACATCTGAGGTATGGTACTCCTGATGTAAACACCTGAGGTATGATTATCCTGATGTAAACACATGAGGTATGGTACTCTTGATGTAAACACCTGAGGTATGGTACTACTGATGTAGACACCTGAGGTATGGTACTCCTGATGTAAACACCTGAGGTATGGTACTCCTGATGTAGACATCTGAGGTATGGTACTCCTGATGTAGACACCTGAGGTATGGTACTCCTGATGTAGACACTTGATGTAGACACCTGAGGTATGGTACTCCTGATGTAGACACCTGAGGTATGGTACTCCTGATGTAGACACCTGATGAGACATCTGAGGTATGGTACTCCTGATGTAGACATCTGAGGTATGGTACTCCTGATGTAGACATCTGAGGTATGGTACTCCTGATGTAGACATCTGAGGTATGGTACTCCTGATGTAGACACCTGAGGTATGGTAGTCCTGATGTAGACACCTGAGGTATGGTACTCCTGATGTAGACACCTGATGAGACATCTGAGGTATGGTACTCCTGATGTAGACATCTGAGGTATGGTACTCCTGATGTAGACATCTGAGGTATGATACTCCTGATGTAGACATCTGAGGTATGGTACTCCTGATGTAGACACCTGTTGTAGACACCAGAAGTATGGTACTCCTGATGTAGACACCTGAGGTATGGTACTCCTGATGTAGACACCTGATGAGACATCTGAGGTATGGTACTCCTGATGTAGACACCTGTTGTAGACACCAGAAGTATGGTACTCCTGATGTAGACACCTGAAGTATGGTACTCCTGATGTAGACACCTGAGGTATGGTAGTCCTGATGTAGTCACCTGAGGTATGGTTCTCCTTTTCATGTGTCCTCATTTTTACTCGTACGATTTTGATGATGTTTTTAAAGGAATAATGTTTTTTATATGAGAGGTATTTTAAACTTTAAACCTTTGCAGCTTTTCTGTCGCAGATAGCCGAATGTCTCGTGAGTGTCGCAGATAGCCGAATGTCTCGTGGCTGTCGCAGATAGCCGAATGTCTCGTGACTGTCAGATAGCCGAATGTCTCGTGACTGTCGCAGATAACCGAATGTCTCGTGAGTGTCGCAGATAGCCGAATGTCTCGTGAGTGTCGCAGATAGCCGAATGTCTCGTGACTGTCGCAGATAGCCGAATGTCTCGTGACTGTCAGATAGCCGAATGTCTCGTGACTATCGCAGATAACCGAATGTCTCGTGACTGTCGCAGATAGCCGAATGTCTCGTGACTGTCGCAGATAGCCGAATGTCTCGTGACTGTCGAAAATAAAGTTTCCCAGTGTTTTGTCATAGACCTATTTTGCAACGTATGTGGCGTAAACTTTGTTTCTGGTTCTGTGAATTTTTCGAAGTCGTATACATTTCTTAATAACACAATGATTGTACATTTAAGATTACCAAAATATGAGAAGGCCATTATTAAACGTAACCGACTTCAACAAATGGTTCCTAATCTAATTCACTCGAAATACAACACCAAATATACAAGGGGTTGTTGTGTATCTGCTGGCTCTTGTATATTATGATGCGTATGTTGGTATTTGCTTTCATACTACGCAGATCTCAAACCCTTACTATCAAATTTCCACAGCCTCATCTTTATTCTCATTACATGTTCTTACAACTGATTAAATTTTGAATTGTCAGTTCATCACGCCAAATAATATCAACTGAGAGAATATAATCGCAGTGAAGCCTGGCAACCCATAATACGTGAATCGTTATTTTCTGACAAGTCATTCGAAGACATCCAGTTTCTTTAAATCTTAGAAACTGATTTAAGCCGACAGTCAAATTAGTTTTCTGGTCAAAGACGTTGATATATTCTGTCATTATCAGTCTGCCCGATACTAGCATATTTCATGCTTTATATCATAGGTCACCATGCACATGTCCATTCATGATTCTCTACAAACCATGTTTTAATGCAAAGTGATATGATTTCATCATGCTACTCATTTCTGCTGGATATATGTTTCACTTTTCAGTTGACCTGTGACTTACTAGTATGACAAGCCCTTTTACGATTTATTCGTAAAATAACATATCTCTTTAGATATGAGAGACATCTCTTTACACTAGAGGGATATCTCTGATAGTTGTAGAGATATCTTTAAGTTAGATAGATATTTTTTTTACGTTAGGGAGATATCTCTTTAACCAAAGAGATATCTCTTTAAACAAAAGAGATATCTCTAACTAAAAAGGATATCTCTTTATGCTAGGGAGATATCTTTTTCTCTTTGAGAAACATCTCTTAAAGCTAGGGAGATATCTCTTATACTTTGAGATATATCTCTCTAGGAATTCCTAGAGAAATGTCTCTTTAAGGGAATGAAATATCTCTTAAAGTATAAGGGATATCTCTTTAAGTGACAGATATATCTCTTTAAGTGAAAGATATATCTCTTTAAGTGAAAAAGATGTCTCTCTAACTGAAAGAGATATCTCTTTAAGTATAAGAGATGTCTCTCTAAGTGAAAGAGATTCATCAAAGGAAAAGAGATATCTCTCTAAGTGAAAGGGATATCTCTCTAAGTGAAAGAGATATCTCTCTACATAAAAGAAATATCGCTTTTTAGAGAGATATCTCTAAAAATTAAAAGATATCTCTCATTTAAACACTTTTGTGAGGCATTAGTAATTAGTGTGGTGGTTCTGTTCAGTTTACTTCTCTACTACAATAATTTCAGCCAAACTTGTCACAAAGGTGTATGTTTGTTCAAACAAAGGGCCACACCACTTTCTATGGGGAGGGGATTGTGAAATCAAGTTATTTGCTTGTATGTTGTTCTACGCTTTAAACTCAAATAGAAACGTCACCAACTTTAGGTGAAGGGCCATAAAGTTTGACCTATGTATTACACTTGCGGTAGTAGCAGTAACGGTTCTTTAACATGCAAATGCCTAAGCCATTCTAATGCCGTGCGCATAACGACAGGAACATAAGGGGGTTATTTAAGATGCTAAGAAAATATCTAAGCATTATTGTATTTTTAAAGCCTTTCTTCAAATTACAACAGAGCAATATGCCAAGGGTGCTAGATACCGTTAGGGCGAGCGCAGGAACATATAAGTGTAAGGAGTTTTTTCCAGAGGAGAGGATTTCACCACTTGCAATTTTTTTCTAAGGGGCCAACCTATACTAGAGGCCACCATTTAGTATCTTTAATTGAAATTGCACAAAAATAGGCAAATATCTTTACTCCCCTCCCCTTCAAAATGTTCGCCTAATCTAGCCTCTACCAATGGAATAAAGATGTTTTGAGAGAAAAACAACGGTGTAGTGTAATAAAGAGATCACAATAAGATAAAAATTAATCTTCATGAATCTCTATTATAGTAAGGTGGTGCAGGTACTCTTTTCTGTAAATAAAGTTTTGATGTATGCATGCCAAGAATTAACTTAAGAAATGAAACTTATAATTCTTTATTTGATGCAGGTATCAAACGAAAAATTGGACGGGAAACTTCATCAATGCGCGTAGCTGCTTGCTCCGTGATTTTATCGAACTCGTAAAGCAGACGATACATACCGTAATCTGTCTACTTCTACCAATCAGTGTCCTACGTCATCAAGTTGACTATTCTGCCACGTCATCACCAGCCCTATGTGTGTTGTTTCTTTAGATTAATTTGTATTTTATTCAAATCTTTGGCTGTGTTTATTTTTGGTAGCATCAAACGAATACATTTCGTTTACAATGCATGTGTGGGAATTCCCGTTCTATAAATAGCGCTAAAATTAGAACGGCCGTTAATGGGAAAGGCGCATTCAAGAGAAAAGTAGTCCTGCGTACTTAGTGTAGATGAACTCCGGACGAATTTTTTTTTTTTTTTTGACACAGAAATCAAACGAATTTTTCATCCAATCAACATCGTTGTTAAGTCATCACTTTAAAAGTTATTAAATGATATCAGAATACCTACCGCTTGCGCTTCCAGGGCATATGCAATGCAAATGTATCATCTATGATAATTTATCTACATAACCATTCATTACAAAAAGCATCCGAACAGGGCTCAACGGCTCGGCTTTCCATTTCACATCAACACGTGCGGCACGCACAGAATGCAAATTTTATAATTGTTGTGTTGAAAATTCAAGCTCATTGTGTGAATATTATATGCAATAAATACAATGTTTATCAGCAATTGTGTCATGGCAATATAGATTTGTTAATAAAATCAAGAACAACCAAGCTAGAAATTGTCTACACTACATAAGTATTCCCATCGTCGGAAACCCACGGTTGATTACGCTTCGTTCCTCTCCCCATCACCCGTGGGTCCATTCATTCCTACTCGCTCGTTCTCATGAATAAATATTTCAAAATATCGTCCAATCAACTCTTCTGTTTTTAAAGGTAGCGCTAACTTAACTTTGCTATCACGGCAATTGCATACCGAAATTGGGCTGAAAGTGTCTTTTTGATTGGACAAATTCGCTTAGGGTTTTCCATGAGCGCCCAATCAAATTGCCTCATTAATTATTCACGAGAACGAGCGAGTAGGAATAAATGGACCCATGGGTGATGGAGAGAGGAAAGAAACGTAATCAACCGTGGGTTTCCGACGATGAAGTATTCCCAAACATCGTCTAATGTTGTTTTTCTTCTTCATACTATTACCCAGCTAAAATCGGGGTGAGGACCAAGTGGAAATTAGAAAATATTCTTCCAAACCTGAAAGTTACACTTTTTAAAAATAATGAAATATTTGTACCATTATATAATGTACATGTAAGATATACCCGGTATATTCAAGTTTGTTCGATTTATTATCCCAAAGCCAGATTGGCATTCATATATTTCTTGTGAAAGTTACTTGAAATCCTTTTGACCACAGTAACACATTGATCATGTTGAATAAAAATTCATATTCATAGAAGCATAGTGTTCCAGATTTATAGCTATAATTTCAAGATTATGAGCCATATTTCTATAAGACCAAGTTCAACTTTTGGCTCACTCTTGAATTGTTTTCTGGAAGATTCGTGTGCGGGTGCAAAATTTGTACAAAATGATGTAGCTGCCCGTGGTCCCATTTATCTAAAGACCGTAGAAGCAACATTACCAACAACGATTTATTTTTAAATTTTATTCACGCAGTACTTATCTAGAGAAATGTATAGTTGATTCTCTCACGTGCTTGCCGAAACATTCATCAATGTCGGGAAAAAAGATAAAAATATAATTAGAACGTTACAAGATTTTATTAAGCAGTTTTTGTTTTTTTGACACGTGATGATGTGCTAATTGTGAAATTAATCTCAATCATTTTCTGCAGTTTCTAATTCTAACGTGCAAACTTTTAATCAAGATGAATTTTCTGTTTTCCATTGATGTACGTAATTAAGATGAATTTTCTGTTTTCCATTGATGTACGTATAAGTTCAATTTAATGCTACAAACTGTGCAGGTCATTGTTGTGTAACGTAGTGCTGTGAAAAATCCCATAAGTGACATCGATTATTTATCGAGTAGTGGAAAAAAACTGAGTGCTATCAAAATAAAATTCGTTCAAAGTATCGGATAGGGAATACTCATTCGATTTACTTTCTTGCTTAATAATATCCGGTCACTGTCGGATCCGGTCCCACTCATTACTCTCGTTCGGATACTGCATGTCTTATCGATAATGGATTCTATCGTTAAGACAATCGTCCGATTCGGACTGCCCTCTGGAGTTTGTTCGAGCAATAGATTTCTGGTAGCTGTATAGCTGTTTTTCCAGGGCGTAGTTCTCAGACTGAAGGGCCAGAATCTCCCGCCTACAATTAGAAAAATTGTCAAATTTCACAAAATTAAAGTAGAGTAATGGGATTTGACAAGACGAATAATAAACCTTTGCATGATACATATGTAGATCTTGAATTACTGGTTTACTTTATGTATTAGAAATGCCCCCCCCCCTCCCGTAAATTTTTCAAATTTAAGGTAAATCGTGGTCTCTTGTTTAAAAGAATGTAAACGATAGAAGAAACACTAATTTCTTCCACTCTCGGAGAAATAAATGACAAAATCTTTTTATTTATTGAATAACTTTTATTGGGAGGACTTACATTTTAAAATTGGCGTCATTTTATTAATTTCACCTTATCAAAAATGACAGAAAGTAGTAAAAATGACTGCAGATGATTACGGGGGAAAATCAACAAACACTACAAATTTTAAGAATTGAAATATATGAATACTTTTCATTTCTTTAGCGAGTGCATTGCGATCAGTAATGGAGCACCATCGCTACTACCACTTACAGTAATTTTCTTTTTTAAATAATTGCTAAAATTCGCGCCAACTTTGGTTCTCGCAAGACTTTAAATGTAGGAAATCTCGCAAGACTTTAAATGTAGGAAATAAAAAGTAGAATCACGGCGGGATGAAAACGTACGATTTCGCGTTTGTAACATCGTAAAGTCTCTAGATATCATCTCTGTCGAAATAAAATTCTGATATACACTTTGAAAATAACACTCACAGAATCCGGGGTTTTATTCCCATTAGTGTGCTATAAAGGCTAAGGTGAACTACAAACGAAATACGGTATACAAGTATTTCATGCTGAAAGCAATGTACAAAGAAATCTAAAGAATCGATTTCCACTTCGAAGTGTTCCTTGATTTCCTCTTAATTAAAGGCTTTCAAAGATTAAACAGAGTATACAATGCTTGCAACTAGATCGTAAACTTTTGTAATAATTTTTCTCCTGTAATGCCATACCACGCAGGCAATCAGGACGCAAACGGAAGCAGTAAATGATATGGCGGAATAATCAAATTACAGATATTGTTCTTTTCGCTTACAAGGAAAAATTGGCTGCCTTCGCTTAGTTGTCTCGTCTCCCTGTATTAAAATGCAAAAGCAGACTGCTGACTTAAGTTCGCAGATCACTTCCCGGTAGCTGACTAAGACAAATTTTAATGGAAAGTATAATTTCATTTAGGCCCCCGGTTGTTTCATAATTCAGCAATGTCATGATAAAGTATTGGTGCTAGTTCCAATAAAATCTTTAAGTCGTGGTTCTAATGTTTCATAGTAATGTGAATCTCTAGACATGAGACATAGATGAATATCCCACAGCGAGGTCCTCCAGACTTATTTTTCACTTTTCAAAATAGGCATACAAAAGCATTAGCATCTTTTGAAACGCTAACAGGCATACTGTCTTTGGAAAATCACACATTCAGATTCCTTTCTGAATTCAAAGTTTTTCAACATTTCTTAAGCATACACATAATATCATTAGGCAGGTAACATTGTTTTCAAGGGGACACCCGCAGAAGAAGTTGTCTGAAAATTGTTGACAAGCAAGGGAAAAAAACCTCTTTGGGGTAGTTCTGCCAAAACCTCAAATTTCTAAATTCGAGGGGGTGGTGTGGTGGTTAAGATTGATCCTTCAGTACATGGATTCAAATAATATGTTCAAGGTTATATTACATTTCCACTACCATTCACTACTACCAAAAGAAGAGTAGGTAGCGGGTCAACCAGCTGATAACTCGAAATTTGTATGCAAACATAGCGGAAAAATACTTTGTAATCTAACTGTAAACTAGCTGCAGAACTAAAGCTCTCTGTAAACCAACTGCATAACTGTAGTTCTCTGTAAACCAACTGCATAACTATAGCTCTCTGTAAACCAACTGCAAAACTATAGCTCTCTGTAAACCAACTGCATAATTATAGCCCTCTGTAAACCAACTGCAGAACTATAGCTCTCTGGAAACCAACTGCAGAAAAACCAACCGCAGAACTATAGCTCTCTGTAAAGCAATCTCTGTAAACCAACTGCAGAACTATAGCTCTCTGTAAACCAACTGCAGAACTATAGCTCTCTGGAAACCAACTACAGAACTGTAGCTCTCTGTAAACCAACTGCAGAACTATAGCCCTCGTTAAACCAACTGTAGCTCTCTGTAAACCAATTGAAGAACTGTAGCTCTCTGTAAACCAACTGCAGAACTGTAGCTCTCTGTAAACCAACTGTAGCTCTCTGTAAACCAACTGCAGAACTGTAGCTCTCTGTAAACCAACTGCAGCTCTCTGTAAACCAACTATAGCTCTCTGTAAACCAACTGCAGAACTACAGCTCTCTGTAAACCAACTGCAGAACTGTAGCTCTCTGGGAAAAATGAAGACAGACCAGTGAGCTACAGGTTCATCCATTACAAAAATATTCGATTTATAAAATTACGGTGCATTTCTTATGCGCACGGATGAGGCTTTATATCGCTGCATTCTTGCATTTCTGTCTCATATTTCAATATGAAAAAATCAACTTAATTTCCCACTACAAACAAAGTTTCAAACATTCATAAAATTTCAAAAAACTGAAAACACAGCTTCAAACAATGAATTTCGTTTGTTAACATGGCCATGTTAGGTAGCCAGTCAATTCGAACCTCGTAGATTATTGTATCTATTCATAATTCCAATACTAGGTACGTATTTGGTCATAATCATAATCACAAATAGTGAAAAATCTACAATTTCTCTAGACGTAAAATAAACTCTTGGGCATGAATTGAAAAGTAATCTTGGCAGGTTTAGATGCAACCTTTTCAGGTCCCCACCCAGCCACTCATTTTCATTAGCGAAGTGTAACAAGAGACCCATGGACAACATCGTTCACCTGAGCCACCTTGGCCCTGCCATTGTTCAGCTGTTGTGATTTCAAAATGAATTTTTTATCAATGTTTATTCTCATATAAAATTTTGACCCCATAATGTAGCCCCAACCTAGTCCCAAAGGATCACAACATAACTGAAGATAAATTCATATAACACAGAGGTGCCTTAACGCCAACATGACTAACACGATCTTGCTGTTATAGATAAGACCAAAGTCACAAGGTCATAGATCATGGCATGATATGAAGATCTTGCCTTAAGAAATCTGCATACAGAATATGAAGACTCCATCTTAAACAGTTCAGGAGATATTGAATTGGTAAGATTTGTATTAAAAGTAGGTCAAACTTCAAGGTCCAGGTCTCAGAATCAAACACCGAAGTATGTCAAGGTCTTGTCATAGAGAATTTATACACAAAATATAAAAGTTTTACCATAAATAGTTTCAATAGGATATATTGATTAGATAAGGTTTTCAAAGAAAATAGGTCAAGACCACAAGATCAAATACAATTCTATCACAAGGTCTTGTCCTAGATAATCTACATACGAAATATGAAAACCCAACCTAGAATGGTTCTGAAGATATTTAACAGGCTACGTTTTACTTAAAATTAGGTGCCAAATTTCAAGGTCAAAAGTTCAAAGGTCATAGTATGAAATAAAAGGTATTGTCTTAAGAAATCTTTAAACAAAATATGAAAGATCTACCTTGGAATAGTACAGGATATATTGAATAGGTCGGATATCTAAAAAGTATGCCCAACTCTAAGGTCAAGTTCACAAGGTCAATTTTACAAAAGAATAAGGTCTTGTTATAAAGAACCTATATACAAATTATGAAATCCCTACCTTATAAACAAGAGAAAATGAATAGGTCAGGAATTTTTTTTTTTATAAAGATCCGGTCAAACTCCAAGGCCAAAAGATCAAACACCACTGTGTACAAAGTCTCGCCAAAGAGAATCTATATGTATATACAAAACATGAAAGCCCCACCTTAGATAGTTTCCGATAGATTTCATAAGTTATGTTTTCTCAAAAGTAGGTCAAACTCCAAGTTCAAAGTCACAAGGTCAAAGATCATGATATGAAATGAAAGGTCTTGCCATTAGAGATATACATACAAGATATGAAAGATCTGCCTTAAGTAGTGGATAGGTCAGATTTTTATTTAAAATAGATCAAACATCCAGGTCAAGGTCACAAGATCACACACCATTGCATCACATGCAAGGTATTTCCGTAAAAAAATGTATATACATGTACAAAATATAAATAGTTCAAGAGATATTTTCAAAGATTTTTCCTATATATCAGCATATACACTATAACACTTTGATCTCCTATTGTGGCCCCAACCTACCCCTGGGGACCATGAAGTGCACAAACTTGGATCTACTCAATGTCAGGAAGCTTTCATGTAAATCGAAACTTTTCTGGTCCAGTGGTCTTTGAGAAGATGATTTTAACAAACTTGAATTTGTACTATGCTAGAAAGCGTTCATGTAAATTTCAACTTTCCTCGCCCAGTGGTTCTTGTAAATTTCAACTTTCCTCGCCCAGTGGTTCTTGAGATGAAAAGTTTTAAAGAGTTTCCCTATATACTTGCATGTAAAATTTTGATCTCCTATTGTGGCCCACCCTACCCATGGAGGCCATGATTTGCGCAAAACTTGAATTTGCACTCATTTGCATCTCAGAAAGCTTTCATGTCAATTTTGACTTTTCAAATGAAAGGTGAAGATAACGAACAGTGATCAATCATAACTCCTATAAGGAATACAAAATAGAGAGAGGTGTTGCTAAAACGCGGAACGGAAAACGGAAAATATTGTATGCAATAATGTTATGAGGAGGTCAGCATTTTGCAAAATAAAAGGTTTATCATGATTAGGGAAGCAGAAATTACAGAGAGAGGGAAGTAATCCACAGAATCAACCGTTTCATATACGGTACTTCAATATATTTATTTTATTTACAAATCCAATTCTGGGCCCTGTCGGGCATATAAGCTTTAGAAAAAAAGAAAAAAAGTGACAATCAAAAGACCAAATACAGAAAAAAAAGTGTACAGCAAATAAAGCTGTCTAGAAATACAGTACATGTATAACAATATTGTATTATACATGTATATAGAATTAATTTTTAGAATCTATGATGTATAATGAACATTTGTAGAATAAACATCCTGAGTTATACCTGGTACATCTCGTCTAGTCTTTTCTTATACGGTACTTCATACTATTTATATAATGTATTTTAAAGTTATTAACTTACCATGGAAAATATCAATGAAGAAAAAAAATATATTATATGAAAAATAATCAAACTGAAAAAGAGTTGAATATTCAAATTTTATATCCAATGAATAATTTTTTCAATAATTTTCCCCAAACATAGCTTTTTTTTAAATCGAACTTGCTTTTATTCGTAATTTAGTTCTACACCTGATATAATACATATATGTATTCATGTATCACATCAATCCCGTGGTGATCCGGGTTAGAATAGGTCCTCAGTACCTCCTTGCTTGTCGTAGAAGGCGACTAAATGGGGCGGTCCTTCGGATGAGACCGCAAAATCCGAGGTCCCGTATCACAGCAGGTGTGGCACGATAAAGATCCTTCCCTGCTCAAATATCGTAAGCGCCGGGCATAGGACGCATTTTTGCAGCCCTTCACCGGCAGTGGTGACGTCTCCATATGAGTGAAATATTCTCGAGAGGTACGTATAAACAATCAATCATGTATCACATCAAATTTTAAAACGAACGAGTTCGGTATGTACATGTATTATTATAAGAGCTTTGCCTCATTTGGGATGAATTTAGGTGAAAGTTCGTACATTTACCGATATCCTGTGGATTAGTGTTGAGATACAGCGGGAAAGGAAGATTGAAACAGAACCAATGAAAACTAAGGTGAAGTTTACAATCCATAGTATGAGGAATTAACAAATATGAAATAGCTAAAAAGGGTAACAGACAATTTATGCTTGAATGGAATTAAAAGGTCACCTCATTATTAATCTAAATATTAAGATACAAGTATTTAGTTTAGAAATTAATTGCTAAAAGTATTCCCTATTTAAGATTGGAGTACTGTGGTCACAAAGTCTCTGTTAGTTAAAAAATAATATATCAAACAAAGACGAAGATCATGAATTGTCGTTGTTATATACATACCACATTCCAAATCCCTGTTATAAGTATACACATATATGGTATTATGTGTAAATCTACATGTAAATGTGCGTTAATGGCGTTTTGCCACGGGGGTGGGTGGGTGTTAAAGTACGTGTGTTTTTTCCATTTTCTACCCATAGGTGTCGTTGCTTGCTAACACACCTGTCAATGCCGACACTTCAAAATTCTTGTTAAACACTTTGTAAATTCTTATACAAACGTTTAACTTCGCTTAATCAATGTAAGGTGCAGAATTTTAAGATAAAATTGTTTTACCGCTGGTAAACAAATTCCCAGAATTATGATTTTAATCATAATAAAGTATTTTCTTCCATTTTTTTTTTTGTTGCTATTATCTTAGCTACATAATCATTCCGTCTTCCGTTCCGCGTTTTAGCAACACCCAATAAAGAGTTGGGTAAACACGGACCAAAATGATTAGAGATAAGCCGTAAATTTATTTCAACATTCAAACCTAATTAAACAATTCTTTTTTTTTTCCATCCCAAACACTTAATCAAAAATACATATTTTGTGGATAATAGTTTACATAGACACCATTGTTTCAAAATAAGTATGAGAGTGGAAATCAAAGGGGTATGGTTTTACTTTCGACCTAACATGGCTATACATTAATACTCGAACTTATCAAAAGCTGTGGATTTTCGGTTCTCATGGGGCATAAATGAATGTTTGAAGTATGTTTGAATATAAATCCAGTGGGAAAACATGGTAGAAATATTTTTATATTAAAATTTGAGACGATTATGTAAAAATAATGATAAAAAACTGCGCCGTAAATCGATGGCTTTTATAATGGGTTGATGTGTAGCTCTCTGATATATCCCAATCCCCCAACCCCCAGAGAGCCACAATTCTGCAGCTAACTGTAAACCAGGTGCTAATACCAGGTCTATTACATGTAATACTGAAATTACGGCGGCGTAGAAAGAGGCCTACCTCAAACTTTAAGACTGAACCGGATGTAAGGATTACCGATCTCCATTCTCAGCTTGTTATTTGAAGGGTTTGGGGGATGATTGTGTAGTTTATCATATCTACTGTCTCCATCTTGATTAAGAAAATGTTTATATGGAAAATTTTGGAATTGAATCCCATTACATCGTGTGTCCCAATTTAAGTTTAGTGCTCCCCTACCATCACTCTTAAGATGTTTGACTACGCCATCGGCTTTGTCATATATACATAATGTAACTAATAACAAATTTGTCTGATCAAATTGTCAACTCGTCCGAACAAATTATTAATTTGACTGAACAAATTTATTTATTTGTTCGAACGAATTTCTATTTCGTCCGAACAAATAATTCGTCAAGACGAATTTCTATTTCGCCTGAACGTGCTAATTCGTCTAAACGAATTTCTATTTCGTCTGAACAAATTGGAATTCGTCCGAACGAATTTCTATTTCGTCCGAACAAAGTTCTATTTCATTCGAACAAAGTAATTTGTCCGAAGAATTTGCTAATTCGTCCGAACAAATTGCTATTTCGTCCGAACGAATTTCTGTTTCGTCCGAACAAAGTGCTAATTCGTCCGAATATTTTTTTTAATTTGGCCTTTCTACGCCACCGTATGAAATAATTGCAAAGTGTAAAATATTTACATGTAGTTAAACAACTGGTATCTGGCTTAAGAATGTGTTCGATTTTTCCCCTTTCAAATTGACATCATTCTGATTTTCCTAATTATAGTGCTTTAGTACTTGAAGGCATTGATTTCTATATCATATCCAAAATTAATTTATAATTACGCAAAAGATCGTATCCTTAAGCGCAGGCGCCAGTGAGGGCGCTAAATTCAAAACGTCCTTTCCTTTGAGAATGCTAAATATAAGAACTGTGAAGTGCCTCAAAATCTGACCTATCCATGACACCCAGAGTCAGAGCAGTGAGGTTTTCGTTAACGGAACAAACGTTTTTAAGGTCATATCCGAAAGACCTGTTACTTTTACTTCTAATGTCGGCGCTTGGTGAAGGAACAGTAACTACCTAATGTTAAACATCAGAGCTGTGGCACGGCGCCGGGGTCGAGGATCGAAGTTGTGCCCTCTGGTTTCGAAGCAAGCGTCCTAACCACTAGGCTACAACAGCCTGTACAGTAACAGCCGTAGGGTAAATGTGACAAATCGTTATTGTACAAACCTGTTAAGACAATCTAAATGGACAACTGTAGTAAGTATAATAATCACTCTCCATAATCATATACATGTAATAGAGAAAGGATGTTCAAAAATACAATCACCGTACAGAATCTCACAAAAATACAACCGCTGTACAGAATCTCACAAAAATACAACCGCTGTACAGAATTTCACAAAAATACAATCACTGGACAGAATCTCACAAAAATACAATCACTGTACAGAATCTCACAAAAATACAATCACTGGACAGAATCTCACAAAAATACAATCACTGTACAGAATCTCACAAAAATACAATCACTGTACAGAATCTCACAAAAATACAATCACTGTACAGCGCCAGTTAGTGTGTATCCAACACAGCAACAAACACTCAGTTGTAAACGCAGCAAATTTATTAAACCGGAAACGTGAGAGAAGATAGAAAAGTGACTAAACATAGAACCATACCGGTTACATAATGCTAACCCGAAATGCAAGTAATTAACATACTGGTGCAGAATCTCACAAAAATACAATCACTGTACAGAATCTCACAAAAATACAATCACTGTACAGAATCTCACAAAAAACAATCACTGTACAGAATCTCACAAAAATACAACCACTCTACAGAATCTCACAAAAATACAATCAATGTACAGAATCTCACAAAAATATAATCACTGTACAGAATCTCACGAAAATACAATCTCTGGACAGAATCTCACAAAAATACAATCACTGTACAGAATCTCACAAAAATACAATCATTGTACAGAATCTCACAAAAATACAATCAATGTACAGAATCTCACAAAAATATAATCACTGTACAGAATCTCACGAAAATACAATTTCTGGACAGAATCTCACAAAAATACAATCACTGTACAGAATCTCACAAAAATACAATCACTGTACAGAATCTCACAAAAATACAATCAATGTACAGAATCTCACAAAAATACAATCACTGTACAGAATCTCACAAAAATACAATCACTGTGCAGAATCTCACAAAAATACAATCACTGTACAGAATCTCACAAAAATGCAATCACTGTAGAGAATCTCACAAAAATACAATCACTGTACAGAATCTCACAAAAATATAATCACTGTACAGAATCTCACGAAAATATAATCACTGTGCAGAATCTCACAAAAATACAACCACTGTACAGAATCTCACAAAAATACAATCACTGTACAGAATCTCACAAAAATATAATCACTGTACAGAATCTCACAAAAATACAATCACTGTACAGAATCTCACAAAAATACAATCACTGTACAGAATCTCACAAAAATACAATCACTGTACATAATCTCACAAAAATACAATCACTGTACATAATCTCACAAAAATACAATCAATGTACAGAATCTCACAAAAATATAATCACTGTACAGAATCTCACAAAAATACAATCACTGTACAGAATCTCACAAAAATACAATCACTGTACAGAATCTCACAAAAATTCAATCACTGTAGAGAATCTCACAAAAATACAATCACTGTACAGAATCTCACAAAAATACAATCACTGTACAGAATCTCACAAAATATAATCACTGTACAGAATCTCACAAAAATACAACCACTGTACTGAATCTCACAAAAATACAACCACTGTACAGAATCTCACAAAAATATAATCACTGTACAGAATCTCACAAAAATACAATCACTGTACAGAATCTCACAAAAATACAATCACTGTACAGAATCTCACAAAAATACAATCACTGTACAGAATCTCACGAAAATACAATCACTGTACAGAATCTCACAAAAATACAATCAATGTACAGAATCTCACAAAAATACAATCACTGTACAGAATCTCACAAAAATACAATCACTGGACAGAATCTCACAAAAATACAATCACTGTACAGAATCTCACAAAAATACAACCACTCTACAAAATCTCACAAAAATACAACCACTGTACAGAATCTCACAAAAACACAACCACTGTACAAAATCTTACAAAAATATAATCACTGTACAGAATCTCACAAAAATACAATCAATGTACAGAATCTCACAAAAATTACAATCACTGTACAGAATCTCACAAAAATACAATCACTGTACAGAATCTCACGAAAATACAATCACTGTACAGAATCTCACAAAAATACAATCACTGTACAGAATCTCACGAAAATACAATCACTGTACAGAATCTCACAAAAATACAATCAATGTACAGAATTTCACAAAAATACAATCACTGTACAGAATCTCACAAATATACAATCACTGGACATAATCTCACAAAAATACAATCACTGTACAGAATCTCACAAAAATACAATCAATGTACAGAATCTCACAAAAATATAATCACTGTACAGAATCTCACAAAAATATAATCAATGTACAAAATCTCACAAAAATACAATCACTGTACAGAATCTCACGAAAATACAATCACTGTATAGAATCTCACAATAGAGAAGGGGTGTTAAAAGAATAAGCGAAATTAAGTTTGAATGAAGTGGAACCAAGGCTCTTCAAAATACTCATTTTAATCCCTCAGGTTGTCCTAATCAGTCAATTTTATTATGCTAAAACAAATCACTGTAATCGCTCACATTGCAGGGTGAAACATTGTGACAAACGACCTTTTAACCCCTAGTACTTCTGATGTTCTATGTATTTTGATCTCTTTATCTGTACATACTAGTAATGGCATCATGATTGAATAGTCAGACATGTAATGACTCAATCCCAAATGTTTGATCGTACACATTAGCCGGCCCGAACTGTGGAATTCTGTCTTTATCGGAGCGGTGGTCAATAATACATTCTGGGAAGTCAATATGAAATAGACATGATCGTGATTATTTTCCTGATAGTATTTTCAACATTCCCCAACTTAAGCAATAAATGTCCGGGTTGTTGTATTTAAGGGGTATATAAACAGTTAAGCATGCTAATATAAAATATGGATTTTTATGCTCCGGATAATTTTCCATGCAAAGCAATCTTGAGTCGGTGTGACGTAAACTTGAATTTTATAAGCAGTGAACTAGTCAATGATTATCGTTAACAAAACATTATCAATGTAGATATTTAGATGTAAAACCAGTCAACTCTCAACGGTTACATAAGAATGGTTCCCTTGTCAAGGGTTTAAACCTTTGAATTTCAAGGCAATCTCTTTTTTTCTCACCTTAACTGGGACGACAGAGATGTTACAGACATATTACTGACTTTCGGTTCTCGACAACCAGCGGACGAGAAACGAGTAAAATTGCCTCGTATTTCAATTAATAATACACATCACCAATAACCTGCTTCTAATCGATAGTAATTTAAGCATAGTTTGACAGCAAATCCCGGGAAAATGCCTACTCTTTTCTCTGATTGACCCAGAACACATCAATATATGCTTCGTATAAAGTTTGCATTTTTAGGACATTCTAAGGACTATATCAATCGATGTAAAGTTTAAAGTTACACAGCACCGATGAAATAGTATGAGTAGATGATTTAAAGTGCCATCGATCATTTTCATCTGATAGTTTAACTGTTTAAGAGAGAGAGAGAGAGAGAGAGAGAGAGAGAGAGAGAGAGAGTTTGAGTTTCTTACAATATAATATATGACATAGTTTAGGGTTTTTTGTGCCTGCCCGACTGTCTGTCTGTGGCAAAAAACTTTAACCTTGGTCATATCTTTAACACCAGAAGAGGTAAAGCTTTAATATTTGGTATATGTAATCCTTGTGGCATGACTTTTCCATTGACACCAAAATCTTTGACCTGGTGACTTTTTCGTTGACCTTTGACGTACTTTTAACAAATTGAATATAAGCCATACATGTATCTTTCAAATCATAAGACGTACAGTTTTTATATCAAGCATGTGCAATTTTTGTGAGAAGGCCATTCTCACGATATCAGATTTGTTGACCTTGTGACCTTGACAATTGACCTAACTAGTTTTTTGGAAAATTTAAAAAAAAAAAAAAAAGAGCTACAATGTCTTATAGTTTTTCTTTGTTGCAATCCGGGGGTATCGGTGTTTCACAAACAAATCTTGTTTTACAATTCAATTTCACATAGTTTCCTGTTGGAACAGTGCGTTTAGGGCGAAGAAACAAAACGCTAGAGTGAATGAGCAAATTGTGATTATCTGAAATTTCACACCACTTATTTTCTGTTGTGTAAATTTGTTCTCCATAAAGCAAGGTTGATTAGTGATACTGAAACATTCATGAAATTTAAAGCATTGAATATGAATATTCTTATCACGAAAATCATAACCAGAGTCAAATATCAGGATGAGGAACAATATTCATATTCTGAATTTTATTCCCCAATAAAAAAAATTTCTAAGTAACAACTCTGGTTTTAAAAAACCCAACATTTCCCATGGACAAAAAAGTGAAGATAACAAACAGGGATCAATGTTAAGTGAAGATAACAAACAGGGATCAATGTCATAAAAACTATTAAGAATACAAAATTAAGAGCAGGGCAAATACGGACCCCTGGATACATCTGAGATGGGATTAGGAGTAAGGATCCTTTTTTTGACCGTCTCACCCGTTGTGAACCTTACATTTTGATCAGGTAAACGGAGTAATCCGTAGTCAAAATCAGTGCGTTGAAAACGGCCTAAGAATTGGTATGAAACACGCCAGGCAGCATTCGACCCAGAAATAATTTGTGTTTGCAAATTTGGTCATTATAATGGTTGTTAAATTTGCCAAATGCTGACTTTCAACGAGACCGTTGAAACCCATGCAACATCAACTCATTTGTCAGTGGCCTGTCTCAATTTAAAAATTGTAATGGACCCATTTTTCAAATACAGGAAATCGTAATGTAATGTATTACATTTAAAAAATGCCAGTGATGACAATTGCTTTTCAATTCCATTTTTTATTTTATGAAATAATATATAATATGTTTATATTTAAATGATTTATCTAATGCAAAACTTTTCTTAATAAGAAGTCAGTTATAAAATAGAAATGACCTTAATTTCTCGAGACAAAGAAGCTTAAGTCAAAACTTAACTCTGGAAATGAACTAAACTTCTGACTGCTGAAATAAAACAAATTTCTGTACATTTTGTTGTAAATGTCTTTTTAAATTATATTTGTATAAAAAGATACTGAAGAAAATGTTTTTTTTTTTTTTTTTTTTTTTTGCATTGAAGAATTTTGAATTCGGCAAATCTATGAACTCAACTCTACAATCATTGAAGATTTCAACTTGATATCTTGAGGAGTTTTCAAGAACACACAGGGACAAACTGACCTCAGAAAATGGAATAAGCATTGATATCTTACGTATTAAACAACTTTATAAAAATCGGATTAATGTCTATCAAGTTCAAGTGAATATCTATCGTTCTTGAAAATTTCACGAAATTTTCCGAGAAATCGCGTTCACAAAAATCGTATGAAAAAGCCGGGAAAAAATGGAATACACTAGATACATATACAACACATTCAATAAGTCTCTGTTTTATCTTAAATAAAATATTTAGATCCTGCGTTCATATTTCAAATCAAATAAAGTTTTGCTATAAGATGAAGTATATTACTTGAGAAAAGCAAACTATTAATTTTATCAAGCTAACACTTTTATCCAAAGCCCCGGTCAGCTCACTCTATGCATTATTCGAAGGGAAATTAGTCTGTAAGATTTGACATTGTACAATCCACTTAGTGTAAAACAAAGCCGGATTGATTGAAGCGTCAATTTCCGGATTCTCGGAAACTGATTCAGAACTACTTAATTGTGGCATGATCGATTTTCCCATTCGGCAAACCTCGGCCGATTCCGGTACCCTGTACCGGAATCGGCCGAGGTTTGCCGAATGCGATTTTCCCCGTCGAGTTTTCTCGAGTTACCTGTACATGATGTAAACTACTTCTGGTTCACAAGTCTTACACGGACTAAAATCGGGTGTATTTGATATTTTTAAATCGTTTTCTCACAGTTTCCCCTCGAGAATTTTTCACTCATATTGAGACGAAACTTGTTTTAGGTGTAGTGTCATAAATTTAGCGCATAGGTACAAAACTAATATCTTGCCTAACAAAGTCACGTGATTCTTTTGTTACCGTGATTAAACATTTTGAAATTAAATACGATACTGAATTCTGTGGTATATCAAGAGTTGCAATATTTGACGATTTCCATTGGTCTGGTAATAATTTGTATCCTATAATTGTTCATTTATATTGTAGAATTTCATTTATGCTGCATAATTTTACATTTGTGTTGTAGAATTTTTATTTGTTTGTATGATATAATTTTCATGCGCATTGTGTGTTTGTTTTTATCTTTATTTATTTTTTTTATATTTTTGATGAATAATTTTCCAATAGTATTCTATGATTTATATTTCTAAGTAAAATACTTTCATATCAGTTTTGTAGTAGAGCAGTTGTTTATCTATTGGTTTTGTTTTTACTAAGGGTGTCATAAATTAAGTTTGACCCTGTATTAAATGATAAAAGCCTAACACGAGGTCATTAAATTGGTGGTTTGTTGCCTTAGTAGGTAGTGTTATCTTCATGAAAATAGAATAATAAGCAGAAGGATGCGAGCCTGGGTGTATAACCACGTGTGGTTGTTAGGCAAAAATTAGGATTTATGAAAATTATACATACGGTGTATACACTTACCCCGCCGCTGCTCTCTTAAAAACTAAACCAACAAAGTGTTCCATCTATAGGGATTTTTGGATCATCTGATTTTGTATTTATCAGTACGGGGTGCCTAACCATTCTTGAAAACATGGTATTCCAACATACTGAATATCAAAGGCCTATGTCAAAAGACAAAAACAAAAAATTCATGGTCTGGACGAACAAAATGCCTAAACATTATGTTATTTGACCGTTACATGAAAGGTCAAGGTCATCAAAAATGGTACGCGACACTCTGTTTTATCATGGTACACCCATGTACCAAAAGCCTATGACAAAAAATACCTTAAAATTCTATTATTTGACATATACATAAAAGTTCAAGGTTAAAGTTCATCAAAATTGCACGTGACACATTGTCTTATCATGGTATACCACATACTAAACATCAAAGGCTTGTGTCAAAAGACAAAAGAGTTATGGCCCGGACAAACTTTGTATGAGAAGCGGAAGAAGACGATGATGAAGAATTCACACTAAAACAATATGTCCCCTTTCTGGGAAGGGGAGACATGATTATACAATACAAATAAAAATATGCAACGCAAAAAAAAAAAAAAATGAAAAAAAAAATGATACAATACAAATGGAAAATTAAATGATACAAATGAAAATTATACATATACAAATTATACAATATAGATAAGAAATTATACAATACAAAGAAATAACCAACAAAGACTTGACAGACATGAGCAAATCTTGATACATATCAGTTTGAGATGCCTGAAATTAAGAACAGCATGTCAAACCTCATATTAGTTAATGCGGGTATTATTAGGGATGTGATTCTTCATATTAGTTAATGCGGGTATTATTAGGGATGTGATTTCTCATATTAGTTAATGCGGGTATAATTAGGGGGTGTGATTCCTCATATTAGTTAATGCGGGTATTATTAGGGGGTGTGATTCCTCATATTAGTTAATGCGGGTATTATTAGGGGGTGTGATTCCTCATATTAGTTAATGCGGGTATTATTAGGGCTGTGATTCCTCATATTATTTAATGCGCGAATTAGTACAAATCTCTGTTTGCCTTGGGTTTTCAGTAGGGCGTGACGTTCTTGATGCTACTTATTTACTGCCTGTCAAATGGTGACCTACATTCTCATTGGTTGCGAGATGAGCTCATCAATATTTATAACATTACACAAGTAAAAAGTACTGACTGATTAAAAACCGTATGAATTATAAAACGCTCTAGGTGTTTACATGTCGTATTTACATGTACATGTACGCAGTAAATAAAGTATTTGTTGTAGATATGCTTTCCAGAGCATAGGCTTTTCGTTGTTATTCACATGTATCTATTTCTTTTCGATATTTTTCTGTGCGGAAGGGAAAGGGATGTATCATAAATATATGTAGTATGTTTACAAGCGAATACAACACTTTGAAAAAAGAATTTAGAACCAATTTGTTCCATTTTATAATGCAATTTGTATAATGACTTCCTAGGGAATCAAAGAAAAATTGCATCTTACATGTACACACTCGTGTATGTACAAACTTAAATTGGTCTTAATACCATACCTTATCTCAGACACGTACGTGTAAATTATCAAAGAAGGGAACTTGCAAGTCAAATAGTTGAAGTTCAAAGTATCTATTTACAAGAGATCTACCAACACTATGTGAAAAACTTCACATTAACATTTTAATATCTTTACATTAAAGATATTACGACGTAAAACAAATTGTGTTTACGAAAGCGTCTACCGTCGTATAAGCAACAATTTGCAAATTATAAACGGCTTCCTGTACGTCGGGTCATATTGAAAGGTCATGGAAATGACTGAAATTTAAAATGGTTCCTGTTGAAAACTTTTATCAGACACTGAAACTCAATTCAAATCATAAGATCTTATCGCAAATAACTCCCTCATCCCCGGGTTTCTCGCCATACCACCAAATATTTGTTTTTATCATTTGAACAGTGCAATAGAATTTTGATTTGAAAGACGGTCAAATTACATAGGACGACATAAGACTGACAATGTTCTGAACTGAAATTTACACTCATGCTTTTCATTCAGGAGCAATACACATGTGATAGAAAACAGCGCAAATGTCATGAGATTGATTAATAGGTAGCGAGAAACCAATGATGCGATTGAACTCTTAACCAATGAGAATCTAAGTCACCATATGACACGCGGTAAATATGTAGCGTCTAGAAAGCCACGTCCTACTTAAAGCCCAAGCCAAACAGAGAATTCTACTATTAGGGGTGTGATTTGACTTTTTGGGCAAACTGCGATAATAAGCAACCTCTAGCGGGTTTGACATTGCTATTTTTAATAATTTTCACTGATGAATCAAATTTCCTCTCTTCTTATATAAGTTATAAGAGTTTTCTGGTTTAATTATATCCTAGCACTTACGTCATCTGGTGTTTATGTAATCTGCTGACATCATCGAGGCTGTGATAAGTGGGCGTGGTTAAGAGATGGGAATCTATCCAATGGATGTGTACTGTCACTTTCTGGTCGTCTGCTGAGAGAAATTCACACCGGGGATCCTGGAGCTGTAACACATCAAATAAGAGTATATCTTTCGGGTGAGTATAATTACCTTCACTCTACACTATGATAATCTGGTATACATGCTATTAACAGTGTCATTTTTGTAGGTTGTCGCATCAGCTGTTTTGTTTTTGGTTTGTGTATTTGTGATGTCACTTGGAAAACTTCGTGTGTGATTGGATGACGTGAGAAGAGCACGTGATCGTCAGGAGCAGTGATGTTGTAACTTTGACTTGGAATCACTTCGTAACTCACTGTCCCGTAAAGTGTGTAACCAAATCATCTGTAACCGCGTATATGTAATTCTTTCCTTCAGGGTGTCTAACGTGTGTGCGCATCGTGATTGATGACAAGGACACCTGTGTGACGGATCTGAATGTATTTATTATACAGCTTTTATTTCAAGCCCCGATTGTTAAATCAGCTTAATTTCTTATTACATTTAAAGTTCATTAACTTACTGCCAATCATTTATTTTGAGTACTTTTCATGTTTGGACATGCTTGATTACATTCCACATGCTTTGTATTTTAATAAAAACAGGAAGTATCATACCTGTTGTCAAGCTTTCCTAAGCAAATAAGCTATCCATTTCCTAATAGGATAAGTCAGGATAGTTCTTTGGATTTGATTGGCTTGAATTCGTGAACAGAATTTGTGGCATATAAGGCCGTGTTTGATGAGTTTTACTCTCTTGGTTAGGCTGGGGTATATAAGGTCGTGTTTGATGAGGTTTACTCTCTTGGTTAGGTTGGGGTATATAAGGCCGTGTTTGATGAGTTTTACTCTCTTGGTTAGGCTGGGGTATATATATAAGGCCGTGTTTGATGAGTTTTACTCTCTTGGTTAGGCTGGGGTATATAAGACCGTGTTTGATGAGTTTTACTCTCTTGGTTAGGCTGGGGTATATATATAAGGCCGTGTTTGATGAGTTTTACTCTCTTGGTTAGGCTGGGGTATATAAGGTCGTGTTTGATGAGTTTTACTCTCTTGGTTAGGCTGGGATATATAAGGTCGTGTTTGATGAGTTTTACTCTCTTGGTTAGGTTGGGGTATATAAGGCCGTGTTTGATGAGTTTTACTCTCTTGGTTAGGCTGGGGTATATATATAAGGCCGTGTTTGATGAGTTTTACTCTCTTGGTTAGGCTGGGGTATATAAGGCCGTGTTTGATGAGTTTTACTCTCTTGGTTAGGCTGGGGTATATAAGGCCGTGTTTGATGAGTTTTACTCTCTTGGTTAGGCTGGGGTATATAAGGCCGTGTTTGATGAGTTTTACTCTCTTGGTTTGGCTGGGGTATATATATAAGGTCGTGTTTGATGAGTTTTACTCTCTTGGTTAGGCTGGGGTATATATATAAGGCCGTGTTTGATGAGTTTTACTCTCTTGGTTAGGTTGGGGCATATAAGGCTGTGTTTGATGAGTTTTACTCTCTTGGTTAGGTTGGGGCATATAAGGCCGTGTTTGATGAGTTTTACTCTCTTGGTTAGGCTGGGGTATATAAGGCCGTGTTTGATGAGTTTTACTCTCTTGGTTAGGCTGGGGTATATAAGGCCGTGTTTGATGAGTTTTACTCTCTTGGTTAGGCTGGGGTATATATATAAGGTCGTGTTTGATGAGTTTTACTCTCTTGGTTAGGCTGGGGTATATAAGGCCGTGTTTGATGAGTTTTACTCTCTTGGTTAGGCTGGGGTATATATATAAGGCCGTGTTTGATGAGTTTTACTCTCTTGGTTAGGCTGGGGTATATAAGGCCGTGTTTGATGAGTTTTACTCTCTTGGTTAGGCTGGGGTATATAAGGCCGTGTTTGATGAGTTTTACTCTCTTCGTTAGGCTGGGATATATAAGGTCGTGTTTGATGAGTTTTAATCTCTTGGTTAGGCTGGGGTATATATATAAGGCCGTGTTTGATGAGTTTTACTCTCTTGGTTAGGCTGGGGTATATATATAAGGTCGTGTTTGATGAGTTTTACTCTCTTGGTTAGGCTGGGGTATATAAGGTCGTGTTTGATGAGTTTTACTCTCTTGGTTAGGCTGGGGTATATAAGGCCGTGTTTGATGAGTTTTACTCTCTTGGTTAGGCTGGGGTATATAAGGTCGTGTTTGATGAGTTTTACTCTCTTGGTTAGGCTGGGGTATATAAGGCCGTGTTTGATGAGTTTTACTCTCTTGGTTAGGCTGGGGTATATAAGGCCGTGTTTGATGAGTTTTACTCTCTTGGTTAGGCTGGGGTATATAAGGCCGTGTTTGATGAGTTTTACTCTCTTCGTTAGGCTGGGATATATAAGGTCGTGTTTGATGAGTTTTAATCTCTTGGTTAGGCTGGGGTATATATATAAGGCCGTGTTTGATGAGTTTTACTCTCTTGGTTAGGCTGGGGTATATATATAAGGTCGTGTTTGATGAGTTTTACTCTCTTGGTTAGGCTGGGGTATATAAGGCCGTGTTTGATGAGTTTTACTCTCTTGGTTAGGCTGGGGTATATAAGGTCGTGTTTGATGAGTTTTACTCTCTTGGTTAGGCTGGGGTATATAAGGCCGTGTTTGATGAGTTTTACTCTCTTGGTTAGGCTGGGGGTATATAAGGCCGTGTTTGATGAGTTTTACTCTCTTGGTTAGGCTGGGGTATATAAGGCCGTGTTTGATGAGTTTTACTCTCTTGGTTAGGCTGGGGGTATATAAGGCCGTGTTTGATGAGTTTTACTCTCTTGGTTAGGCTGGGGTATATAAGGCCGTGTTTGATGAGTTTTACTCTCTTGGTTAGGCTGGGATATATAAGGTCGTGTTTGATGAGTTTTAATCTCTTGGTTAGGCTGGGGTATATATATAAGGCCGTGTTTGATGAGTTTTACTCTCTTGGTTAGGTTGGGGTATATAAGGCTGTGTTTGATGAGTTTTACTCTCTTGTTTAGGCTGGGGTATATATATAAGGTCGTGTTTGATGAGTTTTACTCTCTTGGTTAGGCTGGGGTATATAAGGCCGTGTTTGATGAGTTTTACTCTCTTGGTTAGGCTGGGGTATATAAGGTCGTGTTTGATGAGTTTTACTCTCTTGGTTAGGTTGGGGTATATATATAAGGCCGTGTTTGATGAGTTTTACTCTCTTGGTTAGGCTGGGGTATATAAGGTCGTGTTTGATGAGTTTTACTCTCTTGGTTAGGCTGGGGTATATAAGGCCGTGTTTGATGAGTTTTACTCTCTTGGTTAGACTATGACCTAATGGTAAGTGTTCTCTTCTTTTATTCTGGAGCTAGACGCTTTGTCCGAACCCATGTCGTGTTCATCGTCGCAAACCACGACTCTCTCAATATGCAGGACCATATTGAAAACTAGCGTTATCGCTAAATATGTAATCCTGGATAAATAAAGGCTTTATTATTATTATTATTATGTTATTGTTTCAGTCTATTTCAAAAACGTTTGTGAAATAGAATGAAACAATAAACCGTGGTTTGTGACGATGTGTCGTGTTTAGAATGGATAAATGAAATTTTTACTTTGTTCTCATTCACTCAGTTTTTGTCCAATGATCATAAAAATTCTAAATCTTTCAATAGGTTCAAAATCAAATATACATTGTAGTTTCTAACAATGTATTCCAAAACAGGCACGAAGAGTTAGGCACACCCCTACCCCCGTTTTTAACAATGAGCGCCAAGCAATTTTTATTTTGTAATGCAAATAAATTCTATAGATGGAGGCTGCTCCCTCCCTCATTATTTTAACAGCAGTAGTAGATGAGAAGAATCCCAGCTTGAAAGTCATTGATGAAAAATATTTAGCGAAGTATGAGCGTTGATAGTAGTGAAAGACTTCACCCCTTCCAAATTGCTTGGATATGAGAGAGAGAGAGAGAGAGAGAGAGAGAGAGAGAGAGAGAGAGAGAGAGAGAGAGTCAGTCAACATATGACATGTTATACGAGGAAATAAATGGTTATATAGTTTAAACAGGTCAACCATATTATGGGTGTTCAGAACTAAATTACTCAAGTTTAAAAGGTGCAAGACGATTGAACAATATTACAACTTTTGCTGTGGAACTTAACCGGAAATACAAAGTTTAAATATGGTTGACTCATTTGAACTCGGATACTAATAGCTGGTGAAAATAAATCTGATCTGCAAACCCCTTTCCTTTAAGTACCAGCATTTTTAAAAATCTATATTCTAGATTATCTGGGCCATTTTGCAATGAAAGTATTCATAATGCTTATGCCTACCGTGAAATGGGACTTCGATTTTTAAATCTCACATGTTATATTTCTAAAGCTTGGCGAGAGATGGTAGCAACTCGGGTCTCTCGCGACAGGGTCTCGAACCCCTGACTTCGCGACCATAAAGCAAGCGCCATACCATTGAGCTATTATATCCCATCCTGCGGTTTTCAGAAAACTTTTCAGAAAACTTATTCTCCTTTAATATATTGTACTTGAGTTGATAAAACGTACAGTGACAATAATCAGAGGAGTCTGAATGGAAACAGTTTAATGACATTTCAGATGTTTTATATGTACAAAAAGAAAAGAAGAAGAGGAGGTGTATAGACTCTTTGCAGCTAATACGTATAGAATCAGTACTTTGGCTTTATCAGTACAAAGTGGATATTTCAAAAAATTCTGTAATAATTCTTTCATTTACACAGAAATGAGACGCAAGATTATTTGAGTTTGTTCTAGATTATTTCTCTATCAAAATTATCTGTTTATTGGTTTGGGTTTCGCAAGACAAGGGCTGTTGGTAAATACACCAAATGACACACCTATTCCAATAGAACTTGATAGTGCGACATTTTACAGTGGTACAAATTGAACGGGAATTGAGATTCTGCACACGGAGCATTTCCCATGATGGAAAAGCTAATTGAATGCTATAACGTCAACAAAAACAAGAAACCCCGTGGGCTTTACCGCTGATCTTAACCACATACATAGAAATCGGACAGAAAATGCCGGGATAATGGTCTACAGCCGCTATCTGATTACCTCCTGACACCGGGGAATTGTCATAACCAATTGTCACATGCTACGGGATTCGTTTCCTCCATTGGCCATGATTGGAAATAGGAAAGTCGGAAGAACCTTATAAAAATTTTAACATTAACAAAAACAAAAAAACAAAAAAAAAAACCAAAAAAAAAAGATAATTAATAATAAAATCAAAAAAAAAAAAAAAAAAAAAAAAAAAAAAAGAAAGAAAAAAGATAAATTAAAAAAAAGAAATCATTAACAAATAAAAAAAAAAACAACAACAACAAAACCAAAAATAATAATTAATAATAAAATAAAAAAAAAAATAAAAAAAGATAAATTAAAAAAAAAAGAAATAAAAAAAAATATATAGATAAAATAAAAAGATAAATAATAATTTAAAAAATACATCATACATATACGAGGATGTTTTTAAAAAGATGAATTCCACCAATGGAAACCCAGCTGTTTTAAAGATTTTTTTTTAAAAACACACTACCCTACATGTATATATTCCTATAAGTTTAGAACTCCCCGTTTTACTAGACTTTAACCCCTGGTCATTTAAAAAATCTTGAATCTACACTATGTAAAGATCCTGTATATTACTTTCATGAATAGTAAAGCAGTTATCCTGAAGAATAACCTTTGTAAAGACAGTTTCCTACAGGCCCTCCGAGTGGGCCATTCGTGATCCCGAAAACCAACATTGATTTCACTAATTGTACGTTCGTTGTTCTGAATTAAAGAACACTTTCAAAGAAATTTCCATATTCATTTCTATATTTAGCTTTGGATTCCCATTGTGACAAGAAATCTGAATCTACACTACAGTGTATATACCTGGTTTCACAAATTGTTACCTAATTTGATTTTAAACATCCGTCTTATTGATTGGTTTGACCATTCGAACAAACGTGTATTTACGCTATATATAGAGTTGCTTTCATATCACTAAATGTAGGTCAGTGTGTTGCTTAAGACGAAGAACTCTAAAGACACTATTATATATAATTCCTTTTCGAACTATGAACCTCTTTTTGGCTCCACCTTGTCCCCAAATGGACCACCAATTGAACATACATGTACACCACCTAAGTTTCGTCATTTCTTTGGTTGTACAGGAAGATGGTCTGTAGTAATTCTACCTTATAATCACTATTTCTTTATTATATGAACACATCCCTTGCACTGAACAAACTTTAACCCGCTTAATTTAGAAATCATTTGTACAAAGTTTGGTTGAAACCAACCAAAAGGTTTTGGAGAAGTTGAAAATATGAAAAGTATACACCAACAACGATGGCGGAACATTTTTGATTCGGAAAACTCACTTGAGCCGTTGGTTGAGATAAGCTAAATTTAGAACTCATAAATTTTGGCTACATCAAACAGCACGACGGCCACAATAGAATTCGACCCGTGCAGAAAAAGAAGCAAACTTTTCGATGGACTACTGTAGAACACTTTTAGTATAGTTACTGGATTGCTGATTGGATTGCAGTCATTCTGGAGAAGTTACACATGGCAGACGGACGCGAAGCGATCATAATGCATGTAGCCTATTACAACAGGAGGTGAGTTCAACTGTCTACGGCAATATTTCATGCAAATTTTCCATACAAGATAACGACATAGAAACACTATACACGAACGTAAGCAATGCTACCTCTATCGCCTATCCCTGACAGGAGTACCGGAAACGATACATACATGTAATAATGCCTGTCACAAGGGTATGTAGGGTGTTTTTCTCGAGTCCTGAGTTTTAGAACTTTACTTAGGTAGTGTCAGTCACCATCAAGCTTCGACATATTTTCTTTTGCATTGTATCAATAATAGGTCATCACTTAAAAGCTATGACGGGCGGAAATACTCCTGCAAGAGAAGTTGAAATGGATAAAAAGTGCAAAATGATCTAGAGTGACCCTCAAAGAAGCTACATAGCACGTTTCAGCTTGATATGTGACAGAGAAATGAAAATAGAACCAGAAAACCCCGAACGGAAGGACAGCCATTGCTGTATCATAAAACGTCCAATCGGAACTCCTCGAATGTCTCGCGCACTCGACATAGATCTCGGATGTAATACGATGGCATCCATGAGCGAATTTGATGCATTGTCAATTGTGACGTCACAGCAATGCATCAAATTCGCTCATGGATGCCATCGTATTACATCCGAGATCTATGTCGAGTGCGCGAGACATTCGAGGAGTTCCGATTGATAAAACGTCCCGTCTAACGACGGGCATATGAATACAAATTATCCACAGTATCTGAAGAACGATGTTAACACCTAGAGGCGTTGCAACCTAATTAATTTTCAGAAAATCGATTTCCGTATTTCATCTCATTGAAATATTTGTTCTTACCACAACCACTAACTCATTTTCCCAAGGAAAAATAATACTGTTTCAAAGAACAATTACTGAAATGGCGCCTCTACATCAACTTGACGTGTAATTTGTACTCTAAAGATAAGCACGGAAATTCATTGTTCTCCTGTCGAATCATGGATTTTTGACAACTCCCAAAGAAACTATAGTGCATGTAAAAATGGATCAGTGTTCCTATGGAAGCATACACATGTGTATGTATTAACTATAAAAAGCATGATTAAGGACATACGCGTCGTATCTGCCATTTTTTCTAAAACTATTTATTCATCTCCTCGATATGAAGAGTTATTGTATGATTTCCAAAATATAGGTTTAAATTTCACACTGCAAGAACATTACTATACTTCGTATATCGGTCCGGTTATATCACCTAACCAGTGATACAAGGGGCCCAGGTTTGATTTCCGATTGATGAACAAGTGAAAATAACGAACAGTGATCGATCTAAAATATCCTACAAAGAATACAAAATTAAGAGTAGGGCACAAATATTCCTTCCCATCTCTGTTACAATTACTTAATAATATCCATATATACACAACCTTCTATAGTACGCAAGACTTGTCTTTAGATTTTTACTTGCCACAACCAGAAATGATCAAAATATGATACAGTGTATCTCTAAAACAGACCTGATAATGTACACCAAGTGTTTCGTAGACACAACGTAGGATACAAGTGAATTGTACATTCCTGAAATGACACGAAAATGTATAATTTGATTGAGAAACGACGCGTATGACCTTCACTCGACCTAAACATGCTTATTTTAAAAGGTGGATTTCGTCCCGCGAGGTTGGAGTAGTGTAGTGGTTAGTGCGCTTGTTTTCGCAACTCGTGTTCAATTCTCAGTCCCGGCGCCACGTCAAACCTGAGTTGTTTCACATGGGTTATGACTGTTTTGACAAGCGCCTGACATTAGAAACGAAAGTCAGTGGTATTTCGAATATGAAATTGACAATGGAGGCCCCGTGTTACAGTAAGCGTTTGTACGAAAAGGAACCGTCATTATTTCTGCCATTAGTGCACAAGTAAAAAAAAATTGGCACTTCACCTAAACCTGATGACGTCTCTGCATAATTGAAATTTAAACAAAATTCACACATAAAAACCCATTCATATTGCAGGATTCTGTAGGAGTTTGTGGGCGATATAAAAGATAAAAATGACGTGAATGAAAAAGTAAAGATAACAAATATTGATCAATCTCATAAATACCATAAAGAATTCCAATTTAAAAGAAGGCAAAACACGGACCCTTGGAAAAAACCAGAGATGGGATCATGTGCCTAGCAGGAGTAAGCATTCCCTGTTGACCGGTCACATCCTCCATGATCATACGCAGAACATGTTCTCGTGTATCGCAGCAGTCTTGAGACATGCAGTCGATATACAGGTGATACTGGAATAGTGTTACATAGATATGGCAAGTTGATGATGGAGAAGCTCTAGTCATCCCGTTTATCACCCATTTCAGTTATTAATTTGCCGTAAACATATATGCTCAATAATAGGAAGCAGATATGGAAGAGTCGGTGGTGTCCTTTATTTTGAGTTCACTGAATATATCAAATCGACATACATGTATGAATGAAAATGGGTATTGTTAATAGATAAAACGTAGTTGATATATTTAAATGTCGAATTGAAGGCCACAGCAAGCTATTTTTTTTCTTTTCATGTAGAAGCTTTTGAATAAGAATACAAAATCAAGTAAGCTAATAAAGGAACACAATTCGTGTCCATGGGAATTCCACCAGACTATTGGAAGACTTTATCACCAAAGACCTTGTGGATATTTTCAATAAAGAACTCCATCATTTTTAAAAAATATCTTCAGAGTACGTGTGTGTAGAATCAGTGGTGTTTAACAAAGTAAGTTTTTTAATGACTGAACACAAAATATTGAATAGTTCCGTGTTCCAATTTTTTAAGCAGCATACTACAGTGTATAATGTCAAAAAACATAGTCTTTAATTCATCGTGAGGAATGATCGTGCAAAAATGTTGAAAAGGCATAAGTTTTGACGCTGTTTATTTGGGAAAGGTCTTGGTAGAACATTGACTGTATCTAGAAATGTATCTTTGTAAGGGTTTTTGTGAAGTTTAGGAATTTAGTATAGGTAAGGTAACTGTCCATTTGACCAATTGACTGAGATATTAAATGTGTTTAAAACTGAAGCATGGTTTTGAAGAAGAATTTCATCATTGAAAGGGAACTTGAAGTAGAAGTTGGATTAACAAATTAAAGCCAACTTTTGTTTGAAATACAGTTGTAATGATAAGCTTAACAAACAAAGGCAATGCAGTTACAAGCTTTACCAACTGGAACCAATATATATATTCCATCCAATTCTTTCTGTTTTACTTAACACAGAAGGATAGAAGGTATGCACTTTTGTTTCGATGCGTCAACTGCAGTGTTTTGATATTCCTCTACTCTTTATCCGTTTTGATAATGTGTAAAATTCTTTCTTTTCATATTCAGCCCATCGTCTGACAATCTTTGACAGAATTTATAATGGAGATGAAGTTCTATCGCCAATTGAAACTGGACTATAAATGAAAGAAGAGATGGATTCTGTATAAGATGGTTATATCTAGGCACTGTAAAGTTTGTTATTGAAAAGTTTAGATGCATGGACGACTAATAACACACACATATTTCTAGCATAAAGATTTTCTGAAATTATAAATTCGTGTTGGATTTAATTTCGTTGTTTTCTCCCAGACAGGAAGAGTTGTCTATTCCTTTGAATTTGAGTTTGAGAAACTGGCGGCGTGATTCATCCGTAACCCGGGTTGGTTTAAAGAGCTCGTGACGGGCAACATCCATAATTATCATGGAAGAAATAACCATGTAGGATCTTGTATTTCATTGGTATCTGGTAGCGGAAAATCATATACATATAGTGTATACACTTTATACGTCTATTTTTCAAAGTTTATTTAATTATTTTTCTACTAGTATGTATTTTATTGATATTTAATTATTGACACTACAATCTATATGTCTATAAACCCACCTCTCTAACCAGAATATTTGTGTGCATTTTGAATCCTTCATCCAAGTCCTCTTGTACGTAATATCGGCTAAATGGGCCATTGCTAGCTTTGATCGTTGGTCGGTCAAGGTCAACGGATAACACTGCTAAGTCAAAGCTGACAAGTCGGGTGCATTTTCTGGGAACATGTGACACGTCGGTATAGTAGAGTTTAAAGGCAAGATATTTTCCTGAGATGTCAGATTCTAACATCCAAGCTTGTTTGTCTCTGTCGTACAAGTGCACGCGATTGCGGTTCTTATTTAAGACCGAAAGTGCCGCCTCGCTCATAGACACAACAGAGTACATGTTCACGCGGACACGAATAGTAGAACGCCCCCTGGAAAGTATATGTATTGTAGACCCGATGATGTAGGGTTCACCGTTTCCACTTCCGTCTAACCACTGTTCTATGGTACCTGACTCAAATCCTTGGTTTTCACCAATCCTGACGTCATACCGAACTCGACACAGATGGTCAAAGTTAGTGTGCCTGTGCAGCTGCACTGCAACATTTCCCTCTGTGTCTTGAGTGGGTGTGTTCGGATACAGAGAAATACTCCAGTCAAATAATCCGAAACTAAAATACGGTGTTTCAAGTTTCGTGTTGCTTGCGTATTTAGTATGGTAGTCTTTTGGAATACGGATGAAACATTCCATGGCTGTAGTCACATATCTTAGTTCCAATTCCACCAGGAAGTCCCCAGTTTGTTGTATAAATGTCCGCGTCACCAGATCCTCCAACGATATGAATGTTTGGCGTCCCCTGGTGTCGCATTCTTTTGAGAATTCTGAACCCTTTTCGATAAAAGTTTCGTTTTTTGTGAAGTGTTCTGTGTTAACCATGGTAAAGGCATAGTCCACCCGGCATACTACATGTGGAGACGCCGTTTGGAGCTTCAGGAACGCGCCCAAGTGTTTCTCGCTTTTCACAAAATTTGTTGTCCATTTTTGGTAGCCATAAACAATTTCTTTTGAGAAAGAAGTGGGGGCGTTGTCTTTGATTAGTTTAGCCGGAAGCTGAAATGTGAAGACTTCTGTATTGAATCTGTCGTGGAGTTTCACGATCCGGAATAATTTTGCCATGATCTAGAAATATACAAGACAAGCAGTTGTGAGTATATAATCAGACGCTTTCGAATACCCAGATGTGGTCGAAATGCCCGTAATGAGAAGAAAAGTAGTATGCGTTCGTTCGATTATGACGCTAACACATCCCTCCTGTATTATGTTTTCATAATCATTAACAAGCTATAAACGCGTATAATACGTAATATAAACTATCATCAAATGAACAAAACAACAATGAATTAACATTTCCATTCACTGTAACATCATAATATTAATTTGTATGCATCGTCGGAATCAATGAAGTCGATTAGCACTTGAATACAAACAAGGTAAACCCCGGCCTGAGTTTTCCCTAATCAATAGGTGTTGCATTAATCCCAGGGTCCCCGCGGTACCATTAATATCCTCCATTCCAGCGTGGTGCTGGGAATAATTTCAGTATACTCGATTCTACTTTATTCAGCTGTGTATTGTTTTAGGAATAACTTTGCCAGGAATATTAATTTTGGGGCCCCTAAAAAGACTGTTTGATATTAACCAGACAGACGTTATTGCTCTCTGTGCATTAAGATATACAGACAGCGATAGCAGATATGAACATTTTCAAATTTATATATATGCATATATTTTCTGTTCATGATTTCTTGCAGTTATTCCTTTAGAGTGGTCACGTTAGAAATCCTACGCAAAATGTCTGTATTATTTCAACCCAAATAAGGTCAAATTCACAAAAAAGAAAAACACACATTTTGACAAAGAACTATTCAATATAGAGAGAGGTTCGCACTGACTCAGAGTGCATGGCATAGCTACTTGGCGTGGTTTTGAAACCTTAATGTCGTTGGACGCACATGTTACTGGTCAAGAAGCTGGATTTCATTTGAGAATTTAACGAACTGATCAGCTGTATCACGGAGGGAAGTTCAATTAGTTCTTACATGGGTCAGATGCCTAATACCTAATACCCTAACAAAAATATTACAGTAAGCTAAAGTATTTTATATTCAACTAAAGTATTGAAATGTTTCCTACAGGAAATCAAAATATCAAAGGTTTTATTTCTAAAGTTAATGATGATATGAAAGTTTTACTTCAATAAATCAATGTATCGATCTTTTTGATAAAGTAAAACAAAGATTTTGAGTTGAAAATCCATGTATAGACTCAATCAAAGTAGATCATCACCAATATCATCAATCTTTTTAAAAAATCTACGACCATTTCATAAATACAAATATAAGTATCAAAATTGTCTCCGGAGTTAATCAAAGTTGTTTCTAATTTTACCATTTTAAGTAAAAATAAAGTTTTTATTACTGTAAATCATGGTATCCAAGTTTTTTCCTATTCTAAGTAAAGTTTCCAAGATTTTCCTACTGTAAGTAAAAGTATCAAAGCTTTTCCTATCGTCAAAGTATATACATGTAGTAGATTTTACAACTGCAAATCAAAGATTTGCTATTGTAAATCATTGAAGTCACAGTATCAAAGTTCTTCCTATAATACACTATATCACATATTTTACAGTATTGTTTGCTGGAGTTCGTACTCACCGTTGTGTCGTTGTAGTCCTTTGGTCTGTAAACTTCTTAATCCGCCAACGCTACGTACGTTTGTTTTTGTTTTTATTGTAAGTAAAAGGATAAAGTATCTTTTAATAACTTGTGATCCTCATCCTAGCACCAACCTTAATGATTTCACATCGAACAGAAAATTCACTCCAACCTAGAACTCAATTACAGACCCTGCAATCCAGAAAAAAGCGCTGAGGACTACAGTGAACTTTGATGGAACTATCAGTGTTAGGGGTTTCGCACTGTGCCATGATCAATGCTCACATGGAGTCTGTTGTTATATACAGTCCAAAATCGATTTGGGAGTCGATACATACAGCGTACTGATGCGAAAAAAATTATCGAAGCTATCATCTGTTTAATTATTAATCAAACTGCTTGAGGTAAACACACAGTTTTGTCTAGTTGGTGAAATCTCGCTCGTTGGTAGAACTATCTACTCCGAACTGACTGAGTTCATTAACTACACCAATATGAAATACAAGTATTGACGTACAAGGGACTTATGATTTTTCATTAGCCCGACATAACATGACTTTGATGTACAGTGTACACCTCTGTATCTTAAAACAAACAAAAAATGTTTCAGAAACATGTATACTCCCGTGGTGCAAAACTGAAAAGGATTACACACATGTATCACTTTAAAATTGATAGTAGTGTCAAAACAATTCAAGATATTGAGCGCACTGTCCAGAGTGGATTGACCCTTGACCTCAAAATCAAAGGGTCTTGTCCTCCTTGGGAAATAGTACCAGTGTACCAAGTTTGGTGTCAATCAAGCAAAATGATTCTCAAAATATAGAGGAGGCAATATATTACTATTTTCAGTTTAACCCTTGACCTCTGACCATGTGAACCCAAAATCAATAAGGCTCATCTACACCTTATAATGTACCAGCGTACCAAGTTTGATGTCTGGCAAGGAAAGGGGTCTCAAGATATTGAGTGAACAGTATCTTCTTATGTCCAGAGAGGATTGACCCTTGACCATATGGCCTCAAAATCAATAGGGGTTATCTACTCCTTTACGTTGTACCAGTGTACCAAGTTTGATGTCTGCCAAGCAAAGGATTCTTAAGATACTGAGCAGAAAAGACCTGGTCTAAAGACCGACCAACCGACAGGTGCAAAAGAATATACCCCCTCTTTCCAAAGGGGGCATAATTATTTTACACATTTTTACACATGTAAATCACTTCAAATGTGGACAACTTCCATTTTTTTTAAAAATGTGACCGGGCGTAAATTTTTAAACAATCCCTTGCTACCAAAGTCTACACTGTGTTGACGAAAAGGCTAATTAAGGTTCTGTGCAATTTTCACAAATATTTGATACACGGTACACACACACACACAAAAGTCACGATCAATATACATGTTGTACTAAAATTTCCACAATTTGAAGAATTTGTATCCAATTATATAATAAAAGACGTAATAAAAATAATATGCATGTTAGAGATAAATTCCAAAGGGAAGGAGCATTGCCAGGGATCGTTCAGAACAGACGGTGTTGATTAAAAGAACCTTTGACTAACTATGGCTAATTTTAAAATTTTGGATAAAAATTTTTAGCCATACATGTAAACACGGAATATATAATTTCAGGTATGATATTGTCAGCAACAAAAAAGTGCATGCTAATGATATATACATGACATACAATACAGTTGTATCTAGATAAGCATCTATCTAATATCAATTATTCTGATGCGATGTACGTATAAAAATGTACTTGTATTATGAATGTAAAATAATAACGTACCAACACCCCCCTCCCCCACACAATATTCAAGGTACTATTTAAACATGGGGAATTTACAAAGTAAAGTAATTTAGACATAAAGCGATATTGATAGCAATGGAAAAATTTGCAAAATTATTTAGACATACAACTACAAGTAATCGAAGCATAAAACTATGACAATATAAAATTGGGTAATTAAAAAATAAAAGTGAAAGTAAATTAATTTAGATATAAAACGATAACGTTATGAGATATAATGGTTAGTAGAGGCAGACGGAACTGTGTGTGATTTGAAAATATATATATTAATTAATATAAAATTTCAATATTCTATATCGGATTTTAGGAATGTATAATGCGCCCGCATTACACATATGGAGAAATGGTGGACTTTTTATGAATGAGATACACGTACAATGTACACACCATGTGACACAACCCTTAGACGCAGCATGATTTTGTTGTCCTTGAAACCTGTTCAAGAGGGATTGAAAAGTAGACAATCTCCGTTGTCTAGTCTTGTAACTAGATAATTTACCCAAGCCGTGCATGCATCCGTTGTTATGAAGCACCAAATTCGTGATTTAATATACTGCAACTGATACACTGCTCTGGGACTGTTAAGCATTATTTATTTAAAATATTTGGCTATGTTTAATTTCCCTTCGGAGTATCCCTCAAATTCTTAGACACAAACAGTGTTCTGAAAATGCAGTGAGATCTTATTTTCAAATACAACCTGTCATTAGCTTGATTGCTGTCTGACGTGTTTCATACCAATTGTTAGGCGTTCCTTACAGTGATTTTGACTACGCATTACTCTGTTTACTTAATAGACCCATGACAGGTGGGACGTGACTGGTCAACAGGAGATGGTTGCTTATCCTTGGCATCTGGTTCCTCCTCTGGTGTGTCCATGGATTCGTGTTTGCCCTGTTCTAAATTCTGTATTCTTCGTGAGATTGTTCACTATTCGTTGTCTTCACTTTTTCTTTATATATCAAACAACAATATATACACGTAGTTCTGATCAAACTGTAATTTTTAAAGTAAAAAGACAGAATACAATATGCTTTTAATATAAATACTGCTTTCTGAGTTCTTATTCGCGCTCTAAAACTTTTACATTCATTTATATATAAATCAGGCAAGTAAGAAATAATTATATATGTAACGGCCTTCATATCGCATCGAACATGATAAATATATTGATAACAACTATTCTGGGAGTATTGTATAAGCAATACATGTCCCCTACCGGAAATCAACGTGTTCGAAGAAAATAGTTATCGATCTGCAATACATATGTTACAACGGCTGGCTTCTTGGAAAAACAATTGCTCGATTATATTCCTCGTATTTCTATATTTTGTAGTCTGTTTAGATTAGTGGGGTTAACCGGTGCGGTTACTGGTTTGTAGATCGTGATTTTAAATCCTGCAAGGGTATAGATTTTTCCCCAACTTCAATTTTCACTTAAACAAAACAATTTTCTTTGGTGTGTTATTAGTCCTTAGTATGTCATATGTGGAAGAAAATGATTACAATATGACAGCCAGTTCTTTATGAAAAATCCCGAGCCCTTTAATTTGAAACCTCCGCTTTGATTTTCAATGTAAAAGACATAAACAATACTAGTATTACATTTGCCGTAAGCATACATTGACAAGCACATTCATATCTCCCGGAAGAGTAAAGAGAAAGATAAAACACCACACCCATGTGCGGAAGAAATTATTCTGATTACTAGACTTCACATACTATTTACTGAAAACCGGCATAATAAATCTCTATAAGGCGACAATTCAAATTAGCAAATTCCACAGCATCTAAGAAATAAACAACCATTCAAAAACATTTTAAGGTGGATCGATCCCCTCAGGTGATGATATAGGTTTTATGCAAACTCTTCATTTAATCAAACTTTAATTGAGCATGATAGAAATGAAAAGTGAAGATAACGAACAAGGATTAATCTCATAACTCCTACATAAAGCAATAAAAAATAGATAATTGAGCAAACACGGATCCTTGGACACACCAGTGGTGGGATCAGGTGCCTAGGAGGAGTAAGCATCCCCTTTCGACCGGTCACACCCACCGTGAGCCCTAGATGTTGATCAGGTAATAAGCTAAGAACTTACTAAAACTATTCTTTTGAACATTTTCGGGCATGATAGAAAATACTTCCATGCGTTTCCTAGATATCATTTCTGAAAATGATCTTGAAAACAGATTATATGGCTGACCAACAAAAACGTATCAGATATGCTGATAGAGTGATATAAAACTTTCCCTGTGTCTTAAATTTGTTTCAAATGATGGATCACTTTGTGAACGAAGCCCGAACACGAGATGTTGCGTACGCATCCTATACTATTTTCATGAAGTGTTAGTGATAGGGCATAACAAATATCTCAGAGAGAGAGAGAGAGAGAGAGAGAGAGAGAGAGAGAGAGAGAGAGAGAGAGTAAATATATCTTAAATAGAGCTTGTCTGATCTCTTGTTTCTGTTGGTCGCCCAAGCCACCCATTTTTTTTTTGGTTGTATTTTTTTAAAATATTCAATTATCCATACCAAGTCGCACGAATTCAGAAAGCGCGACACCCTTCTTTGATTGTTACCAATCATTGATAATTATTGGTTTAATAATTATAGATACAATGACACGGTTACCCAACCATGAAGCTTGGACTTGGGGTGTACCAAGTTATTTGGTACACGCAAAAGTGTTTTGTTCGAGGTGTGAAACATGTATTATGCGTCATGGGACGATAGAATGGGTTAGAGGACATCGATGGGGTTAATTCAAGGAAACACTATTACTAAGTTTATTTAGAGGGTACATAAGAACTTGGAACAGATGGTAAAACGTTAAATAACCTTAAAAACAATGGCCCTAACTTGGTAAACAGGCGTTAAGTTTTACCAGGCTTTGGTCACATATATGTATAATCTGTGACGTTTCAATATGAGTGAAAAATTCTCGACGGGACATAAAACAAACTAATAAAAAGCGTATTTGATTAGTGTTTGTTTTACGTCCCGTCGAGAATTTTTCACCCAAACTGAGACGTCACCAATTATACGTGATTGTGGTCGGGTTCGATATTCCAATGACCCGTGACGTATAACTATAAGTTCCGCGAGAGTGGGACTTCAGTGCTTTGTGTGTTTTGTATGTCCAGGCGTGGTCTCCTGCTTGTTTAGGTAGCTATGTCGTGTTATACTGCATGTTAATATATATGTGCCGTTCTTGGCACACTGATTTCGACTGCGGATAACTCCGTTTACCTGATCAGGATATAGGGCTCACGACGGGTTAGTCCGAAATATCTGACGTTTTCCTGGTTTTTTTTATGATTTTTATATTTACCGTGCCAGGAAAACGTCAGAACCGGCGCCATTACGTAAACTGGAAATTCGCCGCCTCCAGCTGGAGGCGGCATTCTCGGGCCGATTTTAAATACTTTGGAGTCGAATTCAATGTTAAACTCATAATTAATCAACAAAACGAAGCTTCTTGTACTTACTGTTCTGCCCCGGAGGCAGTAGTATAACCAATCGTACACAGTTACTCCAATACAAATTCTGAATAATATATTTATTTCTCCCAAGTGATGTATTCCATAATACATGAAGATGAGGCTGAGTAGATGTGTGTGTGAGTGTGGTAAAAGGCTGTAAAAGTACAAAGAATGAAATTACATTTTGGAATAATATCTATAATGGCACACCATACATTAGAAAAATTCAAGAAAAATACTTAATAACACCAAGTGCTTTCCATAACTTTTTCTGACAAATAGGGGTTTACTTTGTATAAGTACTTATCAACAAAATTGCAGGAAATATGTCATTAACTACATATATAATTCACATAGATTGCAAACATTACTATAAATTAAC
Organism: Ostrea edulis; assembly: GCF_947568905.1. Classification (NCBI taxonomy): domain Eukaryota; kingdom Metazoa; phylum Mollusca; class Bivalvia; order Ostreida; family Ostreidae; genus Ostrea; species Ostrea edulis. The sequence continues at coordinate 86,605,502 of NC_079164.1, read as the reverse complement.
TGCACAAAGCCTAAAATAAATTGTTCAAGCTCATAGGGACTACAATATCTACCCAAGACACGTGCCGTAGAAATATCTGTTAAATTTAAAGTTATATAAAATATCTCAATGAAACTAACGATGGGAACAACATTTAAATATTGTAAAAAACAATTCTACAAATGCACAAATATAATGCATAGCTACTTACATTGTAGTAGGCCACAAATTATAGAGATGTTGGAAAACAAAAGATGGCGGCAATAAACGTTAAAGGGAGATTACTCTAAATAAAACTTTGCAATAATTGAAAAGAACAATAACTCCTGAACAGATAAAAATGGAAAATTACCAAATTACCATAGTGTGGGGCATAACACTTACTAATATCAATTTTATGGGTTCATTCATCACATAAACAGCCTGATGAAAACATTTTAAAAAACTGTCGAGCTGTTTTGAGTCACGTGACTCGTTCGCTCAAATGACAGCGAAAATTCGGTTGACTACAATTGTGTGCTTCTGTTATCGAATTCTGAAGTGATATTTTCTTTTAATCGGTATTAGTAAGTATAAGAAGCATAGTTTTATTGATTAATTATGAGTTGGAGGCGGCGAATTTCCAGTTTACGTAATGGTGCCGGTTCTGACGTTTTCCTGGCACAGTAAATATCAAAACAATGAAAAAGCCAAGAAAACGTCAGATATTTCGGACTAACGGCGGGTGTGACCGGTCAACAGGGGATGCTTACTCCTCCTAGGCACCTGATCCCACCTCTGGTGTGTCCAGGGGTCCGTGTTTGCCCAACTATCTATTTTGTATTGCTTATAGGAGTTATGAGATTAATCACTGTTCGTTATCTTCACCTTGCATGTATCAATATACCTTCGCTTTGTAATTGCTTGACATTTGACACAGCAAGAATGTCAACAGAATTGCCACAATTTAGACCTGAGCTTAGCACTCAGGGCCGTAGCAGTGAGGATTCTTTATCTTGCCAACGCCTGCTGCGACATGGGACCTCTTATTTCAAGGTTATATCTGAAAGACCCGTGATTCGCATTTCTGAATGCTTTACAGCGTTTGACGAAGGAACAATCACTACCTATATTTACGTTTGACATGGCCTTGGCAAAATGTGTATTTGAAATTGTCATGTGAAAAGAAAATCCCATCTTTGGAAAAGACTACTGGATGGCTTAGGGTCAGCACTGATACATCTGGAACCGTCACAACAGCTCCTCTATCAACGTTAGTTTACATGAAAGCTCTTCCAAGCCTAAATGTTTCTGCGAGTAAAAGACCAGCTATAAGTGAAAGGAAAACAGAGAGAGGAATAGTTCCACTGAGGCCTAGACCAGACCCATTAGACAAGGCTAGCATATTATACAATCAATTGTTTTCTGTCATCAATGCAGCAGATTTCAAATTAGGACAGATATTATAAACATACCAATGAAAAGGTGAAGTGACGAACAGAAACACGGACCCGTAGGGCTCGGGTCGAGATCAACTCTCGGGACAAATCCCAGGTCCGAGATCAACATTAGAGTGTGATATAATATTTATCGAATTTCATTCCCAGAAGTGTTATGTTTTGTATATAAACATCTCAGATATCCTCTCTGAATGTTTTATCATACATGGACAAATCCTGAATTAGTCAAAATATTTAAAAGTCTCTGAATCAGTTGAGTTTTCATAATGATAGTTTTGGTGACCAAAACAGCAACCCCCCCCCCCCTCCATGTGTAGCGTTTTTGCAATATAATACCGGTCACTATCCAACGCAGACCAAGAAATTGTCCTTACACACTGGTACGTTATTGAGACCCATATTACAGTCTAATGTAGAACAATGTTGACCTTCAGGAAATTGGTGATGATCCAACGTCGTTTTGTAACATTGTTATATGTATGGCTGCCAACCGCAGGATGAGCAGCGTCACGCCTAGGATCAACTATAACTTCAATGAACGCTTCGTCAGGAGCGCCCCCGTAGGATGAGCAGCGTCACGCCTATGATCAACTGTAACTTCAATGAACGCCTCGTCAGGAGCGCCCGGGTACGGCACAAACCAAAGTGATACTGTTGTTTAGAATCAATATCAATATGGCGAATATTCCAAAATCCTATTTTATCTTACTAGCAGTTTCCAAGAACGGCCATAGCACGAATTTTCAATACATGTACACCTTATGCCATAATCTTAAACACGTGTACACATGTATATCTCTGTGTGAAGTGCCACATATTTGATCCTTTTCAGTGATCTGAATCATTTAAAAGTGAATTCGTTATTGCCCCAACACCTACCATGACACAAAACCTAAGATTTTGAAAGAACATACGCGACATTTCTCAATATTGTATAATATTTTGTGATATTTCGGGTACAAATCACTTTCACCCTATCTTGTTTCTACAAAAGTAGGGCATATTACCATGTTTGTTTTAGAGTCAGCATATTTTGATAGTTCCTGGTTGAAGAAAGTAAAACTATAAAGTAAGCTCTTATGTTTTACAAAGGGTAGTATATATGGATTGATTGTGTATTGTTTACTCATAATATTTCAATCATATGGAGACGTCACCATTGCCGATAAAGGGCAGTAGAATTTAGACCAAACTTCAAGTCACAGGTTCTTAAAATAACAAAGATATACGTCATCGTTCTCTCGATTTCACTTGTTTATTTTTACTAGGACATTTACCGGTCCAGGTCACGGAGTCGTTTCTCGCCTATGACAGCAGCGAAATTCAGAATAGTGTGGAAGATTTCGGATATGTAAGTTAATACTTTCGAAATCTAGAAACTGATAAATGCATTTTATCAACATATCTTATCTAGTAAACTGTTTTAAACCACAAAAACTCAATTTCCAATGGTAAATTGTTTAGTTCTCAGCCATTTTTACGTGGACCCCTATTTCTGGTCTGGATTCTTGGAACATGAAGTAGGACAATGTTAATAACACAACAGTGTTGGCATTCACAAACACCTGTCACGCAGTGAAACAGGTAAGATGTAAGATGCAACGCTGTTATCACCATGCCGGTAACGTCACCGAGTTCTGACTCCAGCGGGACACCATATCTTGCATATATATCTAGTGGTTGGTTTGGGCCCCCGTACCTGGTCCGATCCCGTGACTAGTGTATCCATTCCCTACGATAATTTACATAAAAGGCAGGGCCGTAACTGCCGATGAGGCAGACGAGGCAACTGCCTCGTCTGATTTTTTGGCAAAAAAGAAAATAAAATTATATAAATGTTATATTATAGGATATATGTTTAAAATGAAGACAAGCACCTTTGTCTTTGACACCATATTACGATTCTTTACATAGTACAAATGAAACACAAACATGATAAATTGGGATTTAAAAAGTGTCATTTTCAGTCGTAAAGTCAATCGGCGGCCCCCAATCCCCTGCCTCCCCTGATTTAGAACCCTACTTACGGCCCTGAAAGGAGTAAATCAAATATATTTTATTTAATCAAAAATGCAGTTTTAGTAGAAAGCAATCTGGGAAAACAATTAAAACCCCTGCTGGACTCGAACCCGCGATCTACTGTTCAGCAACTAACGTGCTAACCTTATGAGCTACTCACCTATGCAATTTAATCAGATAGAAATGTACTAGTATTGTTAAAATTTATATTTTCATGCATGTTTAAAACGGAAGTCAGCCATTTAGACGATGCAGAGTACCTCCTTGAATTAAGACATAAACTCGTCAGACGAGTAAGTGAACAAACGGAATTTTAGTATAAAAATGCGGGAAAATTTAAACACAGAACATAAAAACAACCAATAAAATCAAGTACGTTATAGTGAATCTGCAAATGGAATAGCCTTTCACATCTCTCCATTTCCTGAAACACTCACAGAAGGAAAAATTTTCATTCCGTTAAAAATAACCCCAGAAGTTTGTTTTTTTTTTTTTTGTTTTTTTTTTTTTTTGTTTTGACTTTACATAATAATCCCCCCCCCCTAAAATATACAATATGAAAATTGTTCTAAGGTTCACAATATGCTAAAATTTTCAACTCTTTGGGGCAGCTGATTGTTATGTTTACCCATTCATAATTAGATAACAATGTGTGTTAAAGATAACTTTAAGACCAAAACCGTAGTCCGACATGACAAAATCACGAACATAGAATCTCACGAAGCAAGTGATTTATAGTATAGATCGTACTCTTCTTAATGTATCGATAGATAGAAAACTCAAAAGCATTGGCCACTGCTAACTCACCCAAGTTGAAAATAAATCACCGCAGGGTTTAATAATGCAATGTAATAATATTCAAGAGCCAATTCAAAAAGTTACAGAGTTCGGTTGGCTTGGTAACCTAAACTGGTTACGTCAACATTGCATTTTTATTTCTTATCACACGTAGTGCAAATTGTTACAGAGTTGATATTAAGGTGTTTATAGTGACAGAGTTGATATTAAGGTGTTTGTAGTGACAGAGTTGATATTAAGGTTTTGTAGTGACAGAGTTGATATTAAGGTGTTTGTAGTGACAGTGTTGATATTAAGGTGTTTGCAGTGACAGAGTTGATGTTAAGGTATTTGTAGTGACAGAGTTGATATTAAGGTGTTTGTAGTGACAGAGTTGATATTAAGGTGTTTGTAGTGACAGAGTTGATATTAAGGTGTTTGTAGTGACAAAGTTGATATTAAGGTGTTTGTAGTGACAGTATTGATATTAAGGTGTTTGTAGTGACAGAGTTGATATTAAGGTGTTTGTAGTGACAGAGTTGATATTAAGGTGTTTGTAGTGACAGAGTTGATATTAAGGTGTTTGTAGTGACAGAATTGATATTAAGGTGTTTGTAGTGACAGAGTTGATATTAAGGTGTTTGTAGTGACAGAATGATATTAAGGTGTTTGTAGTGACATAGTTGATATTAAGGTGTTTGTAGTGACAGAGTTGATATTAAGGTGTTTGTAGTGACAGAGTTGATATTAAGGTGTTTGTAGTGACAGAGTTGATATTAAGGTGTTTGTAGTGACATAGTTGATATTAAGGTGTTTGTAGTGACATAGTTGATATTAAGGTGTTTGTAGTGACAGAGTTGATATTGATGTGTTTGTAGTGACAGTGTTGATATTAAGGTGTTTGTAGTGACAGTGTTGATATTAAGGTGTTTGTAGTGACAGAGTTGATATTAAGGTGTTTGTAGTGACAGAGTTGATATTAAGGTGTTTGTAGTGACAGTGTGATGTTGAGATGTATAGTAGAGCACTGCTAGGGTATATGGTGTGTTGGTTGTTTGTTTTACATCCCATCAAGAATTTTTCACTTATATTGAGACGTCACCAGCTGTAGGTGAAATACCACAAATTTAGACGTATGCTTAGCGCTCAGGCCTGTAGCAGTGTGGGTTCTTTAACGTGCCAACGCCTGCCGCGACACGAGAAGAAATTCACTTCTTCAGTAGGTATAGACCGTGTTCCTTCCCTCTCTATAACTTCTTTAAATTCCAAGTGAAGGGACTAGACTGTTATCGTTCTCATCACATCCAGAACTTAATGATCTCTTTAAACTCTCTAAATTTTACCTGATTTTCTTCCATTGATTTTATAAGTTACATTTGTATATGTTATAAAAGTTAAAAATCATTTTGGGTTTATCAGTCACCATAGATAGATAGAGAGATAGATAGAGAGATAGAGAGAGATAGATAGATAGAGAGATAGATAGATAAAATTAGGTAAGGTAAAGATTTTAATTTGAAGTATGTATTTTTAATTTTAAAGAATTACCTGTCAGTGACCTTAATTCATGTAGGATTCATTACAATTACTTATATTAGAAAAATAGTTCCATTATATGTTACATAACTTAAAAAATGTAAGGCATACAACGTATTACCATAACCCGGGTCTGCTCGAGTGATTATAGATAGACAGACGGAAAGCACGATGGTTAGATGATGTCCACGTAATGCACGAGAGTAGATGATTACTGGCAAAACAATATATTATACCACCAATCTAAGCAGATCACTATCACAAATGTTAAACACCATCTTATACCACCAATCTAAGCAGATCACTATCACAAATGTTTATCACCATCTTATACCACCACCACCAATCTAAGCAGATCACTATCACAAATGTTTACCACCATCTTATACCACCAATCTAAGCAGATCACTATCACAAATGTTTATCACCATCTTATACCACCAATCTAAGCAGATCACTATCACAAATGCTTACCACCATCTTATACCACCAATCTAAGCAGATCACCACAAATGTTTACCACCATCTTATACCACCAATCTAAGCAGATCACTATCACAAATGTTTATCACCATCTTATACCACCAATCTAAGCAGATCACTATCACAAATGTTTACCACCATCTTATACCACCAATCTAAGCAGATCACTATCACAAATGTTTATCACCATCTTATACCACCAATCTAAGCAGATCACTATCACAAATGCTTACCACCATCTTATACCACCAATCTAAGCAGATCACTATCACAAATGTTTATCACCATCTTATACCACCAATCTAAGCAGATCACTATCACAAATGTTTATCACCATCTTATACCACCAATCTAAGCAGATCACTATCACAAATGTTTATCACCATCTTATACCACCACCACCAATCTAAGCAGATCACTATCACAAATGTTTACCACCATCTTATACCACCAATCTAAGTAGATCACTATCACAAATGTTTATCACCATCTTATACCACCAATCTAAGCAGATCACTATCACAAATGTTTATCACCATCTTATACCACCAATCTAAGCAGATCACTATCACAAATGTTTATCACCATCTTATACCACCAATCTAAGCAGATCACTATCACAAATGTTTACCACCATCTTATACCACCAATCTAAGCAGATCACTATCACAAATGTTTACCACCATCTTATACCACCAATCTAAGCAGATCACTATCACAAATGTTTACCACCATCTTATACCACCAATCTAAGCAGATCACTATCACAAATGTTTACCACCATCTTATACCACCAATCTAAGCAGATCACTATCACAAATGTTTATCACCATCTTATACCACCAATCTAAGCAGATCACTATCACAAATGTTTTATCACCTTAAAGGAAACGGATTAATATAAGTTTTATAACTTGTGTCCGAATCTTATTGCAATTCATTATACCTCTGTTGTAAATCATTTTTATTGTTCAATGTACTGCATGTACCTGATTACATTGCAATAAGATAATGTGTACACTAATGCACGAGAATTTGTTAACACTGCGCATTGCATACATTAAAAAAAACATTCCATATGTATCACCATATTTCTTAATTGTTGCTAAATTCCTAAACTACAACAATTGATATTGATCCTTTGTTTATTAACTCGTACACTTCTTTTAAATCGAACGCAATGTTTCATATAAAAAATGTATTGCTCCGATTTATGTTTTCATTGATAATGCTTTCTCATCCTGAACGAAAAGTAGACTATGAATACATTGATTTTAAGATCTTAACAGATATATAAATGTCATATTTGCATACTTTAAACTGGACAATTATCCGTATATTCTAATTTTTGATGGGTAGTACATATGCAAAACTAATACACAGACAGTATAATCAAGTCTATATGATCAATGTATATTCAATATAGTAACAACAAATTAACTGAATATGTGTAAAATATGTTAATTGCACTATTCAATATGAAATTAATGGTTTCTATGGAAAATACAGACTGAAGACAGATTGTCTATAGCAGATGAATAGTTTATTTCGCACATTATAGTTGGAGGACCCCAGCTGTGTTAGAATTTCAGACACAGAAGTAGTTGTCTTTCTTTCACTGCAACTTGTTACAGAAAATTAGCTATAATCAATAAAACGTCGACAGATAAGAATTGATTGGTTGTTTTATTTTTTCATCCAGATCTCTGCGTAACCACCGCTGTATGGGGGTAAGCATTTTAAGATCCATAATCCTTTCAAAGTGTTAAAGGCCTTTTGATTTTATTCAGGCTCCGCCATGTGGTGGGTGCCCTTTAGTATTAAGCACTCTCTCAGTCCGTCGGTCAGCATTTTCTCTGGCACGCGATGAGTTTTAAGTATCCTTGGGAGGATTTTCATAAGTTGTATACATAATACTGTAAATGTATTACATTTAGTTGTGTATTCAATTTAGCGCCTTTGGCGAAACGCAGCTTCCGCTAAATCAAGTACATCGCTAAATGCCATCCGTAAATCTAGATGTTTAAAGTAATTCAGGAATACGCTAAATCAAATCTACGCTAACTTGTTGAAAAAACGATTTCCGCCAAATATAATAGGTTTACAGTACTTGGATTAGACAGAGGAACTCTCCATTGATCGACTTTGTCGTTATCATCATGTTAAGTTTGGTGAACGTGGACCAGACATTGTAAATTCCACACCCACTTAGGTCTCCATTTTCAGAATGATGATTTGTGGATCTACTTTCAATTCACAAAAAGGCTACAAAAAGATTAAACACTCTTCGAATGCTAAAGTATAAGGTTAACCGTAAAACACTGATTAAGATATACATATATTTGGAATTTATTAGATCTGTTCTTGAATATTCTGATGTTGATTTGGATAATTGCTCAGAAAAAAGACGCTAAATTATTAGAAGACATTCAAGTTGAGGCAGCCAAACTAATAACATGTTTAAGATTTAACTCCCCTCGTTCAAAGCTCAATGATGAACTAGGATGGGATTCTCGATTCATTTGTGAAGCAGTCCAACATTAGAGGTCATTCTGATATACTTACATTCACTGTGTATTTTCCGCGTGATTTTTTATTTATTGAAATTTATTGCTTGTCATTTGAAACTATGAAGACACCTAAGTAGATCGGTTTTTAGTGCCGTCTGACCGCATCTCAGTATACACATTCCACGAACTCTACGACCTACTTCGCGGTATTGCTGAAATTGTTGGAAAATATAGGTATCACACCGGTAATTATTTTCACTATATATTACTATAGAGGGGAAAAATCATTAAAAATCAGTTTACAGAATTGATGCCGAATAATGCAGTCGGAAACGTTCTATGTTACTCATCTCGTTTTCCGACACCAGAAAAGCAACACCCTAGGCTGCATTTTCGAAAAAAAAAAATTGCCCGCAAACAAGACTACCCTCAAATTTACGTGTTTTTCACATGTGTGTAAACAGCCGGAATGCACCTCAGGAAGTAGCCTCAGCTACCAACAGCAAATAGTTCCTTTGCATACATTTGGTTATTTCTACAAATTACACAAAATTTCCTAATTAGGGGTACAAAAATTAAGAGAAAAGAAGAAGAGGAATTGAGAAAAATCGCGCAAGGAAAAAAAATTCTTTAAATATATGGAACTACAATTGACTAACTTCATTTCGATTGGACAATTACCGATTTGACATCTTAAATTCTCTCACTGGTTTATTTTTATGGAGCGCCAAATCAATATAAACTAAAATAATTGAAGATATCAATAATCATTTGAAGATATCTCAATTCATTCATACGCGCAACAATTCAATAAAAAATCTCTTAAAATAATTAATGATACCTTCAATTCTGAATTATTGTGCACATTAATTGGATTATTGATAGCATTAATTATGCATGAGCGCTATAAATGAATTGTTGCTCTCTTCAAACGAATGGTGATACCAACTATAGAATTTATGCGCGCTACAATTCAGTTAAAGAGAGCAATAATTCAATTAATGCGCTCATCAATTCAATTAATTTTCGCAATAATTCAATTATTGTTCTCTTCAATTGAATTGCAGCGCAAATCCAATCAATTTGTGCGCACAATAATTGAATTATTGCTCTCTACAATAGAATTCATGATATTATTAATTCAATTGATGCGCGCAATCTAACATACCCTAAATTGAATTAATGATCTCTTTAATTGAATTTATGCTCTCTTTAAAAAAGAATTTCTTTGCGCATTATTTTATATATATATATAAAAGTGTTGTAAAGAATTAAAAGATATCTTCAATTGAATTCAAGAGATCATCAAATCATTTATATCGAGCTCCAAATTAAATTTTGTGAGCAATAATTCAACCACTTTGATGCGCTTCAATTGAATTGATGAGAGCAATAATTTAATTGATTCGCGCATCAAATCAATAATTGCTTTCAACACTTGAATTAATGCGCGCATCAAATTGATCATTACTCTCGTCAGTGGAATGGATGCTTTCATCAATGGAATTGAAGACAGCAATAATTGATTTGATGCACACATCAATTCAATTATTGAGCGCAGTGATTGAATTGATGATATTTTCAAAGAATTGAAGATATCTGTAATAATTTGACTTTATGTTAATTTGGCGTTTCATGTATTTTTACCTTTCATTTACATTGGTGTGCGTATCAAATCAATCACTGCTCTCATCAATTAAATTAATGCGCGCATCAAATCAATTACTGCTCTCATCAACTGAATTAATGCGCGCATCAAATCAATTAATACTTTCATAAACTGAATCAAATTAATTATTTCTCTCATCAGTTGAATGGGTGCTCTCTTCAAATGAATTGAAGGCAGCAAATATGAGTTATATGGAGTTCATTTTTCTCAACTGATTCGATACGCAAGAGCTTGTTCTGCGTATAGTCAGTTTTTGAATGGAGACAAGCTACTGACAAACAAGTTGATGGTACAGGGGTTTCAACAGTCTCGATAGAATTCAGCATTTCGCAAATTCTATGGTCGTTATAACGATCTAGTTTCCCAATACAACCTATTATTGGCTTAAATGCTGTCTGTTTTGCATTGCCTATGGGATTTATCACTGTTCGTTATCTTCACCTTTCATCAACCGCTGGTGACGCCACTGTTTGAGTGAAACATTATTCAATGGGATGTAAAAGAAACAATCGTGAATGCCAAACCTTTTAATCAAATCTTCCACACCAAAACATTGGTATAGTAGACCAGGGTAATTATCCGAGTAAACATACACACGTGGGTTTTTTTTAAAATATAAAAGTGGCATGGTAAGAGGCGCAAACAATCGCAAATTATTTTGTTGATGAACTTTTACAAAATTTTGTGTAGTTATACTATCTGCAGTGCAAAACTATTTCTTAGTCTTTACATAAGTTTGGAAAGTTCAACACATCATCAAATATTCATCATGTATACTTTTATGTTTAATTAGTAAAATATCTTCCTTCTCCTAATTCAATTGCTAATTAGTTGTAATTCGTATTTCGGAATTAATGGCCATAATCCTTTGATCAATCACAGATTTCATACATATGATAACAATAAATTCTCGGAGTATCTGCGGTTATTTGATAATGAATGTCTTGGTGTAGGTGTCTACAATCGATACATGTACTAATGCATATTTCCTGGTTTGTGCAGGAACCTCTTCAACAATTTATCTACCTCTTATCGTAAACTTCAAACACTTGAGTATCAAATTGTAAACGTCAAGACCTAAGTAACATTACATTATTTTGGAAATTGCAACTCGACATGAACTGAGAGGGAAATCCCCTTTATAAAGATAAATGAGATCATATTATTGTCTTAAAATGAAATTACGAACAATTTGGTAATAAAATGTGCTCTTCGTGTTGAAAGTAACATGTCCAAGGTAACTTATTTGAATTGTCAATTTGTTATGTAGAAGAACTTGTTCAAGTACCCACAAATATTTTTTGTAAGGGAACAAAACGTCATCTGAGTGTATGTCTTTGTACAAGGGCGATTTTATCAGGAAACCTCGATATCAATACGAGATGCAGCTAGACAAAATATATCGACTGTGCCGATGATCATACAGCAAGTATTACCAAGAGACCCAGATACCTTAATCGTACAACAACAATATGTACTATTGATATTTCTTCGTTGCAAAGTTATGGTTATGACAAACAATTCAGAATTGATTGTTTGCAAATAACCTGATATAAGAAACTTTCTAGACTGTTTAAAAGCAATATTGGGTGCCAAGCGTAAACTTGTCACCACTAACGATATCCCAGTGTGCCAGAAACCCTATCAAATTCCACATGCATTACGGAATGAAGTGAAAAGAGAGTTGTCGGCGATGTTAGAAGCGGGTATTGTGAAATCTTCGGTAAGTCCTTATGCATCTCCAGTAGTTATCATTCCTAAGAAAGACAAGACAATTAGGTTCTGTGCGTAGTCTACTGAAAATTAAATCAGGTAACCCAATTTGATCCAGAGCCAAATGCTCAGATTGATGATATCATTGATAGACTCGGGGAAGCAAAGTATTTGAGTAAGGTAGACCTTACGAAGGACTATTGGCAAATCAGTTTGGACGATCGTGTTACACACAAAGCTAGCTTTCTCTCTCACACAGACAGACTAGCTTTCTCACACACAGACAGACTAGCTTTCTCACACACACAGATAGGTTAGCTTTGTCACTCACAAATAGGCTATCTATGTCACTCACAGATAGGCTAGTTTTGTCACTCCCAGATAGACTAGTTTTGTCACACACATATAGGCTAGTTTTGTCACTCCCAGATAGGCTAGTTTTGTCACAGATAGGCTATCTTTGTCACTCACAGATAGGCTAGTTTTGTCACACACAGATAGGCTAGCTATGTCACACACAGATAGGCTAGCTATGTCACACACAGATAGGCTAGCTATGTCACTCACAGATAGGCTAGTTTTGTCACACACAGATAGACTGGCTATGCCACACACAGATAGGCAAGCTATGTCACACACATATAGGCTAGCTATGTCACACACAGACATACTGGCTATGTCACACACATATAGATTAGCTATGTCACACACAGATAGACTGGCTATGTCACACACAGATAGTCAAGCTATATCACACACAGATAGACTAGCTATGTCACACACAGATAGACTGGCTATGCCACACACAGATAGGCAAGCTATGTCACACACATATAGGCTAGCTATGTCACACACAGACATACTGGCTATGTCACACACATATAGGTTAGCTATGTCACACACAGATACACTGTAGGCTAGCTATGTCACACACAGATAGGCTAGCTAGAGAAAAGCGCGTTTGTTACTCCATTTCGTCATTTCCAATTTACTGTACATGTAATTTGGAATGACGAACTCTACTGCAACATTCAACAAGTTGGTAAGAACTGTTTTAGTTAACCATACTACATTTTCAGATCAGTAGAGACTTTTCGAGATCAACCAATCAAAATCACATCTCACTGCTACTATTTCATTCCATTTTCACATATGAATATTGTTCTGACGGATCATCCAATCAAAGACTTATCATTAAAGTACTTCCTCTTCATTGTGATATTCAAATAGTACAAATAGTAAATGTGTAGCTGCTTTTTAGACAAAATCTTTAAAATGTTCATGATGTACTTGCGACATTTCTTTATCCTGCTTGGTGTTGGTATTGCGTGCGGTCAAAAAACAACTAACACCACGGATGAGAAAATTACATCCGACCTGCAGAATAGAGTGTTCTTACTTGAGAAAGCTATTGGAAAAATCCTTACTGGGAATAATGACGCAAATCTTACAAATATCAGTGTCTTGAAGATTCCAAGGGGAGGTAATAAATTATTTTATATATTACATAGCAACTTTACACGTATTTTATCTTTTAGAAAACAACGATTCTTGACGCAGGATTAAGAAATATTCTTTAATATTTACATTTTTAATGTTTTCGCCTTAGATATCTTTACAAATTGTATTGATTGTCATTTCCTCATGAATGTACTGCAGTTGTGAAAATGTGCGTATGAATCTTGATAAATATAGTACTTCTATTCAATCCGACAGAAATGAAAGTATAATGTAGATATATAAATTTGAAAATACATGTCGCGATTGTGGATATGAACTGCAACACTTCACGCCAGCATACATGCACTTTTCACGAAGCACATACGCTCCTCCTGAAGTATAGGCCTGTGTGAAGTGTCCCAGTTCATGACCTCATACATGTATATTTTCAAAAATGAAAATTTCTTAAATCAAGCCAATACATTAAATAGATATCATTGCATTTTACGTATTTTTCACTGAGAAGAATAATATAGTTATCAAGTAATTAGGGCTCACTTCCATATTTAATGCGGCCCACACGAGGTTTTCTATCAACAACAAATTTTGAAGAAGATTAGGACCCGGGGAGGGGGACCGGATACACCCGCCGTGAGTCCTATAACTTGATCAGGTAAACGGAGTTATCCGTAGTCAAAATCAGTGTGTCAATAACGGTCTAACTATTGGTAAGAAGCACACCAGACAGCCATAGGCGTAGCTTGTGTTCGAATATTACCGAGGCAGGGGGTCTGAGGGGCGCAGCCCCCCAGAAGCTATCGACATTTTAACAACGTAAAAGGTGTTTTTTTTTTTTTACCGAGGCAGCTGCCTCGGTTGCCTCAATGGAAGCTACGCCACTGACAGCATTTGGCCCAATGATAGGTTGTATTGGCAAACTAGATCGTTATAACGATCATAGAATTTGCGAAATGCTGACAGTACTGTTGAAACCCCTTCAACTTTGTCAGTAGGCTTCCTCAATCATATGCAGAACAAAATGACCTTCAATTCATCCCCTATATACTCGCCTTACATAACCTCTACTAATGGAATTCAGATTTAAAAAAAGATCTGCAGGTAATAAAAATCTTGAAAAATCTCTTATCAAATAATAAGACAGTGATTATCCTAAAAATTTATATAATAATTCCCATGTAGCATTGACGTATTTTTAAAGAAATTACAATAATATAATATTATGCAGAATCCAAATCTTTAGCACAATAATTTAATATTTCAGCATTCGCATATAGTAAAAAGAATTGTTACATAGGTCTATTTGACCATCCTCTCTGTTATTGTGTACTGACACATTGAGATCCTTTCCTACGCCTAGAATTAATGAAGTCGATCATGATCAACTGATGTCGAGCTTACCGTCACGTATTTTCATAGACATAAGTACAGTTTTGTTACTGACTGTCTACGGATGTGTATTAGTTTGATCTTGTACACGGCTCGGCTTCGCCTCGCTGTCTATGAGATTGATCAACCCAATATATATTCTTAGACAGTCAGTAACAAACTTAATACTATTTATGTAATACCCGTTTAATGTTGATCACAGAAACGTGTTGCTCTGACCCCCAACAGTAAGACAGACAACATTCCGTGTGTGAATTGTCATTTATTGTGATGACAATGTAAAAAGGGGGGATCACCCAGAATGATATACATTGGTACATTTACTATTTAAAATTGCGTAGTGATCTGCCCTGATACAAAACAAATTAATGTAAAACTAAAAATGACACTGTAAAAAGGGGAGATCACCCAGAAATGTATCATACATTGTTGCTAATGAAAGTTGCCTAATGATCTCCCCTGATATAAAACAAAATACTGTAAAATTTAAAAAGTGTAAAAACATATATACAATACAACCCAAAAGTTGGCTTTCAAATACATAATGCCCACAAAAAACAAACAAACGTTTGCAAGCAAAAAAAATTAAAAACAAAAAAACAAAAAACAAAGAAAAAACCCAGAACACTATAGTAAGTGGTTTATTTTCTTGAGGACCATTATATGATAAGAAATCAACACATACACACGAACTGATAATCAAGATGTTGAATGTACATGTATATTGTAATGACATGTATTTAATTATGGTAAAAGTACATGTAAACAATATGTCAACAATTCAACATTACTGCGTTTACTAGCAATTCTGTTAACAACAACAAAAAAGGATATTTTGAAAAGTATTAAAGTGTTGTGTCTAGAAACAGCTCTAAAAATTGGAATTTAAGTATTTCAGTGGTAACAATGACAAGGTGAATACTAGCATACATGTACACTACACTCAAGTCAGTAAAGCTGGTGAACCACTCCTCCCCCACCCCCCATTCTGTTGGCTTCAGAAACGTGAGGCATGACTGTTAGAAAACGAAGAATCTTTCACGATACAAAATTTTATATTGAAAATAGGTGATTTTAAATGTCTGTTTATCCACATGTGAATTAGTGAGTCGTCTCAGTTCATGTAACACGGGGGCTTGTCTTCCGGATTGTGGAAAATAAAAAGTCGAAATAAAAAGTCGCCATCTTGATATAAAAAAAAACCTCTACCACCCCCCTCCGTTCAACACTCGTTTCTGTACTCTAAGAATTTATTGGGTTATCCTGGTAAAAATTGTATGATTCGCTACAGAATTGATTTTCCTAAATGGTGATATACTCGTCGCCGGCCGACATGCGTTCTATCAAAAGTACTACATTGTATGATAAATCATGTTGTAGATGAATAACATATAAAATGTGAATACCTTTCAGGCTTTGGCATTCCTATCCTTAATAGCACACCGATAGCTTTCAGTGCAGCTCAGTCTGGACCAATAAGTGGAATAAGCATTGGATACATTCTGAAGTTTGATAAAGTTATCACCAACCTAGGAAACCACTACAACCCAACAGACGGAATCTTTATCGCACCTGTTCATGGACTCTATATGTTTCACTGGACCATGAACTGTTATAACAGCGGAAGTAATCACTGTGGAACTTCTCTAAGGGTAAACAGCGCCCTAAAAGGTCGAATATATTCGGGTGAGGATGGTAGTGGTTTTTACCATACCGGGTCAAACACGGTGATTGTGGAAGTTCAGGCGGGACAGCATGTGTGGATTCAAACCAGTAACTGGGGAAATGTCTACATGAGACCATGGTCCAGCTTCTCCGGTAGTCTTCTTTCCGTGATGTAGACCCCAGCTTTATGTTCCTGTATTACTTAAACATCCCGTGATGTAGACCCTAGATTTATGTCCCTGTATTACTTAAACATTCCGTGATGTAGATTTATGTCCCTGTATTACTTAAACATTCCGTGATGTAGACCCTAGATTTATGTCCCCTGTATTACTTAAACATTCCGTGATGTAGACCCTAGATTTATGTCCCCTGTATTACTTAAACATTCCGTGATGTAGACCCTAGATTTATGTCCCCTGTATTACTTAAACATCCCGTGATGTAGACCCTAGATTTATGTCCCCTGTATTACTTAAACATCCCGTGATGTAGACCCTAGATTTATGTCCCCTGTATTACTTAAACATTCCGTGATGTAGACCCTAGATTTTTGTCCCTGTATTACATAAACATTCCGTGATATAGATTTATGTCCCCTTTATTACTTAAACATTCCGTGATGTAGATTTATGTCCCCTTTATTACTTAAACATCCCGTGATGTAGACCCTAGATTTATGTCCCCTGTATTACTTAAACATTCCGTGATATAGATTTATGTCCCTGTATTACTTAAACATTCCGTGATGTAGACCCTAGATTTATGTCCCTGTATTACTTAAACATTCCGTGATATAGATTTATGTCCCCTTTATTACTTAAACATTCCGTGATGTAGATTTATGTCCCCTTTATTACTTAAACATCCCGTGATGTAGACCCTAGATTTATGTCCCCTGTATTACTTAAACATCCCGTGATGTAGACCCTAGATTTATGTCCCCTGTATTACTTAAACATTCCGTGATGTAGACCCTAGATTTTTGTCCCTGTATTACATAAACATTCCGTGATATAGATTTATGTCCCCTTTATTACTTAAACATTCCGTGATGTAGATTTATGTCCCCTTTATTACTTAAACATCCCGTGATGTAGACCCTAGATTTATGTCCCCTGTATTACTTAAACATTCCGTGATATAGATTTATGTCCCTGTATTACTTAAACATTCCGTGATGTAGACCATAGATTTATGTCCCTGTATTACTTAAACATTCCGTGATATAGATTTATGTCCCCTTTATTACTTAAACATTCCGTGATGTAGATTTATGTCCCCTTTATTACTTAAACATCCCGTGATGTAGACCCTAGATTTATGTCTCCTATATCACTTAACCATTCCATGATGTAGACCCTAAATTTATGTCCCCTGTATTACTTAAACATTCCGTGATGTAGCCCCATATTTATATAAACATTCCGTGATGTAGCCCCATATTTATATAAACATTGCGTGATGTAGACCCTAGATTTATGTCCCTGTATTACTTAAACATTCCGTGATGTAGACACTAGATTTATGTCCCTGTATTACTTAAACATTCCGTGATGTAGACACTAGATTTATGTCCCTGTATTACTTAAACATTCCGTGATGTAGACACTAGATTTATATCCCCTGTATTACTTAAACAGTCCGTGATGTAGATTTATGTCCCTGTATTACTTAAACATTGAAGTGTGCTTTTGTTGTTATTACTGATTGCTCTTTTAAGTCAAACGCCAACATTGGAGGGATACTTAGTAACAGGCAGAAGCGCGTCATTCAAAGAATAAGGACGATTTAAGGTTTGGAAACATCTTGTTAAATTCAGAACAACAAACCACCATTTTTCTATAGAAGTAGGTAGGCGATATGGAATTCCAGCAATTGATAGAAATTGCACACTCTGCAATACTGGTAATTTACAAGTAGTCGACAAATACCACTTTATTTTGGAATGTAAATTCCTATCCATTTTACGAAAGAATATTTGGCTTCTAGATATTGTGATGTTCCAAATACACCGAAATTTAGAGAATTAATGAGAACATTAAACTTTAAAACATTAAA
The DNA here is from genome assembly GCF_947568905.1 of Ostrea edulis. Classification (NCBI taxonomy): domain Eukaryota; kingdom Metazoa; phylum Mollusca; class Bivalvia; order Ostreida; family Ostreidae; genus Ostrea; species Ostrea edulis. The sequence goes on along the minus strand of NC_079164.1, from coordinate 86,586,804 downwards.
AAAAACTATGTATATTTATTTCTAAAATCCAGGAGTTAGTCTGCTGTCCTCTCTAACATGTATATTTACAGAATTCCCCAATCTCTTTATAAGTACTGTGCCCCCACCTCTATTTCGTGCTGATGAACATATATGTGTATGTATTATTTATATAATTGTACCCATGGCAATATCGTTTATATAATTATAGAATTACTGTTTATTTATGTACCTCATGAACCAGTGTGAAAGGTTTGAGTGAATAAATAAATCAAATTCAGCTTGTTTCCAGAATTTGGTTGTTATTTAGGTTAGTGTATGAATTTTCCATGCATAGTAATTTTATGTTTGTATCACATTTAGTTCTTTTTCGAGGAAAAAAAATGACAACATGTTTTGGCGTTGTAATTACATGTAATTACCACGTAATGAAAACTAATTTTATTTGAAAAAATGATTTTGATACTTTAGAAGTACATATACTGTTTGCAGCTTACATCACCGCAGCTAAACGTCATAAGGCTATATAGCCATGTCTATGCAGGACAAAATCGTTAGAGAGTAACCAATCCCTAGCGCAATTTACAATAGACAGCAATGATGTCCTTGAGGAGGGGTAAGAAAGTGGATTCAATATAGGTAGATTATATATCATTCAAACAAGAATTCATCCCATCACCTGATAGGCTATATATTATTCAGGAATCTTATGTGTAAAGAGGAAAGCCTCTTTCTGTAGAGTTTGGTTGTACTCTACGTAAACACACCATTGTATGGCAATCTGATTGGTTGCTTAATGGAGTTTGCAGCAGTCATAGCACGTTGGACAGAAAAAGGAATAAAATGGGACATCTTTATAACAAACTTATGCATTCAATATTGGGGTCAATATAAGGATTTACCTACATGTACCATGTCAATACGAGGATTTACATACCATGGAGTGCGACATGAATATTGTACAAAGAATACCTGAATAATCATATTCGCTATAATACTCTAAAACTTCATTGTTATTTCGGATTTCAAACATTTCGGTTGAGCATCACTGAAGAGACGTTATTTGTCGAAATGCGCATCTGTTGCATCAAAATTGGTACCGTATAAGTTTTACATTATGACCCCTGGGTCGAGGCCTCTGCTGGTGGAATGTTAGTCCCCAAGGGTCTCTACAGCCCAGTAGCTAAATACTTCGTTACTAGCTTGAAAATACGGATGTTTATTTAATTGCTGTCATAAAATTTAGAAATTCATTTCAAAATTAAGGATTATCTCCCTCACGCATAGCTCTTATCCTTTGATTCCACATTTTTGGCACACTGTTTTCCCCTATAATAGCTCTAAAACTTCATTGTTATTTCGGATTTCAAACATTTCGGCTGAGCATCACTGAAGAGACATTATTTGTCGAAATGCGCATCTGGTGCATCAAAATTGGTACCGTATAAGTTTTACATTCATCACTATTGTACCACAACATAATGCAAGAAGTGTAAATCAAATGTGGATTCTCAAAAATTCAAAAGAACCTTTAGTAAATCTGAAATCGCAAACCTTTCCCCAAATCAACAGCATTAAAATAAGATTTTTTAACACATTACAGGTCGCGTCCTTCAACAGTCTGATGGAATTCTCCCATGGACACACATTGTGCTCTTTTTTATATTTTTATGAGGCAGACTTCGTCAAAAGTTTCTACATGAGAAGAAGAATCGTTTTCATTCAAATGACGATTCGATACATCCCAGTAAACTCAAAATAAAAGACACTGCATAACCCTCCATATCTGCTTTATGATTTGGATATTTTATTGAACATAGATGTCAACAACAAACAAACAACACAAATAAATGACACCCGAGATGACTTCATCTTCTCCTTCGTCAACTTCCTATATTTGTGTTGTAATATTCAATTATCACTGGATATGGTGTTCATGTCTCTCAATTGATTCGATACGGGAGAGTAAGAGTATGATCTATGAATGATAAAGTTTTAACTCGAGACAGGCTACTAACAAATAAGTTACAGGGGTTTCAATAGTATCGTTTAAAGTCAGTATTTCGCAAATTCTATGGTTGTTACAATTATCTAATTTTGTAAATACAAGGTATCACTGGGTCGAATGCTATCTAAAATATTAGGCCGTTCTTTACGCACGATTTTAACTACGGATTACTCCGTTTACCCGATCAAGATGTATGGCTCACGGCGGATGTGACCATTCAACAGGGATGTTTACTCCTCCTAGGCAACTCTGGTATGTCCAGGGGTCCGTGTTTTCCATCCTCATAATATTGTATCGTTTATAGAATTTGAGATTGAACATTATTCGTTATCTTCATTCTTCATTAACCAAAAAATATCTATAATTCTTTTATAAAATGATCGAATGATTTTAAATATAGGAAATTGCAACTACAACTTACGAAAAATACCTTGTAGATCATCTTTGTTTACAGCTACAGTGCAAGACCTATTCGAATGTGAGTAGAAAAGCGATTTTTTTCATTACCTTGAGGAATGCTACTAGAGTTTACCAAACAATACCTGGCCAGAGCTAAAGTGCAAGACCTTGTCGAAAGTGTCTAGAGACGCGAGATTTTGTAAGACGACCTAAGAATAGTAACTAATCGTATGAATATGGGGATTCTAAATTTATTTTGATAAGATAATGGAGAATCAAGGTTTTGTTTACCCCGAAGGCACTTGAAGTTGAACATGAACTATTTTTCAAGTTAGTTGGATCTCAGCCAATCAGAAAGCTCGGAATTATTCAGTAATACAATCAATTCCCATTGTTGATCATGTAATCGTGAAAGAGGCAGACATGTGTGCATAACAATGCTGAACAAATATAATTATATGTACACTTCATCTTCAAAACATGAAGCATAAACTTTATATCACACATTGTTTTTGCATATACATTTAGTCGAAATTTAATATTCCGGATAATTACATACCACACATCTTTGGCTACAATTTATCATGCTTACTGCCAGATATGAATCATTCAGAGTCGATTCAGAAAATTTTCAAAGGGAAGATTGCGACCAAAGTTTGTACTTTTTCCACCCAATAAAAGGGGCTTTGAAGTCGGCAAAATGGCATGATATGATCTTTTTGAAATATATATAACCGATGAATGACCCTTTTTAAAAATATAAAACAAAAGAGGGGGATGCAACCACCGTAACCCCCTCTAGATCCACCTCTGTCATTGGATTAAGGTACATCACTGCATGGAATATATACATGTATGGAACTCAAACGTTGACTTATTATTTAGACCGTCCCGTGGGGACCTGGGTTAGAATAGGTCCTCAATACCCCCTGCTTGTCGTACGAGGCGACTAAATGGGACGATGCTTAGGATGAGACCGCAAAACTCAAGGTCCCGTGTCACAGCAGGTGTAGCACGATAAAGACCATTCCCTGCTCAAAGACCATAGGCGCCGACCATAGGCTGAAATGCAGTCCTTCACCGGCAGTGGTGCATAATGTCTTCATGAGTGAAATATTCTCGAGAGGGACGTTAAAAAATATTCAATCAATCATATTATTTAGACTAGATTATGTCCTCTGTGGAATTTGAACTTTTAAGGTCCAAATCAAATCCAAGGGTGACTTAATTCTTTGCTTGTTTTCTTAGAAATTCAACAGAAACCTCTTTTGTGGAGAAGCCATAGCTAAACTGAAATATTTTGTCGATGAGGTAAAAACAACAAACCTACAGTTCATATTAAGTAATTGTCTTGTTTATTGAATACTGGGTACCTTCTGTCCAGGTGTACGCCGGAGATTAATAATGACCAATTTCCCGCCTCACTGATCACGTGCACCCATGGCGGTTTATCGAGACAATTAACATTTTGATATAGACTTTTGTACAAAAAATACCGTGGCAAATGGCGATAACGAATTTGGCGTTTTAACGAGAGTTTCAAGTAATAGGAAAAACGTTCTTAGAAAAATGCGGCGTTATAACTAAAATGGCGATGAATTGAGTGGCGATAATTCGAGAATTAACTGTATGTTTTAAAACACACTTTTATTTCAAACTACAGCATTGAGTTCTGTTAGAATTACATGTCTATGATCCACGTATTGCAGTCCTCTTTAAAGGAGAGCAACTTGTTGATTATATTGATTTGTTGTGCGCCCCCTGTATTCAGGGGGAAATGACTCGAGCTGCATTGTGAAAAAATAAATCACATTTTATTCGTGAGAATTTTATTTACGCGTAATTTTGCGAGACTACCCATTCGAAGAAAATTAGTTCTCGCAAATAAACTCTCAAATATACTAGACGTAAGCAATTAGTAATGATTCGCGATAGTTATGTCTCGTGAATAAATACAACACTGCATCCTCATGAAAAGCAGGCCTTACTTAATGAAAGTAATGTGTAGTAGTTCCAGTAATAATCACTAGTATACCTTAAAGCAGAAAAACGCCTACTGCCAATATGATATCAACTGTTCCTTATTTAAAAGTTTTATATTAAAAAAGCGGAAGGAAATACTATAAATAAAAAATAATAGATGCTCATTTAAAGGGAAAGGTAACCCTAACCACATTGTCGCTTTCATGAATAAAGTATGGCTTACTGATATGGTAATTGACAGTTTTTAACTACAAAAATCCTAATTGATTAACAATTAAATCAATATTAATCTATCATGTATTTTAAATTACCCGCCGCTAAGAGAGTGGCCATTGAAGTTTAATTTATGACGTCACACCGTCTATACCGGTTTATTTCATCAGCAACACTATAAACATGACAGGTCACGAACAGTTAAGTTTGGAGCCGTATATATTTGAGCCCGTTCTTTCGCATAAAGAAACTGAGAAAAGAAGACGTTCAGTCGAGTCACAGACCAGGCAGACGGTACACGTTCTTCATACAAATGTCTTGAACTTCAACTTGTCATTACGCAAATGATGGGTCCACAGTTTACGTAGTCTCTTCTTTTCATATGACTTGGTTGAGTCGGGAATTTCGAAAAATAACCTTTTTTCACAGCTCCCCTTCGCATTAGTGTAATTTACTGCTTGCCAGGAAGGCATCAACCTATTTATTCGTAAGATCTACCACATGCACATCTTTGATGATCTCGCAGGTGCTTGGGATCAGCCCCCCCCCCCCCCCCTTCCGAATAAGCTACATGTGTTGATTTAATTAATTTTTGTTGCAAATATTTCTAATGCACGTCAACAACGTCTTGCATACCCATAAAGTCCAAAATAATTGTAAATAAGCCCTTGAATATATGCATATAGTGCAAGGATTTGATTCTCAACAATTTAAAATTTCCGACCCCACCCCCAAATCCGCAACTTAGTCAAAACAATTGATTATATGGATTCCTCATTATTCAGCTATCACTATCTTTTTGATTGATTAAATCGAAAGATTGTTTAGTCCATTACTTGATAATGCGTTCTCCAGTTTCACCCTAGTCACACATCGGATACTTCCGTCACTTCTAATGGGAATCAAGTGGAAGTTCAAGCGTACATATTATGTATCTGTTTACAAACAACCAGACATGACTTTGTTTTGCAAATACTACTTGTAATTAAAGTAGATTATTATTTACGCACCAGGTTCCTTTTGATAAAAAAAAAGAATTCTAAGGAGCTAAAAACATCCACACTTCAAACATTCAGGCGTGGTTAAGTGGGAGATATAAACAAACAAAAACATTTTGCAAGAGCTTATGAACAGCATTCGTACAGAGTAAATGATGTACTTCTCTCAAGATGATTTCAGACTTCTTTACTTCGTTTGGACGGAAGAGACATACTCTTTACACTTAACGAAATCGTTTCTAGTCAGTAGTTCTTAAGTGAGGGAGAGAAGACAGCCATTGTCACATGAAGCATCGTTAAGAATTGTACAAAAAATATATAAAGAACAAGAATATTTTGCGTCTTTTCTTTACCTCGACTAGCTTCATGAATTACAATCCTACCCTCCGCTGCCATGATATGCGCAAATTTGAATATGCATTACTTGAGGATGCTTGAATATTAATTTGACTAATTAAGGCCGTCCTGTTCTTGAAAAGATTTTTTTAAAATTCCAATTTCTTCCCATATAAAAGTTTGATCCCTTATTGTTTCCCCATCCTGCCCCGGGTCCACGATTTGAACAATATTGAATCTGCATAACAAAGAATTGTGAACTCTGTTTTTCTCTTGTAGCTCGACAACTGACATTCAAATGTTTGCTGACCATTAGAAATACCGCTGTAAAGCATTGTGAATATTAAAGATGGAAAAAATAAAATTAGAATTTTTCAATTCAAATCGTGTCCATGCCCCTTTAAGGAAGCTTTCACATAAGTTTCGTCTTTTCTGGTCTAGTGAGTCTTGAGATTTATAAGATGCCACCATACTTTCAATATTTCTTTATCATCTCCCCTTTGAAAAGGGGTGTGTCCCTTCATTTGAACAATTTTGAATTCCCTTTCCGCAATAACGCTTTATAAATTGGCTCGGTGATTCTAAAGAAGTCAAGTGTTTGCGAACAGACAGACAGACAGCAGGTGATCAGAAAATATCACTTGAACTGATACCATTGATTACTGTATATACTACTAGTATATAAGTAGACATAGTTAAGGTCAGCGTTTTGTGAATTTGAGTCTGGGGATTTAGAGGCTACTGATAGTGAAACATACTACTCAAGCTTCTGTATAAAAAATATGGCACACAAAACTTAATGAATTAAACAAATACCACATACATGTATAAAACAATAAAGTCAATAACGATGGAAATGGAGTCATACATGTACCTCCCATGTGTACTTTCAGTTTTTATCAAGTTTATTTCAGTGAAGGAAGAAGAACGAATCAATGCACTCAGTAACTAAATGGAGAGATAGAAGTTTTTCTTTTAATGTTGCAAAATATCTTGACTCCAGTAATTAAAAATGTAGTGTTTGTAATATTGTGATTTATTTCTTTTGTCAGGATCAATATTATCAATAATCTCGGCGCTTACAGCCATGGAGCAGTGAGGGTCCTTTAGTGTGCCACACCTACTGTGACACGGGACATCCGTTTTTAAGGTCATCAACAAGGACCCATGACATTCACACCTGATGCCGAGCGTTTGGCGATGGAACTGTCACTATCTGTTTTAATTAGGTCTGTCGCGGTCGGGATTCAAACCCTGACCTTCCGCATATGAGGCGATTGCTCTACCTCTAGACCACCGCGGCGGTTGAGAAATTTTAAAGGGACTGGTTCACGTTTTTCGAAAGAAATGTTTTTATCATTTTTTATGTTAAAAATAAAAAAATGTAGCTCATTTAATGTTGACAACCAAAATGTGGACGGTCTGAATGCAAGGATAAGAGCAATACTTTAGCTTTGATACTGTGTTATGTAAACAAACAAACCAGTGAAACGTTAATTTTGTAATTTAAAGCATCTTTACTTTGTACAATCACAAATTTTAACTTTTAAATGACACATTTTACCTAAAGTATACTTGAGATGTGATATATGTAATAAACTTGGATCAATATCCATTTATTTTGAAAACCACGTAAACAATAACACACCTCAATCTTTGTTTTCAAAACAAATAATAAACTCTCTATAATGAGCTTCTCTCATGATGAATAACCTTAAGTTTTTTGTGAAACCTTCTAATCATATTTTAATATAGGTTTTGATCATTTTAAGTGAAAAACAAAATTTGGAGGAAAATCGTGAACCAGTCCCTTTAAAATAGAAGTAAGAGATCGGATGTTGGAAAATATATTAGCTCCATTCTGAAATTAGGAAAAGGGGAAGATAACGAACAAGTGATCAATCTCATAACATAATTTAAATACCATTTGTTACAATTTCAGTTCTCTAGAATATATATAATTAAAAAAAAAAATTGCCTTGTTGTGTAATAAAAGTAAATATTATGTTTACAAGAAGACAAGTTTTTATTATTATATATATCTAAACCGTCGAGTGCCTGTGTGTAGAATATTTCAAAATAAAAGAATCTTACGTATTTTTTTTCTAGAATCATTCTAATCTAGAAGATTACATATGTATAATTACATGATAACAAAATCAAACATGAAATCCAATCGTGGCTACTGGAAATGATACACGCCAATCAAATTCTATTCAAGTGTAAAAGTAACCACCCTCTCCCAGAACAAGCTATATAAACAGTGAAAATGAGTTTATTTTTAATACACCACCGCACCAACAATGTCTCCAAATATATGGTTTGGTTTCCTTTTTATCTATTGCAACATTGCCTATGCCCAAAAGACCACCAATAATTCGGATCAGATAAACATGCCCGACCTGCAAAATAGGGTTTCCCTGTTGGAAAAGGCTGTCGGGAAAATCCTCACTGGGAAAGATGATCTTAAATTCGGAAATACCAGCGCTTTAAAGATCCCATATCAGGGTGAGTTACCAGTACAAAACAACATTCTAAAATATCAAGAGTAAAAACATATTTGAATTATACTTTGGAATATTCGTTTCACTTTATGGCGTTCCCTCATTTTAGTTGTCTCCTATTTAGGTATACCTGCCTTTAACACCACACCGGTAGCCTTTAGTGCGAGATCAGGCGATACATCCGGAATAAGTAACGGGTTCATTCTCAAGTTCAATACTGTCCTCACCAATTTGGGTAACCACTACAACCCAACAGACGGGATCTTCATCGCACCTGTTCATGGACTCTATATGTTTCACTGGACCATGAACTGTTATACAAGCGGAAGTAATCACTGTGGAACTTCTCTAAGGGTAAACAGCGCCCTAAAAGGTCAAATATATTCGGGTGAGGATGGTAGTGGTTATCACCATACCGGGTCAAACACGGTGATTGTGGAAGTTCAGGCGGGACAGCATGTGTGGATTCAAACTACGAGCTGGTCCAACGTCCGTATTTATACTTGGTCTTCGTTTGCAGGTTGTTTGTTGTCAATGTTATAAAACAATGATTAACTGTAAAAGAATGTTTTTGGGATTTATAATCGAAAACAACTATCCTCATGTTTTTCATATTTAGATGGCAAATTTCATAAATGTTGTGTGTGTGTGTGTGTGTGTGTGTGTGTGTGTGTGTGTGTGTGTGTGTGTGACAATATAGACAATTTTAACAAAATACTATTTGAAACCAATACAGACTGAAATGTTTGTTTGATACGATATTTTGTAAAGAGAAAACCTGAAAACCCTTCGTATGTGTATAATTAGATGAATGCATTTAATGTCACTTCTTATTAAATATAAAGATATATTTTCAAATGCAAAGTTTGATTTATAGACGAGTCCCGTGAGAATCCGGGTTAGAATAGGTCCTCAGTACCCCTCGCTTGTCGTAAGAGGCGACTAAATGGGGCGGTCCTTCGGATGAGACCACAGAAACCGAAGCCCTGTGTCACAGCAGGTGTGGCACAATAAAGATCCCTCCCTGCTCAAAGGCCGTAAGCGCCGAGCATAGACCTAAATTTTGCAGCCCTTCACCGGAATGTTGACGTCTCCATATGAATGAAAAATTCTCGAGTGGGGCGTAAAACAATATTCTAAGTAGTATAAGGCGGCTCGATAGCTGGTTCAAATGAGTGCACTTTTGCAGGCTATTGGTTTTTAGAGTGCAGGGGTCGATAGGGGGTTCAACTGTGTGCAGTTTTGAGGGCGGTCGATACGGGCAAGTGTGAGCGAGTCAAGCTGGCCGGGTGCCAACTGCGAGTCGAGCTAGAGCGCCAGATGTCAGCTGTAGGTGTCTGATGGAAGTCAGCTGGAAGCCATGCCGACCGGATGCCAAGTGCGGTCGATAGTGCAGGAGTTAACGGGTCAAGTTGGCCGGCGGACAAGTGCTGTCGAGCTACAGCGTTAAGATTTGATTTAAATTTAAACTATATTTTATTCACAAAGTGAATGGAATCGGGCAGCAGGCATAGCCTATTTAAGCCCCCTCCCTTTAAAGAGCATTAAGATGACGTCGTGAATACAGGGAATAGAGCTACGTATTATTTTCCCAAGTTTTATCAGTGTTTGAAAGAATAAAAACAATTTTTTAAAATTTACACATTTATTAAATGAACAATTTGAACAATAAATTGAACACATCCTCTTCTTTTGGGGTGGTTCTTCTTTGGGTGGTTCTGGGTTGGAAGTAGGAACGGGGGAGTCACCTCCCTCTATTTAGGACAGTCGGCGATCCAAAGGCCCACTTGGCCACACTTACAGCACGGGTCACGTTGTTATCCTGACTTGGCCAGGATTGAAAATCATGACCAGGATTGGATGGTCAGGTTATCAATCCTGGCTTGGTTATGTTTGAAATCATGACCGACCAGGTTTGGGTGGCCAGGTGAGGATTGGATGACCATGCTATTGGCCAGGATTGAAATCATAACCTGACCGGCCAGGATAGGATGTGCCAAGATTGAAAATCATGGCTGGTCATGTTTGTAATCCTGACTTGTCCAGGATTGATTTACAATGAAATATATAGAACATGACCTTTCCATACGTTGTTTACTCTTCTTGGTGGTTTTCTGAGGGCAATCTGACGACCAATGCCCGGTTTCCCCACAGGTGATGCAGGCGTTGCTGGTGGGTTCATTAAAGGAATTGGCTACTGCTATTTCCTCCAGTTTTTGTTGTTGTTTTTTTTTTTACCAAGATCCCCGAGTGAGTTGCGATTTCGTTGGTCAACACGTTGATCCGGTTTACAATACCGTCCAGTGTGGTGGTGATGATGGCAAAATCTCCCCGACTCATGAGTTGTTGATTGTATAAACCCCAGGCCTTGGTCCGTATGATTCTGACTAGGGAGGTCTATGCGGGGGGAAATTCTATGCTACAACACCGGAAAGATAAAAAAGGTGTTTTGTTTGCAAATAAGATACACGGTACTCTAGAGTCCAAATATCGCTGTGATTTGATGCATAATATGAATATCTAAAAAAAAAAAAAAAAAAAAAAAAAAAAAAACATGCCAAAAACTGGCATGGACGCCACCAAATTACTGAAATATTGTTGAGTGTGGCGGAAAACACCAATCAATCAATCAATCAAAACGACTTGGATAGACGTTCTAATTTTATAAGAAAAAATATTTATGAAAATTAAAAAACGTCATTTACTAAGATTTGTTAAATCCACAGATAAAATCTTCAAAAAGCATGTTAATACATGTATTAGAAGAAAGATATATCAGAGAAACATATTTTAAATAGAAATTGAAATGAAATGGTCAAATTCAGAAATATTACGATTTTTCAAATTTGAACTTCGCCCGATCGGAATTATGAAAAAGTAGTCATAGAGAACATTGAACTGCATTCCCTTGATGTAAAATGGTTTACAAACCAAACGAATTAATAAAGAAAACTAACAACTTGATAAACAGTGCATATAATTGGAAACAATATGATTATTTTATTAATTTCTATGAATTTTGATCGGGATCAGTACTTTTCTCTCTCGTTTGAATATCGTGATTATATCTGAAATTTGGTCATTTCGTTTCAATTTCTTTTTATAATATATTTCTTCAATATATCTCTTTCCTAACTGACATGTTTTTCAAAGATTTTATCTGTAGATTTAACAAATATTAACAAATAACGTTTTCAATTATCATAAATTATTTTTTCTATAAAAATAGAACGTTTTTTCAACAGAGGTTACGGCTGTGCGTATGAACATTTGTTAAAAGTAGGTAACAGGTACTACTTTTACTAAGGCAATACACATCTAGCAATCGCTCTCGCTTACTACAGAAATATATCAATAGATGAAATCAACATCACAAAATGTATTTATGATTTTATTTGTATTCCAAGCCGTGGACTTTCATCAATGATTGATAAAAGCATTTCTGTAAAACGATGTCTTGCTAATGCATGTCTAAAATTTCGTATGCTACAACTACAACCTGGTCATCGGTGATGCGGAATCGCACTGCCTCCGTGCCACAGCAGCCGTGAGGTGATGTCGGTTTCCAAGTTTATATCGAGACATCGAAGCGAGGCGTCGTTGAAAACCAATCACAGAAATTTATCGAGTCAAAAGAAGCGTTCATTGCGCAGTTCAACAATTACAAATCAAAGTCGTCCCTTACATCCATGCACTTCCACATTCTCTGCGATGTCATCAGTTCTTTCCGGAGATTCATGCGAGTTTCATCCTCTGTCCTGTCTATAAATGATTTGCTTACACCTGACGACTGCCGCCCTGTTCTTCATGTTCCTCCACCTCAGTCTTCTGTTAACTCTGTAATGTCCACAGAATATCTTTCAAAGTCGGTCTTTAACAACTGCGTCTTCAACTTTCAAAAGTGAAAGCGCATCACAACTGTCAGGGAACGTTGTGCAACGCCCACCCCCGTTTAAATCATCAGTCCCCCAAAAAATTAGACATAAGGAAGAGTTTTCCATTATATATTCCTGAGTTTGTTGACATACTTGCTTTTTAGCAAACCAGTTCTTAATTTGATGGAACTTCGTTTTGTGCTTTCGTCATTTTGAACGAAGTGTTACATGTATGTAGGTCAATATTTAATATGAAATGTATGGAAACGTGTTAACACAATTCAGCAATAGTTATCGATTAAAAATGTAAATATAAGTAATAAGGTAGCTCAGTCTGATTAAAATCAGACCCCTCATTATCATATCGTTGATCGCAGATTTGAACTCGAGTTCTGCGGTTCACCAGCCCAATGCTTTAACCACTGAGCTACGATGACAGACGAACAAATCGATCGATACAAATGATTTCACAAAACAGTTAAATCGCCATCTTGTGACGTAGTGTCATAAAGATTTTTAGCTTTAGTGTAGTGAGTTACCTTAACCACACTTATACATGTGTGTTATTGTACATGTTGTTTTTATTTTTAAATTACTGGTATATGTACATGTATATATGCCCTACTTTTACAGAACAATATACACATGCTGCCCGTATGTCAGTTGGTCAGTCTTGATTTTTTAAGTGCTACTCTTATGAATCACCTCATCACAATGTAAGTCTGTCTGTCTCGTCAAACATATTGTTCCACAGATTTTACATGGTCAATTTGATATTGTGAGATTCAACTGGTAGTTTGATTTGGTGCTGATAGCCGTGTTTTTCCTCTGAATAAACATACAAATAAATATAGTATTATATATAAACAAAAAATACTATTATAAATAAATCTACATTAAAGATATTCAACTTCAGAGTTCTTGAAACAGATGACATGTACATGTATGAACAGCACTATGGCAGCTGAAGTTTCTTAACATTTCTGCAATACATATTTTTCTTGATTAGTCATATCATAACTAATACATCATATTTTCATGAACTCTGTAATGTTGAATTACAAAATGTATTTAATCAAACATCTCAATACATGTGTACACTTAGCATTTAATGGTTCATTTAGTACTTGAAAGAGTTTCCATTCCAATATTATTTTAAGGATATGAACTACATGTATATATAAGTACTGTACATCAATTGAAATTTTACATGAGATGGGACTCCATTGTTTATCTTATACATGTATTGGCTCCTGAATATTACATAGATTTCAAAATATATCATTTATTCCTATTGTTACAAAAGATAATTCTGAAGATGAGAGTATAATACTACACCAACCCCAAAAAGCTATCTAAGTGTGCGAATTAATCTAAAATTAGTTTATATTATTGTACACATATACATTTTGTAATATATCATTAATACAATTTTACATTGTATACAGTACCAACACATACATTGAACATGTACTTCATTGCTTGGTATATATGTATTACAAATGGCAGAACTGAACATTTCCAAAAATTCATATTAACCTGTAATTTTTCTGACATGTATTCAAACACTATTAAATCAGCAATATGACATGGAAAGTGTATACAAAAACATTAGTACAAAATCTCAAATAATTATAAATCAAACATAAACTTGAAAGAATATTTTTCGAAATTCAAACTTACTTCCAACTTCTCCTTTCAGTGAACTATCTGTCTTATCTTGAACATTCTCAACAGTTGAAATTGGCAGAGATCTTCTTACACTCACTGGCTTACATACTGGCTCATTCTTTTCCGTTTTGGGCAAAATTGTTGGTATTGGTGGAATGTTTACAACTGTAACTTTCTTAAATGATGACGGAAATGGTCTTTTCACAGTTTTTTTCTGGTGATATTCGCAGTCTTTTTTCAATTTTTGATTTTGTAGGGGATGGTGTTGCCGACTGGTATTTTGTCCTAACCGATGATCTGGATCTTGATACATGTATTTCTGTTTGTAGCTGTTCCACTTCCTTTTTTATCTTAATTACCGTATCCTTTCAACAGTTCTATAACAATTTTTACAAACACCATTGCTGGAGCTATTTGACTTTATCGTCTGTTAATTTCAGCTTTTTATTAAATAGATTTCTTTCAATCGTTTCCACTGTTGAAGTTATCTCTGATTGCACAAACGCGAAACCACAAAGCACACATATATTTGCTTTATAGTATATGCGCCGAGGTGTTAGAATACCTGCATCCGTAATGTTAAGCTTGGGAACATATACTCAAACATCGATCTTCAATCACAATATCTAATAAATAAATTAAAACATATATATACCAGTAATCAAAAATCGAGCGTCAATCACACTGGCAGCGGCCATTGCCATTCTGTTACCGTCGGTTATTAAGTGCGAGGTTATGATGAACGACGATTTGGAAGCGTTCCGAAAAAGACAAACAAACTGTGGTACTGTTCCTGGACTTCCAGCGTCGGGGAAGTGACGATTTGATTGGATAATGAAGAGGTAACCAGAATATGACCTTTATACGATCCCTGTCAGACCCCAACGATATGATAATGAGTATGGGGTCTGATTTTAATCAGACTTTAAGGTAACTGCAATAATGTAGCCCTCTGCGATTTTTTTGTTGTTGTTGTTCGTAAATTCTACCTCAGTCGTATCTACTCGACCATTTCCGCAAGTGACAAATAACTATTTGTCGCTTGCGGAAATGGCCGAGTAGAATCAAATATGCTAAGAAGTATAGCTTTTTAACAATTAGCTTGCCGTCTTTAGGAACAGCCTTATAAAGTAAACTGATATACATGTATATGATATATTTTTATTAAATGACCACATAATCAAATTTTTCTGAAATGGCAAATCTTATATAAAATCGAGTTTTAAAAAACACCTACTAGAAACTACTGTACAATATTTTCTAGTATGACCTTGAAGTAGATATGTTATTTGTACTAAAAATAGAAAGCATTGTTTCTTTTCAATAAAAACAACAATAGCGAAAAGCAGATGTTCAACGTGTTTAATTTGTCACACAGCAAGAAACAAAGACTACTAAATAATTGAAATTTGCCCAAATTTTATCAAAGAAGAATTGTAAGGTCTACGTGAAAAAAAAGACCGTTTCTGTTATTTGTTGAATTATA
The DNA here is from genome assembly GCF_947568905.1 of Ostrea edulis. Classification (NCBI taxonomy): domain Eukaryota; kingdom Metazoa; phylum Mollusca; class Bivalvia; order Ostreida; family Ostreidae; genus Ostrea; species Ostrea edulis. The sequence goes on along the minus strand of NC_079164.1, from coordinate 86,571,352 downwards.
GAAACCTTTTTCAAAGTTGATATGAATAAGATTAAAATGTGAGTTTCATTATGTTGCAAGTTATCTTCTTTTCGTTTTCTCTCTTTTTTAAGATTGAGGTGACAGGGGACAGTTTCTTTGGTTCTGAAACATGTGGATGGGGGGTATACATCAAAGTCAGATCATGACAGACTAATGAAAAATCATATTTCCCTTTTATGTCAATACTTGTATTTCATATTGGTGTAGTTAATAAAATATGACCCTAAATTACATGTAATCTCTAAATACTGGTGCTGGTGCACAAAACATGCTCTGAGCAGGTTCCCCTTTTTTGCTTTGATTTTCTCTCATTTGGGCTAATCCGCACCACCCCCACACCATCGCAGTACCAAACATAGGGATTTAGACACTGTACACAATCAAGAACCCTATCTGCCCTTCTCAAAAACCTAATATGGGGCCATCCACCTTCCCTCTCAGCTACAGACCTTTTGCTGGACCATGCATGTTTTCACCAGAATTTCTTCAGCAACTGACCACGTGTCTTAGTTTCGTATTTGCACCCATCTACATTTTTGTGTATATGCTAGGAATCATGGTGACACCTACATGTTGTACATCAACATTTTTATCAAGCACTCAGCTACATTTGACATGCATCCTAAAATTATTGTATACATTTTTACACATGTCACAGGATGAAATAATTCATATTTAACATACTAATATAATTTCATTACGTTACTGATTTCATCGTAAGTCGTTTCATTTCATTCATATTCATGGGGATGAACGCTGATTGGTAGAGAGAGGAGTGTGAAAGGTCAGTATGGTTTGTGTGTAGTTGTGAGTATCTTGCGAGTTGTTTTACTGGTTTGGTGCTATATAAGCAAGATTCGCGCCAATTCCAGAAACTAACCCAGCAACACTCCATACCCGGACTGAGTGACTTATTATTCACGTATTGTCATATCAAAGAAACTAAGTTTTACTACAGTTTCTGTTCTTCCGAGTTTACGATCATCCTCCAGAATTAGGATATAACAATAAAGAACTTTAGAACCCGAACCACCAGTATGTTTTAATTTAAATACATGACGGTTACAATGGCGCCCACGTTGATGTTTGAGTTCCTAACCAATACAGGATGATCCGTATCTACGTTGGAGTTTGTCATGGTTTCTATTCTCTGTGATGAGTACTTTTATATTTAAAACATCTTCAAGTTGCAACTACACTCGCTAATGAGATCTCTATTCGAACAAATAGGCCATTCAGATCTAGATATATTTCTTGTTCGTTTTAACATTATGTTGTATTGGGACTTCACATGTGAGGCAGGTCTCTGTAGGTAACCGTCATGTATTTAAATCAAAACACACTGGTGGTTCGGGTTCTAAAGTCCTTACAAAAGAGGAATATGAAGTATTATTAAATGCTAGTCTCAAAAGAGAGCAAGTAACCAGTACTCCCATAGCTAAGGGTACACCTTCCCCTTTGACTAGGCTAGTCAATGCGATGAATAAAACCAGGGAAGAGTCAAGGTTACAAGGTAATCTTACAATGTCTACAAACCAATTTCAGAATCCAAAGTTACCTACATTTAGTGGAACCGAGGAACCACAGAAAGGTGAGGTTAAGTACGAAGTATGGAATTTTGAGGTGAAATGTCTTCAGAATTCAGGACAGTATCCTGAACATGTTTCACATCAAGTAGTGCGGAATTCACTAAAAGGGTTAGCTAGAAGTATGCTGGTATCAGTAGGTGAAAAAGCTTCTGTCAGGGACATTCTGAAGAAACTTGACGGGTTTTTTTTTTTTGGAAATGTTGCATCAAGTGAGACATTGATGCAGTCATTTTATAATGATGGTCAAAAGGACAATGAGTCTATCATAGTATATGCTTCAAAGTTAGAAGATACCTTGTCAAAAGCTATAACTTTTGGTCACATTGACGCAGTAGCGAAAGATGGAATGCTTAGGAGTAAATTTTGGACTGGTTTGAATAGTCAACAATTAAAACAGAGTACTAGACATTTGTTTGACACTATTAAAAACATTGAAACTCTTCTTAGGGAGATCAGGAAGGTTCAGCAGGAGGAGATATCATTGCAAGGCTCTACAAGAGGAATTAGATCCAGACCAACGGTTCTACATTCGGAGAGAGCAGAGACATCTACAGATTTGCATAATGACCTACAGAAGATGATAGCTTCACTTCAAAGGTTAGAACAGAAAATAGATGACAATACAAAACGTTTTCAACAACTGAATAAATGGGTTCATCAGTTAGAAAACAATGCACCTGTACAAAGTCATCAGTAAAATGAACCAAGGACGAGGCCAAAGTTATAACAATAGGAGTAGAAGTCATAATAGAGGCAAAGGTCGAGGTCAAAATTATGCTTTCAAAACAGAACAAGCAGACTCTCAGTTAAAAGAGTAACCTCTTCTATTACAGGGCGAATGGAGGGGGAACGAGAGAATAGTAAAATCCCTAATCAAAATTCAAATTTATTATCAAGGATGGTAGGTGAACCGAATGAGAGCAAAAGATATATTAACGGAGTTGAAGCGGAAGCCTTGATTGATACCGGTTCAATGATCACTTGCATGTCAGAGCAATTTTATAATTTGTTTGAAAATAAGCCTGTTTTACGTGATATTGAAGATTCTGAATTGAAGGTCTATAGTGCTGAGGGTAGCGCATTACCATTTTCAGGTTATGTAGAGGTAGAGCTTAAGATCCCTTTTCTATCTTGTAAACAAATTTATGCACCCGTTTTGGTCACAAAAGGAACGGAATATAGTAGTAAGGTTCCTATAATTGTGGGCACTAATATTATCAAAATATGCAAAGAGTTCTCACAATATGAGGATTTAGAGGTACCAGATGAGTGGGAATTAGCTTTTTCAAACTTAAGTGCTAGTGGGATTCCTGTCAAAACAACTAACAGATATTCTATTACGATTGGACCACATGAGGTTAAAACCCTGTCGGGGATAGTGAAATCAGTGAATGACAATAATGTAGATACAGCTATTACAGAGCAAACAGATACATTTCCAAACCAAAGTCTTTTGGTCTGTCCTAGGGTTGTATCTATTAAAAATGTTAAAACCTCAAGAGTTCCCGTGCGGGTATGCAATATGTCGACTCAGGCTATTAAGATTCAACCAAAGTCTGTAATATGCAAGTTGAGTACCACCAAAGTTGTTGATTCTTGGGAACCATCAAAGACAAATGCAAGTCAAGATATCTCAAATGTCAATTTAGTAGAATTAGGAGTCAAGTATAATGAAACTAATTTGTCTGAGGATCAGGTAGAAAAGAGGTATGATTTCTTGAATAGGTGGAAACATATTTGTTCGATGTCCTTTATTGACATTGGAAGAACCGATCTAGTAGAACACGAAATAAGGTTGTCAGATCATACACCGTTCAAAGAACCATACAGGAGAATACCACCTGCAATGTATGAAGAGGTAAGGCAACATCTTCAAGAAATGCTAGAGGCCGGAGCAATTAGAGAATCTAAAAGTCCATAGTGTTCGAATGTGGTACTTGCTAGAAAAGCTGACGGTTCTCTTTGGTTTTGTATAGACTAGAAAATTAAATAACAGAACTATTAAAGATGCTTACAATTTTCCTAGAGTGGATGAGACAATAGATACTCTTTTGGGAAGTAAGTATTTTTCAAAGTTAGATCTTCGTTCTGGTTATTGGCAAGTTGAGATCAAAGAGGAAGATAAGCATAAAACAGCTTTTTCATTAGGTCCTTTAGGATTTTATGAATGTAATCGCATGGCTTTTGGATTAACCAATGCACCCGCTACGTTTCAACGATTAATGGAGACTTGTATGGTTGAAATGAATCTTAAAGAGTGTTTAATATTTTTGGATGACATTCTTGTCTTTTCATCTACATTTGAAGAAAATTTAGAGAGATTAGAGGGTGTATTCACTAGATTAGAAAAACATAATTTGAAATTAAAACCTTCCAAGTGCGAGTTTTTCAAATTAGAAGTAAAATATTTGGGACATGTTGTCTCAGAAAATGGTATTCAAACGGATCCTGAAAAGATATCGGCTTTGAAAACCTGGCCAGTCCCTAAAAATATTAAATCATTATGTTCCTTTCTAGGATTTACTGGGTGCTACAGGAGGTTTGTCAAAGACTATGCAATTTTAGTAAAACCCTTGAACAATCTCTTGGTAGGACATCCAACAAATAAAAAGGCGAAATCGTCTAAGAGAAAGAAAGTACCATGGATATGGGGTAAGGAAGAACAGCAAGCATTCCATAGTTTGATAGAAAAACTTACTTCACCCCCAATATTAGCGTTTGCAGACTTTACCAAACCTTTTATTGTCAATATAGATGCATCCAAAGATGGTCTTGGTGCAGTTTTATACCAAAATCAAGGCGGTAAAGACAGAGTAATTGCGTATGCCAGTAGAAGTTTGCGACCAAGCGAATGTAATTACCCTGCCCACAAGTTAGAATTTTTGTGTTTAAAATGGGCATCGTGTGATAAATTCCATGATTATCTGTATGGAAATACTTTCCAAGTCTATACAGATAATAACCCATTAACTTATGTTACAACCACAGCCAAACTAGATGCAATGTCGCATAGGTGGTTGGCATCCCTTTCCAATTACAATTTCAAATTGATTTACAAAACTGGTAAATCTAATAGAGATGCTGATGGGTTATCTCGCAGATCTACTGAAGTCTTTCCTGATGTTATTAAAGCTTTTACTTCTGCTGTTTTAGTTGAGAAGGAGGAACTACCACTCGCAGAATGTATTGTTTTATCCCAGAGTGCAGAACTTGAAAATTTCAAGGATAATATATCACAAGATGATTTTCGAAACATAGACTGGATAGAGGAGCAAAGGAAGGATTATTCCATCAACAGAGTTTTAGATTTACTTAAATCAGGTTTAAGACCTAGTGGTAAAGAATTACAGAAAGAAACTTATGAAGTTAGAGATTATTTGAAAAATTGGAAGGATTTTGAAATAAGAAAAGGTATTCTATACAGAAACACTTTAGTAGAAAGCTCAAATGTTAGGCAGTTAGTCTTACCTTTCCAGTTCAGAGAAACAGCTTTTAAGGGAATACACAATGATGCAGGTCATCAAGGTAGGGATAAAACTTTATGGTTAGCGAAACAACGATTTTATTGGAGTGGAATGGATAAGGAAATCAAGGATAGAGTTGTGGTAGATGTGTGAGGAGAAAAACATCAGAGATACCTAGAGCTAATCTGGTAAACATTCAAATCACAAAACCATTAGAGATATTATGTGTTGATTTTTTGACTCTAGAAAGGTCAAAAGGTGGTTTTGAAAATGTTTTAGTCATTAGTGACCATTTTACTAGATTTGCTATGGCAGTTCCTACACGCAACCAACTTGCTAAAACAACAGCAAAAGCTCTATTCGAAAATTTCATTTGTCATTATAGTTTTCCTGAGAGACTACATTCCGATCAAGATAGAAATTTTGAAAGTAAAGTCATCAGAGAATTATGTAAAATTGCTGGTGTCAGTAAGAGTCGAACTACACCTTATCATCCAATGGGTAATGGTCTTGTGGAACGATTCAATCAAACCTTGATAAAAATGTTGGGAACTTTAGAAAATTACAAGAAGGAAGACTGGAAATCATATATACTTCCCTTGGTACACGCATATAATGCAACAAGACAAGACAACACAGGATTTTCACCTCATTATTTAATGTTTGGGTGGCATCCTAGACTTGCTGTCGACGCATTTTTAAATTTAGATGACTCAGATACATCAAAGCCAACTAGTCGTGCAAATTATGCAGAAAAACTTAAGAAAAGACTAAAGTTTGCATATAATGTTGCCAAGAAAAACATAGAGAAAAATAATTCCAGGCATAAGCATTACTATGACAACAAAGTTCGTTATTCCAAATTAGAGATTGGTGATCGTGTCTTAGTTAGACTTTTAGCAAAGAAAGGGAAAAGTAAACTTTCAGACAAATGGGAAAAAGATCCTTATGTCGTCTTGGACATTCCAAATGACGATATTCCTGTGTACAAAGTTCAAAGATCATCTGACAAGGGTCAATCTAGATATTTACATAGAAATTTATTATTATCCTTTATGTATCTTTCAGATGATGATTACACTTCAGAAATTCCCCAAACTGTTTCCAAGCTTAGTAAGTACATTAGGAATACAACAGAGAAGAAACAAGAAAGCGGGAGTATCAGTACCGATAGCGACTCGGAATCAAGCGATTCAGAGAGGGATGAAATTATATTTGTTTCCAAACCCGTATCATATACGGATAGAAATGTCTTAAACACGCCAGGTGTTAATCACAATACTTGTCTCAATAGTTCAAGTGAACATATGGGATCAGGTGATTTAGGGACAATCTATACTTTTAGTGTTGACTATAGTAGACCCTCACTACAACAAGAAACATTTTCTTCTGTTGAACTCCAGAATAGCTCTAACACAAATTCTTTTGCAGATTATTCGAACGTAAATATAAATAATCCGTCAAGAAATAGTGAATCGAGCCGGTTTACATTCAGTCCACAAATCCGTCGCTCAGATCGCGTACGAAAACCTCCGGATAGATTTGGAGAGTGGGTTGTAGGCGAACAAGCTGCACAAGTATGGTATGTTTAGGGGAGAATGTCACAGGATGAAATATGTTTAGTCTAGATAGTTTTAGGATATTTCGTACTTATTCTTATGATTAGTTAGGAATTTAGCTTAATTTACTAGTATTTTAAGTGGATTAATCATATAATTTTTCAGAGCAGTATCTGATCCAATTTTATTTATGACATTACCATGTGCACTAAAACTGATTATCTTGCATGTTGCGGCCATGAGTATTTACATGTTGCAGCTTCTATTATTTGATCTTCTTATTTACAGAAGAGGATTCCTTTCCAGATCAGTTGCATTAGTATCATTATCAATATTAATATTTAATTGAATTTTATTACAGTCCTGAGTTCTGATCTTAGAAATGTCAGGAGACATTTTCTCTAAGAGGGGGAGAATGTCACAGGATGAAATAATTCATATTTAACATACTAATATAATTTCATTACGTTACTGATTTCATCGTAAGTCGTTTCATTTCATTCATATTCATGGGGATGAACGCTGATTGGTAGAGAGAGGAGTGTGAAAGGTCAGTATGGTTTGTGTGTAGTTGTGAGTATCTTGCGAGTTGTTTTACTGGTTTGGTGCTATATAAGCAAGATTCGCGCCAATTCCAGAAACTAACCCAGCAACACTCCATACCCGGACTGAGTGACTTATTATTCACGTATTGTCATATCAAAGAAACTAAGTTTTACTACAGTTTCTGTTCTTCCGAGTTTACGATCATCCTCCAGAATTAGGATATAACAATAAAGAACTTTAGAACCCGAACCACCAGTGTGTTTTAATTTAAATACATGACGGTTACACACATATCAATTTAAAAAAAAAAAAAAGTTGACCAGGCCTATAGTGCGAAACTGTCCCCTGCTACCTGAGGTAGCAGGGGACAGTTTCGCACAATAGGCCCGGTCAAAAATGGAATTACCCCGTATTTGAAGTGATATTACATGTGTAAAAATGTATACAATAATTTTAAGATGCATGTCAAATGTAGCTGAGTGCTTAGTAAAAATGTTGATATACAACATGTAGGTGTCACCATGATTCCTAGCATATAGATGGGTGCAAATACGAAACTAAGACACGTGGTCAGTTGCTGAAGAAATTCCGGTGAAAACATGCAGGGTCTAGCAAAAGGTCTGTAGCTGTGAGGGAAGGTGGATGGCCCCATATGAGAGGTAGATTTTTGAGAAGGGCAGATAGGGTTCTTGATTGTGCACAGTGTCTAAATCCCCATGTTTGGTACTGTGATGGTGTGGGGGTGGTGCGGATTAGCCCAAATGAGGGAAAATCAAAGCAAAAAAGGGGAACCTGCTCAGAGTATGTTTTGTGCACCAGTACCAGTATTTATAGATTACATGTAATTTAGGGTCATAATTTATTAACTACACTAATATGAAATACAAGTATTGACATAAAATGGAAATATGATTTTTCATTAGTCTGTCATAATCTGACTTTGGTGTATACCCCCTTACCACATGTTTCAAAACCAAAGAAACTGTCCCCTGCCACCTGAAAATCCTGTAAAATTGTTACGTCGTACGTAAATTAGATCATCAGGAAATTATCTTCCTTGCGTTGAACAGAATTTCAACCAATGAAATAAATTAGAATTTTCACGTCATACATTTTATATGCTTTATCTCATATTATTTTGCACCTTGAATATGGTTATGAAGATTTTGTAAAATTTTATTTTTGTATTTATACGTTAAAAATATTAACTATTGAGTTCAAAATAATTACAGAATTTTTACATTTACTTTTACTTACCAGTTTCTTTCAGTCAAGATAGCGCAAACCGCCCCTGCATCTTAAAGACCTGATCTGTTAATCTGACCCCCCCCCCCTTCCCACAATTTGGTTCGCGCACTCTCGACATTGAGGACCTGGAAAAAATTAAATTCTCCCAATAAAGTAATTCAAGAAATCAAAAGATTTTGTTATTTATTTCTCCGGGAGTGGAAGAAATTATTGCTTCTTTTATCGTTTAGTATATTTTTCTAAACAAGATACCACGATTTACCTTAAATTCGAAAATTTTAGAGGGGGCGCGCGCCGGTTGCGCCTCCTCTAAAATCCGCCACTGAATGAAGTTGTCAAACTTCACTCTCAATTACTACGTTTACAATATTTTGATAAACGAAGATGGCTGCCTTCACAGCTATAGTTGTTTCGTCGTGGTTGCTAAGTGAATCATTGCGCGGCTCAGTAAACTGTTATTTTTCAGAATTTATGTACACTTTGATAAACGAGGGTTAGTACCTTTGTCTTTTGCATTAAATTTTAAGGAATGACTTTACTTCTGGTGAATATTATACGAGTATAAACTGGTTTGGTCCAGTAGGCGAAGCGGATTATAAAAAAGAATTATTTTGGTCATTCCTTATATAATCAGGAAATAATGGATTGACGCATTTTTCTAACTTTTGAAACTTTTTTAAATTTTACTAAGAGGCTCCACATGAGGCATAATAGTACAAAAAGGTAAGATCGACAACAATGTTGAACACTGACAAGGCCTGTCATAGTATATTTGTCTTTACAGTTCATTAATTCACTATAGCTAAATAGTATTTCAACAATCAGTGAAGCGTTTTGGCAAAAATCTACACATTTCATGAAGAAAATAAGTACAGCTAAATAGATAATAGAATTAATCGCCTAGTTCTTGTTTGTTACAAAGAGTACATAATCGTTCAGACCTACCAATACTTAAATGAAAGAAAAATAACATGAGTTACCTTCCTTAGATTGACACAAATTTTACATTTATACAAAACTATCTAATTATTCTTTTTCCTTCAGAGGCAAACTTTTACACAATCAACCCATAATCATTCAATATATAACTTTAAAAATTGATTTAAAGGAATTTATGGGGGCATTTCGGTAATTTCTGGAGCATTTAGGTAAATCACGTGTTAATATTTATAGCGCGCAGCGCGACCTATCGTGTTTTGGCATTGCTAGTAACGGAAATTCATCGGGAAGGAGATTAGAGAGTGTATTTGAATTTACGAAATTACAAGGCATTCTCTTACGAAGACGCCATGGCAGGTATGTTTTAATCTCGAGTATTAGCCTAGATATAAAAGTTATTATTGTTTTTCATATAGATGTATGAGTTGAATTATAGTAAGCGGAGATAACTGAACACTAGTAAAATTCTACGAAGGAAAGTTTGGATCTTTTTAATGTGACCGCAACTCATTCCATTAGGCTGTCTTCAAAGACAAAAACTACATGTACATGTACATAGCATTTTGAATTAATCTACTGGATAGTCCTGTAGTGTAGGTTTGATTATGGGAGGGGGTGGGGATAAAAGATATGACCGACTTGGTTGCGCATTTTACAAAATACATATATTTATTTATGAATATTTATAATATTATTATATTACTTATAGACATTTCATTCAACAAAGGACACCCCCTTCCGAGATCAACGATCTGACACATCGATAATTTTTTTAATATGATATAATGTCGGCAGTGAAGGAAACCGAAAATAAATCTGCCAGAGCTATAGTCATTATCAATATAATATGCATGCATCATCCACAGTCGCTCGGGTCATGGATAATGAACAATGTAAATAATAGTCTGTGTAAATAAAGATTATACAGAAACTATCATCGTGATATTTTTCCCACTCCATAATATGTATATTGAAAAGAAATATGTAGTGTGGGTGAAGTAAATTTTCAAACGTTTATATGAAATTAATTTTTTACAACATACTAGTATATAATAAGTAAAATAGACTGCAAAAAACTGAAAATCCACATGGAGGGGGGAAATGTCACGTTTCTTCGATAGCTCTAGGCCCCTATATGTCTTAATTTATTTACATTGTACATTATCCATGACCCGAGCGCATACATGTATGGTATCATCAATGCACTACAATTATGTAGAAAATTCAATTGAGTACTGACATTACCGCATCTTCGCTAGTCAAGGGTTTATGATCCGCTCCGCCGGCTTAGAGAAGCGGAGCGGATCGTAAACCCTTGACGAGCGAAGATAACATTACCGGTGATGATTGTGAAATGATGAAAAGTTCTGGAAGATAACGCCATTTGAATATTTAGATTGTATTATATAAAAAAAAGTTTAACTGATAGTTAGTCTTATTCTAGTGTCAAGGGGGTGGGTGTCTTTTTTGAGCAAAAGTAATTATTTGTATATTATTTTAATAGAACAGAACGATAACACGTATTGGCAGTCTTTGTCATGGCTTTACTTAATAAAAACATATTTCCAATTCAACGACAATGTTCATATCAATACAAACCATCAGTATGTATATCATATACACTCTGTAATGGAATGCATGATCTACAACGACTTTTGGATAGTAATGTTGTAGCATCAATAGTCCATGCATGTTTGAGTCAATCAATCAATGATTCACTCAATATTTTCAATCAATCAATCAATATTTCAATCCACCAATGTGTCAATCAATCAATCAATATTTCAATCAATCAATAATTCACTCAATATTTTCAATCAATCATTCAATGTCAATAAGCCCAATTATTGGCCACTGAGCAATATCAGACAATGCATACTGTGTCTGTGAAATTTGGAAGAGCATTGTTGAAGACCTAGGTATTTTATGTATTCGGCATTGTGTGATGTTACGATTTGATAACACTCGTACGTGCGTTGTCTGCTGCAATATAGAGAACGTATGTGTATAGTAACGCCTGGGGAGGATCTGGAATGATATGAACCGAGTTTGTGGTAGAAGTTTGTAAAAAGACATCCTGGCACTAGTTAATTTCAGAAATTCTTGCAATCTAGCCAATGGCGTTGTACCAATACGCACCCCCTCCCCAGAGATGGGGCGATTACATTGTAAATGTAATTGATTACGATTACGATTACTTTGAAAATCTATGATTACGATTACGATTACACATATTTTGAAAATAATTGATTACGATTACTGTGAAAAGTAATCATGATTACATGCTTTTGAACAAGAAAAACAACTAATATTTACTGGTTTTATCAATAAGATACATTGTATAATACACTTTATATATTTATGTACAGTCTTACATATATGAGTATCAGAAGTCCATGTCATAAATATTTATAGTGAAAGGTAGATCTACTCAGATGAACTGCTTAATCTTCAAAGGATTTTTCCATAGTGATCTATGTTTGAAGTATTAGTATAAACAAATCCACAGAAAAGATGAAAGATGCTAATTAACAATAGAGCACAGTATAGTGAACTACTAATTAGGAGTGAGCTCATACTCATTAAGTAACAATAGATCAATGAGATGTACAGTAAATGATACAGGGTATACTAGTTCAGATTATTAAGTTTAATTTAAACAGATTTAGACCTTAGTTGCTATTGAATACATGCAAATACTGTAAGTATAATATCATATAGATATGGATAAATCTTATGATGGCACACATAACATACATAAGCTCTAACTGTTATCTATTAAATAATTATTTTAATATAAATATAAAGTAATCATAAATTACGATTACTTTGCCAAAGTAATTGATTACGATTACGATTACTTTGCTTTAAAAACAAATGTAATCAATTACGATTACTTAAAAAAATGTAATCGATTGTAATCAATTACGATTACTGATTACGATTACCCCATCTCTGCCCCTCCCCAATTAATTAATATAACATCAGGCTTGCCCCTTTGTGCAACAATAGGCTCCACCTCCTTACACCATACCACTCTTACCACACAAAAAAGCATTCTCTTCCACAGAGTTATCGGTCCTTTCTCTCCCTTATAAGGGAGAGAAAGGACCGATAACTCTGTGGAAGAGAATGACAAAAAAGATGTGCTGTAGTAAATCCATATACGGCGGGCAGGATAATGAATAATGGAAGAGGCAATAATCCAGACAGTAGTATTGAATTAGGACGCACAATATTGCAGGTATACTTAAAAATTTAAATTTTTAGGCTCTGATATAGGCATTAAATGTTTCGCATTTCCATCTGCCTCTAGCCTCAATTTCGTGTTGGGATCTAAACCGATGAATTCAATAGGCCTGTGGAATAATGATGCAAGTTGATATATTGTGAGCGGTTTGGCATTAAGGTGGCAGTAAAATGGGCCACGTGATTGGTCTAATGGACAAAAAGTTGTGCATGTGCTTGAACAATGAATCTGCCCCCTTACCAAAATACAAGCCCTCTGGCACACAGTTGCTGCAAATTTGCAGCACATTTGCCGCAAGTATACTTTTCGTATGCAAAGTTTTCATCTGGCACAGTTTGTGGCACAGTTGCGGCACACACTTGCGGCACACTTCTGGCACACAGTGTGCGGCATATTTGCCGCAAGTAAACTTTTCGTATGCAAATTTTTCCTCTGGCACACAGTTTGCAGCAAACTTGCGGCACACTCTTGCCGCAGACTTCTGGCACACAGTTTGCAGCAAACTAATGCGGCACACTTCGGGCACTGTCTGCTCGAAATTAAGGGATGCTATATAAACTGTCATTACAAAACAAAAACACAATAACAATTCAATTAATATAATTTCAAGAACAATGACATATCAAGTAATAAACATATTCAAAAATACTAATTAATTTTTTTTATTCAAAAACAGAAATGACCGGGTTCTTGTAAAATATGTTATCTATCATAGGAACAACAGTAGAAACATACTGGAAAAATGACAAATTAAAGGCAGAAATTTTCAACAACAAAAAAGAGAGAGAAAAAAAGAGAAGCATTTTTAAAATGTTACATGAATATCTTCAATGTTTTTAAAACATCTATAATGTACAGGGTCTGGAAAATGTTAAGTAAAAGCTGAGTTGGTTACATAAAGTACCATGCTTAAAAAAGACTAAGTTCAACTTCACCATGCACATGAAAATTTTTCAAAGAATGCCTAATCACTTCCGAAAAGACACGACGTGTACATTTACAATGCTTCCATAACAGCTGTTCAAGGTCTGAAGGATGTCAAATAAATGCTGTAAGAGGAGTTGATTACAAAAAATAGGTACCATCTATTCAGGAAATGCTTTTTAAAAAAATGACAAAGTTCAACTAAATGTAATTTTTTTGAAAAAAGTCTGATCACTTTCAAAAAGACACATGCACATCTTCAATGTGTCCATAACTACTGTACAAAGTTTGAGGAACATCAATTTAGATGTGCATGAGTTGATCACACAAAATAGTTACCATCTATTCAAGAAATGCATAAAAAATGACCAAGTTCAACTATACATATTTTTTTTTTTTTTTAAAAGTCTAATCATTTTCAAGAAGATGCATGCACATCTTCAATGTGTTCATAACAACTGTACAAAGTTTAAGGAATGTCAAGTTAGAGGTGCATGAGGATTTGATTACACAAAATAGTTACCATCTATTCAAGAAATGCTTAAAAATGACTAAGTTCAACTACATATACATTTTTTTTTAAATGTCTGATCACTTTCAAAACACATATGCACATCTTCAATGTGTTCATAACAAATGTACACAGTTTGAGGAATGTCAAGTTAGAGGTATACGAGGAGTTAATTACACAAAATAGGTACTGTCGATTAAAGAAATGCTTAAAAAATGTCTGATTACTTTCAAAAAGGCACATGCACATCTTCAATGTATCCCTAACAACTGTACAAAATTTGAGGAACATCAAGTGAGAGGTGTGAAAGGAGTTGATTACACAAAGTAGGTACTATTACAGGGACGCTACTGTCGCTTGCCCACCAGTCATTCACCATTTTATAAACTGTTTGCACATTGTGCAACCTGACCAAAAATATAATTATAACAAGATGTGAGAGAAAACTTAAAGAAACTGCAACAACTTCTAATCTACAAATATTGCATTGTGCAATGTTAAAAAGTTCTCGGTGAAGTCCCACCTTGGCCATGAGAGTACATTTTATTTGGAAACTGCTGCATAAAGAATTTCTTTCAAGATCCAAGAGAAAAATATCAACCCACAGTGGCACTTTTCTGGCCTAAGGTCGGGTTGTGATTTAAATAGATTTGTGAATTTTGGCCGTTTTAGATCAATCATGTCAAATGAAAGCTTTTAGAAAATAAAATCCTTCTTAAACTAGCAAGTGCTATACAAATGATGCTATAAATGCTAGAATTGTGTATACAATTGTGTATACAATTAAGACAAAGGAGTTGACATGATCTTATGTACATGTAATTAAAAAGGAGGTCTATCATTTGCATAACATGACTTTGTGCATCAATAACAACAGGTTTCGACAACATTTGCAGACAAGAATGAAATATATTCAAAATTCACACATGTAAACTATTCACTTTTCCTCAGAAAAATCTGGAGACAATCTACATTAATTTTAAAATCAGTACTGTGAAGGACTTTATATTCTGATAAATTAATACAGACTTGTGGGCACTTAATTAGTAGGGAGAACACTGTAAACATTTACACAAGCTTCTCCATCATAGATGAACGGGGAGAAAAATAGGACTATCTCTATGCTGTCTGCACCTTAGAATAAAAAACATGATTGAATTCTGGACCTTCTTTTAATCTTCCACTTGTTCAGTATTTGGTCATCACAATCACATATTGTCCGCAACAGCTCTACTGTCCCATCCATTTGTTGTGATAAACTGAAATAGTTTTTCGGTTAAGACAGAGTGCCTTTACTCACAAATACATGTAGCAGTCTCATCAGATTCACTTGCCAAGTGTGTATAAATTGAAATGTCATTCTTTTTTTAAAAACTAAATAACACTAAGTAACTTCATTAGTGATTTATACACATTAATCCAGGCCTGCATGTTGGAACTCTCAGATATGGCAAGTTGAAGACAGCCTATCAACACACCATCACAACTTCTGAATCTGCACGACTATCATGAAATATATTCTGAAAAAGATATAAAATTGTAAATAATTACGAGATACCATTGGCCGTCCTATATACAAGTTTGCAAGGCATCTAACATAGGAGGAATCATTCTGGGGTGTGTACATGTAATTACTGTCACCCGACACCTGGGGCCACCGAATTTCAAAGCTGAGCAACAATCAATGTTGCGTTACAGCCAATTGGGCTAATAAATGCAATATCTGATGTACAACTGTTAATATCATGCTGACCCGACTTTACGAACAAATTAACTTTATTGCCAAGACAAAATCTTCAATCCATTTTAATAACGTATATGCATTGATGTTGTGACAAAATTGAGATTCCGGAGGTCACATCCCTGATCATAATGCAGTTTAATTTTTCTAACTGGACATCTGGGTTCAAATCATAAGCACTTGAATAAAAAAAATTTAAACCATTCATTAAAAAACACCATTTACTTAATAAACTATTCAGTTTTTGCAAATATCACCCGAGTAGAAAGTAAACAAAAAATAGCATAAGTATTTCGGAAATAGGCCTAATTATTTGTTTGTGCCCATTTGATAAGTTGATGCTGTGTAGTTTAAGGCATGGACCTTTAAAGTGATGATCGCAACATTTGAGGTCAATGAATCCATAATTCACTGAATATTTTGAATCAAACAATGAATATTTAAATGTACCAACGTGTATGTGGTTTTTCACTGATTTGAAGGGTTACCTGGTAGGAAACCTGGGATTGCATATATACATGAGCCATAACCCAGCATCAATGGAACCAAAGGAGGTTGAAGGATTTTGTTGTTGTTGGCTTGAACACCTATCGTACTCGAGCCGGTTAGAACTAGTTACGATCATGTGCTATGCGAATGGCATGAATATATTTTTAGATGCTCTGGATGTCAGAAGGGTGCCTAGCTAAATATATACTTACAAATATCAAAAATCCATCTATGGAGTTATGAATCGTGGGAATTTTGTTATGTTTGATCTTGGGTTCGAGAACTAATTGACCTTGTACGATTAAAAATCTGTGCGTATCATGGTTATTGTGTGATTGTGAATTCAAGAGTTTAGATAAATTGACATAATGCTTTGCCCAAATTTTATCTTTGATGGCTTGAGGAACGTGAACCCAAGTTCATCAGTAATGCTTGTAATATCAAGATGTGTTTGTAAAACATACATGTATATGCCCCATGGTGCAAAATTGAAAAGGGTATACACGCGCCTAATTTGGGGGTAGTGTCAAAACTGTGCAATTCAATTGATTGCAAGAGTTATGTTTCTTTGCCTGAACAACAAATACTTGTTCTGTTCATTTCAATAACAGGACTTAACTCAGTGAGTTAAGTCGGATTAATTATGCAAAAGCTATGACTAAGGATAAAGTTTTTGCGGACAAACAGACACACCAAAAACTATATGCCCTCACATCTCTTATCACGGGGCATAAAACAAAGCCTTTAGTACTATTATGGGCCGGATACATTGATTGGTGGGGGCACTGTTACGGCACAGGTACTTGTATATATGTACCTATACCTATACCACTGCAAGGTGTAAAGGCAAATGCATCGCAGTCTATAGAAATTATATTTGTGTATATATTGTTGTCAGGGGCGGATCCAGGAATTGCTGTTACGGGACTCAGCAGGCGCCACTTTATGAGGCAGGGGGTCTGGGACCGCCTTGAGGGGGGGGGGGGGGGGGGGGGGGGGGGGGCAGAAGCTCCTAGATTTTACAGGGTTTTATTTCATGGATTTTATAGGGTTTGAAATATGTCTCCTATTTAGTCATTTGTACAATTTCTATCATTTTTTTTATAAGGTGAAATTAATAACATGACGCATATTTTAAGGGTTTTTCGAAAAAATGAAGTTTTCCCAATAAAGAAATCAAAAGTTTTTGTCATTTGTTTCTCCGAGAGTGTAAGAAATTATTTCTTCTTATATCGTTTAATACATTTTTCTTAACAAGATACCACGATTTACCCTTAAATCCGCCACTGGTTGTGTAATTAATAGATCGAGTCTTTGTGATCTAATTAAAGCCAATCCATTAGTGTACTAATACATGTAGTCGATAACAAAATGTAGGTTTGGATTTAATCAGACTGGAACATGCAATAATATTGTTTTAAACTTACTTACAATCTTTTCAGAAATAATAATAGCAACAGCTGTGGCAGGGGTGAGCGCTTTCGTAGGTGCCCCCGTCGTTCTGGGTGCCATTGGTTTTACTAAAGTGGGAGTAGCGGCAGGTTCCATCGCAGCGGCGGTACAGGTAAGCGTTTTGAATTTGTAAAATGATCAACTAATCATCATGCACCGAGCAAGGGGCAGCAACCATTACCAAAAAACCTCATACAAACAAAATGTGTCTGTACATGTAAAACACTTTAGTGGGATGGGTTGAACATGGAATTTTCCTTATCAACACGCTCTTGGATAAATCTGCCAAGTGCCATGTGGCAAATCGACACCCACCATTTGTTTAATTCTTAGGAAAATGATATCAAAGGTGCCCTGAAACTACTTTTGTCACAAGTGAGCCTCACTTGACGAGTAAAACATTCCAAGGGAAAACTAAATCTCCTACAGGAATGTAATAAAATCCTGTGGGAATTATCAAAATTCAGTGGAAATAATTTGATATAGGAAATTTTATTACTTTTCAAAGAAAAAATCCTTTATGAAAAATTATCATTTTGTTAAAAAACTAAAAGTAAATATTTTCCGGTAGAGATTTGTAAAGTTGATTTTGGAAATTTCAAAAAGAATTTATTTTTCCTTAAGAATGTTTTCTTCGACGATGTTTTTCTCACTTCTCAAATAAATGTTGCCTGTAAAAAATGTCACATGGCTATGAAGCATATATACTAAATTGAAAAACTATTAGATAATGCCTTTGAGTTTCTGACAAGTAAAGAAATTATTGGTGCAAATTTGGCATATTTATCGGAGAAGGTGTTGAATATTGATAAAACAAATGTGTCACTTTAATTATTTTATGTATTTACACGATAAAAGATATTTTCATTTTGAATTGGAAACATTTGTGCAATTTGAAGTAGAGAAATCTTTGATTTTGATTGAATGATTGTATCTTATTTAACGTCTCACTCGAGAATTTTTCACTCATATGGAGACGTCACCAAGACCGGTCAAGGGCTTCAAATTTAGACCTTTACTCGGCGCTTACGGCCATCGAACAGTGAGGGTTCTTTAGCGTGCCATACCTACTGTGACACAGGATATCCGATTTTAAGGTCATCTCCGAGGACCCGTGACATTCACACCTGATGTCGAGCGTTTGGCTTTGGAACTGTCACTACCTGTTTTAACAACTTAGGTCTGTCGCGGCCGGGATTAGAACCCCGGCCTTCCGCATGCGGAGAAAACGCTCTAACCTCAAGGCAACCGCGGCGGTCTTCTCTTTGATTTTGAAATGTTTTTGTTGGATTAACACTCTTTGAAGACTCTCTAATGAAAAAGGTGAATATAATGAACAGTGATAAATCTCATGAATCATTAAATGATATATTAATCGAATTAGAGCTGTCTTCAACTGAATATTTGCGTACTGTAATGAGATACACACAAAACGTAAACTGGTACGGGAAATAATATATTTCAATTTAGTGATCCATATCCATGGTGATAAATTGATCATTAAATCAAGCTTTCATTTAGATAAGAAATTAAACTCTTCTGATTATGGTTAAAAGGTTACAAAACTTGCTTGGTACTTTTCGGTGCAAAGAGGATAACTCCCCCGTTTGAGGCAGAGTAAATTTTCTGATGCCTGGAGATTGCAGATCAGAGGCATTTATCTATTTTGGTCTGTGTTCCTCTATGGCTTTGTCTACAACTAAGAAAAAATAATTTGTGTACTTCATGGTAAAGGTAAAAATTATCTGAGTATAAAGGTCAAGATCATTACATCTATTTCAAGGTCAAAGTTTCCATAACAGAACTGGCTAACGTTGAGGCAGTATGTTTCAAAAACAAATTCTTGGAGGGAAATGGTCTTTGGGTAAAATTTTCATACCAAAGGGTTGCAGTGTCTGTGTCCCCTCTAGACACCCGCCATAGTTAGCTCCTCAGTCCCTACTTGTAAAATAGACTAACATATCTTATATCTGACCGATATATTAATTAGGAATCCAAACTAGAATACATTTGGGATGATGAAAGCAAACCTTGTAGTGATTATTAACATTCAAATGATGTAGTTATCTACATGTAAAGGTGTTGCTGAACATTTTACTGATATCTATATGTTTTATATAGGACTAGACGGAATATGTATGTTTTATATAGGACTAGACGGGATCTGTATGTTTTATATAGGAAGAGACGGGATCTGTATGTTTTATATAGGACTAGACGGGATCTGTATGTTTTATATAGGACTAGACAGGATCTGTATGTTTTATATAGGGATAGACGGGGTCTGTATGTTTTATATTAGAATACTCGGGATCTGTATGTTTTGTATATGACTAGAGGGGATCTGTATGTTTTATATAGGAATAGACTGGATCTGTATGTTTTATATAGGACTAGACGGGATCTGTATGTTAAAATATTAGAATAGACGGGGTCTGTATGTTTTATATAGGAATAGACGGGATCTGTATGTTTTATATAGGACTAGACGGGATCTGTATGTTTTATATAGGAATAGACTGGATCTGTATGTTTTATATAGGACTAGACGGGATCTGTATGTTAAAATATTAGAATAGACGGGGTCTGTATGTTTTATATACGACTAGACGGGATCTGTATGTTTTATATAGGACTAGACGGGGTCTGTATGTTTTATATAGGACTAGACGGGATCTGTATGTTTTATATAGGAATAGACTGGATCTGTATGTTTTATATAGGACTAGACGGGATCTGTATGTTAAAATATTAGAATAGACGGGGTCTGTATGTTTTATATACGACTAGACGGGATCTGTATGTTTTATATAGGACTAGACGGGATCTGTATGTTTTATATAGGACTAGACGGGATCTGTATGTTTTATATAGGACTAGACGGGATCTGTATGTTTTATATAGGGATAGACGGGATCTGTATGTTTTATATTAGAATAGTCGGGATCTGTATGTTTTGTATATGACTAGAGGGGATCTGTATGTTTTATATAGGAATAGACTGGATCTGTATGTTTTATATAGGACTAGACGGGATCTGTATGTTAAAATATTAGAATAGACGGGGTCTGTATGTTTTATATAGGAATAGACGGGATCTGTATGTTTTATATAGGACTAGACGGGATCTGTATGTTTTATATAGGAATAGACTGGATCTGTATGTTTTATATAGGACTAGACGGGATCTGTATGTTAAAATATTAGAATAGACGGGGTCTGTATGTTTTATATACGACTAGACGGGATCTGTATGTTTTATATAGGACTAGACGGGGTCTGTATGTTTTATATAGGAATAGACGGGATATGTATGTTTTATATACCACTAGAAGGGGTCTGTATGTTTTGTATAGGACTAGATGGGATCTGTATGTTTTATATAGGAATAGACGGGGTATGTATGTTTTATATACGACTAGACGGGATCTGTATGTTTTATATAGGACTAGACGGGATCTGTATGTTTTATATAGGACTAGACGGGATCTGTATGTTTTATATAGGACTAGACGGGATCTGTATGTTTTATATAGGGATAGACGGGATCTGTATGTTTTATATAGGACTAGACGGGATCTGTATGTTTTATATAGGAATAGATGGGATCTGTATGTTTTATATAGGAAGAGACGGGATCTGTATGTTTTATATAGGAAGAGACGGGATCTGTATGTTTTATACAGGACTAGAAGGGGTCTGTATGTTTTATATAGGACTAGAAGGGATCTGTATGTTTTATATAGGACTAGACGGGATCTGTATGTTTTATATAGGAATAGACGGGATCTGTATGTTTTATATAGGAATAGACGGGATCTGTATGTTTTATATAGGAAGAGACGGGATCTGTATGTTTTATACAGGACTAGAAGGGGTCTGTATGTTTTATATAGGACTAGAAGGGATCTGTATGTTTTATATAGGACTAGACGGGATCTGTATGTTTTATATAGGACTAGACGGGATCTGTATGTTTTATATACCACTAGAAGGGGTCTGTATGTTTTATATAGGAATAGATGGGATCTGTATGTTTTATATAGGACTAGGCGGGATCTGTATGTTTTATATAGGGATAGACGGGGTCTGTATGTTTTATATAGGACTAGACGGGATCTGTATGCTTTATATAGGACTAGACGGGATCTATACGTTTTATATAGGACTAGGCGAGATCTGTATGTTTTATATAGGACTAGACGGTCTGTATGTTTTATATAGGACTACACGGGATCTGTATGTTTTATATAGGAAGAGACGGGATCTGTATGTTTTATACAGGAATAGTCAGGATATGTATGTTAAAATATTAGAATAGTCGGGACCTGTATGTTTTGTATAGGACTAGATGGGATCTGTATGTTTTATATAGGAATAGACGGGATCTGTATGTTTTATATAGGACTAGACGGGATCTGTATGTTTTATATAGGAATAGACGGGATCTGTATGTTTTATACAGGAATAGTCAGGATATGTATGTTAAAATATTAGAATAGTCGGGACCTGTATGTTTTGTATAGGACTAGATGGGATCTGTATGTTTTATATAGGAATAGACGGGGTCTGTATGTTTTATATAGGACTAGACGGGATATGTATATTTTATATAGGACTAGAAGGGGTCTGTTTGTTTTATTTAGGGATAGACGGGATCTGTATGTTTTATATAGGACTAGACGGGATCTGTATGTTTTGTATAGGACTAGATGGGATCTGTATGTTTTATATAGGAATAGGCGGGATATGTATGTTTTATATAGGACTAGAAGGGATCTGTATGTTTTATACAGGAATAGACGGGATCTGTATGTCTTATATAGGAATAGACGGGATTATTTGTTTTATATTAGAATAGTCGGGATCTGTATGTTTTGTATATGACTAGAGGGGATCTGTATGTTTTATATAGGACTAGACGGGATCTGTATGTTTTATATAGTAATAGACGGGATCTGTATGTTTTATATAGGACTAGATGGGATCTGTATGTATTACATAGGACTAGGCGGGATCTGTATGTTTTATATAGTAATAGACGGTATCTGTATGTTTTATATAGGACTAGATGGGATATGTATGTATTACATAGGACTAGACGGGATCTGTATGTTTTATATAGGACTAGAAGGGATCTGTATGTTTTATATAGGAATAGACGGGATCTGTATGTTTTATATAGGACTAGACGGGATCTGTATGTTTTATATAGGACTAGACGGGGTCTGTATGTTTTATATAGGACTAGACGGAATCTGTATGTTTTATATAGGACTAGACGGGATCTGTATGTTTTATATAGGACTAGACGGGGTCTGTATGTTTTATATAGGACTAGACGGGATCTGTATGTTTTATATAGGGATAGACGGGATCTGTATGTTTTATATAGGAATAAAAGGGATCTGTATGTTTTATATAGGAATAGACGGGATCTGTATGTTTTATATAGGACTAGACGGGGTCTGTATGTTTTATATAGGACTAGACGGGATCTGTATGTTTTATATAGGGATAGACGGGATCTGTATGTTTTATATAGGAATAAAAGGGATCTGTATGTTTTATATAGGACTAGACGGGGTCTGTATGTTTTATATAGGGATAGACGGGATCTGTATGTTTTATATAGGAATAAAAGGGATCTGTATGTTTTATATAGGACTAGACGGGGTCTGTATGTTTTATATAGGACTAGACGGGATCTGTATGTTTTATATAGGGATAGACGGGATCTGTATATTTTATATAGGAATAGAAGGGATCTGTATGTTTTATACAGGAATAGACGGGATCCGTATGTTTTGTATAGGAATAGATGGGATCTGTTTGTTTTATTTTAGAATAGTCGGGATCTGTATGTTTTGTATAGGACTAGAGGGGATCTGTATGTTTTATATAGGACTAGACGGGGTCTGTATGTTTTATATAGGACTAGACGGGATCTGTATGTTTTATATAGGGATAGACGGGATCTGTATGTTTTATATAGGAATAAAAGGGATCTGTATGTTTTATATAGGACTAGACGGGGTCTGTATGTTTTATATAGGACTAGACGGGATCTGTATGTTTTATATAGGGATAGACGGGATCTGTATATTTTATATAGGAATAGAAGGGATCTGTATGTTTTATACAGGAATAGACGGGATCCGTATGTTTTGTATAGGAATAGATGGGATCTGTTTGTTTTATTTTAGAATAGTCGGGATCTGTATGTTTTGTATAGGACTAGAGGGGATCTGTATATTTTATATAGGACTAGACGGGATCTGTATGTTTTATACAGGAATAGACGGGATCTGTATGTTTTATATAGGACTAGACGGGATCTGTATGTTTTATATAGGACTAGGCGGGATCCGTATGTTTTATATAGGAATAGACGGGGTCTGTATGTTTTATATAGGACTAGGCGAGATTTGTATGTTTTGTATAGGAATAGACGGGGTCTGTATGTTTTATATAGGACTAGGCGAGATCTGTATGTTTTGTATAGGAATAGACGGGATCTGTATGTTTTATATAGGACTAGACGGGATCTGTATGTTTTATATAGGACTAGACGGGATCTGTATGTTTTATATAGGAATAGATGGGATCTGTATGTTTTATATAGGAATAGACGGGATCTGTATGTTTTATATAGGAAGAGACGGGATCTGTATGTTTTATACAGGACTAGAAGGGGTCTGTATGTTTTATATAGGACTAGAAGGGATCTGTATGTTTTATATAGGACTAGACGGGATCTGTATGTTTTATATAGGACTAGACGGGATCTGTATGTTTTATATACCACTAGAAGGGGTCTGTATGTTTTATATAGGAATAGATGGGATCTGTATGTTTTATATAGGACTAGGCGGGATCTGTATGTTTTATATAGGGATAGACGGGGTCTGTATGTTTTATATAGGACTAGACGGGATCTGTATGCTTTATATAGGACTAGACGGGATCTATACGTTTTATATAGGACTAGGCGAGATCTGTATGTTTTATATAGGACTAGACGGTCTGTATGTTTTATATAGGACTACACGGGATCTGTATGTTTTATATAGGAAGAGACGGGATCTGTATGTTTTATACAGGAATAGTCAGGATATGTATGTTAAAATATTAGAATAGTCGGGACCTGTATGTTTTGTATAGGACTGGATGGGATCTGTATGTTTTATATAGGAATAGACGGGATCTGTATGTTTTATATAGGACTAGACGGGATCTGTATGTTTTATATAGGAATAGACGGGATCTGTATGTTTTATACAGGAATAGTCAGGATATGTATGTTAAAATATTAGAATAGTCGGGACCTGTATGTTTTGTATAGGACTAGATGGGATCTGTATGTTTTATATAGGAATAGACGGGGTCTGTATGTTTTATATAGGACTAGACGGGATATGTATATTTTATATAGGACTAGAAGGGGTCTGTTTGTTTTATTTAGGGATAGACGGGATCTGTATGTTTTATATAGGACTAGACGGGATCTGTATGTTTTGTATAGGACTAGATGGGATCTGTATGTTTTATATAGGAATAGGCGGGATATGTATGTTTTATATAGGACTAGAAGGGATCTGTATGTTTTATACAGGAATAGACGGGATCTGTATGTCTTATATAGGAATAGACGGGATTATTTGTTTTATATTAGAATAGTCGGGATCTGTATGTTTTGTATATGACTAGAGGGGATCTGTATGTTTTATATAGGACTAGACGGGATCTGTATGTTTTATATAGTAATAGACGGGATCTGTATGTTTTATATAGGACTAGATGGGATCTGTATGTATTACATAGGACTAGGCGGGATCTGTATGTTTTATATAGTAATAGACGGTATCTGTATGTTTTATATAGGACTAGATGGGATATGTATGTATTACATAGGACTAGACGGGATCTGTATGTTTTATATAGGACTAGAAGGGATCTGTATGTTTTATATAGGAATAGACGGGATCTGTATGTTTTATATAGGACTAGACGGGATCTGTATGTTTTATATAGGACTAGACGGGGTCTGTATGTTTTATATAGGACTAGACGGAATCTGTATGTTTTATATAGGACTAGACGGGATCTGTATGTTTTATATAGGACTAGACGGGGTCTGTATGTTTTATATAGGACTAGACGGGATCTGTATGTTTTATATAGGGATAGACGGGATCTGTATGTTTTATATAGGAATAGACGGGATCTGTATGTTTTATATAGGAATAGACGGGATCTGTATGTTTTATATAGGACTAGACGGGGTCTGTATGTTTTATATAGGACTAGACGGGATCTGTATGTTTTATATAGGGATAGACGGGATCTGTATGTTTTATATAGGAATAAAAGGGATCTGTATGTTTTATATAGGAATAGACGGGATCTGTATGTTTTATATAGGACTAGACGGGGTCTGTATGTTTTATATAGGACTAGACGGGATCTGTATGTTTTATATAGGGATAGACGGGATCTGTATATTTTATATAGGAATAGAAGGGATCTGTATGTTTTATACAGGAATAGACGGGATCCGTATGTTTTGTATAGGAATAGATGGGATCTGTTTGTTTTATTTTAGAATAGTCGGGATCTGTATGTTTTGTATAGGACTAGAGGGGATCTGTATATTTTATATAGGACTAGACGGGATCTGTATGTTTTATACAGGAATAGACGGGATCTGTATGTTTTATATAGGACTAGACGGGATCTGTATGTTTTATATAGGACTAGGCGGGATCCGTATGTTTTATATAGGAATAGACGGGGTCTGTATGTTTTATATAGGACTAGGCGAGATTTGTATGTTTTGTATAGGAATAGACGGGGTCTGTATGTTTTATATAGGACTAGGCGAGATCTGTATGTTTTGTATAGGAATAGACGGGATCTGTATGTTTTATATAGGACTAGGCGTGATCTGTATGTTTTATATAGGAATAAGCGGGATCTGTTTGTTTTATATTAGAATAGTCGGGACCTGTATGTTTTGTATAGGACCAGAAGGGATCTGTATGTTTTATATAGGACTAGACGGTGTCTGTATGTTTTGTATAGGAATAGACGGGATCTGTATGTTTTATATAGGACTAGACGGGGTCTGTATGTTTTATATAGGACTAGACGGGGTCTGTATGTTTTATATAGGACTAGACGGGGCCTGTATGTTTTATATAGGACTAGACGGGATCTGTATGTTTTATATAGGACTAGACGGGATCTGTATGTCTTATATCGGAATAGATGGGATCTGTATGTTTTATATAGGAAGAGACGGGATCTGTATGTTTTATATAGGACTAGACGGGATCTGTATGTTTTATATAGGACTAGGCGGGATCTGTATGTTTTGTATAGGACTAGAGGGGATCTGTATATTTTATATAGGACTAGACGGGATCTGTATGTTTTATACAGGAATAGACGGGATCTGTATGTTTTGTATAGGACTAGAGGGGATCTGTATATTTTATATAGGACTAGACGGGATCTGTATGTTTTATACAGGAATAGACGGGATATGTATGTTTTATATAGGACTAGACGGGATCTGTATGTTTTGTATAGGAATAGACGGGGTCTGTATGTTTTATATAGGACTAGGCGAGATCTGTATGTTTTATATAGGACTAGACGGGATCTGTATGTTTTATACAGGAATAGACAGGATCTGTATGTTTTGTATTAGAATAGTCGGGACCTGTATGTTTTGTATAGGACTAGACGGTGTCTGTATGTTTTATATAGGAAGAGACGGGATCTGTATGTTTTATATAGGACTAGACGGGATCTGTTTGTTTTATATAGGACTAGGCGGAATCTGTATGTTTTATATCGGAATAGATGGGATATGTATGTTTTATATAGGACTAGGCGGGATCTGTATGTTTTGTATAGGAATAAACGGGATCCAATATTCCCAAGGGTATCAATGTATAAATAATACATATATATATGAATAGAGGTGGGGGCATAATGCATACAAAGAGATTCGGACATTTAATAAATATACACGTTAGGGAGGACAGCAGACTAACTCCTGAATTTTAGAAATATATATATATTTTTTAATGTTTTAAAGTTTGATGTCATTAATTCTCTAAATTTCAGTGTATTTGGTTGATCACAACATCTAGAAGCCAAAACTTCACACCAGACTAAGATCATTAAAGGTTCAAACCCTGGCACTAACATAACAAAGTGAATTCCCTATTTATAAAGCACTGCATTTCTGTTTTAATTCATTGATAAAGTGAATGAAAAAGTATGCAACAACCTTCTCTCGCCATTGAAAAGCTATATTTTTTTTCAATAAAGGAGATATTTCCTCTCAACCCCCCCCCCCCCCCCCCCCCCCCCATTGTCATCCTTAATCTGTATGAGTAAACTCAGGTGACCTATTGCAATTGGTTTTCGTCCGTCGTGTGTTAACAACTGAACATTTTTAGCTTCTTCTTAATAACTACCAGTCCAATTATTTTTCAAATTTGGTATGAAGCATCATTTGGACAAGGGGGACATAAATTGTAAATTTCAGGACTCCACCACCTCTGGGGCCCTAGGGGTGGGGCAAAAACTGCCCAAAATTGACCAATTTTCAAAAATCTTCTCAAGAACCACACACATGTAAGAAAAACTAAATGCATAGTGATGTAGAGCAGGAAGGCCTCTACCAAAATTGTAAATTTCATGATCTCCGGGGTAGGGGTTTTGACCCCAGGACGGGGCAAATCTTGTTATATAGTGTTTATGTGTAAAACACTTAAATTACATCTTCTTTAATGCTATTGATACTAAATTGAAAGTAAATCGATATTTAGAAAGAAGAGGTAGTCCTTTACCAAAATTGTAAATTTGATTATTCCAGGGGTAGGGGTTTTGGTATTAGGGTGGGGCCAAAATGGTCAGTTATTAACTGTGTGAACAATAGACATTTTTAACTTCTTCTTGATAACTGTCATTCCAATTCTTTTCAAATATGATATGAAACATCTTTGGAACAAGGGAAACATAAAAGTTTAAATTTTAGGATTCCTGCACCCCTGGGGCCTTAGGGGCGGGGCAAAAACTACCCAAAAATGACAAATTTTCAAAAATCTTCTTCTCAAGAACCACATACATGTAAGAAAAACTAAATGCATAGTAATGTAGAGCAGGAAGGCCTCTACCAAAATTATAAATTTCATGATCCCCGGGGTAGAGGTTCTGACCCCAGGGCGGGGCCAAACTTGGTATATAGTGTTTATATGTAAAACACTTAAATAACATTTTCTTTAGTTCTATTGATACTAAATTGAAAGTAAATAGATATTTAGAAAGAAGAGATAGTCCTTTACCAAAATTGTAAATTTGATGATCCCAGGGGTAAGGGTTTTGGTATCAGGGTGGGGCCAAAATGTTCAGTTATTTAGTGTGTGAACAATAGATATTTTTAACTTCTTCTTGATAACTATCATTCCAATTCTTTTAAAATTTGTTATGAAACATCTTTGGGAAAAAGGGAACGTAAATTGTAAATTTCAGGATTCCTGCACCCCTGGGGCCTTAGGGGCAGGGCAAAAACTGCCCCAAAATGACCAATGTACAAAAATCTTCTTCTCAAGAACCACACACATGTAAGAAAAACTAAATGCATAGTGATGTAGAGCAGGAAGACCTCTTCCAAAGTTGTAAATTTCATTATCTCCGGAGTAGGGGTTATGACCCCAGGGCCTAACTTGTTATATAGTGTTTATGTGTAAAACACTTAAATAACATTTTCTTTAGTGCTTTTGATACTAAATTGAAACTTAATGGATAGAGCAGGTAGTCTTTTACCAAAATTGTAAATTTGATTTTCCCCAGAGTAAGGGTTTGACCCCAGGGCGGGGCCAAACTTAGTATATAGTATTTATGTGTAAGTTTGTTGATACTGTATAAAATCTAAATGCATACTTAGGAATAGCAGAAAAGGATGTACAAAAAATGGTGATTTTCACAACCCAGGGTTATGACTTTAAGATGAGTCCAAATTAGTCATATCTTTTGATGTTTTAATGCTAATACACTTATTATTTAAAGCCTTTCATCAGTGTATGCACTTTTGAGGGCAGTGAAATTTTAAGAACACATCTTGTTTTATACTGTTGCTGAACATTAGAATTTAGCTTAGATACTTAGAACAGGATTTCATAGCCCATGGAAGTAGTGATACTTCTTCACTAATATTCAGGTGACCGATAAGGCCTGTGGGCCTCTTGTTTCATATTCAATATTGCATTACAAATATCACATTGGGCGGGCATTCATGTCTTATGGACATATTTTAGTTTTATATACATTTGCATTTTACTTTCATTTCTGTCAGAATATTCCCTCATTACATAATTTCATCGCATTCTAATTACAAAAGGGCCCCACTACCGCAGCCGGAAGCTTGTTTGCGTTGTGTCAGAGTGCAGGAGCGGCGGGAATGGCAGTTGGTACAAAAGTTGCCGTTTCTAGTGCAGTGGGAACGGTGGGCGGAGCAATTGCCTCCATTTGGAAGTAAATTTATGGACACCATCCTTTCTATATTAACCCAAAATGAACTTGTTCAACTAGCTGTTGACTAAAAAATTCAATTGCTTGTGTTTGATATGAGGAATTACTTAAAACAATTACAATGCGCATTTTTTCAGAATCCTTTTAATATTTGGAAATAAACTTTGAAATGAAAATGATTTTTCTTTATCAATTTCTATTTTTAAAAAACAACAGTTATTTTGGTTACCACAATGAAAGCGACAATTTCGAGAGAGCACGTGTTGCCTTCTGATACATAATAAGTATGTCGTTCTTACATGGTGCAGTTGTCTGCCTGTGACTGCAGAGGAAAATATACCGGGTACTGATATTTTCTATCCACAAACCGCTCTAATCTCTAGTTCCCCAGTATACATTCAGTTCATCTAAACCAGAGCTCTACTTAGCTTTAATGACCAATATTTTCCCCAACATTTGTCAACAACATTTTCTTATATTCGATTTCCTGTCCAGGGCCACGAAATGAATTCCATCGAAACTTTGCAAAAGCACCTTTTCGTACATCATTAGTAACCCATGGTTGCTTTCAGTCGATCCTCTTCGTTTGAATGAACTTTTGGACTCAAAACTGTGGTTTGTAACGATGCATTTTGCATCGTACGTGGATTCGATTATTGTTTAATAACAAACCAGGACTCCCATCTTAAAGAGAACAAGAAAACAACTCGACCCAAGCGTCAAAGATATCAGGTCACAGAAGGTCGGAGTACATAAATGTAGTACACTAACGATATGTATTTTGTACATCTCTTCAGGACAAAGAGTTAATTGTGTTCATATTTTAATTAAGATATCTTAATTGCTATAGTAACAAAAATAGTTAGTTAAACAGTTTTACGCAGAAGGATAAAGATTTTGAATGGCATACATGTATATATGCATGTATTATATGTTTAGAGTTTTCACTTGTCTGGACTCAACTCCCCTTATCACCTCAAGACCACTTGGATATATCACTAGTTGTATGAATCAGAAAAATAGTTTTGAATACACAAGACGCTACACACCTTTCGTATTTCATGATTGAATAGCTATAAAGTAATAATTTGAACCCGAAACAAATGCAGTACAAATTGATAAATCTAATGTTTACATTTTTAATACACTGATTTATTTCTAAAGATTGTACGACTCGAAGGCTACTTGACCATGAAGCGTGCTCCTACACCTCGAAAGCGTTCCGTACAAACCAATCACTGTTCCGGACAAATCGTTCATCGCTCCTTCCAAATCGTTCACCGGTCCGTGTAAGCCGATCACCGTTCCGTACAAATCGTTCGCTGTTCCGTACAGACCGTTCACCATTCTTTGCAAGAATCGTTCCGTGCATGATTAAGCCACGCCCATAAAAACTTTTAGACCCTTCAAACCACGCCCATTGAAACTTGAAGACCGCTGAAATTGGAGGCGATACTATTGAGGTATAGTACTATTGCGTATTTGAAACATTACTCTGCTTATGTGGATTCAAATGGAATGATAGTCCTTTTGTTGTAAACTTTACTTTTTGAAGGGGAAAATAAGAACTGTAAATATTATATATATGTATATATATGTGTAGTATTATTTACACGCTTTCAGGGTGATCATGTCCAAGTTAAAAGGAAGAAGATGGATAATGTGGAGAGAAGGCTGTTGGTTTTGGAGAAACTTGAGAAGGAAGACGTTTCGAGGGTGAAGGAGAGAGTTAAAGCTTTAGCTGCACAGCAAGACCCAAGCGAGTCTTTAATTTTGATTACTCTCGATGAGTTAGCTCGCTGTCTAGAAAGGTGGGGGTAAGGATATGGAAATGTTTGAGGAGTTGTATGGGCAATGTGGCCGCTTGCAGGAGAAAGTGAACATTGCAAATTTATGTCTTACTGTTCTTGGGGGGCAGGGAACTGATCTTGTTTCTAAGGCAGTGAATAAGTGTATCAGGAAGGCTGTAATTTGGGGTCCAAGGGTGAGGGTGTGAAGGCTAAGGGTGAGGGAGAACCAGACCAAGGGTTTAGGTATTCAAATTCCCCTTTGGCAGGATTGTATCCCATGTATTCAACACCTTTTTTCAGTGCACCAGGGTTTCAACAATATCCATTTCAGTCATTTCATAATTTTGGTACTTATGGAAAGCCACGGGCATACAAAGCTTCATGAGGTATGGGAAAGTGTAATGTCGGTAGGTTAGCTTGTCATTTTTGTGACTCGACACAACATTTGGTAAAAGATTGAATGGGTGACAATCAGTGGTGGGACTCCTTCTCTTGCAACCCACCATGTTAGTGCAGAGTCTGCGATCGCAGGGTCTAATTTTGATTTGGACCAGTTACCAGTGTATAGTCCAGATGCATTCATTGCAGGACAGTTGGGTAAAAATGTTTCTGCCTGTGAGTATGTGTTGGAGAGGAGTGGAGTGAATGAACACAACTTGTTGAGTGTGAGGAAGTGGCTTACAGAGGGAGTAGATGTAAGAGAGTTTTTCACTCACTTTAAAGGAAATTTTCGTGGAAAGCCAAATGATTCTACATGGCCTCCAGGTGCTGCCTTCCCCAACTCTCCTATATGTAAAAAGTATGATTCTTTTATATCTAAGGTTTTGTATGAGAAAGAGTTGAATCGGGTCCAATAAGAGTTCTGGGTAGGATTGGTGAGTGTGAGATGCCCCATATTATTATGCCTTTGACAATTGAACCAACCAAACCGAGACTGTGTCATGGTGATAGAAATCTAAATATCTGGGTGAGGGATCTCCCCTTTCAGCTTGAGACTTAAAGGGATGTTCATAGACTGGTTGGGGATAAAGTGTTGTTGCTAACAACTGATGATAAATCTGGATATGATTATATACGATTATCACATTCTCAGGGATATATTGGGCTGCAATTATGTTGTGGTTTACACAGTGATCCCTTTTGGGTTTAAGGCATCAGCTTATATTTATCAGACTATTGGCATGGTAGTGACGTCTTATTTTCGGAGCCTGCCATTAGTAACAGTTCAGTACATCGATGATCGGTTAGCAATTGCAAATGTTTCGGGAGCAGTCGACGCATTGGTAGAGGGTTATTGGGTTGCATATGTTCTAGTAAAGGTATTGACAAGGTTGGGTTATACTTTGACACTAAAGAAGTGTCCTTTTGTCCCATCAACATGCGTCAAGTTTCTAGGTTTTTTAGTAGATTTTTACAGGCAGGTTTATATCTTGCCAGAGTTGCAGCTTTGAGAAAGAATATTCTGAGTTCAAGGGAAGTCACTGTGAGGACACTTCAGCGATTTCATGACAAGTGTATATCTATGGACTTGGCAGTTCCAGGCTGTAAATTGTTTTGTAGGGAGATTAACTTGGCCATCTCTAGGGCTGTGAAGGGTAGTAAGCTTGTGTGTTTGACTGATGAGCTGCGGAAGGAATTAGAGTATTGGCGTTTTCTGGATTTCTGGGAGGGATGTTGGCGATGGAGGAGGGAGAGTCATAGGCAGGTTGTTTTACCCTCTGATGCATCCTTATACAAGTATGGAGCAGTTGTAGAACAGAATGGGAATAGGTTTGAGGTTAGTGATTTTTGGGAAGAGACCGATAAAAGATATATTCATTTGAAAGAGGCTGATGCTGTGTATAAAGTATTGTTGGCTCTTGGCCAGAGTATAGCTGACTTGAGAGTGTATGTGTGGACAGATAATATGGCTGTATTTGGGGTTTGGCAGAATCAAGGGGGTAAAGATAGTGCGTTGAATTGTATTACAAAGAGTATTTTTCCTTTGACTTTACAAATAAATTTTGAGTTGAGTTTGCAGTTTGTTCCCTCAAAGTTGAATGTGACTGATGTACCTTCAAGAAGTATTAATTATGCGGACTCTATCTTGGACAGCAAGGCTTGGGACTTGGTAGAAAAAGCATTTGGTCCCCATACAATTGATTTGGTGGCCTCTGATTGTAATGCAATGAAGGCCAGGAGGATGAGTTGTTGCGGTACTTTACACATTATTCGATGTCTTTTACTGCAGGGGTTGATGTGTTTGCTCAGGATCTTGAACAGGAGACTAATCGTTATGTGTTTCCTCCATTCGGTATGATAATTTCGGTGTTGTCGTTGTTGAAGGAACAAGTTCCTGTGTGTACCTGTGTTCTTCCGCGTATACAACCGGTGGCCTCTGATTGAGAGGTGCAAGATAGCTAGTGTTGTGTTATGTTGCCAGGGACAAAAAGGAATTATCCGGGTTCCTACAAAGAAAAAGTATGCTCTTGATAACAGGGGGTTGAAATGGACATTGGTTGCTTACAAACTTATATTTTTAAAGGAATAAACGTGTTCGATCTTTTTCTGGGACAAGATATATCTGTTGATGTTCAAGTCTTGGATGATAGGCTGAAGGAGTTAGATGCTAGGAGGTCGTCATCACTGGATTCTAAAAGAGGAGAGTGTTTAAGAAGGAAGATCACTGAGTTTATAGCAAGGGTGCCGGGTCAGGGGACTGCAAGTTGTACCCCTGATGACATCAGAAGATTTTTGGTATGGAAGGATCAGAGTGGTAAGAGTCAGGTTCATAGGATAGAATGTCATTTTCTCGGAAACAAAGGAGTATTTGAGTGTAGTTGTCCAGTCCGTCTGGCCTTAGGCACTGTATCGTTGATAATCAATAGATTGTTGAACATATTTGATAAGATGGGATTTGGAAGGTCTTGAAATGGGGCTCTTTGTTCAGGGAATCCAACCACATCACCTATAGTGAAGGGATACTTAAATCTAGTACAAGATTGATTGATTGATTGTATCTTGCTTAACGTCTCGCTCGAGAATTTTTCACTCATATGGAGACGTCACCAAGACCGGTGAAGGGTTTCATATTTAGGCCTATGCTCGGCGTTTACGGCCCTTGAGCAGTGAGGGTTGTTTAGCGTGCCACACCTACTGTGACACGGGACATCCGTTTTTAAGGTCATCTCCGAGGACCCGTGATATTCACACCTGATGCCGAGCGTTTGGCGATGGAACTGTCACGACCAGTTTTAACGACTTAGGTCTGTCGCGGCCGGGTTTCGAACCCCGGGCCTTCCGCATGCGGGGCGAACGCTCTAACCTCTCAGCCACTGCGGCGGTAGCTAGTACAAGAGGAACAGGCTAGGGCTCACTTGGTACCTAAGCAGGCTAGTCCTATTTTTATAACTAAGTTTAGGGCCATTGCGGGTTATATTAGGAATCGACTAAGTTTGGGTTCTATATCAGTTAAAAAGAAATATATCTTGTTACGAGACCAGGCTTTGTTTAAGTTACAGTTTTTTGCTAGGGATAGGGCAGGAGATCTTGCAAATTTGTTTACCCAAAAGGTTAAGTGGCTCAGAGATTATTCAGGTTTTGTGTTTAATCACAACTTTGTGAAGATACTTAGAGGAGCTAAAAGGAGAAGTAACATGTTTGTTGATAAGAGGTGTGCTGAGGAGGATATGTCATGTTCTAGGGTTACAACAGTCTGTGTCGGGCTGTAGAGATTTGGGTGTTGGTCTCTCTTATGGCTATCTCTTTAGGATTGTTGGTGAGGACGCTCGGGTCTTGGATCAGCCTGTAACATATTCAGTGGTGTATGATAGGTTACGGGTATATGTAAAACTTATACGGTACCAATTTTGATGCACCAGATGCGCATTTCGACAAATAATGTCTCTTCAGTGATGCTCAACCGAAATGTTTGAAATCCGAAATAACAATGAAGTTTTAGAGCTATTTTAGGGAAAAACAGAGTGCCCAAAAAGTGGAGTCATATTCGTCTAAGGATAAGAGCTATGCGTGAGGGAGATAATCCTTAATTTTGAAATGAATTTCTAAATTTTATAACAGCATATAAGGAACATGAGCATGGATGAGGGGGAGACCCCACATAGCTTCAGGGCAGGTTGTGCAGTGGATTTGGCTCTGTCTGGTTCAGTAAATGATATGGGGCAGATAATGAGACATATTGGATGGTTTGGGGAAGGAAGTGTTGAGTATTACAGTAGGATGCCAGCTTTAGTAGAGCCAGATTTTGTAGCCGGGAGATTAGCATCGAGTGTGAAGGATGCAGGAATGATACAGGAGAAGTTTCAGGAATGTGTCCACATCACAAGTGA
Organism: Ostrea edulis; assembly: GCF_947568905.1. NCBI lineage: Eukaryota > Metazoa > Mollusca > Bivalvia > Ostreida > Ostreidae > Ostrea > Ostrea edulis. The sequence continues at coordinate 86,534,952 of NC_079164.1, read as the reverse complement.
AATCACGTGTTACCGAAGTGACGTCATCCCTTTTCGTTGTTTGATCGGAGGGTGATGATGGACAGTATGAGATGGAAGAACAGGGAGGTAGGGTTAGGGTATGATGATTCCCCACCCACCTACCCCTGTGGATCACATCTTAACTTTGGTTCCTAGATGAAGACTTTTACACCCAAAACTTCATAAAGGAACTGAGTTTGAAATGTGATTCCGCTTGTGATACGGGAATATCAGGAAATATGCCCAACCGAGGTTGTTGCACAGTAAAGCGAACCGAGCTTGTTTATTCTGCATCCGCGTAATGACGGTAGGCGGGCATATTTCCCGACATTCAGTCAAGAATCATTTTATTACAGATTCATGCACTTATTCTAGAAGCGCATGATCATTTTGAAAAACGAATCAATACCTATCGTAACACGGCACTTCCGTTTTTAAGAAAGGACATGTGCCTTTCTCTTCAGATGCCGGACATAGATCATGCCCTCCAAGAGTATGGGTACAGGTACCCTTGATATGTATAATAGAGAAAGGTTTATAACCCCTATAAGATACACAGTTTTGAGGTATACTAAATGTACATCGTCTTTTTTTAAAGATATGAATGAAAATATAAATATCAGCGCTATTTGCACATGTATATATTCCTTTTATTTTGATTGCCTAGCTGGATAGTTCAGCCGATTAATGTTTCAACTGCTGATCTGAAGATCACGGGTTCGAGTTTTTGACTAAATAAAGTAAATTTTTAAAAGTTTTCAGTTTCAAAATGTTATTGTACATATCCTCTACTTTTCATCCATATCAAACTCTGGTGGCTAATTCCTCCTAAGAGAAGCACTATGATTGAATCACCCAGACATTTGAAAATGGCTGCCATTTGCGAATTACAGCTGCATGGGAAAGGAATGATTTTTCCCACTGGAACTATCTGACACATGTATTTTCGATTGGAGTGATTTTTGCTATTTTAAATCGTTATTACATGTACATAAAGGTTATATGATGCAGTTATTCATACATCTGTGTACGTGAAATAACGGAGTGCTTAGCGAGCCCAAGCTAATTTCGAGTAATTTAAAACATTTTTGTTACGCAATCCTTTGTCTTTTTACGCTTTTATATAGACGAAAGTCCACTTGTAGTGAAAAAGTTACCTGTAGGTGTCCAATAAGTTGACAATTGCTGTCCATTATTTTTAAGAATGGACAGATACTGTCCGTTCTTAAAAATAATGGACAGTAATTGTCAACTTATTGGACACCTACAGGTACACCCAATATAAACTTATTAGACATCTACAGGAAGGCTGAAAATAAGAGAAAAACAATACATTTGTCAAAGAGATACAAATTTAATTCTAAATTCCCTACAAAGTAAGAATCAACACAGATATCGGAAAAATCACTGAAACACTTAAAAATGACATTTCCCATTAGTAGAATTATCTGCTTCAACTCGTAAGATTCACAATTTTTTAATTCCAATGGCCATTACTATATCGCATCAAAACTTAAATTTGAAAGACATATTTCCATACTGTATTTGAATTCCGCTGGATTCAGAGGCACATTCCGAAACTTCTTCACAACGCTTTTTTATGTTTTCTTTATTAGCATATCCTAATTCTAAACTATTATTTTCGCTTTCATGAATAATTTCATTTTAGGAGTTAGGTGTATTGGGTTCTTTTGGTTGGTATTAGTTATTTCCTCATCCAAATATTCGAAAACACAATGCTTTTCAGATCAAAATTTGGCTTCATAACTTTTTCACCCTCTATATCCAGAATATTTGCAATACTTTCACTAAAATCCTTATATTTTGACTGTGCAATAAAAATGCTCTCCCCATCAGAGGAAGACATGTTGATATGCCTCAGTACTATAGAAAGAGTGAATATAAAGCCTGCAGTAGAAGACTACTTACCTAACAATGTCCAATAAGTGAACAAAAGAAACAGAATTCTACGCAAGACTGGTTATATTGTCAGACTATTCAAATAGCTTTATTCATAATTATCTTTGTCAATGGGTTTACCTGAGACTGTATTGTTTTAAGTAGGATATAAGCCCCACGGGCCTCGATCAGTTCTTTCTCTCACAGAATGGACAGCTTTTGGCTTATATCCTTTACATAGATGGGTCGATTTTTAAAAAAAAAATAGAATTTAGAATATCTAGGACGCTCTTAGAACTTTATGCCGAAATTTGGTGACAATCTAGATGCGTTATATGCAGGTCGAAAGTTACAGCATGCAGTGTGTAATGTGTTTCCGAAAAAAAGTGAACATAACGAACAGTGATCCATCACGTAAATCCCATAAAGAATAGGACAAACACAGAGCCCCGGAAACACCAGAGGTGGGATCAAGTGCCAAGTGGGAGTGAAATATTCCCTGCTGACTGGTCAAACCAGCCTTGAGCTCTACATCTTGATCAGGTAAACGGAGTAATCCATAGTCAGAATCAGTATGTAAAGAACGACCTAACAATTGGTATGAAACACGTCAGGCAGCATTTGACTCAATGATGGGTTGCATTTCTAAATTAGATCGTTATAACGACCATAGAATTTAAGAATGTTGACTTTAAACGAAATGTTGAACCTTGTGTAACATTGGCTTCTTTGTCAGTCTCTGATTAAAAATTGACCATAGGCAGAACGTGCTCTTTTGTTTTATATATGGAATCAGTAGACCTAAACACCATATACAACTGGTAATGGAATAATGCTAAATAAATGTAATGGAAATTTGACGATGGAGAATCTGAAGTCATTTTTTTTTTTTAGTTTACGTTAACGCTTATGTTCAGTAAATCATCTAATCATCTCGAGTTCACTTGGATATATCGAATATATACTATAGGACTAGTAGATGGTTTTAACAAATTGCTGAAGAAGCAGCTGTCTATGAGATAGTCTTCAAATTTATCGTAAGAAATGGAAGTGTAAAGTGTTTAAAAAGTCGTACATTTTGAACTTGTTTACTTTGGAGGGGGGGGGGGGGGGGGGCGAATTTGTCATTTCACATGTGATAAAGGATTTTTGGAATTTTTTTTATACCCCACATTTCATTTGCACCATCTCTTGCATATGTTGTATAACAATAAGTCTGAAGTTTCTCTTTCCACATTTTAATATTTTCGTGAAGAAAATGATAAAATTCTGCAATATATTTTAAATTTCTTTGTAAGGGATTTGTGTTTGTAGAATTCAGCAGAGGTACAGTAACTCAAATGCATTCAATTCATTTGTCTCATTAATGTGTTTAAAAAACTGAAACGTGATTTTGAAGAATTTCGTTTTGTGAAGGGGAATTATTGAGTAAAAGTTGGATTACTAAATGTGAAATTAAAGTCAAGTTTTAAAATTGTAATAACAATCCTTACATTAATTTTGTTTTAACATGTCTAATACGATATTGTAGAATTTGTAAATAGATTACATGAGGAATATGTTTTGGTTCCAGCTGACAAAGCTAGTAACAACATTGTCTTTGTATGTAAGGCTCATTATTACAACTGTATTTTAAACGAACTTGGCATTAATTCCACTTTTGGTAATCATACTTATACTCCAACTGCCCTTTCAAAAGATGAAATTCTTCAAAACCATTTTTTAGTTTTAGACACATTTAATATCCCAGTCAACGGGTTGAATGAATATGAGTTACTGTACCTATACTGGATTCCTAAACTACATAAAAACCCTTACAAACAAAGATACATTGCTGGATCCAGTAAGTGCTCTACCAAGCCCCTATCTTTGCTCCTCACGAAAATATTAACAGCTGTGAAGGAAAGACTTCAAACTTACTGTGCTACTACATATGCTAGAAGTGGTGTTAATCAAATGTGGATTCTAAAAAATTCTAAAGAACTTTTAGTAAGCTTGAAATCGCAGAATTTTTCCCAAATCAATAACATTAAAACTTATGACTTTTCAACACTATACACGACCATTCTTCACGATAAATTAAAGACTAGACTTTTTGACATCATAGACAGTTGCTTCTTCAACAAAAACGGAAATATTCATATCTAGTGATCAGTCATTCAAAAACTTACTTTGTTAAACACCACTCTGATTCCTCGCACAAGTACTCTGAAGTTGAAATAAAAAATATGCTAGAGTTTCTCATTGACAATATCTTCGTGGTCTTTGGTGGTCTGTTGGAATTCCCATGGGCACGAATTGTGCTCCTTTGTTAGCTGACCTGTTTCTATATTCATATGAAGCAGAATTTATTCAAAACCTTCTACGCGAGAAGAAAAAATCTCTAGATGTGGCCTTCAGTTCGACATTTAGATATATCGATGACGTTTAGTCTATTAACAATAATAGCTTTCATTCATATGTCGATTTGATATATCCCTGTGAGTTCGAAATAAAGGACACCACAAAGTCGTCCACTTCTACTTCATACTTAGATATTTTATTGAAAGTAGACATTAACGGCAAACTGACAACTCAGCTGTATGACAAACGGGGTGATTTCAGCTTCTCCATCGTCAACTTCCCATATTTATGTAACAATATTCCATTATCACCTGCATATGGTGTTTATATATCTCAACTGATTCGATATGCAAGAGTTTGTTCTGCGTATAGTCAGTTTTTAAATCGAAGTAAGCTACTGACAAACAAGTTGATGGTGCAGGGGTTTCAACAGTCTCGATTGAAGTCAGCATTTCGCAAATTCTATGGTCGTTATAACGATCTAGTTCGTCGGTACAACCTCGCATTGGGTCAAATGCTGTCTGACGTGTTTCATACCGATTATTAAGCCGTTCATGGCACACTGATTTTAACTGCGGATGGCTCCGTTTGCCTGGTCGGGATATAGGGCTCACGGCGGGTGTGACCGGTCAACAGGGGGTGCTTACTCCTCGTAGACACCTGATCCCACCTCTGGTGTGTCCAGGGGTCCGTGTTTGCCCAACTATCTATTTTGTATTGCTTATAGGAGTTTGAGATTGATCACTGTTCGTTATCTTCACCTTGCATACCGTCGATCGATTTTCTGAAATTTATTTTTTTGAAGAAACAATTAGATGAAATTTTACATGTAGATGCTTTTCACTTATCTTTTCGTCAAAGGGCGACATTTTTTTTATTTTACTTTCTGGTTGTATATGTTCTTAACCAGACTTGCATCTGAAGCAAGGAATATCATTGGCTGATTTAATTTTAGCGTTTTACGTCATCCTTCGTCTCAAACTCATGATTTGAATGGTGACTAAGGTCAAGGGTTAGTGCGAGGTAACGAATCCATAACCCTTGATTTGTGAAGATGTATTACACTAGGCAATACTCCAATCTAATTAAAATTATACCTCTACGATACGCTTCAATATTTGTACTGAAGCGTATCGTTGAGGAGCGGCTATACAAGTCTAATTTTAATTAGATTGGGTAATACTCGAAGTATCCAGGTCTTCTTCTTCATATTTAGCCTATCGTCTGGCATAGTCTTCCACATAATTCATGATACAACTGTAGATATGACGTTTTGTCGCCAATTTAAAGATAGGGGCTATCTGAATTTTGGACCTTTTAAAATGAGTAAACTCGGATCGTCATTTTCATCACTTCATATTCATCTAATATTTTTTAATCGTCGACATGGGTACCTTGTCCAAGCCTTTCTTTGTTTTCCATATCAAGCTACATTGAATTTAGGGTACCCAGACGTTCGGAGGACCTGTGATGGTAGAAACACTTCCGTCAGGATCGAGACCTTCAAGGTGAATACCCTAACCGCTAGGATACCAAGACCGGTGCATCATTGTGTAGTACAGTTAATTTGTTTAAGCTAATGACTGTCTGCTACAATCTAAAACTTGTTACTTTTTTAATTTTGGTAAAACGGGTTCCTGGTCTCAGTGTGAGTCAATGGGACCTCGGGTTTTTGAGATGATTTTATCTAACTCAAGACAATACAGGGTAAGGTAGGGGCATATGATCGCTGGAGTAATACATGTATGAGTTCATCCAACAAAAAAATCTAAGCTAGTATATAGCTTATGTTCATTGTTGTATGTCCGACTTCAGAAATAAAGATTATCATATTTTATTTATTCTTATATATGATCACGGAAAGATGCATAATGGACAAACTTTGATCTTGAAGTTTTTGCAAGCTATCTACCGACTCGTGCGGGTGTTCGCTCTAGGGATTCATTTTTAATTCAATTCAATTTATTTAGGTTTGGGGTCAATTATTCATACTTTTATTTTTTCAATCCAAATTATGTCTAATCACTAAGCCTAATCTATGTGTTCCTCCAGTGGTTCTGAATAATCGTCAAATCTTGACACACGTGGTGCTACTGTTAAGAAATCAGACTTCCGGTTAGTCAGTAAGTTGAGATAGAACGACAGCGTGCACTGTCTTCAACGTTAGGTTATTGGTACTACACCTTGCTCACTAATCATGACACAAGTGTTTTAGAGTGTTGATGATGATTTCGTTAAAGTTTACGCATTGTTTGATTTATTTTAAAATTATTTTGATTTAGTTTCATAAAAATCAGAGAGCGTTTAATGTTGACTTGGGTGAATTTTGCGGCTTGAGGGCCTCTTGTGTCAATACTTCAGACGTATCATTTTACTAGTGTGCATAGTGTGCATCAGTGCGTTCACCCCTACCGAACCATAATGACAGTAACATATCACCATACGAAATCGGTATCTTTTAAACATTAATTAAAAAGGATTCAAGTCCGATATGAAACGACATCAACTGTTTGACCATTTCCATCGTAACATTGTTATGATATATCATTGTCATGCTAATTCGCCGTATTTCGAACATGTGTATGGAAAATGATATCTAAAACACCCATTCTTAGTTAATGTGTGCATTACTGGCGCCTACATTTATGTTTGGTGCAATATTATTTCAATGAAGGAATGAACCATATCAAATATTTTTGAATTAGTACTAAAAGATTCCCCTTTGATACCATCTAACAATATTTCGACTGTAAGAGGGATATTAGTAAGAGAACTTATATTATTTAAGAGTACCTCTCTTTGTATATTGTATTATGAACATTCTATGAAGAAATGGTAACTATCCTCACATGGAATACCACAAAGATTACAAGATGGATTACTAATAAGACAATGATTAAAGAGATGTTCATTAAGATTGCTAGCCTGATTGCCAAGTTGGCAACGTATGATATTTACTCTACGTAACGTTTACCATAATTATATAATTTAATATATGTATTTCTTGCGGTTTTTTAAAGTTTGTTTTTGAAAGATGTAATGGAAGGTGATTTTGTTATGTCTTCAGAAAGGTTATTCCAGAGTTTTATTGTTGCTGGTACAAAACTATTCATATATGATGATGTACTAACCTGAGGAACAGTATAAGTCCTAGAGGCCCTAAGGTTGTCATTATGATGTGATGATTCACATACATGTAATTCTAACATCTCTACAAGATAGTTTGGAGTAATTTTATAGAAGAAATAAGTCTATGATTTCTTCTTCTGGTTTCTAAAGGTTCCCATCCAATTTAGTTCATTCTTTCACAATAAAAAGTGAAAGATTCAGTATTTAATACTGCTGTTCAAAATGTATCTATATATGCACTCATTCAATCCTTTTTAAAAAAAACTAATTGTTTCATTTTTCTCTCTTCAATTTTTTCAATCATTTTGTTATATTTTCATGTACTGTATTGATTTTATTCTGTCATAACTGACCTTTGACCTATGGAGAGGGCTTATATAGACACTGTGCCTGCTGCCTAATCCTATTTATGCATTTATGTTCTATATATACATGAATGAAATATTGTTCAAATCAATATAATTATATCCTAAAGAAGTAGGTATTGTTTTGGCCAAATTCTGCCTGAGTTTTATGAAGGAAAATTATTTTGCGTTGCAGATATTTTCCTGTCAAAGTCTCCAGGAAGAAAAACAAAAACAGCGCAATAAACAGTGGCGGATTTAAAGAGGCGCAGACGCCGCCCCCCCCCCCTGCACCCCCATCAGCGCTTTGCCCTGGACCCACTGTGGGCCTCATGGCGGCCCCCAGACCCCCTGCCTCATAACCCACCCACCCCCGTAACCGCAATTCCTGGATCCACCCCTGATAAATCTGTTATTTGAGGTAAGCGTGGCTAGTTGACTAATTTGAAAATCTTGTGATGTAAACAAATATAAGAAGAATTTATCATTCAAATAAATTCTAGAAGATAAATGTGTACTTTTTCCATTTCTAAACTTGTAAATGATGATCTGGCTATATTGGCACATTAAGCGGGGAATCTACGTGACATATTGTAACGTGTATTTTCGTAAACTACTCGATTGTATTTATGAACGTTACATTCTGTCAATCCACTGTCAGAGAATTGTAGCTTTAAGTATTCCAAGCATTAAGATGACCATAGGCAATGTTTAGTTTTAATGCATACGTATGCTAGCAGTGTTTTATTGAAGGAATGTGAAATTTTTTATGTAATATCAATTGAGAATGGTGGTTTTCCAATTCGATATGTAAGCTTACATTCTTCTCATTCAGAATTACTATTAAAAATAGTTGGGGGGCCAGTACCGGTAACCCAACATAAAGCAGTCGCGGATTCAGCCCCCCTACCTGAAATGAGAGAGAGAGAGGGGGGGGGGGGTATCCATCACGAGGAGTATCATAATATGATTCTCTAATTGCTAATTCTCATGAGCTTCACTTCATCCCATTGACTCCGCCCTGGACCCGCGGGGGGATACTCGTATTGATAAAGAAACAAACGCAATGTCACCTTACAAAAATGTGTGATCTTGTGAATCGTACATTTCAAGTGTTAAATTACTTGCAATAGGATATGCTTATTTTTGACTTTGTGATAAAATAAAACGCATAACAATTATATGCAGATGATTATATTCTCTTTTCTCCAATTCTTTAGCCATATGAAAAAGTTCAGAAGCAGGGGCGGATCCAGGAATTGCGATTAGGAGGCGCAAGTTTATGAGGCTGGGGGCCTGGATTTTACAGATTTTATAGGGCTTAAAATATGTCTCCTATGTAGTAACTTTTACTATTTTCTGTCATTTTCAATAAGGTGAAATTAATAAAATTAATGACGCAAATTTTAAGGGTTTTGGGGGAAAAAATGTACGTTCTCCAAATAAAAGTAAATCAATAAATCAAAAGATGTCATTTATTTCTCCGAGAGTGGAAGAAATTCCTCTTCTTTTATCGCTTAGATTTTTCTAAACAAGAGACTACGATTTACCTTAACTTTGAAAATTTTAGGGGGGGGGGGAGGGGGCGCCGGCTGTGCCCTCTTAAATCCGCCACTGAGAAGGGTAGATTTAGAATCCAATAGAATTGTGAAATGCACACATCAACTGAGAATGGGTGTTAAATCTGATAAAAAATTACATAAATCGGTGTAAAGTTTCGGGTTAATTCTCCTTACATTGAAAAGCTCGAAAGCTGACTGATTTTCGGTTTCTTCTGTACATTTTAAAATGTCTTACCTGAACCAAAAAATTGAATAAATTAAACGAAAATCTAATACCTAAAAGTGTAACTTTATTAATTCGTAAGTGTACATACCTAATGAATATGGATTCAACACTACATATGATTTTCCGGAAGATTTATTAATATTTCACACAAAGTAATGCATTTTTTTTGGATGTCAATTTCGAACCAACAATGACCAATTTCCAGCGAAGTTGCTTCCGATCATTGCAATCGAACGAAAGTCCCACCGATCTGTGAGTTCTAACGATCATTGTTGAGCTTCCGAACGAACGCAACAATCGGTACAAGTGAGACGAGTGCAGACCTTGGTCAGTCTGCATGTTAATAAATAAATGTACATCCCATTTGCGTATGTAAATCAGTTCAGGTGAAACTTTGATGTAATTATTGATCAAATACGGACTTCAATCTATGTTACAATAATTTTAGAGTAGTTGTGACGAAAGTATGCAATACTTTCCTCATCATCGTCAGTCAGTGTCAGCTAAATAAATTTGTCAATATTGGAAAAAAGAGTAATTATGCACATATTGCGGGGTTTTCTTTTGATGAAATTGGATGAAGCGGCGATTCAATACTGCAGGCAGGAGTTTGACGACGCAGCCCAGTGACAGCTTGTAGGTAACACGTGGCCACAAAGGAAGTAATGCCGGATGTTGCAGAGTATTCTGTTGTACTTTTTCTATGAAACAGTACTGGTAATATGCGGAAAGCTTACTAAAATGTTACTATTTTCACATAAATTTAAACGAAGAATCTCTGTTTTAGCAGGTGTAGTTTTAAGTTTCTTATATTTGCGGTAACTTTAGATTAACCTACCGAGTATTTCCCACTCCCGGACTCCCAGTATTATAACAGTAATATACGTACGATTACATTCGACAAAGTTTTCAACCTCAAGTAATTCACTGTAAAACATAGGCAGGAATAAATTTCATCATATCTAGCAATGACCAGTGGCCATAAATTAAAATGCAATCCTGAATTTCATCGTTTGGGTAGAACAGGAAAGTGATATCTATTTAAAATGAACTGCGTTCAAAAACAATAATTTCAAAAACCACCAGACCTTTTATTACTGTAGGGTTCCTAAGGAAATACCCACGACTGTCAAGGGGGTGCTCCCTCCGTCCAGCATCCTGTTCTTATCTACACTGTCAAAGGAACTCTGTCCCCCAGGGTCCTGTTCGTCTCTGTCCGGTGAACTAAATCTCTCCTCGGGGTCCTGCTACTCTCTGTCCGGTGAACTAAATCTCTCTTCATGATCCTGTCCCTCTCTGTCCTGCGGACTCCACTCACTCTGCTTCCGGACCGCGTGGCATAAAGCTGTCTATCTCTTCATCTGCGCCTACCTGGATGAGGTACCACAGGGGAGTCAAATTCGGTTTCCTTGTCAGTTCTTTTAATGCTGGCATAAATGAAAAACATATGTCTCTCAACAAGGAAATATCGTCAAAATTGTCATTGATATTTCATTTTTAAAAGAACACCTCTTTTATTCATATTGTCGATTGTCAAACCTTAACATGCCCCCTTTCAGTAAACAAAATCGATAGGTATTCATCTCGGTTTGGGACAGATGTTCCCTGTGCTGAATCAGACTATAGAAAAGGTAAACGTTAGTAAAACTCGTCACTTTCATCGATTCACAATCTGAAAATTTAAATCAGATAGTACAGATAATAAAATCCCTACGACAAAGTCGATAATAATTTGTCAAAATCCGTATGTACTTTACATGCAATATCTAGACGTTTCATTTTGGAATAACTTAAAACAGTATCAATAAATTTAAACACACTTCGGGATACAAATAAACTGTACGTGTACGGCAGTGCTGAATTTCTTTGCAGCATCGCCTTTGTAAATATTTTTGAACTATAAAGACTCGCATTTATATCAACATTCGTGGAAATTAATGTGGAGAAAGTGTGTGGGCTTATAAATTTTAATTTCATAATTTAACGTCCACCCTTATATCCAGAGTTGTATATTATTTTCCAAAGCATGACGAAAGAAAAAGTTTCAGTGTTTTAGATTCTTGCTTGAAAACAAACAAAACTATAAAATACAGAGTACTGGTATATAAGATAGAAAATACAAATTTTACTGAATCATCGATCGATGGATTGCTCTAAACGCGATGGCAGGTTTGCTAAAGAGGATCTTATCAACTACATGTAATTACACACAAACTATGCATGTTGTTTACCGTCAAAACTTATTGTTCGTAATAAAAAAAAACAACAAACAAACAAACAAAAAAACCAAAAAAACAACAACAACAAAAACAACCAATAAATGATGAAGCCAAGGTACGGGGTCTTCAGTTAGCAGTTAAGGAATACTAGTTTATGTGATAGTCATTAAACTTTGAGAGTTGTTGATCATTTCAATTTAGTTACCGTGGTGTTATATCTAAATAAAAAAAAAAAAAAATACAATTGAAAGCTTTTAGATACAGAAAAAAAGTTAGATTAATTGAAAAAGGGCGTAAAAAAAGTTGGATTAATTGAAAAAGGGCGTAAAGGTGTTTCTATATTATGGTCTCTGGGACAAAACTGATGTGCATATACAGAAATCCATTGGTTATCATTTACAACATTGAAAACACATTTTGTTTCAATCTAGTTAGATTCGGTTTTTAGTACCGGCTGTTCGGGTGTGAAACTTGCACCTTCCACGAACTCCGCGACCTACTTCGCGTCATTGCTGAAATATAGGAAAAGAAGTTTTTTTCGGTTTACCTTTTATTTCAATAGGTGCATGTATGATAAATAACGCTCACCTATACTATATGTTGGTTTATTCATGTGTTTTGACAAGTCTTGTGACTACCATTGTTCAAATATGGAAAACATTACCAAATACCTATGGAGACAATTAAAAGGTCAGATGATTTTCAGCTATTATGTTTATATATATTGGAGGTCAATAATATCAATATTTTACGTTTTTGAAAGTATTCATTTGTTTTAAAAAATACAGAAAGTATAAATAATAAAATGGATACGAAGGTCGCAAACATTCATGATAAAAATGACTTCAATCAGCATATTTTGCCACCAGTAGAAAAATCATATAACTGACTTTTTATTGTTATTCGTTGGCTATCTCCCTAGCTTGCAGCAAATCGGCAAACGTAGAGATTGTTTTGAGCATGTTCAAAACAATCGTGGCCACAGTATACGATTTTTTTTTAGCAATCGTAAACCATCGCGCGGCACTTGCACTGTACGTGTAAGAGTTACTGCGAGTATTCCTCAAATAAATAGGAATGTGGTGCAATTCGATGCGAATACTATACTAAAATATACAATTGATGGCGAGGGTAATACGAGTATTGTGCAGTTGAACTACGAATTTGTACGACAAATGAATGTACGCGTTAGATTATAGAACGTGTTGTCTAAACCTTGTCAAAAATCGAATGCCACCAAAGAAGAATGGCAATCAGAGAAAACAAAAAGAAACAGGGAACAGCCCCTATTGCAGAATTGTAGTTGTGCTTCAAGTACAGTCTCCGTGTTTTTGCTGCTTTAGTTGCTTGATTGTATTGTGCGGAACTCAAAATCTGTACATTAGACTTGTGTATGACTCTCTTGTTGCTAAATACCGAACTATCTTTAATCCAGGTTCCAAAGCCATTCAGAACCATGTGTCATTTCTTTGTAATCTGGCATTCGGTCTGTCTCTGTGAGTTTGTATTCACGAAACATATCTGGCTCCACTCTGAGGAAGAGTTTGAATCATAATTCGTCCTCAGCTTCAAGTTCATTCAGCAAATGATTAAAATATGCATACTGAGTGCGTCTGGAGATCCAAGGTTTTATCCGATATCTTCCCCTCCTTTGTCTTTGTGTATGCTTATTGTGTGACAATTGGGCAATTTCCTCGTCATTTTCTGCACCTTTTTGTTCTAGTTTACCCAAACATTGCAGCAATTGAAGCTATTGCCATCATCAGTCAACTTCGATGCGATATTACAGAATTTCAAACATACATCATATATATTCGTGTTAACTCGTAACAGTTCGTTCAAATATCGTACAATTTCGTGGTCATTCGTCAGAGTATCGTATTTTAAATCGTCATCTATTTTACACAGTCGTACTAAGATCTCAACACGTTCGTTACGCAATCGCTCCGATTCGCGTGTTATCGCACAGACATCGTACATTGTTGAAAAGACATAGTTGTCGTATCGTACTTGATTCGAAAATAAAATACATCTGTAACACTGTCTCTTAAAAAACAATCGCGAGACAAGCATCGGCGAATAATGGCGATTTTGAACATTGAGCACATTGGCAAATCGTAGTATAAATCGTGACATTATGACAGACCTTGATATATACACTTGTTGGGTTTTTTTGTTTTTGTTTTTGTCTGCAGCGCTACATAAAAAGAGATTCGGAATATCCTAAATGACTGTACCCAAAACCTTAGATCCACTCCCTTTAATTTAAGATCTGCTATTGTGCGAAAAAAGTCTTTCATAAGAGTAAAATTGTGAAACGGGCCATAAAGCAAGTACATGTACTGAGGAACAGGAGAAATCTAACATGGACCGTATATGTATGCTACGTGCACTAGCCTTTTGTACCAGTATATATCGTAAGTAATCCTCTCTAAGTAACGTATTAGCAAATCTTAATTTGGAAACATTTAATTCTCGTGTCGGTTGTTACTGTAACGTAAAAAAAAATGTCCAGGTCAAGTCACCTCTCCGCGCCCAGGTGTGTGCGTTTAGAAGTATTTCGTAACCTGCTTCGCACCGGTTTCTTTGATTTTCTCTCTTCAAAGTATCGAGTCTAGTTGTGTCAGATATTAGTTTTACGTCTGTGACCCTTATTTCAATATACTAGACATTAACTCGTGCATGCACGGGTGGATACAAGATACATGCAATTATAGTAAATTTGGAATTTTGAAGCCTGAATTGTAAAAATCTAGAAAGTGCATGTATTATTATCATTAATTACATGGGGATGTGTTGTAATTGTATTTTTTGTTTGTTTTGAAAGTGGAAGTTGTATACTGCATAATAATATACTTAACATAAATAGGTTAAATTCAAGAAATAAATGTAGATTGATTCAATTCAATGAGAAATAGGTCAACATTCTTTTTTAATAGACCCAACTTTGATAGAATTTGACCATTTCTTTGATTTATTTAAAGATAAGCTACTGTACAGGGGGAGGGGCGGGCATGTTTTGTATTCATAATTCATTGTATACATTATGCATATAGTGCATATGAGGTGTAGGTTTGCAGTATGACCAAAAATTGTGAATGTTACAGTGATTGAAAATTGAAATGATACGACACAAATAATAATTACACATATGTAATTTACCGTACAAAGAAATGAAATGGTTTGGTAAGCAGGTTTTCAGAATATTTAAGGGGTGATTTTAAAAGATCATCAGATCTTCAGACTATGGATAGCATACATGTAGATCCCCCCCCCCCCCCCCCCCCCCCCATCCCATGCGAATTAAAAATATAGACCTACTCTCACCCATGATAAATCCTTATGTGAATTAAGAATAGACCTGTTTGAATTAAAATGTATGTACGGGTATACTATTTGTAGATATATATGTATATGTAATTTTATGAGTTGTTTTCTGAAGAGATTCAAGTTATCTCGGTTTAAATTCCGAATGGTTTTGTCATTTTCGCCGATTAATTAATTAACCGTAATAAACTGGTAATAGATAAAAAGAAGAAAAAAACCACCAAATATATTCAAATATGAAAACTGCAATCGGGTACGATGTTCATTAAATCAAAAGCAGTAGACAACTCTCTCCCAGCCTATCATATAGTTGTATAGATTCTTACACAATGAAACTAACAGTGATTGGATTTATATTTAATCTACGCCTCCTAACGGCTTCCATTGCTTACATACAAACATACTCTGCCGAATTCTGTAAATCATTAACAGTGGTCAAGTTATTTTTCATACGAAAATAAGGTAGTGAATATGTTAGTTTTGCCACGTGAAAGTTTCTCGTGTGATACTGTAACTGTCGATTACACATGTGGAAATATGGAATATTTAGCCAAAGAAAAGATGGAATGAATTAATGCCAAAACTTAAGGACGTACATTTCTAAGCTGTATCAACAACTCATTGCTGTGACAAATTCTGTTACTCGATGAAGAACCCCTCCCTGTTTTAGTACTTAGGACCATTGTTATAAATCTGACATATCATTGTTCTTTATAAAGAATCAGAATCAGAAATATTTTATTAAAGTGTCACATACCAATACAATATGCACATATCATAATACTACTGTCATATAAATGATAAACAGAAATAAACTGATCAACTACGTCATATACATGTACATATAATAATAAATAGATAAACTACGTCATATACATGTACATATAATAATAAATAGATAAACTACGTCATATACCTGTACATATAATAATAAATAGATAAACTACGTCATATACCTGTACATATAATAATAAATATAATAATGAATAGATAAACTACGTCATATACATGTACATATAATAATAAATATAATAATGAATAGATAAACTACGTCATATACATGTACATATAATAATGAATAGATAAACTACGTCATATACATGTACATATAATAATAAATAGATCAATTACGTCATATACATGTACATATAATAATGAATAGATAAACTACATGGAATGTTCACATTGTTTCCTAAGATAAACATATTATATACTGTCTTTGCTAAAAATGATTGGAGAGATACATCATTCATTCAGAAAACAAACTTGTCACTGCTATTAAGAGATATAAAAGTATCACTAACTTCTTGACCCTTTTGAAATAAAAAGTATCTCAAATCAGAATAAAATTCACACTCCATTAAAAATACATTTTTCATCTTCTATACAGTTGTTTTTACAGCAAGTGCATATTCTTTCATTCAACTGTAATTTTGGTTTGGCATATCGACCAGTTCCAATTGTTAAAGGTAGCCACTTTTAAAATTTGCTAGAACTCACCTAGGAGATCAATTCAGGACTGACTTAACATATGGGCTGGTACACGGTTTTTTGTATGCACATGTACGATATGTTCGTAATTTATTTCCATTCACCTGATTTCTATCATCATGTAAAGCTTGTATCCAATTTTTACTATCTCTCTCTCTCTCTCTCCCTCTCTCTCTTAAAATTGATTTGATATTATGGAACTTTCGAAAAGTTGAATATGGAACTCACAATATATGAACATATACAGAGTACTATCATCTAACTACAGAACATACACAGAACAATATCATCTAACTACAGAACATATACAGAGGACTATCATCTAACTACAGAACATATACACAGGACTATCATCTAACTACAGAACATACACAGAGGACTATCATCTAACTACAGAACATATACAGAACACTATCATCTAACTACAGAACATATACAGAACACTATCATCTAATTACAAAACATATACAGAGGACTATCATCTACCTACAGAACATATACAGAGGACTATCATCTAACTACAGAACATATACAGAGGACTATCATCTAACTACAGAACATATACAGAGGAATATCATCTAACTACAGAACATATACAGATGACTATCATCTAACTACAGAACATATACAGAGGACTATCATCTAACTACAGAACATATACAGAGGACAATCATCTAAC
Organism: Ostrea edulis; assembly: GCF_947568905.1. Classification (NCBI taxonomy): domain Eukaryota; kingdom Metazoa; phylum Mollusca; class Bivalvia; order Ostreida; family Ostreidae; genus Ostrea; species Ostrea edulis. The sequence continues at coordinate 86,517,733 of NC_079164.1, read as the reverse complement.
TACAGAACATATACAGAGGACTATCATCTAACTACAGAACATATACAGAGGAATATCATCTAACTACAGAACATATGCAGAGGAATATCATCTAACTACAGAACATATGCAGAGGAATATCATCTAACTACAGAACATATGCAGAGGAATATCATCTAACTACAGAACATAATACAGCCACGGCATTTCACGTAGTGTAAACAGAGAGAATAGGCATGGCTTGCGACGATGTTGCCTAGCTGGGTAGCTCAGTAGGTTAGCACGTCGACTGCTGAACTACAGATCGCAAGTTTGAGTCCAGCAGGGGATATAAATTTTATTTTCCAGATTGCTTTATACTAAAAGTGCATTTTTTTTTTTACTAAATAAAATATTTTCAAAATATTGTTGTACATTTCCTCCACTTTTCATCCATATCATTAAATTTCTCTGGTGTAGCATTCATCCTTAACTGCGTTCAGTCGAGCATACAGCTGCCATTGTTCACGTTAGAGAGAACATGTTGGGGTGACTACTCCACTGTATATATGACCACGATGGACAATACCTACTAACTCAACACCAAAACGCTTTTAAATTCAATAAGCTTTATGTTATATATTTCATGGTAATTGTTAACTATATAATGCAGTGACTAGAAACTCCCACGGACCGGGCGTTCAAATCCGCAATACAAACATACCCTAGTTAGGATAATCGGGTACAAGACCTGTTAAAGTTCAGTGTAATTTACCTAAAACACACTATACATCGAAAATTATAATAATGAGAGAGAGAGAGAGAGAGAGAGAGAGAGATTTATTTGCACCATGCTTTTGGATGTTGTTTTTGTCTGGAATATTTAGGATTTGATTAAGATCCGACATATTACAGTTCATTATCCCATTGTCTAATACTATAGTAGAGAAAATACCATTTGTTTGTTTGTTCATTCTTAACATCTTTAAATGAGCCTGCAACATTTAAACTATTGACCGGTCAATAGTTCTGACTGTTTCATGGCACTGCACGTGAATTTTGATACAAATGCGGTATATCGAAATACCTGTATTGTTATATGTATATAATTCTACATCGGTTATTGCAAAGATCAAAGGAATGTCATTACTCTTCGTTATACCCTCATATGTATTTATTGATAATGAGAAAATTGACACACATCTCGCTTGCACTTCGAGTTTTGCTAATGCAACAATAAAGTCGATGACTGATAATTCAATTTTATGATCATAAATATCAATCAATATATGTTGTAAAACAAATTCATAAATGACTGAAGAACATTTGCCTTTCAGTATAAACCAATCGTTTGCATTCCGAGAGTGATACACATTTAAATATGGCGATGAATTTCCTTGAACTGAATCCGTTAACATCAAACTAAATTCTTGAAATAGTTTTTTTTTTTCAAAATAGATTTAGAATTCCCCTACCATCACACCTTTTTCGTCAGCATAAACCAATGTAGGCCATTTCGGAAACTCATGACGTTACAGTGACTTAATTCGTAGCCATATAGGTAAATGATTGGCTGTATATTTCTGAGCCGTAGTAGAATAGAAATACAGTTCTTGTTTTCATGTATGTTGCAGGGTAACCTCCTTGTTCTCGAAATGTTTGAAATATAAAAGCCTCCGCTAACGCCTCGGCTATAATGTAAAACTTATACGGTACCAATTTTGATGCACCAGATGCGCATTTCGACAAATAATGTCTCTTCAGTGATGCTCAACCGAAATGTTTGAAATCCGAAATAACTATGAAGTTTTAGATCTAAATATAGCCAAAAACAGCGTGCCAAACAAGTGTATATGTCAAAACAACATTTCTCAACCAAGGAGGTTATCTTGCAACATACACGAAAACGTGATCATCATTTCTTAAATATGGCATGGAAGTGACAGTAACATTAGAAATTAACGATTGTCAGCCGAGGCGAAGCCGAAATTGACAATGGTTCAATATTTGCGGGGTAACAATTTCCAATTTTACATTCACTTGTATGTAAAGTTTATTACATTACACGACACAGTTATTTACTGGGTTCGAGAATAACGTAGTTGTTTTGTTTGACACGAGAGCAAAGCTGCTGCCCAAAACCGTAGACTGAGGACAAACAGATCTGTTTGAGGGTCAAACAAAACAGCTGTTGTCCGAGGACACAGTCTATAACTGTTTTGCTATACACTTTCATTCTTTTTAGGTTGTTTTTTACTAGATGCTTATATATGGTTTGTTGACTTTGAGCTTTTAACAGGACAGTGTGATTGCATACATTAATTATCACCTTATCCACCAGTTTAAAAGAAAACACACCCCAAATCCTAATTGATAATTATTTTTGGTGTTTGTGCTCTGTGTCTCATCTAATAAATTCTGTATTTCATCATTAGTCAAGTCAGTGAACCTCACCATTACGTAAAACAGACCAAGAATCACATGGCTTGCGTAGCCAATAGAAATAGGACAGACCATTGCCCAGTCAACAGATCGTATATGTAATTAAACTGTTGAGAGTTGGTTTAACAGTTAAAAGATGTTGGTTCTAAAGAGAATAAATTTTATACAGGAAAAACATTAACGTGTATGACCAAATATAGTTATCTATATGTCATATATATCGTGGAAACATTCAAACCTATTCCCTCGAGGTGGTGTGAAAGCCCTAATAAACTATAGCTCGAGGTGGTGTGAAAGACCTCATAAATTATTGCCCGAGGTGGTGTGAAATACCTCATAAACTATTGCCCGAGGTGGTGTGAAAGTGGTGTGAAAGCCTTAATAAACTATAACCCGAAGTGGTGAGAAAGACCTAATAAATTATTCCCTCGAGGTGGTGTGAAAGACCTAATAAATTATTGCCCGAGGTGGTGTGAAAGACCTCATAAATTATTGCCCGAAGTGGTGTGAAAGACCTCATAAACTATTGCCCGAGGCATTTTTGATTTGTACATGCACAGTGAATGTAGCTAGGTCATTCAATTTGCTTAAAGAAATAGATGTATGATATCAATATGGTTATTTCATTACAGTTGTCGTCAGCTCTCCTTGCTCGTCAGAAAATGTGGACCTTTCAGACTGTCTGTCTCATATCGTCAGGAATGCAAAGAACGATTCTCGGTTCTGGTTTGGGAGTAGCTACTTTGCCCGATGTCCCAACCCTTATTCCTCACCGGACTGCATCAACCCGTTCCCCTACAGGGCATACAGTCTCGTCTCCCGTATTTTTGGAACCGACTATATATTCCAAGAATCTCTGGTGACCAAGTATGTGAATGTGACATTTGACACAGGAAGAGGTACAAAATTCGTTTATTCATAAACTTGCATAACAATGTTGTGAAACTATTTTACTTAAAGTTCTGTATCAATTGAATCTTTCTATTTATGGAAATGCAGAATATTATGGTAAGGAGGCCTGATACCTAATTGAATTTGCTTGGCAGAAACTAAACAACACTAAGAAACATTTCAATACAACCAAAATGAATTGGGGTGTCGTTGCTTATTTGCGAGGGAAAAGTGAAAGCTGAAAACAGAAAGTAGGAAGTAGTAAAATGTTTCCAAGGAGCTTCAAACACACTTCAGCAAGATCGTCAAACAAAACGCGATCCCTTTGTCTATCTATGCAACCTAGTACATACAAAAATAAAGTGTATATTGTATCTAGTCTCGTTAAAGTATACACTCCAAGTAGCATACAAAGTTATAATCAATCACGCCTTGTCATTTAAAATTTGACAGGAATGGCTCATAAATCTGATATTTCTATGGAAGAATCATAGTCACTTATCAATGTAAAACCAGTAAGAGTTTTCTCTCTTTGAGGTTAGTGTTTACCTTAAGTATACCAGTAATATATACAATAATTCAAGCCTGCTAAGTGCTATAGTGAGAATGCTAACTGATATTATCTCTTTGGGGGAGCGTTCTAAATTGTATAGCGTAGTCTATATACGATTTACAGACAATCAAATGTCACGATTTTATTAGGTGGAGATCGAGTGTAAAAAAACCAGCCCATTGTAAGTCTTTGGCTTAATGAAATTTGCAGTACGATAGCTGATCTTAAATCTAGCCTGATGGTTGGTACTTTTGATTAAGGGTCATACAGTGGGTGTGGAAACGTCTGGTCAGTTACGGAGAGCCGGAAAATTGAATTGGACCCGACACAGCCCATGATCTATAAGCCTTGGAGTGTCCGAAATCGACCAACTATGACATGGTTAGCAGATCAGAACGAATTGTACACAATGATTGTTTTTGATGCGGGTGTATTGATTAATCATGGAATATTTCTAAACATTCCCGGAAATGACGTCAACAGATCAGAGGTATGTACGAGTACATGTAAATGATCACCATCATTGTTGCAAAAGAGTTGATGATCACTTTAGTTGTAGAAAATTTAAAAACAGATTTAAAAAAATGTACTACCAGGCAGGTAATAAGAAGTCGTCAACAGAAGTAGACTTGATAGGGATGATGGCTGAACTTCCTGCAAAGGTATAGAAAATACATAAAGGGGCCATATTGTTGGTTACATTGTTTACAGTTCATGAGATATATGCAATTGTTGATTTTGCAACAGAGTTGATCCAATAATTTTAGTAGTTTTGCCTGTATTGAATCAACTGTCCTTTAAAACCAACAATTGCATATACCTCACCAACTGTAAATAATGTGGGCAACAATACAATCTGCTTAAAATCAAACCTCTCACTTCGCTCGATATAAGCTACGTAGCGACTGTCCGTATATCGAGCGAAGTGAGAAGTTTGATTGTAATCAGACTGCCAACAATATGTTGGGGAAACTACTAATGTTAGACTACGAACTACATAGAATGTTCTATCGTTAAAGTTATAATGTCCTACAAACCCAGTTTAACGATAGAATGCGTCCCCTATACCAGCAATGTATCATAATAAAAATTGCACTCAGTACATGTTTCGGTAAAACCATGTCACTTATCATAATATAAGATCAAAAAAGTTACCTTCACAACTGACTTGCCATTAATGTAATTTTAGTAAGCGTAAAAAGAGAACTAAAACCTACGAGTTTGAATTTCGCGCTGTACAGCTTCCATTTTACCGGAACTTGTCGTAGCGTAGGTGCGCAGCTCCCAAATATGGAGATATGACCTTTTAAGGAAAAGGTTATTTTACAGGAAAACTAACTTATTAATTTCAAGTAAACACTGTAAATTAAGATATAAATGTTAAGTCAACATTGTAGCGTCAAATCAAATTAATATGAAGGTTTAATATTTTTTCTTTGATGAAAATTGCTTTCATTAGGCCTGAATGAAAAAGAAATTAACCAGATTGCAGTGTCAAACACCTTTTCCCTAGATAGCACTGCAGAGATTCTTTCAATTCTACAGGGTAATTCTGTGTCCACTGCACATCGTACCCTTTCTGTCCTCAAGCTCTTTGCGAAAGGTACGTTTCTCTCTTTTCCATCTATGGTAGTGGGCGGTTATTCTTTGAATATTCCTTTTCGAAAACAGCAGGGTGTTCCGATGACAGTTTCCGGTAAAATGGCAGTCAATTTGAATCGATAAAAATGACATTTCAAAGTGTTCAGTTTACAATATTATTTTTTTTTGCAGTGTCAAGACTTACGAATTATCATTGAGTTTAGTTGTATTCAATTTTAGCTTTAAATTTACGCGTTTATTCTTTGGTGATTTTAAAAATCGTTTTGGAGCGATTCTGCAATTTTCTGCTACATACTCAGAGGCCTGTTGTGAGGGCCTGTTCCGAGATACAGATTATTCTAACTAACTTAGAACCAACAACCACCGATCAACCATCAAAACCAAACGCGTGACCGAACTAGTAGGAGAACACTTCAACAAAGGTCACGTAAATCCAACATGGACCAATGCAGAGAGAAATAGCACAGAAAAATCCAGGATGGATCGTTTGAAATCATACCGTCCAGATGAACAATTTGAATTATTACACTCGGATGAATCTAGGATAATTTTTAAATCCTTAGCTTAATCAGTTTCCACAGCCTAATCGTCAATAATCACCCGATGAGATATTCTGTTTTATGATTGATGGAAATACACTTTGTCTCCTTCGTTGCTCTAACGTCGAAGTCCTTATTTTAACCATAATGAGTATTCCCGACATTGCGACTGTTTCATTGATTGATTGTATATTGTTTTATGTCCCTTTCGAGAATCTTTCGCTCATATGGAGACGTCACCACTGCCGGTGAAGGGCTGCAAAATTAAGGCCAATGCTTGGCGATTACGGCCTTTGAGCAGGGCGGGATCTTTCTCATGCGACACCTGCTGTGACACGGGACCTCGGTTTTTGCAGTTTCATCCGAAGGACCGCCCCATTTAGTCGCCTCTTACTACAAGAAAGGGGTACTGAGGACCAATTCTTACCCGGATCCCCACGGGACTGTTTGACTTAAACATTATGTTAAAAAAAAACAATTACAAAACCCATTAGAAATCATTATAAGTACGGATTTATATAGCTCTTTTTTCCTATTTTTGTCTCAAGATCGTGGCTTTAATTCGTTTGACCTTGAAAGGGGAAAATAAAAGATAAATCTATTGACCTTGAGTGAAAACTAGTATATCATATTTAGCCTCATTGTTAGATATATAATTTACTGGTTCAATATGGTTAACACTAGGGGATTCATAAAGATCTCTATATTTTGATATTAGAATTTCTGGACTGTGGCTTTAATGTTACCTTGAAAGGGGGGGGGGGGTATTGACCTTAAACACTGGTACAGTATCTTTTCCCTAGACTTCTCTCCCATTAATCTTTTGGATTGGTGATTTTAGTACGAGATTCATTTATCTATTAATTGTGTTGATTTTATATTTTAATTGTGTTTTTGCAGTCATGATGACTGTCAATCAATTTACCATATCCGAATCCACAATGGTACGACTTTCCATATTCAACAATTTTTGTTTCTTTCTAAATCATAATCTTATCATTTTATTTCATAATCACGTACTTTTAGAAGATTTTGTCTAATTTCTATAATTTTAAAGAAAAAAACATTACATTCTCATCACGTCCCGATGATGGTACAAACTCCCTACACCATCGTTTTTAGACACGCTTGAAACGAAGACATCCAAATCCTTCCATTTAATATATCAGTATTCCATTTTTGTTAACAATGTAGATTATTAATGGTTGTCATTTTTTCGTAGTGTGTAGTACATGTATATGATATTTGTTTGCAAACACGGACCCCTGGACACACTAAAGGTGGGATCAGGTACCAAGAAGCAGTAAGCATCCTCTGTCGACCAGTCGAACCCGCCATGAGCCCCATATCCTGATGAGGTAAACGGATTTATCCGTAGTAAAAATCAGTGTGCCAAGAACGGTGTAACAATCGGCATGAAACACGTCAGACAGCATTTGACCAAGGCGAGGTTGTATTGTCGAACTAGATCGTTATAACGACCATAGAATTTGCGAAATGCTGACTTCAATCGAGACTGTTGAAACCCCTGTACTATCAACCTGTTTGTCAGTAGCTTGTCTCGATTTAAAAACAGATCATACGCAGAACAACCTCTTGTGTATCGAATCAGTTGAGAGATATAAACACCTTATGCAGGTGATAATGGAATATTGCAGCATAAATATGGAAAGTTGACGATGGAGAAGCTGATATCATCCCGTTTGGCAAACAGTTGAGTTGTCAGTTTGCCGTTAATGTCTACTTTCAATAAAATATCTAAGTATGAAGTAGAAGTGGACGACTTTGTGGTGTCCTTTATTTCGAACTCACAGGGATATATCAAGTACATGTATGAAACAGAACTGGACAACTCTGTGGTATCTTTTATTTCGAAGTAAAATCTATATATAAAAAAACCACCCACACACCTCTAAACACTTTCTAAAAATATTTTGACCGGTCTTCTTCAGTCGTATTTATCTGTCATAGCAACGTAACGCAAGACTACATACACAAAAGTACTATGACGTCACAGTAAGTATTATACAATTTGAAAACGTCAAAGTTAATATTGTGCGAAATACATTTGAAAAATATCATTTCAAATATTTTTCGCGCAATATCAACTTTGACGTTACTTTTCAATTGTAATACTTACTGAAAAAATATGCTAGAGTTCCTCATTGACAATATCTTCGTGGTCTTTGGTGATCAGGTCTTCTAACAGTCTGTTGGAATTCCCATAGGCATGAATTGTGCTCCTTTGTTAGCTGACCTGTTTTTATAATCATATGAAGCAGAATTTATTCAAAAACTTCTACGTGAGAAGAAAAAATCTCTCGCTGTGACCTTCAATTCGACTTTTAGATATATCGATGACGTTTTGTCTATTAACAACGATAGCTTTCACTCATATGTCGATTTTATATATCCCTGTGAGCTCGAAATAAAGGACACCATAGAGTTATCCACTTCTGCTTCATACTTAGATATTTTATTGAAAGTAGACATTAACGGCAAACTGACAACTTAACTGTATGACAAACGGGATGATTTCAGCTTTTCCATCGTCAACTTCCCACATTTATGTAGCAATATTCCATTATCACCTGCATGTGGTGTTTATATATCTCAACTGATTCGATATGCAAGAGCTTGTTCTGGGTATAGTCAGTTTTTAAATCGAGGTACGCTATTGACAAACAAGTTCATGGTATAGGGATTTCAACAGTCTCGATTGAAGTCAGCATTTCGCAAATTCTATGGTCGTTATAACGATCTAGTTCGTCAATACAACCTCGCATTGGGTCAAATGCTGTCTGACGTGTTTCATACCGATTGTTAAGCCGTTCTTGGCACACTGATTTTGACTGCGGATAACTCCGTTTACCTCATCAGGATATGGGGCTCACGGCGGGTGTGACCGGTCAACAGGGGATGCTTACTCCTCCTAGGCACCTGATCCCACCTCTGGTGTGTCCAGGGGTCCGTGTTTGCCCAACTATCTATTCTGTATTGCTTGTAGGAGTTATGAGATTGATCACTGTTCGTTTTCTTCACCTTGTGTACTGTGACGTCATAGTACTTTTTTTGTGTGTAATCTTGCGTGTTAGTTATATATATATATATATATATATATATATATATATATATATAGGTAAAAAAATAAAAAAGATACATGAAAATGTTTAATAAAGCTTTAGTGCTTTGATTTCAAATCTTCAGAAGCTTTACATCTAGTAACATAGCAACGTTACGTCACAAACAGCGGTACGTTAAAATTAAAGAAATGTAGACGTCATTATATACTGACTGTTTATACGTATTGTTCATTGTGACGTCATAGTAAAGCAATGTGGGGAAAACAAATTTCGACGTCATAAGACATCGTACGTTAAAACGTAATGTTTACAGTGATGTCATTATAAAGTAATGCGTGAAAACATTTTCATATACAAATATGATAACATTAAACTGAATTATTGAGTTTAGGTTTGAACATATCAATGAAATGGTTTTTTCTTTTCATATCTCTGTAAACTTGTAAAATGGAATTATATTGAATTGTTTTTGTCCACAAACATCTAATTGTTCACTTAGTTGAATTTGCCTGTATTCCGGGTTGTGGATATGCTGTTTGTGGACCTGCACGCGAGCCCGAAGCGGATTGCTTGTTTCCCCAATATAAAATTCTTTGGATTCAGGACATGTTGGCATTAACTTTTAAATATCCGTTCGTTAAAGTTGCACTGTGAATTCCTCCCGTGATGTATTGACAGGTGCCGCATTGTGGAACCCCACACTTTGTGACCTTGTGATTGTCTTTAAGATATGGAGGGCATAGTATTCTTTTAAGATTTTTCGGTTGATGTTTGCTGTTGATGAATTTTATTTTTCTGAATATTTCCGCTGTTTGTGACGTAACGTCCCTATGTTACTAAATATAAAGCTTCTGAAGATTTGAAATGAAAGCGCTAAACCTTTACTAAACGTCTTCGTGTATCTTTTTCATTTTTTACCTATAATTTTACCGATCATTGCGAAAAGTAATTATCATCAATATCTATATCTATCTATCTATCTATCTAGCTATCTATATCTATAGGTGGAAAGTTTCTGAAGATTTGAAATGAAAGCGCTAAACCTTTACTAAACGTCTTCGTGTATCTTTTTCATTTTTTACCTATAATTTTACCAATCATTGCGAAAAGTAATTATCATCAATATCTATATCTATCTATCTAGCTATCTATATCTATAGGTGGAAAGTTTCTGAAGATTTGAAATGAAAGCGCTAAAGCTTTACTAAACGTCTTCGTGTATGTTTTTTTTTATCCCCCCCCCCCTTCAAAGAAGAGGGACATATTGGTTTGCACCTGTCGGTCGGTCGGTTGGTCGGTCGGTCGGTCGGTAGATGACATGTTGTCCGCTCAATATCTTGAGAACCATTCACTTGATGATAATGATTTTTCACATGTGGGTTGGTTATGAGTAGAAGAGGACCCCTATTGTTTTTCAGGTCAAAGGTCAATCTAGTCTGAACATAGCAATATAATGTCCGCTCAATATCTTGAGAACATTTTGCTTGTAAGACATCAAACTTGGCACACCGGTACATCCTAAGGAGTAGATGACCCCTATTGATTTTGAGGTCACATGGTCAAAGGTGAAGGGTCAAACTGGACATAGGAATATACTGTCCGTTCAATATCTTGAGAACCCTTTGCTTGACAGACATCAAGCTTGGTACACTGGTATATCTTCAGGAGAAGATGATCCCTATTAATTTTGAGGTCACATGGTCAAAGGTCAAGGGTCAAACTGGACGTAATAATATACTGTCCGTTCAATATCTTGAGAACCCTTTGCTTGACAGACATCAAACTTAGTACAGTGATGTATATTCAGGAGAAGATGATCCTTATTGATTTTGAGGTCACATGGTCAAAGGTCAAGGGTTAAACTGGACATAGTAATATACTGTCCACTCAATATCTTGATAACCCTTTTGCTTGACAGACATCAAACTTAGTACACTGGTACATCTTCAGGAGAAGATGACCCATATTGATTTTGAGGTTAAAAGTCAATTGTTGAACTGGACATAGTAATATATTGTCTCCTATATTTTAAGAATTATTTGCTTGATTGACACCAAACTTCGTACACTGGTACAGCATAAGGAGTAGATGACCCCTATTGATTTTTAGGTCACATGGTCAATTCACTCTTGACATAGGAAGATATTGTCTACTCAATATTTTGAATTGATGATACTACTATCAATTAAATGATGTGTGTATAACCCTTTTCAATTTTGCACCCGGGGGGGGGGGATATGTGTTTTACAAACATCTCTTGTTTACCTATACTTTTACTGTTCATTGAGAAAAGTAATTCTCTCTCTCTCTCTCTCTCTCTCTCTCTCTCTCGATCGATCGATCGAATAACCCCTTTGAAATCAGTAGTACAAAAGCTTGAAATTCACATAATTCACAAACACGGAAAGCGTAGGATATTTTCTATATCCCTCTTCATGTATAACCACTATGTAATAAATAATATAGACTGTATCAGCACAAGATGATTAAAATAAGTCTATTTATGTATAAGATTAAATATTCATATGGACATATTTCAATGTAATTATGCCGATTAAAACAAAACAACTATAATAACATGGATCTTTTTTCCGTCTGGTATTTTTAAATAGTTTTACTTAATACTAGAATGTTAAGTGGTTATCATCATCTTATAGTTTGTAGTATATCGTGAATCTTAGGATGAAACGAACATTTGTGATCATACCCGTCGTTGCTTTTTATGGTGTTGTCGTCGTTAGTTTTTCATATTTTCGTTATTCAGAACAACCAGTATATTTAAGAAATAAAATCTATTTTGTAAAATACATGAGGGCATAAACTGCAACGCATAATGTGATGTAAAAAATGAAATTCATGTTCATATTTACATTCTTCTTTTATATCTGTTAAAATTCCAGTCGTCAAAATAGACGTAGTATATTTTTAATAAGATTAATGTGCATATTGTTTACAACTACTTCGCATTCATGAGGAAATGGCTATCATTACAATTGGTAAAGATTTTCAACCAAACACACGTCAAAGTATTTTGAAGGGGTTTGAAATTTGTTCAAAGTAAGGAGCAAGTAGAAATATAATTAGGAAATAGGTTAAATTGAGATGGGTTGATTTCGAAATATCTTGATAAACAATGATTATCAAGAATTTAATTCGACAGATTTTCAAAGATTATCATGGTCCTCTACGGTCCTCGCCCACCGCTAACGTCTACGCCTTCCTGCTATTTCGACAGTCCGGGCGGATCAATCTATCAGAGGAGTGGACACAGAAACTGGGCAATTCTCTAACAAATATGACATCTTTGTCGTATACAATGAGAGACGCAGTGGAGTACCTGAATCTCACAGGTATATATCAATATTTACCTTTTAATCCTTTAATAAAATGCATTAAAGAGTTTTTAATGATATTTGCTTACATGTATAATGCAAAGACCGAATCCCTAAATTCTGTTAGGCGTATTAACAATGTCGAACATGTCGTCTGTATCTCTGCCCACATGAAACGGTGATTTTGTAATAATGATAGTAGGGGTTTATACCATATAAAAATTTTAGAAATATGTTCAGTAGGAAATTATTAGAACATTGCTTATGACAACACAGTTTGTCTAGACCACGATACATGGCCATTTTGCCAATATCTATATCACCCCAATCCATCCCCAAGAGTCGATAGATTTTTCCATTTTACAGTTTTGTAATGGTGAAACATCATGTCACATGCATTGTGTGGCTACCTCTAAATTCAATAATCAAAATACCCATGAATGATGATGGTCACCTGATATAAATACGGGTCTGCATCTTTTATCGTGATCATTGTCATAAAAATTTAGAGTAGAGATATTAATCAAAATGATTTTCTTTTCTTTTCTAGGTCCTGTTGGGATAAATTGGATGGAGGTCAATATGGATCCATACTCCATACAGACCATGGCAAACAGAAGAATCGTCTATAACTGTCCCTACCTCATATCGGAAGGTCAGTTCTGACGGATGTGCATTTTGACCAATCGAAACATCACTTGCCCTTTTCCAATTTATGATGTGCATATAGTTCCAGCCAGATATTTTTAGGCCGAATTATACCCGTTAGACTTGAACAATTTACAGTTTCCGCTCATATCTCAGTCATACATAGACATTTTGAATTGCGAAGACGTTGTCTATTTTTAGATATTTTATGACATCATTTATTTACGTGCCTTACGTCATCAACATTCATTACACATGTTCAATAAAGTCTACGTAGCGTTACTGTTTCATGTAACAGTGCTAATCTTACATCATATTACAGTACTATTATTGCTAAAATTGTTTTAAATCACGTATACTAATAAATATAACGAACACACGACAATTATGACTATCACGCTCACTTTTTACTTGACTTTTGACATTAAAAAATCATTTGAAATGAATGGTTTGAAATGAACTTGGCTACATCTTTAATTTGTATAGATTTTTTAATGTGTTATTTCAAATTCATACAAAGATATAATGCATTCATGAAAGTTTTGTATACTTATTAATATGCATGTGGCTTTATAGAAAACTTTATTTGAGTGTGGTGAAAACCATAAATTCTTTGAAAATCCGGATTATAACTACGGTTTCGGATTTTATATCTATAAGACGTACGTTCACTTTCAAAACAAAAGACGTTTCCATACACAGGAGGTCTTCAACAAATTATTTAGATTAATAAGATAACACTGATAAAATCAGTGTGCAAAGAACGGCTTAACAATCGGTATGAAACACATTAGACAGTATTTGACCCAATGATAGGTTGTATTGACGAACTGAATCGTTATAACGACCATAGAATTTGCGAAATGCTGACTTCAATCGAGATGCTATGTTTAGCGTACCCAGCTCTTTGGGATATATAGGTACGAAGGTCGAGTGCATACATGGGTCCAGTTGGACTACTTTTGGTGAAGTTATGGCCCTTAGGCATTTCTGTCGCTTCGACACATCTAGTTAAAAGTATTGCATCGTACGCTTATTGTCTATTTTATTTTGAACAGCCATCGGAAGCCACAACAGAACCTTTATTCCTGACAACATCGTGCTAACAGTCAATGTTGACGTCACGTTTTCACCAAGCGCCCTTTTCTTTTCATCCTGCTGCGCCGTGTATTCAATGCCGTATGTATATATGCATCAAGCACAGCCGATTCCTTGCTAAAACACAATCGTTTTTAGGGTTTGTTTTTGTGTATTAGCTCACCTGAGCTGAAAGCTCAAGTGAGCTTTTCTGATCGCCTGTTGTCCACCGTCTGTCTGTAAACTATTCACATTTTCGACTTCTTCAGAACCACTGGGCAAAAAGTATCCTTGGGTGAAGGGCATTTAGATGTGTACAAATGAAGGGCCATGCCCCTTCAAAGGGGAGATAATCACAAAAATAAGGTAGGGTGATTTAGAAATCTTTTTCTCAAGAACCACTGGGCCAGAAGAACTGTAATTTACATTAAAGTTTCCTGGCATAGTGCAGATTCAAGTTTGTTAAGACCATGGGGCTACAATAGGCGATCAGTTTTACATGGAAATATATAGGGAAAATCTTAAAAACTCTGAACCTCTGAGCCAGAAAAGTTTATATTTACATGAAAGCTTCATGTCATAATGCAGATTCCAGTTTTTAAAACTCATGGTTCCCAGGGATAGGTTGAGACCACAATAGGGATCAAAGTTTTAAATACGAATATATAGAAAAAATCTTTAAAGTATGGGTCAAGGTGACTCAGATGAGTGATGTGGCCCATGGACCTCTTGTTCGTAATACATTCTTTCTGCACAGATCTAGGACAATTCGGCTGAATCCACTTGGGAGTGGTAAGGTCGACTCGTGGGATGTTCGCTCCGATGCCGATCCCATCGTTGACTTCACAGCTCTGGGCTTTTATACCCAGATTAAAAACTTTACTGGTAAGTGAACTAGTCAATTCTGGTTACATTTTGTGATAAGTCTTAAGGATCCCCCCATCGCAACGCAGGACATAGATATACCAGTGTCCATGCGTCTGTCCGTCCGTCTCACTTCACTTTGTGGACGCAACTGCTCAGTTACCACTCGACGGATTTTGTTCATATTTTGTAGGATTTTTAGTCACCATGTGTAGTTGATCATATTGCGCCATCATTTTGATTTGACAAATTTTACAGGAGTTTTATGACTTTTGTGCTTCATTATTTTTTGGCGGCGGTGGGGGACATGGTTACGTATAGCAATCTTGTTTAAAAGAATGTCTTCTAGCGTTAGATATGGAAAGTTAGATCATCTGGTGTGAAACTCGACAACCATTTCTGTTCTTAAAACAAAGCACTGGCTACAAACACATTTTTGTTTCTCGCAGGCAAAACATTCACGCTCCTTTGTGTAGATCCAGATGTTCCAAATCACACGGCAGGGACTCGGGAGAGCCCGCTACTTCATTGGATGGTTGTGAACATCCCTGAGGGTAGAATGGCGGAGGGGGACAATGTGATGTCCTACAGAGGGCCTCAGCCTCCCGACACTGCCCACTACTATTACTTTCTGTTGTACGAACAAACTAATGTCATCAATACCAATGACACTGAAACTTACACCACTCCCCCCGGATCCAGGTAAAGTGAAATTGTAATCACTCATAACACGAAACAGTTCAAAGAAGTTACCGTAAAATGCTGGGTTTTAGAACACCATATTCCCAATGAAATAATTTGATATTTCATATCATTTTCAGATTTTTGTTTGACATATCCAGCTTTGTATCTGACAATTCCCTGAGTTTGGTAGGCGTGACTTGGTTCATAGCTGAACCCGATGAGTTTACGCGGTACCTCTATTCAACATCTGGCGGGAACGTGACGTCACTGTGTGCTGGACAACCCAACTTTGAATCCCCATGTCCCACTTCTGGATTCGCCGTCTGGCGCTTAACTTTGTTGGAGATTGTTTTATTTACTACTATCTGCATCTTGTTCTCATCATAAATCAATTCTAAGTCATTTTCCAATGACCGTCTCTCATTTATATTGGACATGCAATATTATTCAAGAAATGCTTTAATATTACATTACAGACTAGTTTGATGCAGAAATAGATATTTCGCAAACGAACATTCTTTCTTATGAGAATTTTTTCCTGTTGAGGGCTTGAACGAAGCGACATTATTCTGAATGACGTAAACGTTTTGTAAGATTGGTTATTTTGATATATTTACATTCACTGTGTGTTCTATTGAAAATCCGTTGCTTGTCATTTGCAACAATGAAGGTACTTTGTTTCAATCTATGGTAGTTAGATCAGTATTTCTAGTATGGATATAAATTATACATTATACTACCCACTTCGTGGCATTGTTGAAATTGTTTTCTGCGTGGGTTATTTTCTAGCTCAAGTGAGCTATTCTAATCAGTTTTTGTTCGGTGTCAGTCGTTCCGCCCGTCTGTCCGTAAACTTTTAACTTATCCAGAACCACAGGACTAATTTCAGCTAAACTCGCTCCAAATCATACTTGAGTAAAGAGGATTCAAGTTTGTTCAAATGAAGTAACATGTCCATTTTGAAGTGGAGATAATTAAGAATTCGTAAAAATTTGTGCCATCTTTTGAAAGTTTTCTCAAGAACACGGGGTCAATATGAATGCTTCCTGACATAGTGTAAATTCAAAGGACTATATAGGACAAGCTACAAAAACTGGCCTTCATTTTCCTTGAAAATAACACATGTGTAAAAATTACAATTTATGGATCAAATCTTTTGATTTTTATCCTATCTTGCTGTAAGAAGATTTTTTTTCTTCCAATATTTTTAGTTTTAGCAAGATATTGGGCTCCAATTTTAGCATGATTTGGACAATATTGGAAATTTATCGATTTTCAAGCAATTGTATTCAGTTTTTTTTTTACTATGAGTACATGTAAGAACGTAAACCACGACGATATTTGAACAATGAGCTGTCTGAATACATAATATTTTTCTGCAGGTATTCCTCAGATAAATAGGAATGTAGTGCAATTCTATGCGAATACGATACTAAAATATGCAATTGATGGCGAGTGCAAAACGAGCACTGTGCAATTGAACTATGAATTTGTACGACAAATGAATGTACGCGTTAGATTATAGAACGTGCTGTCTAAACCTTGTCAAAAATCGAATGCCACCACAGAAGAATGGCAAGAAGAGAAAACAAAAAGAAACAGAGAACAGCCCCTATTGCTGAATTGTAGGTGTGCTTCAAGTACAGTCTCTGTGTTTTTGCTGCTTTTGTTGCTTGATTGTAGTGTGTGGAACTCAAAATCCGTACATTAGACTTGTACATATATATGACTCTCTTGTTGCTAAATACCGAAGTGTTATGACTATCTTCAATCCAGGTTCCAAAGCCATTCAGAAACATGTGTCATTTCTTTGTAATCTGGCATTCAGTCTGTCGACAAGCTCACGAAACATATCTAGCTCCACTCTGAGGAAGTCTTTGCATGATAAATCGTCCTCAGTTTCTAGTTCTCTCATCATACGATCAAAAATCCATAGAGTGCGTCTGGAGATCCAAGGTTTTATCCGATGTTTTCTCCTTTGTCTTTGTGTATGCTTATTGTGTGACAATTGGGCAATTTCCTCGTCATTTTCTACACCATTTTGTTCTAGTTTACCCAAACATTGCAGCAGTTGAAGCTATTGCCATCATCAGCCAGTTTCGATGCGATATTACAGAATTTCAAACATACATTATATATATTCGTGTTAACTCGTAACAATTCGTTCAAATATCGTACAATTTCGTGGTAATCCGTAAGAGTATCGTATTTTAAATCGTCGTTTATCATGCACAGTCGTACTGAGATCTCAACACGTTCGTTACGCAGTCGCTCCAATTCGTACAAGAATCGCCACAACTCGTCCTATTATTGCACAGACATCGTACATTGTTGAACACACATAGTTGTCGTATCGTACTTAATTCGAAAATAAAATACATCTGTAGCATTGTCTGAAAAAAATCGCGAGACAAGCATCGGCGAATAATGGCGATTTTGAACATTGACCACATTGGCAAATCGTAGTATAAATCGTGACATTATGACAGACCTCGATATATACACCTGTTGGGGTTTTTTTGTTTTTGTTTTTTGTTTTTTGTTTTGTTTTGTTTTTTGTTTTTTGTCTGCAGTGCTACATAAAAAGAGATTCGGAATATCCTAAATGTCTGTACCCAAAATCTTAGATCCATTCCCTTTAATTTAAGATCTGCTATTGTGTAAACAAAGTCTTTCATAAATATTGTGCAAACAAAGTCTTTCAGGCCATAACGCAAGAACTGAGGAACAGGAGAAACTTAACATGGACCGTGTATGTATGCTACGTGCACTAGCCTTTTGTACCAGTATATATCGTAAGTAATCCTCTCTAAGTAACATATTAGCAAATCTTAATTCGGAAACATTTAATCCTCGCGTCGATTGTTACTGTTATGTAAAAAAAAAAATGTCCGCGCCCAGGTGTGTGCGTGTAGAAGTATTTCGTAACCTGCTTCGCACCGGTTTCTTTGATTTTCTCTCTTCAAAGTATCGAGTCTAGTTGTGTCAGGTATTAGTTTTACGTCTGTGACCCTTATTTCAATATACTAGACATTAACTCGTGCATGCACGGGTGGATACAAGATGCATGCAATTATAGTAAATTTGGGATTTTGAAGCCTGAATTGAATAAAAGTAGAAAGTGCATGCATTATTATCATTAATTACATGGGGGTTTGTTGTGACTGTATTTTTTTTAAAGTGGAAGTTGTATAATGTATATGTACATGTAATAATATACCATAGGTTAAATTCAAGAAATAAATATACTAGATTGATTCAATTCAATGAGAAATGGGTCAACATTCTTCTTGAATAGACCCATATTTAATAGAATTTGACCATTTCTTTAATTTATTTAGAGATAAGCTACTATATAGGGGGAGGGGCGGGCATGTTTTGTATTCATAATTCATTGTACATTATACATACCGTGCAAATGAGGTGTAGGTTTGTAGTCAAACGTATGACAAAAATTGTGAATGTTACAGTGATTGAAAATTGAAATGATACGACACAAATAATAATTATACATATGTAATTTACGAAGAAATGAAATGATTTGGTAAGCAGGTTTTCAGAATATTTAAGGGGTGATTTTAAAAGATCATCAGAGCTTCAGACAGTGTGGATAGCATACATGTAGATTCCCCCCATCCCATGCGAATTAAAAATATAGACCTACTCCCTCCCATGATAAACTCATATGAATTAGGAATAGACTTGTTCGAATTAAAATATATGTATACTATTTGTAGATATATATATATATATATATATATATATATATATATATGTATATGTAATTTTATGAGTTGTTTTCTGAAGAGGTTTAATTTATATCGGTTTTAATTCCGAATGGTTTTGTCATTTTCGACGGTTTACTGATTAATTAACCGTAATCAACTGGTAATAGATAAAAAAAAATATATTCAATTTTAATTACTGTAATCAGGTACGATGTTTATTATATGAAAAGCAATAGACAGCTCTCTCCCAGCCTATCATATAGTTGTATAGAATAATGCTACTAACAGTGATTGGATTTATATTTAATCTACGCCTCCTAACGGCTTCCATACAACTCATTAACATACTCTGCCGAATTCTGTATATCATTAACAGTGGTCACGTTATTTTTCATACGAAAATAAGGTAGTAAATATGTTAGTTTTGCCACGTGAAAGTTTCTCGTGTGATACTGTAACTGTCGATTACACATGTGTAAATATGGAATATATAGTCAAAGAAAAGATGGAATGAATTAATGCCAAAACTTAAGGACGTACATTTCTAAGCTGTGTCAACAACTCATTGTTGTGACAAGTTATATTACTCGATGAAGAACCCCTCCCTGTTTTAGTGCTTAGGACCATTGTTATAAATCTGACATATCATTGTTCTTTATAAAGAATCAAAATCAGAAATATTTTATTAAAGTGTCAAATACCAATACAATATGCACATATCATAATACTACTGTCATATAAATGATAAACAGAAATAAACTGATCAATTACGTCATATACATGTACATATAATAATAAATATAATAATAAACTGATCAACTACGTCATATACATGTACATATAATAATAAATAGACAAACTACATGGAATGTTCACATTGTTTCCTAAGATAAACATATTATATACTGTCTTTGCTAAAAATGATTGGACAGATACATAATTCATTCAGAAAACAAACTTGTCATTGCTATTAAGAGATATAAAAGTATCACTAACTTCTTGACCCTTTTGAAATAAAAAGTATCTCAAATCAGAATAAAATTCACACTCCATTAAAAATACATTTTTCATCTTCTATACAGTTATTTTTACAGCAAGTGCATATTCTTTCATTCAACTGTAATTTTGGTTTGGTATATCGACCAGTTCCTATTGCTAAAGGTAGCCACTTTTAAAGTTTGCTAGAACTCACCTAGGAGATCAATTCAGGACTGACTTAACATATGGGCTGGTACACAGTTTTTTGTATGCACATGTACGATATCTTCGTAATTTATTTCCATTCACCTGATTTCTATCATCATATATTTACATTTGCAACTGTTTTCTCCTACATAACACTATTACGAGCAATACGTATTTATTTCTGGATAAATCTACTACGGGGTCAACAGAGGTCACGGCTGTGCGTATGAACATTTGTTAAAAGTAGGTAACAGGTACTACTTTTACTAAGGCAATACACATCTAGCAATCGCTCTCACTTACTACAGAAATCTTTCAATAGATGAAATCAACATCACAATATGTATTTACGGTTTTATTTGTATTCCAAGCAGTGAACTTTCATCAATAATTGATAAAAACATTTCTGTAAACAATGTCTTTAGTTACTAGCCTACTAGGCCTAATGTATGTCTAAAATTTCGTCTGCTACAACTTCACCCTGGTCCTCGGTGATGCGGAATTGTACTTACTGCTAGATGATGACATTAGGCTTTAGCAAAAAGGTCATTCACAGGATGTATGGCCGATAAGTCGTCAAAGTGGATTAAGACCTACACACCACACTGCTTCCGTGCCACAGCAGCCATAGTGCTTGATGTCGGTTTCCAAGTTTATGTCAGGACATCGAAGCGAGGCGTCGTTAAAAACCTATTACAAAAAATTATCGAGTCAAAAGAAGCGTTCAGTGAGCTCATGTTTATCAACAATTACATATCCAAATCCAAACCGTCCCTTACCTTCGTGCAGTTCCACATTCTCTGCGATGTTCAGTTCTTTCCGGAGATTCATCTGAGCTGCGTCCTCTGTCCTGTCTATAAAAGATTTGCCTACACCTGACGACTGCCGCCCTGTTCTTCATGTTCCTCCATCTCAGTCTTCTGTTAACTCCGCAATATCCACAGAATATCTTTCAAAGTCGGTCTTCAACGTCTTCACTTTTCAAAAGTCAAAGCGCATCACAACTCTAAGTGTAACACTGCGCATCCCCGTTTAAATCATAATTCCCCCACCCCCTAAAATTAGACATATGGAAGAGTTTTCCATTATATACTCCCGAGTTAATGTATAAGTATATGTTGATATACTTCCTTTCTAGCGTCTTAATAATTAAAACAGTTCTTCATTTTATAGAACTTTGTTTTGTGTTGTCGTCATTTTGAACATCTATGACGCTTCGTTGTGGACGTCAACAATTTGAAATGTATGGAAACGTGTTGTTAACACAATTCAGCAATGTTACCAACCAAAAATGTAAATATAAGTAATAAGGTATCATTTAAAAATATTTATCGGGATATAAATACGGGTTGGTACATGATCAAATTTTCCATAAAGCCCTTCGGGCTTTATGGGATTTGATCACGTGACCAACCCGTATTTATATCCCGATAAATATTTTTAAATGATACCTTATTTCTTAAGTAAAGCTTGTATCCAATTTTTACTATCTCTCTCTCTCTCTTAAAATTGATTTGATATTATGGAACTTTCGAAAAGTTAAATATGGAACTCACAATATATGAACATATACAGAGTACTATCATCTAACTACAGAACATATACAGAGGATTATCATCTAACTACAGAAGATATACAGAGTAACACTATCATCTAACTACATAACGTATACAGAGGACTATCATCTAACTACAGAACATATACAGAGGACTATCATCTAACTACACAACATACACAGAGTAACACTATCATCTAACTACAGAACATACACAGAGGAATATCATCTAACTACAGAACATATACAAAGGAATATCATCTAACTACAGAACATATACAGAGGATTATCATCTAACTACAGAACATATACAGAGGACTATCATCTAACTACAGAACATATACAGAGGACTATCATCTAACTACAGAACATACACAGAGGACTATCATCTAACTACAGAACATATACAGAGGAATATCATCTAACTACAGAACATATACAGAGGATTATCATCTAACTACAGAACATATACAGAGGATTATCATCTAACTACAGAATATATACAGAACATATACAGAACACTATCATCTAACTACAGAACATATACAGAGGACTATCATCTAACTACAGAACATATACAGAGGAATATCATCTAACTACAGAACATATACAGAGGAATATCATCTAACTACAGAACATATACAGAGGATTATCATCTAACTACAGAACATATACAGAGGACTATCATCTAACTACAGAACATATACAAAGGACAATCATCTAACTACAGAACATATACACAGGACTATCATCTAACTATAGAACATACACAGAGGACTATCATCTAACTACAGAACATACACAGAGGACTATCATCTAACTACAGAACATATATAGAGGACTATCATCTAACTACAGAACATATACAGAGTACTGTCATCTAACTACAGAATATATACAGAGGACTATCATCTAACTACAGAACATATACAGAGGACTATCATCTAACTACAGAACATATACAGAGGACTATCATCTAACTACAGAACATATACAGAGGACTATCATCTAACTATAGAACATACATAGAGGACTATCATCTAACTACAGAACATACACAGATGACTATCATCTAACTACAGAACATATACAGAGGACTATCATCTAACTACAGAACATATACAGAGGACTATCATCTAACTACAGAACATATACACAGGACTATCATCTAACTACAGAACATATACAGAACACTATCATCTAACTACAGAACATATACAGAGGACTATCATCTAACTACAGAACATACACAGGACTATCATCTAACTACAGAACATATACACAGGACTATCATCTAACTACAGAATATATACACAGGAGAATCATCTAACTACAGAACATATACAGAGGACTATCATCTAACTACATAACGTATACAGAGGACTATCATCTAACTACAGAACATATGCAGAGGACAATCATCTAATTACAGAACATATACACAGGACTATCATCTAACTACAGAACATATACACAGGAGAATCATCTAACTACAGAACATATACAGAAGACTATCATCTAACTACAGAACATATACAGAGGAATATCATCTAACTACAGAACATATGCAGAGGAATATCATCTAACTACAGAACATAATACAGCCACGGCATTTCACGTAGTGTAAACATAGAGAATAGGCATGGCTTGCGACGATGTTGCCTAGCTGGGTAGCTCAGTAGGTTAGCACGTCGACTGCTGATCCAAATCGCGAGTTCGAGTCCAGCAGGGAATATAAATTTTATTTTCCAGATTGCTTTATACTAAAAGTGCATATTTTTTTTTACTAAATAAAATATTTTCAAAATATTGTTGTACATATCCTCCACTTTTCATCCATATCATTAAATTTCTCTGGTGTAGCATTCATCCTTAACTGCGTTCAGTCGAGCATACAGCTGCCATTTTTCACGTTAGGGAGAACATGTTGGGGTGACTACTCCACTGTATGTATGACCACGATGGACAATACCTGCTAACTCAACACCAAAGCGCTTTTAAATTCAAAAAGCTTTATGTTATATATTTCGTGGTAATTGTTAACTATATAATGCAGTGACTAGAAACTCTCACGGACCGGGCGTTCAAATCCGCAATACAAACATACCCTAGTTAGGATAATGGGTACAAGACCTGTTAAAGTTCAGTGTAATTTACCTAAAACACACTATACATCGAAAATTATAATAATGAGAGAGAGAGAGAGAGAGAGAGAGAGAGAGAGAGAGAGATTTGCACCATGCTTTTGGATGTTGTTCTTTCTGGAATATTTAGGATTTGATACACTCTCAAGATCCGACATATTACAGTTCATTATCCCATTGTCTAATACTATAGTAGAGAAAATACCATTTTCTTGTTTGTTCATTCTTAACATCTTTAAATGAGCATGCAACATTTAAACTATTGACCGGTCAATAGTTCTGACTGTTTCATGGCACTGCACGTGAATTTTAATACAAATGCGCTATATCGAAATACCTGTATTGTTATATGTATATAATTCTACATCGGTTATTGCAAAGATCAAAGGAATGTCATTACTCTACGTTATACCCTCATATGTATTTACTGTTAATGAGAAAATTGACACACATCTCGCTTGCACTTCGAGTTTTGTTAATGCAACAATAAAGTCGATGACTGATAATTCAATTTGATGATCATAAATATCAATCAATATATGTTGTAAAACAAATTCATAAATGACTGAAGAACATTTGCCATTCAGTATAAACCAATCGTTTGCATTCCGAGAGCGATACTACGAAAGCCCAGAAGACTCATTCGAGATTCGAAATTCAAAATACGAGATTCGAAATTCAAAATACGAGATTCGAATTTCGAAATTCAAAGTCCAAATTAACCAATATCAGCCTACGTACTGTACCACAGGAACTGGTAATTTTGTCTGTAATATAATAATAGTAGGGGTGTATACTATATCACCTCCTAATATTTACTAGGGGGTGATATAGTATAGAATCCTACTATTACTATTACGGACAAAATTACCGGTACCTGAGATTATACATACTTGAACATAGAACATGCATGTACAAATATGAATCAATGGGACAAGCTAATGACGCACGTAGTTAAGCTTCCTGTTCAAACATTAAAAAAAATCTTAAAAGAGACAACATAGATGGGAGAGAAATAATTATTCATGGTTCGAAATTCCTCTATTATTTACACCCAGACGCATATAAAAAATGAGCGGGTGAGGAAGATATTTGTACAGGCATCTGAAATATGGACACCACTACATATGTACCAATTTTTTTTAAATTGATTTAGAATTCCCCTACCATCACAACTTTTTCGTCAGCATAAACCAATGTAGGCCATTTCGGAAACTGTCATGACGTTACAGTGACTTAATTCGTAGCCATATAGGTAAATGATCTGCGGTGTATTTCTGAGCCGTAGTAGAATAGATATACAGTTCTTGTTTTCATGTATGTTGCTCTCGAAATGTTTGAAATATAAAAGCCTCCGCTAACGCCTCGGCTATAATATATCAAAACAACATTTCTCCTCCGCTAACGCCTCGGCTATAATATGTCAAAACAACATTTCTCCTCCGCTAACGCCTCGGCTATAATATGTCAAAACAACATTTCTCAACTCCGCTAACGCCTCGGCTATAATATGTCAAAACAACATTTCTCCTCCGCTAACGCCTCGGCTATAATATGTCAAAACAACATTTCTCAACTCCGCTAACGCCTCGGCTATAATATGTCAAAACAACATTTCTCAACCAAGGAGGTTATCTTGCAACATACACGAAAACGTGATCATTATTTCTTAAATATGGCATGCAAGTGACAGTAACATTGGAAATTAACCATTGTCAGCCGAGGCGAAGCCGAAATTGACAATGGTTTAATTTTTGCGGGGTAACAATTTCCAATTTTACATTCACTTGTATGCGATGTTTATTACATTACACGACACTGTTATTTACTGGGTTCGAGAATAACGTAGTTGTTTTGTTTGACACGAAAGCAAAGCTGCTGTCCAAAACCGTAGACTGAGGACAAACAGATCTGTTTGAGGGTCAAACTAAACAGCTGTTGTCCGAAGACACAATCTATAACTGTTTTGCTATACACTTTCATTCTTTGTAGGTTGTTTTTTTTACTAAATTCTTATATATGATTTGTTGACTGAGCTTTTAACAGGACAGTGTGATTGCATTCATTTATTACCTTATCCACCAATTTAAAAGAAAACATACTCCAAATCCTGATTAATAATTATGTTTCGTGTTTGTGCTCTGTGTCTCATCTAATAAATTCTGTATTTCATCATCAGTCAAGTCAGTGAAACAGTAAAACAGACCAAGAATCACATGACTTGCGTAGCCAATAGAAATAGGGCAGACCATTGCCCAGTCAACAGATCGTATATGTAATTAAACTGTTGAGAGTTGGTTTAACAGTTAAAAGATGTTGGTTCTAAAGAGAATAAATTTTATACAGGAAAAACATTAACGTGTATGACAAAATATAGTTATCTATATGTCATATCAGGCAACGAAATTAAGGGGAAATACTCGCTAAATGCGAGTTAAAAATTGAATTTGCGAGTAAAAAATCACAAGTGATCGCAACTTTTTGCGAGTGAAAAAACCCCGATCTTTTTCCCGGATTTCCTCGGTTTATTGGCTGTACTTTGAAGTTGACAATAATTTTGTCTTGTGCATAGAAACGCTTTACAAAATTAATATACAAGTATTGAAAAAGTAAACGTGGATTGAATAAATAACTAAGGCCAAGGTCATCTCAGTCAGTGATGTCGAAGATAGCCTACTTCATATACACTTCGGACGTCTCAGAGACGTCTGATTTAAATAGCAAGCATGTTGATCTCGTCCGTGTCTACATGAAACAACACATGACAGTGTTAGTGTCACCGTTTCACGCGGTGTCCTTCTGTACTCTATAGTCAAACACTTCGAGTTCGCGGGGTTTTCTTTTCAACTAAAAATTTTTAAAATAAAATTTCCAAAAGTTTTGAAAAGATAGTTTGAATTGGCGCAAACAGTCTTCAAGATTGCAATCCACATGATGCTGTAAATAGGTGGTAGATCTCTGGACAGCGAGTACGCCGCACAAGTGTACCCTATGACCCGCACCATGTATGTTGTCTGATAATTCATTCAATTTTAAATGAAAGAATTCGAATCTTATTTTTATTTTTGCACTTTAAAGGAGATTTTAAAAGATTTCCCAAAATTTTTGAAAAAGAGACATGCTTGTTTTCTTAAATTCATGTAAAACAGTAATCGATTGAAAAATGCTAGTAAAAGCTCAATTTTACTAGTTGGAAAATAATCCACTAGCTAAAATTTGCTAGTAGTCAAAAAAGTTAATTTCGATCCCTGCATATATATCGTGGAAACATTCAAAACTATTGCCTCGAGGTGATGTGAAAGACTTCAAACTATTGCCCGAGGTGGTGTGAAAAACCTCATAAACTATTGCCCGAGGTGGTGTGAAAGACCTCATAAACTATTGCTTCGGGGTGGTGTCAAAGACCTCATAAACTTGCCTCGAGGTGGTGTCAAAGACCTCATCAACTATGCCTCGAGGTGGTGTCAAAGACCTCATAAACTATTGCCCGAGGCATGTTTTATTTGTATATGTACAGTGTAATGTAGTTAGGACATTCAATTTGCGCAAAGAAATAGATGTATGATATCAATATGGTAGTTTCATTACAGTCGTCGTCAGCTCTCCTTGTTCGTCAGAAAATGTGGACCTTTCAGACTGTCTGTCTCATATCGTCAGGAATGCAAAGAACGATTCTCGGTTCTGGTTTGGGAGTAGCTACTTTGCCCGATGTCCCAACCCTTATTCCTCACCGGACTGCATCAACCTGTTCCCCTACAGGGCATACAGTCTCGTCTCCCGTATTTTTGGAACCGACTATATATTCCAAGAATCTCTGGTGACCAAGTATGTGAATGTGACATTTGACACAGGAACAGGTACAAAATACTTTTATTCATAAACTTGCGTTCAATGTTATGAAACTATATTACTTAAAGTTCTGTAACACTTGAATCTTTCTATTTATGGAAATGCAGAATATTATGGTAAGGAGGCCTGATACCTAATTGAATTTGTTTGGCAGAAACTAAACATAACGCTAAGAAACATTTCAATACAACCAAAATGAATTGGGGTGTCGTTGCTTATTTGCGAGGGAAAAGTGAAAGCTGAAAAACAGAACGTAGGAAGCAGTAAAATGTTTCCAAGGAGCTTCAAACACACTTCAACAAGATCGTCAAACAAAACGCGATCTCTTTGTCTTTCAATGCAACCTAGTATATAAAAAACTAAAGTGTATATTGTATTTAGTCTCTTTAAAGTATACACTCCAAGTAACATACAAAGTTATAATCAGTCACGCCTTGTCATTTAAGATTTGGCAGGAATGGCTCATAAATCTGATATCTCTATGGAAGAATCATAGTCACTTATCAATGTAAAACCAGTAAGAGTTTTCTCTCTTTGAGGTTAGTGTTTACCTTAAGTATACCAGTAATATATACAATAATTCAAGCCTGCTAAGTGCTATAGTGAGAATTATGCTCACCGATATTATCTCTTTGGGGGAGCGTTCTAAATTGTATAGCGTAGTCTATATACGATTTACAGACAATCAAATGTCACGATTTTATTAGGTGGAGATCGAGTGTAAAAAAAAACCCAGCCCATTGTAAGTCTTTGTCTTAATGAAATTTGCAGTAAGATAGCTGATCTTAAATCTAGCCTGATGGTTGGTACTTTTGATTAAGGGTCATACAGTGGGTGTGGAAACGTCTGGTCAGTTACGGAGAGCCGGAAAATTGAATTGGACCCGACACAGCCCATGATCTATAAGCCTTGGAGTGTCCGAAATCGACCAACTATGACGTGGTTAGCAGATCAGAACGAATTGTACACAATGATTGTTTTTGATGCGGGTGTATTGATTAATCATGGAATATTTCTAAACATTCCCGGAAATGACGTCAACAGATCAGAGGTATGTACGAGTACATGTAAACGATCACCATCATTGTTGCAAAAGAGTTGAGGATCACTTTAGTTGTAGAAAATTTTGTAGAAAATAGATTAAAAACAAGATGTGTTTGTGAAACACAAATGCCCCCGATAATGGACAATTCCGAAGATGGCCAAAGTCACAATTAAGGGCAAATATCTTGGTACCAGTAGACAGATCTTGTCAAAGGAAATTCTCATATACAATATGAAAGCTCTAATATTTACCATTTAGAAGTTATGAGCAATGTAAAAAAAAAAATAATAAAAGTAGGTCAAATGTCAAGGTCAAAAGGTTCAATACCAATGGAAAGGTCTTGTCACAAGGAATACTCATGTGAAATATCAAAGCTCTATCTCTTACTGTTCAAAAGTTATTAGCAAGGTTAAAGTTTCAGACAGAATGACAGA
Organism: Ostrea edulis; assembly: GCF_947568905.1. Classification (NCBI taxonomy): domain Eukaryota; kingdom Metazoa; phylum Mollusca; class Bivalvia; order Ostreida; family Ostreidae; genus Ostrea; species Ostrea edulis. The sequence goes on along the minus strand of NC_079164.1, from coordinate 86,488,120 downwards.
CAGGACAAAAACAATATGCCCCCCTGATCTTCGATCTCGGGGGCATAAAAAGTACTACCAGGCAGCTAATAAGAAGTCGTCAACAGAAGTAGACTTGATAGGGATGATGGATGAACTTCCTGCAAAGGTGTAGAAAATACATAAAGGGGCCATATTGTTGGTCACATTGTTTACAGTTCATGAGATATATGCAATTGTTGATTTTGCAACAGAGTTGATCCAATAATTTTAGTAGTTTTGCCTGTATTGAATCAACTGTCCTTTAAAACCAACAATTGCATATACCTCATCAACTGTAAATAATGTGGACAACAATACAGTCTGATTAAAATCAAACCTCTTGCAATCGGGTGAATAATAACACGAACTCCGGTGTTGTGGGTTGTACAGTGTATCTTTATTGTGGCGATGTAACTAAAAATTATTGTTGCATGACCCTGAAATACAATCAAAGTTATGAATACAAGAACAATAACTCTGCATAAGAATAAAATATTAAAAGATAGGTTAAATAACATTATATAAATATTGCATGTATTTGAGGGTGACATTGAAAATTTTCACCCCGAGAAAACCATTGTCAACCGAGGCGTAGCCGAGGTTGACAATGGTTTCTCGAGGGGTGAACATTTCCAATGTTACCCTCAAATACATGCAATATTTGTTTTATTATACTGAATGTTATGTAAACTGGAAAGCAGAAAAACTTACGTCTGTTGACATTTGATCAATCACTGTCGTGCGATATTTCGTATTTCGATGCGGATACTCGCGTTTATTACAAACGCTCAAACGACGTCGTCTAGCAATCTACGGCGAACCGTACGCGCATAAATTTGACGCATGTGATAATTTTTTATAATATCACCCGTTGTCAAGTACTGTTACCTGTTGCTAGATACTATCACCCTGGGGCGCGTGTTTTTTGTTCTCAGAGGGTAACAATATGCTTTTTCAAATGCTTCTCGACCAATCAGGTTCGAGTATTTTACATGAAAGTATAATAAAGAAATTATGAATTATAATAATTTCTTAAATCAATAATCTTTCCCTAAGCTTAGCATGAATAAGTTTATCATAATAAAGAGTTTATGATATACACAAACTGAATAAATTCTAAATAATAGATAATTCATGCTAAACTGCTAAAGTACATGAATTGAACAAAAAGAAAACTGACTATAAATGCTTTAACAATTTGCATGTGTAATACTGAATTTATAGTAAAACTTACAACATTTCTACAATTAACCTTACCTCCCATGAGGTGCAAAGGTCCGTGCAAATATAAAGCAACCCTCCTACTTTATAGTATGCAAGGTGAAGATAACGAACAGTGATCAATCTCATAACTCCTACAAGCAATACAAAATAGATAGTTGGGCAAACACGGACCCCTGGACACACCAGAGGTGAGATCAGGTGCCTAGGAGGAGTAAGCATCCCCTGTTGACCGGTCACACCCGCCGTGAGCCCCATATCCTGATCAGGTAAACGGAGTTATCCGCAGTCAAATCAGTGTGCCAAGAACGGCTTAACAATCGGTATGAAACACGTCAGACAGCATTTGACCCAATGCGAGGTTGTATTGTATGTGTATGTGTAGCTGTTCTAAATATAATAAAATAGGTATTTACTGTAGAGTTTATAAAGTGTAATACATTCATTCTCTCCTTTAAAAGTTAAACACATTAATTTGAATCTTATTTGATTATATATTAATATGTTCTATATCAATTATTTACAGCATTCGTGCAAACTTGCAAAGATCATTCACTCCCTCATATTGTCTATCATTCAAACATTCACTCAGACAAGATAAAATAGTGAAAATAAAGAAATAGTGCATCCTAAGTTTAATACTAACCTGCTCAAATAGAATAAATCTCCATCCAGTAAATCAATCAACTAGTAAAGAACATGCTACTATATCAAACTTTTATCCAACAACCCTTCTGTGCCACTTAAGCATGAAAACAAGAATACCTGTCCTCAAAAGAAATTTCCCTCCTAAAAACCATGTGACCAAACTAGAGTGATCTATAAATAGTAACAATTATCCTAAAGAAAAACCTGTTCTGCATGGTAAGCAGTAATATTCAATAAGTAATGAAATAACAAGACAAACACAAGTCATAGTTATAATAATGATTTCAATTAGATAAAACTTTATTCTCATATTAAATTTCAAAACTCTAAAGAAATTGAATTAAAGCAATTTATTTTCAATAAATGAAATCCCTGAAAAAAAGTATTAAAAACATGTAAAATTTCACTCTATTACACTCTCACTTCGCTCGATATACGCTACGCAGCGACTGTCCGTATATCGAGCGAAGTGAGGGGTTTGATTTTAATCAGACTGCCAACAATATGTTGGGGAAACTACAAATGTTAGACTACGAACTACATAGAATGTTATATCGTTAAAGTTATAATGTCCTACAAACCAAGTTTAATGATAGAATGCGTCCCCTATACCGGCAATGTAGCAAAATAAAAATTGAACTCAGTACATGTTTCGGTACAGCCATGTCACTTATCATAATATAAGATCAAAATAGTTACCTTCACAATTGACTTGCCATTAATGTAATTTTAATAAACGTAAAAAGAGAACTAAAACCTACAAATATAGAGATATGACCTTTTAAGGAAAAGGTTATTTTACAGGAAAACTAACTTATAATTTCAAGTAAACACTGTAAATTAAGACATAAAAGTTAAGTCAAAAACATTGTAGTGTCAAATCAAATTAATATGAAGGTTTAATATTCTTTTTTTGATGAAAATTGCTTTCATTAGGCCTGAATGAAGAAAATTAACCAGATTGCAGTGTCATACACCTTTTCCCTAGATAGCACTGCTGAGATTCTTTCAATTCTACAGGGTAATTCTGTGTCCACTGCACATCGAACCCTTTTTGTCTTCAAGCTCTTTGCAAAAGGTACATTCTCTGTTTTATGATTGATGGAAATACACTCTGCCTCCTTCGTTGCTCTCACGTCGAAGTCCTTATTTTAACCATAATGAGTATTCCCGACATTGCGACTGTTTCATTGATTGATTGTATATTGTTTTATGTCCATCTCGAAAATCTTTCACTCATATGGAGACGTCACCACTGCCGGTGAAGGGCTGCAAAATTAAGGCCAATGCTTGGCGATTACGGCCTTTGAGCAGGGCGGGATCTTTCTCGTGCGACACCTGCTGTGACACGGGACCTCGGTTTTTGCAGTCTCATCAGAAGGACTGCTCCATTTAGTCGCTTGTTACGACAAGCAAGGGGTACTGAGGACCCAGATTCCCCGGGACTGTTTGACCTTCAAAACTTCCAAATTATGTATTTAAAAAAACCCATTAGAAAGCATTATAAGTACGGATTTATATAGCTCTTTTTTCCTATTTTGGTCTCAAGATTCTGTCTTTAATTCGTTTGATCTTGAAAGGGGAAAATAAAAGAAAAATGTATTGACCTTGAGTGGAAACTAGTATATCATATTTAGCCTCATTGTTAGATATATATTTTACAGGTTCAATATGGTTAACACTAGGGGATTCATAAAGATCTCTATATTTTGATATTAGAAATTCAGGATTGCGGCTTTAATTTTACCTTGAAAGGGGGGTGGGGGGTATTGACCTTAAACACTGGTACAGTGTCTTTTCCCTAGAATTCTCTCCCATTAATCTTTGGGATTGGTGATTTTTGTACGAGATTCATTTATCTATTGTGTTGATTTTATATTTTAATTGTGTTCTTGCAGTAATCATGTCAATCAATTTACCATATACGAATCCAAAATGGTATGACTTACCAAATTCAACAATTTTATTTCTTTCCAAATCATAATCTTATCATCATTTTATTTCATAATCACGTTCTTTTGGAAGATTTCTCTTTTTTGTCTTAATTTCTATAATTTTTAAGAAGAAAAATTCTATTCTCATCACGACCCGATGATGGTACAAACTCCCTACACCATAGTTTGTAGACACGCTTGCAACGAAGACATCCAATTCCTTCCATTCAATATATCAGTATTCCATTTTTGTTAACTATGAAGATTATTAATAGTTGTCATTATCTCGAAGTGTGTAGTATATGATATTTGTTTATGTAATATATGTCTCTTGATAAAGAAAAGAACCAAGTTTTAAATATTAACCAACATTGTCGAGGCCTTTTCAGTGCTTTTATAAATTTTATTTCTTTTTGGTCTTGTATCTGTTTGGATCCGACACTGTGAGAGATTAGAGTTTTGTTATAATTTTTCGTGTAACCTCTGCTTTGGCCATCTTACTATGACTTGGCGTGACCGGTACGACTTCTTCTATAGTATTCCAAGCCTCGGAGATTATCGATAGAAGGAACAGACCGTGTAGTCCCCAAGTACTGAAAGAAGGAAAAAAACCAGCACGATAACATTAAATGTTACATGATTTTAGTTGGGTTTTAATGTCTCTTCTATATATTTTTTATGAACATCAACTCTGTCTTCTTTTGAGAAATAATATGATGAAAGGTGAAGATAACGAACAGTGATCAATCTCTTAACACCTATAAGCATTTACAAAATAGATAGTTGGGCAAACACGGACCCCTGGACACACCAAAGGTGAAGGTGGGATCAGGTGCCTAGGAGGAGTAAGCATCCCCTGTCGACCAGTCGCACCCGCCGTGAGCGCTATATCCTGATCAGGTGAACGGATTTATTCGTAGTAAAAATCAGTGTGCCAAGAACGGTCTAACAGTTGGTATGAAACACATCAGACAGTATTTGACCCAATGATAGGTTGTATTGACGAACTAGATTGTTGTGACGACCATATAAGTTGCGAAATGCTGACTTCAATCGAGACTGTTGAAACCCCTGTACTATCAACTTGTTTGTCAGTTCCTTGCCTCGATTTAAAAACTGACTATACGCAGAACAAGCTCTTGCATATCCAATCAGTTGAGAGATATAAACACCATATGCAGGTGATAATGGAATATTGCCACATAAATATGGGAAGTTGACGATGGAGAAGCTGAATTCATCCCGTTTCTCATACAGTTGAGTTGGCAGTTTGCCGTTAATGTCTACTTTCAATCAAATATCTAAGTACATGTATGAAACAGAACTGCACGATTCGGTGGTATCTTTTATTTGGAAGTAAAATCTAAAAAAAAAAAAAAAAAAAAAAAAAAAAAAAAAACAACAACAAAACAACAACAAAAACCCACCTCTAAACACTTTTTAGAAATATTTTGACCGATCTTATTCAGTCGTATTTATCTGCCATAGCAACGTAACGCAAGACTACATACACAAAAGTACTATCATGACTCACAGTAAGTATTATACAATTTGAAAACGTCTAAAATTCTTTCAAATATTTTTCGCGCAATATCAACTTTGAAGTTACTTTTCAATTGTAATACTTACTGTGACGTCATAGTACTTTTTTGTTGTAGTCTTACATTACGTTATATATATATATATATGCGTGCGTGTGTGCGTGCGTGCGTGCGTGCGTGTGTGTGTGTGTAAAATATTAAATAAAATATGACAACACGTTGTAAAACGTATTACTAAGCGCTTTCATTTTTAAAAAATCTTCAGACGTTTTACATAATTATGTTGTTATGACAATAACACTATAATTATGTCAGACTACAACTCTTAGAGCCAGAATCCGTGTACATAAGCAACACATTCAAGTACCAGAATACCGCAAAATAAAACTGAGTGAACATTTAGAGGTGTGTGGAAATGGACATTTTCACGTTTTTCCATTTTACAAACTTTTCTATTGACAATTTAGTGGAAAGGAGAGAAAAAGAAAATATTTCATTCGCTCATTTAGACCTACGCTTAATAGGTTAATGTAAATTCTTTGTATTATGTCACAATAATACGCTCCAAATGACTCCCTCTGTACGTTTTACAACGTGTTGTCATATTTTATTTAATATTTTACCTATTGATTACCGGACACTGAGGCAATTTTTCACATTTTGATGATGGTTACAGGCTGCTAGGAGATTTGGTTCCGCGGGTCGTGAGTTCAACCCCTGGTAGGAGCGGAAGTGGGTATTCAAAAAAAGTGAAATTTTCTGTGGTTTATATTAAAATATTTTTTCACTTGGGGCAGTTCTGTTCATGTAAGAGTCCATTGCTATTTCCGTGCTTTATATATTTTAATAAACCCTTTAAAATCAGTGGTACAAAAGCTTGCAATTTACATAATTCACAAACACGGAAAGCGTAGGATATTTTCTATAACCCCCTTCATGTATAACCACTATGTAATAGATATCATATCCGTCGTTGATTTTATTGTGTTGTCGTCGTTAATTAAGGTCTTCCGTAACAACGGAAGACCTTCTACTGATTGTGCTGGTTAAGATTATTCTTATTATTCTTCTTCTTTTTTTTCCTAGACGCTAACTTTGAAGCTTTATATCTCGCTCATTTCTGCATGGATTTTGCTCAAATTTTCAGGGTTTATAAACTTTACAGAACAAAATCATGTACTACATTTCACAAATTCTCTTCTGTTCACAAGTTATTCCCCTTTGAATGAAATTTTAGGAGCTTTGGTTTCCAGACAAAGGCTCTGAGACTGTATAAGCTTGAGCAGAAATTGCATTGAAAATGAAAAGTAGGAGCATTGTAGTTGTGCACATTGTTTTTGGTTTTTTGATTACAGCGTTCGAAATGGTGGTTGACAGGGTTAAAAAATTAGGACGCCTAAAAGAACAAATAATTACACATATTTTCCTTTGTATCTTTTAAACTAAAAATATTTTGTTAAGACGAATAGAACAAACGTTGTGCAAAATGTTAAGAGCTTTCTTTTGATATCCCTAAAAAGGGGCTGGCCCCTTAAATTAGGGATCTGGGGATCTTCAAAGTTTTCGCTTTATAACTCAAAAATGGTAAATATTTCGATATGGCTTTCGCTGGAAAAGTTGTTCTTTAACATCTTATTGATTTCATAAACATAATATTTTGCTCAAGTATTGTGTTATATATGAGTAAAAAGCTTGACCCGCAAACAGGTAACTGTATCATTAGGTAGGTGAATGGGGGAAAATATGCGTATAACTTAAATAAACTTGCTTTAATTGATAAATCTGACTTCATGAAATGCTAGCATTCTTTTAAAATAAGGTTTTAACGTGATCTATGGTTCCTTTAAAAACCATCTATCGACAACTTTCTTTTTTTTTTTTTTATATAATTTAGTAGCTTTAATATAAACAATCGTTCCAAAAAAAAAAAAAAAAAGAGGAAAAGGTTATCTCTTCTACGTTTGTTATTAAAACAACGATGTATTTAATTGAAGAAACAAACCTTCAAGCATAGAATAACTCAGTCATTAACTACACGCATCTTACATACACAGTGGGGTTTGTTTTTGTTTACAATTACATAATCGCCTCGAGGAACCATCGCATATGAACCAGGGTATGTACACAAAGTAAACATTGTCATCCTAAATATAACACAGAATGTTACGTTTTTGATCATATTGGATTTTTCGAATAATTCAGTCTTTCCGGGGATGTATATGCTTGTTTATACGTCCCTGGTCTTACGTTTGATTTGTTTTAAATTCAAAACTCTAGAGCATTGAGTCAGGCATCAATTTTAAAATCTGCAATTTAATATACAGTTCGTTTCTCAATCATGTCTAATTGAATGTGTGTTTAATATCGGAGATTCATCGCTGCTGAACTAGCGATCTGTGATTTCACACTACTTTAACTGAACACACAAGCTTTACTCAAATTCTTCGTTGTGAAAAAGAAAATGGATACATTTTACAAACAAAGAATTATTTCTGAATATGTTTTGAAATCAATAGGTTATAATCATGATTAAACCAAATCTAAACATGCATATAGAATATTCAGAAACCCATGGCCGACCAGTCTCATTTTAAATGATATGACTTTGATTAAACATTGATTCAGAACTCCTGGTCCAAATTATGTAACTTCGGCACGTGCCCCTGGCGTGAAATTCATACGCGACTTCTGTGCGCACAGTGTACATAATATACCTACATGTATTTACGCAGATATATATTAAAGTTTAATAAAATATTCAAGATTTGAGAGCAATTTATTTGATTTGTATGTATAAATAATTCAAACTTGATGAATTATTCTCTTCAGTCTGAATATTATGCTATCATAATTTTGTTGTATGATAAAATATTGGTAACAGCAATAAACCTTTATTGTATGTCCTTAGCCATAAATTTCATGAATTCAAATAGTAATTTTTTCTTCATTATTGGGACTGAAAAGTTAAATGCTGAAAGAATTTAATTCCACATACACGCACGTCTCAAAAGACTGATTCGTGGAATTAGATCATACACGCATGTACTTGAGTAGTATAAATTTATTAACACCTTACGATAAAAATTTATAGTACACCTTTATTCAAAGTTCAAGGTTTTTATGTCACACAGCTCCGACGGAAGACCTCTCGTTGCTTTGCAACGAGCTTTGCTCTAGTTTTTTATATTTTCATTATTCAGAACAACCAGTATATTTAAGAAATAAAGTTCATTTTGTAAAATACATGAAGGCATATACTGCAACGCGTCACGTGATGTCAAAAATGAAATTTTCTTATTAAATTCTTCTTCTTTCATTTCTGTTAGAATTCCAGCCGTCAAAATAGACGTAGTATATTTTTAATAAGATTAATGTTTACAACTACTTCGCATTCATGAGGAAATGGCTATCGTTGCAATTGGTAAAGATTTTCAACCAAACGCACGTCAAAGTATTTTGAAGCGATTTGAAATTCGTTCAAAGTAAGGAGCAAGTAGAAATATAATTAGGAAATAGGTTAAATTGAGATGGGTTGATTTCGAAATATCTTAATAATTACGTGGTCAACAACAATGATTATCAAGAATTTAATTCGACAGATTTTCAAAGACTATTCTGGTCCTCTACCATCCTCGCCCACTGCTAACGTATTCGCCTTCCTGCTATTTCGACAGTCCGGGCGGATCAATCTATCAGAGGAGTGGACACAGAAACTGAGCAATTCTCTAACAAATATGACATCTTTGTCGTATACAATGAGAGGCGCAGTGGAGTACCTGAATCTCACAGGTATATATCAATATTTACCTTTTAATCCTTTAATAAAATGCATTAGAGAGTTTTAATGATATTTGCTTATAATGCAAAGACCGAATCCCTAAATTCTGTTAGGCGTATTAACAATGTCGAACATGTCGTCTTTATCTCTGCTCACATGAAACGGTGATTTTGTAATAATGATAGTAGGGGTTTATACCATATAAAAATCTTAGAAATATGTTCAGTAGGAAATTATTAGAACATTGCTTATGACAACACAGTTTGTTTAGACCACGATACAAGGCCATTTTGTCAATATCTAGGTTACCCCCAGTCCCCCATCCATCCCCAAGAGTCAATAAATTTGTCCATTTTACAGTTTTGCAATGGTGAAACAGCATGCTGCTTTCACAATGACAATGATATTCCTTCATGTCACATACACTGCGTGGCTACATGTACCTCTAAATTCAATAATCAAAATACCCATGGGAGATGATGGTCACCTGATATAAATACGGGTCTGCATCTTTTATCGTGATCATTGTCATAAAAATTTAGAGTAGAGATATTAATTAAAATGATTTGTTTTCTTTTCTAGGTCCTGTTGGGATGAATTGGATGGAGGCCAATATGGATCCATACTCCATACAGAGCATGGCAAACTTTAGAATCGTCTATAACTGTCCCTACCTCATATCGGAAGGTCAGTTCTGGCGGATGTGCATTTTGACCAATCAAAACATCACTTGCCCTTTTCCAATCTATGATGTGCACATAGTTCCAGCCAGATATTTTTTGGCCGAGTTATACCCGTTAGACTTGAACAATTTACAGTTTCCGCTCATATCTCAGTCATACATAGACATTTTGAATTGAGAAGACGTTGTTTATATTTAGATATTTTATGACATCATTTATTTACGTGCCTTACGTCATCAACATTCGTTACACATGTTCAATAAAGTCTACGTAGCGTTACTGTTTCATGTAAGAGTGCTAATCTTACATCATATTACAGTACTATTATTGTTAAAATTGTTTTAAATCACGTATACTAATAAATATAACGAACACACGACAATTATGACTATCACGCTCACTTTTTACTTGACTTTTTTTACATTAAAAAAATCATTTGAAATGAACTTGGCTACATCTTTAATTTGTATAGATTTTTTAATGTGTTATTTCAAATTCATACAAAGATATAATGCATTCATGAAACTTTTGTATACCTTTTAATATGGATGTGGCTTTATAGAAAACTTTATTTGAGTGTGGTGAAAACCATAAATTCTTTGAAAATCCGGATTATAACTACGGTTTCGGATTTTATATTTATCAGACGTACGTTCACTTTCAAAAACAAAAGACGTTTCCATACACAGGAGGTATTGAACAAATTATTTAGATTAATAAGATAACACTGATAAAATCAGTGTGCCAAAAACGGCTTAACAATCGGTATGAAACACATTAGACAGCATTTCACCCAATGATAGGTTGTATTGACGAACTGAATCGTTATAACGACCATAGAATTTGCGAAATGCTGACTTCAATCGAGATGCTATGTTTAGCGTACCCAGCTCTTTGGGATATATAGGTACGAAGGTCGAGTGCATACATGGGTCCGGTTGGACTACTTTTGGTGAAGTTATGACCCTTAGGCATTTCTGTCGCTTCGACACATCTAGTTAAAAGTATTGCATCGTACGCTTATTGTCTATTTTATTTTGAACAGCCATCGGAAGCCACAACAGAACCTTTATTCCTGACAACATCGTGCTAACAGTCAATGTTGACGTCACGTTTTCACCAAGCGCCCTTTCCTTTTCATCCTGCTGCGCCGTGTATTCAATGCCGTATGTATATGTGCATCAAGCACAGCCGATTCCTTGCTAAAACACAATAGTTTGCTGGGTTTGTTTTTGTTTATTAGCTCACCTGAGCTGAAAGCTCAAGTGAGCTTTTCTGATCGCCTGTTGTCCGCCATCTGTCTGTCCGTCCGTCAACTATTCACATTTTCGACTTCTTCAGAACCACTGGGCCAAACTTGGCAAAACGTATCCTTGGGTGAAGGGTTTTAGGTGTGTTCAAATGAAGGGCCATCACAAAAATAAGGTAGGGTCACTTAAAGATCTTTTTTCAAGAACCACTGGACCAGAAGAGGTGTAATTTACATGAAAGTTTCCTGGCATAGTGCAGATTCAAGTTTGTTAAAACCATGGGTCTACAATAGGGGATCAGTTTTACATGCAAATGTAACGGGGAAATTTTTAAAACACGTACTGAGCCAGAAAAGTTTATATTTACATGAAAACTTCCTGACATAGTGAATATTCAAGTTTGTTAAAAGCATGGCTCCCAAGGGTAGGGTTGGGCCACAATAATAGGGGAACAAAGTTTTACATACAAATTTATAGGAAAATCATCAAAAGTCTTTTGAAGAATCACTGGGTCGAAAAAGTTTATATTTACATGAAAGTTTCATGACATAATGCAGATTCCAGTATTTAAAAATTTAAAAATCATGGTCCCCAGGGCTAGGTTGAGACCATATAGGGATCAAAGTTTTAAATACGAATACATACATGTATATAGAAAAAATCTTTAAAGTATGGGCCAAGGTGACTCAGATGAGCGATGTGGCCCATGGGCCTCTTGTTCGTAATACATTCTTTCTGCACAGATCTAGGGTAGTTCGGCTGAATCCACTGGGGAGTGGTAAGGTCGACTCGTGGGATGTTCGCTCCGATGCCGATCCCATTCCTGACTTCACAGCTCTGGGCTTTTATACCCAGATTAAAAACTTTACTGGTAGGTGAACTAGTCAATTCTGGTTACATTTTGTGATAAGTATTGAGGATTGCTTTGCTCCCCCCCCCCCCCGCAACGCGGGACATAGATATACCGATGCTCGTGCGTCTGTCCGTCCGTCCCACTTCACTTTGTGGACGAAACTTCTCAGAAACCGCTCGACGGATTTTGTTCATATTCTGTAGGATTGTTAGTTACCATGTGTAGTTGATCATATTGCGCCAACATTTTGATTTGACAAATGTTACAGGAGGTTTGGGACTGTTGTGCTTCAACTTTTTTTGCGGCGGTGGGGGACATGGCTATGTGTAGCAATCTTGTTTAAAAGAATGTCTTCTAGCATTAGATATGGAACGTTAGATCATCTGCTGTAAAACTCGACAACCATTTCTGTTCTTAAAGCAAAGCACTGGCTACAAACACATTTTTGTTTCTCCTAGGCAAAACATTCACACTCCTTTGTGTAGATCCAGATGTTCCAAATCACACGGCAGGGACTCGGGAGAGCCCGCTACTTCATTGGATGGTTGTGAACATCCCTGAGGGTAGAATGGCGGAGGGGGACAATGTGATGTCCTACAGAGGGCCCCAGCCTCCCGACACTGCCCACTACTATTACTTTCTGTTGTACGAACAAACTAATGTCATCAATACCAATGACACTGAAACTTACACCACTCCCCCCGGATCCAGGTAAAGTGAAATTGTAATCACTCATAACACGAAACAGTTCAAAGAAGTTACCGTAAAATGCTGGGTTTTAGAACACCATATTCCCAATGAAATAGTTTGATATTTCATATCATTTTCAGATTTTTGTTTGACATATCCAACTTTGTATCTGACAATTCCCTGAGTTTGGTAGGCGTGACTTGGTTCATAGCTGAGCCCGATGAGTTTACGCGGTACCTCTATTCAACATCTGGCGGGAACGTGACGTCACTGTGTGCTGGACAACCCAACTTTGAATCTCCATGTCCCACTTCTGGATTCGCCGTCTGGCGCTTAACTTTGTTGGAGATTGTTTTATTTACTACTATCTGCATCTTGTTCTCATCATAAACCAATTCTAAGTCATTTACCAATGACCGTCTCTCATTTATATTGGACATGCAATATTATTCAAGAAATGCTTTAATATTACATTACAGACTAGTTTGATGCAGAAATAGATATTTCGCAAACGCACATTCTTTCTTATGAGATTTTTTTTCCTGTGAGGGCTTGAACGAAGCGACATTATTCTGAATGACATACACTTTTTGTAAGATTGATTATTTTGATATATTTACATTCATTTTGTGTTCTATTGAAATCCATTGCTTGTCATTTGCAACAATGAAGATATTTTGTTTCAATCTATGGTAGTTAGATCTGTATTTCTAGTATGAATATGAATTATACATTATACTACCCACTTCGTGGCATTGTTGAAATTGTTTTCTGCGTGGGTTATTTTCTAGCTCAAGTGAGCTATTCCAATCAGCTTTTGTCCGGTGTCAGTCGTTCCGTCCGTCTGTCCGTAAACTTTTAACTTCTCCTGAACCACAGGGCTAATTTCAGCTAAACTTGCTCCAAATTAGGGCTGTCACGGTTCCAAAAAAATTTGGGTCGGGTCGGTTCTAATTTTTCTACATCGGGTTTGGGTATTTCGGTTCGGGTCTATATAACTATTTTATAAATCTAATATACAGTTGAAATCGAAAACCTTTATTGTATTTTGTCACAATAATTACTCGGGAACGTGGACTTAGGTTTAGACTCGACATCCATGGTACTAGAAACAGCATTGTCACTTCTACTCGTTTCCATCCATGCTTTCAATGTTTTGTCGTTGACGATGTTGATCCTGTTGCATATTTTCAATGTGTCTGACATATCTTAAATATACTGTCATTATTTACAGTTTTGTCCACAATGCTATCATTTAACAATTGATCAAAATATCGCCACTTTTGAGGATTTTGATGACATTTCGTTTAAACGGATTTCTAATAATGATTCTATTTTTAAAACCAAACCCGCACCGAAATACGGAAAAATGGAACCGAACCCGACCCAAACAACAAGACCCGCGGTTTTCGGTTATTTCGGGTACCCGTTGCAGCCCTACTCCAAAATATGCTTGAGTAAAGAGGATTCAAGTTTGTTCAAATGAAGTAATATGTCCATTTTGAAGTGGAGATGATTAATAATTAGTAAAAATGTGTGAAATGTTTTGAAAGTCTTCTCAAGAACCACGGGGTCAATATGAATGCTTCCTGACATAGTGTAGATTCAAGTGAAAGCATGTTCTCCAGGGATAGCTAGGGCGTGGCCCGGGGGTAGGATAGGGCAACAATAAGGGATCAAAGTTTTCCATGGTGATATACATGTATAGGATAAATCTTTTAAAAACTTCATCATTATGATATTCCCAGGTAGTGCAAATTTCAGTTTCTTGAAATTGTGGTCCCTGGGGGTAGGGTGAGGCCACAATAGGGAATCAAAGTTTTACATTGCCTAGGACTTTATAGGACAAATCTTTCAGCAGGGTCATATTGACATGCAATGATCCCCAGGTAATGCAGTTTGGATATCAAACCATGCCCCGTTAGAATGGGGCCACAAATAGGGGGTCAAAGTTTTAGAAGGGGGATATATATATATTTAAAAATCTTCTTTGAAAATACAATCGGGTCCTGATTTATCATATAAAATATGCAAGCATTCCCAGATAATACAGGTTCGAATTTGTTCAAATTGTGGTCCCTTAGGAAGGGTGGGTTCAAAGTTTTAAAAGGGGGTAGACAAAATAAATCTTTTTTTAAAAATTCTTCTTAAGAACAATGATTGATAATATGCAAGCTTTCCCAGGTAGAGAAGAATTAAATTTGTTCAAATTATGGTCCCCGGGGTTAGGATGGGGGAATATCTAGGAAAATTCTTCTCATTAACAGCAGGGTCATGAATACTCGTAATAATATGCAAGCATCCCCAGGTAGTGCAGATTGAAATTTGTTCAAATCATGCCTCCGGGGGTAGGATGGAGCCAAATTAGGGGTTCAAAGTTTTGTGGGAATGTATAGAATAAATTTCTAAAAATGTTCTTCTCACGAATAACAGAGTCATGATTACTCATATTGATAATATGCAAGCATTCCTTTGTGGTGCAGATTCAAGTTTTGGTCCCCGGGGGGGGGGGGGGGGGGGGGGTAGGGTGTGATGTCACAATATGGGATCAAAGTTTTACATGGGAATAATATATTTGAAAAATTTTCTCAATAATAACAGGGGTATGAATACTCATATTAATATATGCAATCCCCATGTAATGCAGAAATCATAGAGGTAGGATGGGGCCACAATAGGATATCAAAGTTTTATATGGGAATATATATGTATGGTGCAGGGGTTTCAACAGTCTCGTTTAAGGTCAGCATTTCGCAAATTCTATGGTCGTTATAACGATCTAGTTTGCCAATACGACCTATCACTGGGTCAAATGCTGTCTGGCGTGTTTCATACCGACTGTGATGCTGTTCTTGGCACAATGATTTTGACTACGGATAACTCCGTTTTCCTGATCAAGATATATGGTGTGACCGGTCGACAGGGGATGCTTACTCCTCCTAGGCACCTGATCTCACCTATGGTATATCCAGGGGTTCCGTGTTTGCCTAACTCTCTAATTTGTATTGATTATAAGAGTTGTGAGATTGGTGACTGTTCGTTATCTTCGCCTTTAACCATCGAGTATGTATCTCTTCTGGTGGACAGTCTGTCCCCGAGGATACTTGTCGATATGTGTTCTTTCATGAATATAAACATTAACGATACAATACTGGCTGACACGTCGCCCGTCGGGTCACATATTTCAAATAAATGATTGTGGTAACCAACTTCTCTACAAACACTTCAATTCCCCGGACCACTCCATCTTGTCCATGAGGGTTAGGGTTTTGGGGAAAAAATTACCATCACACAAATAATCCATCATTAAGTGCCCATTTTCTTAGACAACGAGGAGATCACTGTATCGGGACTCTTGGTACTGCATTTCCATATATAGATGCAATGATAATGTATACGATGTACGAAATTTGACTAGTCCACAAGGATATAACGTGAATTTGACGGGATTGAAAGACGGAAACGCAGTTAGAGCAACTCAAAAGTGAGAGTTTTACGCTGCGTAATCGCTCGCAAAGCTACGAGCTCGCTCCAATGATTACACAATTCAGTCACGTGATTTGCTCTTCATCATCTGAAAAATGAGCTCGTCGGAGATTTACGGAGAAATCAGAGCGTCTGGTTGCACGAGACTACTGAAAAATGATGGGACTACCCATAATGCCTCCGGAAAAATGTCATTGCGGTAAACTTCATCGACAACCCCTTAGGTAAAACAAATAAATAGTTTGGGAAGTACCACAAATGATTTAAATTTCAGACAAGCTTTTCCATACCTTCGTACGTATTGTTATGGATAATTGCTTGGTTTGAAAGAAAAACAATCGTAGCTAATTATAATGATGACGTCACAATGCACTGTTTACACCGACCCCGTTAATGAATTGCGTAAAGTGTTATGGGTCTTCGCTTGTCTCAACGGTCACACCGTAAACATATTACTAGTACGGCAAATGTATATAGATGATGATTTTTGGTAAAATTAGTAGACTACATACCCGTGCCATTAAGTCGAAAGATCCTGACTTTGAGTCAAAAGGTCCATCAGATATTGACTATCATGGTGATGTGAAACCAAAGTCTCGTTTACTCTCCAAGTGTCTTGAGATGATTAAGATAAATCTAAGCTTGACTATGATGTGAAAATGTCAACACCGCTCGCTAGATACGAAGCATTCACAAATGGTACACGTCGATAAAAGAATTCCCAGTTTGGTAGTGTTGATAAAGAAAGTTTACCGGAAACAAATCAGAAACTTTCTTCAATCAAGCCTGCTACATTTGATGATTCTGGATCCTGGTTAGATTATCGCTCATATTTTTAAGCATGTTCAATGCTTAATAATTGGACATAACAGGAGCGAGGCCTCTACTTGGCAGTTTCTTTGCGTGGTGAGATACAAGTTGTGTTGGGAAATTTGCCAAGTAGGCACAAACATGACTACGACTTCATTATTAATGCACTAAGGGAGAGGTTTGCACCACCCAATCAAAATGACCGTTACCGGTCACAGTTGCGACAACGTAGACAAAAGGCAACAGAAACTTTACCGCAACTATGGCATCTGTAAGACGACTTACAAATTTGGCATATCCAACTGTTCCAGGGGATGTGCGACAAACGTTAGCTAAGGAACAGCACTAATTGACTCTGACATGCAACTGAGAGTCAAACAGGCAATGCCATTGAATCTCAATAATGCTGTAAGACACGCCGTGGAACTGGAAGCATTTGTAAAGTCTGACCATAGATTGGTCGAGTCAAAACTCGACTAAAGATCAGTTGATACTGATTATAAGGAAAAGACAAACCCAAATGTAATGCATGCACAAACTTTATTTGATCTCAAAACTGAAATGATAAAACTTCGGAAAGATGTTGATGATTGATGAAATCTGAAAGAAAAACTTGCAACAACAGCCCAAGATAAAATATACTGATACCAACAGCAGGCGCTGCTACATCTGTGGGTCTCAGTATCAGTATCAAGCAAGTTGTCCTGATAAATATAAGAAAGAGAAGCAAACCTTATGTACAGAATACATTTAACGCCATCAGAGCCAACAGGGCACAAGTTGGAGTTAATCAAAATGCTCTTGTGGTTAAATGGCATAAAGGCAAACCTGCTTGTTGACACTGGTGCTACATTATCAGTATTGTCTAATAGAATCTATAATGTATTGAAAAACATACCTTTTGCACTACACAGACATAACAGTAACATCTGCTAACGGAAAGAGCCTTGTCATTGGGAAAACTTTCATTAACATTCAACTGGGTAATACTGTCTACAGTCAAGATGTAATTGTGACTCTCTCTCTCTCTCTCTCTCTCTCTCTCTCTCTCTCTCAATTTCTATATTTCTTTCCAACATGCCATCCATTTGCTTATTCATTTTATTTTGTAAATGGCGTGGCACCCTTCTTGGTGGTTCTTTCAGGGGATGAGCATCACAAATATCAATACTGTGTTGGAAAGAAATATAGAAAGGTCGAATAGCCCTTGGGCATCTGGGGTTGTTTTAGCCAGAACGAAAGACGGGTCATGCGTTTTTGTGTAGTTTATAGACGTCTTAATGCTGTCACAATTAAAGATACTTACCCTCTATTCAAAATTGACGATTCACTGGATAGTCTTCCAGGAGCGAAATGGTTTCCAGCACTTGGCCCGAGCTTTGAGTATTGACAAGTCAGCATGGCCAAAGACGATAAACCCAAAACAGCCTTTGCAACAAAGCGTGGGTTGTATCACTTCACTGTGATTGGCCTTTGTAACGCGCCTGCAACTTTCGAACGGCTGATGGAAACTGTTTTGAATGAGTTGCAGTGGCAAATATGTTTAGTTTATCTTGATTATACATGTGATCAATCTCATAACTCTTACAAGCAATACAAAATAGATAGTTGGGTAAACACGGACCCCTGGACACACCAGAGGTGGGATCAGGTGCCTAGGAGGAGTAAGCATCCCCTGTCGACCGGTCACACCCGCCGTGAGCCCTATATCCTGTTCAGGTAAACGGAGTTATCCGCAGTCAAAATCAGTGTGCCAAGAACGGCTTAACAGTCGGTATTATGTTTCATATTAAATTCATGTTTTGTTGTTGTTGCAGTCAATGTCTAAAACAAAGACTACACCACGCAAATCTTTCTTGAAATGTCCAATGTGTCCCTTTTTGACGGAATCTAGTGAATATATTAAGGAGTACCTTGTATCCTGTGGCCTGCAGATTATCAACAAAAAACCGATACAGTGCACCATTTGTCCATTTAAAACCACAAAGAGGATTTGCCTCCGAAGTCACCTCAAAACGATGCACGACCCAAAACCTTCAACAAACAGTAATGTGTTAGAAACTGAGGCATCTTCACATAATGACTGGAACAAAGATCCAGATGTATCCACCAATTAAATGCCAACAGAACCTGCAGTTAAGAATCCATCGGCGGAGCAAGCCACCGCTGGACCACTCGTGAAACAGGATGATTCGTTATCTCATCAAATTGGTAAGGTGTTTCGACAACAACAAAAAACCAGACCATCACTGCCAAGTATAAAGAGGAAGCACGAGTCTTGCTTTCCTACTGTCCCTTTTTGGAAAACCATTTTGTTTCAGTGGTAACGAAAACGCAGCAGTAAATAAAAATGATGGTGCCCAAACAGCTGTTGATGAACCTATAAATTTTGTCTTGAAGAACACTAAGTGTGATGCGTCGGTACAAACACCTGCTGCTGTTAAATATGACAGTTCTAAATCCAAGAGAAGTATTTGTGATGCTTTTGTACAAACTGATTTTCCAAAACATAGGAAAATAACCAGGAAAGTTGTAGAATATGTCAATGACATTGTTGCAATAAAGGAGATTGAGGAGACCAATATGAATACTATTTAACCTTTTTGCATGCTTCTGATAAGCAATTCACGATAGGAGATACCTATCATATGTTTTAAAATGTTATTAAAACTTTGCTGTGTGAATGGATATGTTTTATCTTTACATATGGGAGAATGCATAATTTTTCGAAGGCGTGGGTAATGTAATGTAAATATGTGGATTGAAATGACTCAATCATTAGTAAATCAGATTACAGTAATTTTAACCAATCAGGGGTAATTGTGTTAACCTAACAACTTGGGGTCAAGGGTATAAATACGGCCGCACTATCTTATTCTGTTACTCTGTCCACTTGATTCTCTGAGAGTGAATGTAAAGCCGGGGCTGGCTGGTCTAGGGACTGTGTCAGAAAGCAGCATAACTGTTCAGCTATCCACTCAGTTCCAAGGTCCTATGTCTGTGTGACTAGGCTTTACATCTAGTGTCTTGGTGACTTCAAGCAATAGTGTTTTGGTAAGTTTTGCATAGGGTAGCTTTAGCAATAATGTCTTGGTGACTTTTGCATAGGATTAGGTAATGGCTATGTCTCAGTATTTGTGTGCTGTGGCGGAGAACAACAGCATTGTTAGTTAACCACTCAGTCAGCTTTTACCGAGGCAGTAGTTTATTACGAGATAGGGTCGATTTTGTATTTGTGATCTCATTGTGAATTTTGTTTATCATTGTACTTTAGTTCTTGAATCATTATCCAGATAGGATCGAGGAAACGATAAACATATATTCCAGGTCTTAATCAGTTACCCGGTTGAAGTTTTTCTCATCAAATTTGTTATTATTGATCCAGTGTCGTCTGCTGAGAGAAATCGTAAGTTTTGTTCTGATTTAACTTTTAAGATTCTTAGGAAGGAAACCTAAGCGGACCCAATTAGTAATTAAAATGAGTTGTTTGACTGGGAAGTTCAATACAAATTATGAAGGTTTGCTCCGAGATTCGGTAAAGGCGTCAGTCCAAATATTCAGCTGAGATATATAACTTAATTCTGTGGAAACGAGGGGGTTATTTATATTCGGTCTTGTTTCCGGGATAGGGAAGATCGAATATAAATAACCCCCTCGTTTCCACAGAAATTAATGTATTACACGTAATATATTAAGTATTATCATGTTCAAAATGTCTCATGGAATGAATATTGTTTGAGCTCATACTTATAACTTGCATATTCTGCTTTTTTATTCTTTTCTTTTTATTGTCATTTTTATAATCATTGCACATTGAAATATTAACAAGCATGTATGCTGTATCCCCAAGAGGGCCCTAATTTCGAAATAAATTATATAATACCATTTGCTTGGACTGTTCAAGTTATTTCAACAGCCAGTTGAAATTATATAATCAGAGGTATCGGTAATGTTCAGTCCTATTCTTGGGTGCAGCTATTCTCTTTGTAGCATTTTTAAGTCACAGGTAGATTGATAACGGAGATTCCATAGCTCTTTAGAAATAGGCCTAGTCACAGAAAAATCAATTTTTGAAATTAGCTCACAGAAATACGCTTTTTTTTAAAAATGTTAAACAATAAACCCCACGTATAAACCTAAAATTCCACAAGTCCTGACACTTATATCACACTGATATCAAACTCTACTTGTTGGTAATTCAATAATTTGAATTTCAAAATATCAAAAATTACATTTATATTGGGTGTACAGGCAAGTATTATGTACATGTAGCATCGTTTTGTTTCGGGTTTTTTTTGGGGGGGGGGGGGGGGGTATTCCATAATTTCGGAAAAGAAGTTGGGAGGGGGTGAAAATAAAAGGTGCACCTCCCTCCACCGTTACTGCGTGCCTGTTATTATTCTTGATAAAATAAATGAATCGAAGCCCCAACGTACAACAGTGCCGATTCTCTAATAGTCCTGTATTTCCTCGCTCGTTTCCTTCCTCCTTGTCTCTCCGCCCTTTGTTGGTTCCGTCTCGTCCCAAGCCGTCAATCCCCCCTTTCCACACACACACACACAAAGATCGGGTTCGAAGTTCAGTACTGCTGAAAAATGGCTGACGATGTGGATGTAGACAGGCATGTAATAATTTGAACAGATATTGCTTGTTGCAAGGTTTTAGTGTTGAGAATGTAAAATAATGCTTTTAAAAAGTTATCTACTCTGTTTTCTATTTTTTGACATAATGAATGATAGTTTTCATTGTTATTATTTTTTTCCCTATTTTGGAGTAAGGTTACTGTAGCGTATGTACGCTTATGAAATCAGTGTTCGAAATTGGTTTAAAACTTGGTATCAATCTGACTAAAGTACAGACCTATATTATTATATATATAGGTCTGTACTTTAGTCAGATTGACTTGGTGTAGACCAAGGGTCTATGCCAAAACAAGATGACATAGACCTCATCGAATTGGCATAGACAGCAACATTGGAACAAAAAACACAAATTTAAAACGTTGTTTACTTCTAATCAGGTCCAGTTCAAAGACTATTTCTACCTACGTAGGTACTTATAGCTACGTAGGTATTTAAACCTACTCCAGGTAGCTATTTTTACCTACTTTTTCCTTTACTTGCATTTCGTAGCCAAACGCAGGAACGGCGCAATATGGCGTGTACCAAATTTCTTGATTCACTTACACTGACGACGAATACCACAAAAATATTGGACAAAAATGATTACTTTCTAACTTTTCAAATTTGCATCAATAACAGCACTCAGTTCCATTTTCTGTAGGAGTTTACGATCAAAGCTACGTGAGAAAAAGTGTAGAATGTCTAACAAATCTGTATTAATTTTAAACTTTACCTTCATGCAGTTTTACATTAAAGGTTTTGGGGGCGAATTTTCATGCATTTCCTCTGCATTTTCCACCCTCATAAAGTATTCAAATTTACACTCTGAATTTTGCCGTGTACAACATGATACATGAAACGACTGACCTGTTTAAAAGATGCGCTTTAATTATTATTTATTTATATTTTCAAAAACAGGTAAAAGTTGGTAGAAGTAGTTACTTTAAGTAGGTTTAAATACCTATGTAGCTATTAATAGCTACGTAGGTAGAAATAGTCTTTGGACTGGACCTGCTAATGTACTTAGAAAGCATATTTTCTTTAAATTTCTATAACAATGTCCTCCTTTCCTCATAAATGTTTATCAGACGTCGACTTTCAGGATAACTCTATTGCTTTAAACCTAGAAAATCAGCATGGACAATTTGGTCTATCCCAATTACAATTGGCATAGACCGGTGTCATTTGACATAGACTCGGTCTATGGTTAATTTCGAACACTGAAATCTCCCTCTGATCTTAATTAAAAGTTGCCGCCAGATGTGTTTTAACACATGAAAATTCACATTTACGGTTGTAGTTGTTTCCTAAATATATTCTCGTATGATTACATCATACTGATGTACATGTAGTTGTTAAATACATTTGATATCCAGGAGTCATTGTATCTTATGTATTGCAGTATATACGGAGTTGAATTGCACATTAAATATGTTACTGTCCCATTGCTGGGTGAAGCTTGGGTTAATTCAGTTTTTCTTTTATATTGTTACCTACTGTTCGGACAATATGGCTGAATAAAAACAGATAGGCATAGTTTCATCCTGTACTGTGCTAATTATTTACAGGAAAGGAAACTGAGGAAAATCTGAAGGTTTCACTAAAAAAGGAGGGGGGGGGGGGATACTGTAGATACCTTACTTAGGTATGCAAATCATGAAATAAAACACCCTTTTTACTTTACTTTTCCAATTTTTGTTGGTACATGGTCAGACTATTAATGATGTTCTGATTCCATGTTGTTAAAAATGAAAGTGTTGATTACTGAGTGTTCCATATTTCATGCATAAAAAAAAAACAGATTTGAAATAGTGGATATATATAAAAGAGTTTTAATATTTGTTATTTCTGAAATGAATTTCATTTTTGAAAATGCATGAGGGTATGAACTGCGCTACTTTACACCGGCATATATTATAGTACTTCATGAAAAATATGTTGTAGTGAAGCGTTGCAGTTCATACAAATGTATCTTCATGCAGAGCTGTCAACCCTCACGATTTTGGCTTAAGGCTTACGATATTAGGGCCGAAAATACTCCTTACGATTTCACTATATATCTTCCGATTTTCGCTTATTTGACATTTCGAAAGTTTTAAAGCTGTCCATCATTGGTTTTTACTTTTATAAGAAACAAGCCAAAGTCGTTACTACGTTTGTTTGCATAGCAGGGATTGCAGCTTACTTTTTATGTCACCAGTCCAGTTGGACTGATGGGGTATAATTTCAATCAGTCCGCAGAAAAATTTACCAGTCCAACAGTTTTCCAGAAATAATTAAACATATTTCGTCAATGTTATTAAAATGAAATTTAACTCAATATGCCTGTCGTGACAATATTGTAATGTTCACTTAAATGTAAGATTTATAACTTACGTATCAGATTTGTCCGATATCTACAGATCGAAGCATACCAAATGTGTGTATAAAATTTCATAAGTATATTTCCAAAATGATGCTTAAGAAAATTAACCAGTCCCATCGGATTGACTTAAACAAATGACTTTAAACCAGTCATATATATATATATATATATATATATATATATATATATATATTTATATATATAAATAAAATCTCGATCATTTTAATGGTTTGAAATAAACAATATGGCAGCTGCTACTAAGCATAAGGCATGTTTCGATGGAAATAACAAAATACTCCCCCAAAGAAGAAAACCTAATAGAGCCAGTAATTCAAAGAACAACATGCAAGTACACTGTAAACATCTATTCATTTCAAAGTCAGAAATGGGGAGTTTGTATGATAAGTGTACAATCTGTTTGGTAAACTTTATCATTTTTCATGGCAAAATGACATTAAAAAACTTGCCATAATAAGTGACACAGTAACAGTAAAATTATATATTATACTAATATAACAAGGTTTTATACACAAGTTTTAGAAAATAAAATCAATAAAAGATGTATTTGACCTTCAGCAGTTGTAAAATGCAAAACAATTAGTATGTCTAAATTCATTAAATTTGGATTTGAATATGCCTAAAATTGCTCAGGTTATATCTTTATTCATAAAAGATCTCCAGCAGCCCTGACCCCCGCCTTACTATTTTCCATTTCAAAATGTTGGCAGCTCTGTTCATGTATTTTTTTTAAAATGAAATTCATTTTTTATACTGTCAGAATTTCCAGCTGTTAAAATAGGCATGATATATTTATCAAAATCCGTAGATGCATTGTTCAAATTCATTAAGAAATGGCTATCATTTCACTTTGTATGATATCAAAGGCAAAACCTTGGATATGTAAATGTGGATATATTAAACAGAGTATTATCAAGAATGGCAAAGGTCATACAAAAACTTGAATCTTTAGATTTCTAAAAATTATTGGTGTGTCAACCATTATGTATAAACAAACAATGGTTTTGTTTCTGTATTGCAATTCTACTATTATATTATGTCATCAGAAACAGTATACTATGTAACTTTTGATTCACAAAGTGGACTTGTCCCCAACATTTAATGCATAACATTGTATGGATGATAGACATGGTTTTTAAAATGTGTTTATTACTTTGTTTTCATTGTGACAGTGGCATTGAGGAAGAACTTGAAGTATTGAAGTCCATATATATTGATGAACTGAATTTGAAAACATCTGAAAGGTAAGCAAGCAGGATCAGAATACAATTAATTCTGTAGCTATATCACCTTTATTATTCATTAAGGTTGTGATCATTTTTAATTTCTCATTGTATCTTATCTTAAGGTTGTTGGCTAGGAGAAACATCGGAAAGTTTTGTAATTTATTTTTTTCTAAATGTAAAAATTTAGGTTCGACCTTTCCGTAATCAAACTTATAAGAAAACTGTTTGCCTTATTATCTTTGAGATGTATGTACATGTAGCTATGAGACAGAAAAATAAATACAATCTTATTTTTACAGCGGTTGGCCAGAACTCATAAGTCTCCAGCTGCACCCCTCTACTGGAGATGAGGTGGAGAAGAAGTATGTGTGTATTACACTAGAGCTACAGCCCACACAGATGGTAGGGATCATAGTATGGCAAATATAGCCCTAGTGTTCAGCAGCAAGGAATGAGAGTGTCTGCCCGTGCTACTGTATGAAAGTTAAGATTCTCGCTACAATGTCACACACTACTTGCAGAGCTGTTTACTTGTACATATTTTTCATGGATTTTTAGTAAAGATATACTATACAAATTCATGTTGAACATCAATGATTTTCCATGAATCTGGAAAAAAAATGCCCCTGAAATTTGCGGATCGATATGATAATAAAAGAAGCTTGGTAATCGAAGTTGACCATTGTTTAAAGAGCACAGTTGATATTGATTTGTGTCAAACTTGAAAAAGTATGAATGATGAATGTCAGATTGACAAGAATGCAAACGAATCATCCAAACGGCAAAGACATGAAACTCATTCAGAGGCTCAAAAGAAGAAAACGTGTGTCCAGAACTATAAGGACTCATACGGAGTGCTTTGGCCATGCCTCTGACAGTCAAAAAAGCAGATTACATTGTGTTTTGCAGTTTGTGCAACATGGACTTCAGCTACGGTCATGCTAACAAAAATGACTGGTACAGACATGTTCAAAGTAAACAACTTAAAGGCCTACATAGAAAGTGTCCAATATGATTGATTAAATATTGTTTAACGTCCCTCTCGAGAATCTTTCACTCAAGTGGAGACGTCATTACTGCCGGTAAAGGGCTGCAAAATTTAGGCCTTTGCTCGGCGCTTATGATCTTTGAGCAGG
The DNA here is from genome assembly GCF_947568905.1 of Ostrea edulis. Taxonomy (NCBI): domain Eukaryota; kingdom Metazoa; phylum Mollusca; class Bivalvia; order Ostreida; family Ostreidae; genus Ostrea; species Ostrea edulis. The sequence continues at coordinate 86,461,859 of NC_079164.1, read as the reverse complement.
GAGGGATCTTTATCGTGCCACACCTGCTTTGACACTGGGCCTCCGTTTTTGCGGTCTCATCCGAAGGACCACCCCATTTAGTCACCTTGTACGACAAGCAAGGGGTACTGAGGACCTATTCTAACCCAGATCCCTAAGGGACAAAAATGTCTAATAAGTCAATGACAAACTTCATGGATGTTCCTAACAACTCTGAAATTTACCATCAGCATGCAATAACTAGAGCAGAGGTCATGAGGTCTGAATTGATTCTTTTAACAACCAGAGCTGCTTTTATTGTTATATTCATCTTTTATATCCTGACAAAGTACTCAAAATATTGACAACTTGCTTCTAGAATACCGACATCAGTCAAAAAAGGGTAAAGCAGGTCTGTATTGTATTGAGAATACTGACATTGTGTGATGCTTTCAAATTTTATAGAGGAACTAGGATGTTTTATTTGTTTGATTTAAATCTTGGTGCAGTATTTTAGAATTACACATGTGCAGCATTTTCAATGTATGCATGTTGATTAGAGTCAGTTTGTAAAAAGATGAAAGCTTTTGAATCCAGATAAAAATATTTACTCATTCCACAACAGTGCTTATTGTAAAACCATTTCTTAAAATTGAATCTGTAATTTTAATCACATAGCAATTAAATATTTAATTTAAAGTTTGTGGACTTTTTTCCCAGAATTTTTTTGTGATTAATCAACATAAAATAACAGTTATGAATTAGAAATATATAAAGTAAAAAAAAAATTAGCTGCATGTAAAGTCAGACAGATGCATGATTATGAAAATGATATGTTGCAAAATATGAGAGGAGTCTTTGATGTAACATTATGCATTAAAAATATTGCATCACATTCAGCTGCTTTATCATAAAACTCACTAGAACACTGGATCTTCTTCTTTGCCTAAGAAATGATTTTTATAAGCACACATTTTCTTTAAATTCAATATGCACTCCATCGTTTCATATGAACTCCCAATTTCTGCAACAATCTTTTGTTCAGTGCACTGACAGTCTAAAGTCGGAGTAAGTCCATTAAATGCCCTCACTCTTTCAGCAAGGAAAGAATGCCCCCACTGGCCAACCAGACCAACTCAGGTGACCATGTGCTATTGGTCTGTGTCTGGCGTTTCCGTCGTGCATTAACAATTGAACACTTTTAACTTATTCTTGATAGCTATTTTTCCAATTCTTTTCAAATTCAGTATGAAGCATCTTTAGGACAATGGGGACATGAATTCTAAATTCCAGAACTCCAGCACCCCTGGGCCTTTAGGGCGCCAGCAGGGCAAAAACTGTCAAAAAATTACTAATTTTAAAAATTCTCGACAACCGCACATTTTTTTTTTTGGATGAAACAAACCTTATTGCATAGTCTTATAGAGCAGAAAGTCATCTACTGAAATTGTAAATTTCATGTCAGATCCCAAGGGGAGGGTTTGTTACCTGGTAATGGTAACTAAATGTGTTAACAATTGAACATTTTGAACCTCTTCTTGATATCTACCATTCCAATTCTTTTCAGATTTTATTTTATGGAATATCTTAAGGACATAAATGGTAAATTTCAGGACTTTTGCACCCCAAGGGCCTTAGGGGCAGGGCAAAAAATTGTCCAATTTTCCGAAAGTTTTCTCATTTACAAGTGAACGTCTGTAAGAAAAACTAATTGCATAGTTATGTAGATCAGGAAGGCTTCTACCAAAATTGTAAATTTCACGATCCCCAGGGTATATGCTCTGACTCCAGGGCGGGGCCAAATTTGGCATATAGTGTTTATATCTATAAAACATTCAACATGTTTAGATAACATCTTTAATGCTGTTGATACTGAATTGAAAGTAAATGGATAATTAGAAGGAACAGGTAGCCCTTTACCAAAATTGTAAATTTCATGATCCCCAGATGTAGGAGTTTTTGGTACCAGGTTGGGGCCAAAATGATCATACACTCTAGTGATTAAATGTCGTTATCATCTGAAAGACTTCTTTAATTTTGCTAATGCATATTTAGGAAAAGCAGAAAAGGGATGTACTGTACCAAAATTGTGAATTTCGCAAACCCAGGTTTCCTACTCTTGTGCAGATCCAAAATGGCCATATAGTGTTAATGTAAGATATATGAAAGGTTTTTCATCAAGGTTCATTTGTGTTTCAAGAACACATCTTGTTTGATACAGGTACTTATAGATATTAAAATTTAGCTTAGATACGCAGAACAGGAATATTATACATTGAAAGTGGAATTTTTAGCGAGACACAAATTTAGCGATATTTCCATAAAAATGGGTATATGAATTTTGCGAAAGCTAATTTTAGCAACTTTATGATTTCAGGAAAGCTAACTATTTCATCCGATATGGAATAAATTGTTGGTGACATTAAATTATAGCGATCTCCTAGCTAAAATGCTACAGTGTCCAGTGACATTTCAAGTTGAATGATAAACAAATGAATGCTGTTACTTAATAGGAGTTTTTTATAGTCACTGTGGTGATTTTTGTATTTGTAGTATCCACATGATATTCCCAGTATTGACATCAAATATCCTCGTGGCATTGGGGAGGAAGAGGTCAATAGGTCAGTATATCACGAGGTTGAGAGTCATTAGAAAAGTAATGAGAAAAGATTGTTTATGTTAGATGTATAAGTAAAGCTGTTTAAGTCTGCTACCTACTCATTTGTTTCCTTTTTTTTGGATATGCTGTAAGTTTAAAATAAGGAATAGTTTACAAGCAGTAGAGGATCACTGTTTTTCATATCAAAAGGAGAAGCTCTTTCTCGAGCATGCCCCACCCATGGGGTAAAAAACCCACCAATGATACAAATGTAGAAAGGATTTTTTAAGATTTAATTCACTGTAAGAGAGAATGAGCCTTATTTTTCATGATTGTTGTAAATTTCCAATTTTTATGAATATGATACACTTTAATTTTTTGTATCGTATCCATGTAGATTACAGACTTCCTTGATGACTTTAGCAACAGAGCTACAGGGAGGCCCCATGTTATATGACTTGATTGAGGTAAATATGGACAGCTTTTATACCCAGGTTGCTTACAAGAGGCACTCATTAATTGACTGTTTATATGAGAGGAATGTGTGTTTAATGTGGGTTAATTCCACATAGTATGACATGTACATGTGTCCTGTAAATGTATATCATATGAGGTTGCTAAATTTCACATGCATTTCCAAAGGAATCTGAAGTGTAGCTGTCTTATTAAAGTCTGTTCAATTGACTTTCACTGTAGAATTTAAAACTAGAAGTACATTTATATGATGTTATATAATTTAATTGTGATTTGGATGGTGGATACTATTTATATGATGATATTTAATTTAATTATGATTTTATGATTTGGATGGTGGATACATAGGAAGTTGAATTTGCCACCACAACACAGTTACAAATAATTTTGTTTTGATATTTCACAGTTGGCCAAGGAGAGTTTGACAGAAGGAAATGTCCCTCATTGTCCCTGTACTATCTGCTACGAACACTTTCACAAAGGCGAGGAATTCACTAAAACCACCTGCTACCATTACTTTCACTGCCAGTGTCTGTCACGCTACATCAAGCATGTGCTGGAGAATATTGAACAGGAAAACCAGTCATGCCCTACTCACCTGAAAAGAGATGACAAACAGACAAAGGTGGGTGCCTATGGTTTCAAAGAATGAGAGTTTTTTTCTGTGCTTACCAAAAGGAATTCCCAGACATCAGAAAGTTTGTCTCACTCTTTGATTGTTACAGGAATACATGTATTTCATAGCAAAAGCAGCCTCTAAAGATGTGTAATATTACCTGTGTTGTAGGCTCCTTGTCCTGTTTGTCGTGAGGAGATTGATTGCAACCTTGACATTGTAACAAGGGAGATAACTACTGAGGACCAGATGCAGGCTTTTGTCCCTACAGCTGAAATGAAGAAATGGCAGAAAGAGATGTCTGGACTCCTGAACAGACAGAGGGAGAAGGGAGGGGTGATTGATATGGAGGAGGAGAAAAACAAGTTCCTCATCACACAGGTCTGAGTAGTAACAAAAACAAGTTCCTCATCACACAGGTCTGAGTAGTAACAAAAACAAGTTCCTCATCACACAGGTCTGAGTAGTAACAAAAACAAGTTCCTCATCACACAGGTCTGAGTAGTAACAAAAACAAGTTCCTCATCACACAGGTCTGAGTAGTAACAAAAACAAGTTCCTCATCACACAGGTCTGAGTAGTAACAAAACAAGTTCCTCATCACACAGGTCTGAGTAGTAACAAAAACAAGTTCCTCATCACACAGGTCTGAGTAGTAACAAAAACAAGTTCCTCATCACACAGGTCTGAGTAGTAACAAAACAAGTTCCTCATCACACAGGTCTGAGTAGTAACAAAAACAAGTTCCTCATCACACAGGTCTGAGTAGTAACAAAAACAAGTTCCTCATCACACAGGTCTGAGTAGTAACAAAAACAAGTTCCTCATCACACAGGTCTGAGTAGTAACAAAACAAGTTCCTCATCACATAGGTCTGAGTAGTAACATAAACACGTTCTTTATCACACAGATCTGCATAATAATGTAGATATGTATATGTCACATGTTCAAAATTTTAGACTGTAAAATGTTGTCACAGCAAACACAGGCACTTGTTTCTGTAAATGACTTATGACCTCTGTATACTAATAACAACACAAGGTAACTAGCTTCAAATAACACAGAATGGCACCCCCTGAGAATGTCGGCCTTTTGAGCTTCCAGGGAATATGCTATGTAAATGTATTTACTACCGTTGTATTGTACAATCATTCAACTTAAAAACCATGTATGACATGACTGCATTCTTTGCCTCTTATCGCCGAAAACTGCAACAAAACATGGATTTTCCGCTTTATACCATGAAGTGCTATGTACTGATACCGCACAGAATGAAAATTGTATATTCGTTGTGTTGAAAAATAAAGTCTCATTGTTTTATTATCACAATAAATTGATACGATGCTTATTACCAAAAAATCTTGAACATATTGCTTTGTTAACAAAATAAAAATTTTGAATTGAAGACGCTGTACGCTATTTTTAGTTACTCAAAAAAACCAAAGCTGTTCGTACGTTTCGGGATTTTACATGTCATCAGAAGATAGAAGCTAAGACCTCCCGAGTGGAGATTTAAAGATATTTTCGTGTCGGAATCATTTCTGATGAAGATAATAATGAAATTATGACTTACTGTAAATACAACTTCGTTAACTAGTTTGAGAAATATTTCTGCCAATTGCATGTTTCATGCAGATCTATGGAAAGTCAGAGAAAATACAGATAAAAGATTATTTGGAAGTATGCAAAATAGAGCAAGGAAAGTTTTTTTAGTGATGTGTTATTGACTTTGTGATATGTATTGATGTGGCAAGTACCTGTTGTTACATTGAAGTTTTATGAAACCCACCATAAGTACCAAGAACGCTGCAGGCACATATCAATGTTTTTCGGAAGCGACTGGCCAACCCTTAACATTAACTGTTATTTTCATGCATGCAAATGAAGATATATTGCAAGAATGGCCCCTCCACTATTTTTGATAGTACTATGTAGTAGTGAATGAGAAGATATTAATGCATGTAAGCTTGAAAGTTATGAATTGAAGCCCTGGAGCAAAGAATGACCCCTCCCAGCCTGAGGGGGAAAATTGAGACAGCAATGACGAACACTATAACCCAACCCCAACCCCAACCCCCCCACCCCCACCCCTTCACACACTAATTAAGGTTCTGAAGGTCTTTATCATGACTATCATATTTTTATCATTGTCTGTCAGGAAATTTAAACAAGCCATGTGCAACTTACAACTTCTCCGACGAACCCCCTCCCCGCATCCCTAATATTACGGATCTGTCCCGATATGGAAAAATTCACAGGCATCTGAAGTATGGACAACCCCCCCCCCCCCCCCCCCCCCTTTCTGATTTTTTGGGGCGGCGATTATTTCTCCGAAATGTGTGGATTCCCCGTCTATTCCATCCTAATTTCGATTTATGTAATCGTAAACTTGCTTTTTTTGTAAGCCTTAAATACCTTATACTGTTTATAATAAGTATATTCTATATTATACCAGTCCAGTAGAAGGCCAATCTCTAAAGCTTGTGAAAAGCGTGAAACAACTACATCAATCGAAATTGGGTTGAGAGAGACAAGGAATCCACACATTTTGGAGGCATTGTCACCGCAAAAAAAAAATCAGAAGGGGGGATTATAGTTATCAGGTGTCTGTGGAAAAAAATATGGGGGAATGGAGTCCCCTTTATTTTTTGTAGCATTTCCCCCCTAATGTTAGTAACTAAATTATATAAAATAAGATCAATTGTGGTTAATGGTCACCATTAAAATCACCCTTTTGCCTGTTATTTTTAATTCATCTCTGATGCTCTATCTTTCTATAAATAACTCTAAAGAATTCCAAACGTAATTTTAGAAGAGCGTGCTAGCCAGTCAAAATCGCCCACGTATTCTGTGCGGTATCAGTACATAGCACTTCGTGGTATAAAACGGAAAATCCATTTTTTGTTGCAGTTTTCGGCGATAGGAGGCAATGAATGCAGTCATGTCATACATGGTTTTTAAGTTGAATGATTGTACAATACAACGGTAGTAAATACATTAGCATCGCATATTCCCTGGAGGCTCGACATTCTCAGAGGGTGCCATTCTGTGTCATTTGAAGCTAGGTACCTTGTGTTGTTATTAGTATACAGAGGTCATAAGTCATTTACAGAAACAAGTACCTGTGACAGCAAAGCAGGAAAAATTCTGTTGTGTGTAAATGATTGGAATAAATTTTAAATCTAATGCATTGTATCGTCGACTGACCAGTTTCAGTGACCTAGTGATTAACCACAATTTTCTCATTAATCATCTGGATTAAATGAATAAATAATACATCCACCTACCTTTAAAAGTAATTAAATTCTTTTACTTTCATCTAAAAATTCCAAATCCATTGGTACATTAATTGAATATATTTTCGTAACAAAGAACATGTCACTTTGTGCTCCTAAAACGGTAACGTCACCTATTTCAGTGACCATTGTTCGTATAGGTTTGCCAAAAGTTTGTAACTTTAAAAACATATATACAGGAGGAATGTGCAAATAAACGTCAGTTTATAAGATAACAGTGTAGATTTCTAGACTTTTGGTATACTTTGTATTAATTTGAAGATATGCTTGAAAAAGTAATAAGTAAATGGGCTTATTTTTGGGGTGCTCGTGTTGATTTTTTGCATACTCTCCTTCTAGTGGTTCATTTTCGGGGGGAAATTGAGACATGCTCTGTGTATGTTTGCAAACACTACGGGGAAATTCATGATGTAATTAACACCCGGAAACGACAACGCACACACATAAACAAAAGGTCACTGATTCTGGTCAGTCACCGAAATAGGACAGTCGACGATACAAAGATTTTAGAATAAGTTTTATGTCCCCATAATTGGATATTCACGGACATATAGTTTTTTTTTCTGTTTGTCTGCAAAAACTTTGGCCCTAACTTTTGAATGGATGATGATATGGCTTTTATATTGTCCATGTATTCCTTGTGACAAGACTTTTCTTTTGGTACCAAAATTTTTTTACGTTGTGACCTTCACCTCAGAGTTTGACCTACTTTTGAAAAACTTTAACCATGGCCTTAACTTTTGATTGGTTAAATATAGGTCTCTCATATGTTTATTCCTTGTGACAAGACCTTTTGTTGGGTACCAGATTTACTTTGCTGTCATACAGGGCAGGGTATCAATGTTTTACAAGCATATTTTATTCTTCATTAATGATAAGAATGTTTATTATATGCCTATCTTTAGACGGCAAGTATTATGGTACAGCAATGTCTGTACATCTGTCCATCCAATCGGGGTTTTCTGTTTCTTTATTTTCATTTCTCTGTCACATATCAAGCTGAAACTTGCTATGTAGCTTCTTTGTAAGTCACCCTAGATCATGTTGCAATTTTGATCCATTTTTTATTCTCTTGCAGGATTTTTGCCCCTTTATTTGAAAAATTAATATTATATTACATAATTTGTCCCGCTAACTCCTCCCACAATTTTCAATGAGGACCTTCTTTTTTTTTTTTACAGAGTGTTTGTATGCTTATTAAAGATGTGCACATGGCAAGGATTTTGATTTTCTTTTATTTTTGAGAAAATTACAGGTTGTTGAACATAGTCCGTTTTGAGGAAATATCACATAGAGAGTACATGATTTGTCTGGTAAACTCCTTCCACAATTTTCAAGTGAGGACCTTCTTATTTTACAGAGTGTTTGTATGGGTATTCAAGATGTGCAAGTGCCAAGGATTTTGATTTTCTTTTATTTTTAAGAAAATAACACATTGTTGAACTTAGTCAGTTTTAGGAAAGTATTACATAGAGTGTACATTATTTATCTGTCTAACAAGTGAGGACCTTCTTATTTTACAGAGTGTTTTTATGGGTAGTAAAGATAAGCTTGTGGAAAGGATTTTGATTTTCTTGAATTTTTTAGAAAATTAAATGCTGTTGAACTTAGTCAATTTTGAGGAAATATTATAAAGTGAGTGTATGGTTTGTCCTTTTATTTCCTCTCACAGTTTTAAAGCTAGGGCCTTTGTAAACACTTTGAAGATGTGCATATTGCAAGGATTCTGATTTTGAATATATAAATGTCTTGTTGAGGGAGGTTTTAAGGAGGTACATGTATGAGAACCCAAGAAATTCATAATAATTGGAAACTCTTACATTCATATGATATTGCGCTGATGTAATAGATTTAAATTTGCATTAACTCTTGATTTCTAGGTTAACCCAAATATCGAATAAGTAATTCTGAATAGATATGAAAATTTAAAAGATCAGGTAATATATTGCTGACCGTCCATTATGCATATGTCACAAAACAAAGTATGTCACAGCTTGATGATGGCTGATGCTACATTTAGCAAAGTTCTACAACTCCTGGCATTTTTGCTATGTTTACTACTCAGCGTCACAGAACAAACATCTTATAATTAAAACGCCCTATATAATCTTTACATTGGCTTATTATGTACTGTTTACAGTACTCTTGTAATATTGTTTTTCAGGATGATGTGGTAGAAATTGGTTCCATTACCAACAAGAGTCAAGGGAGAGAATTCCCCATCACAAAGGACACAGACACATCTGACAAGAATAAAGTCTCAATGAAATCAAAGGTAAGGGAAGAAATTTTTGGGCATCAAGCTGGACCCCTCCTGTCATTCAGACGCGGCATTTCTCAAAAAGCTCTTGCATTTATTTTAAAGACAACCCAATCAAATATCGAAAACCTGTGCATTTGATAGACTACTGGTGCCTGAATCACGTGCATTAGGAACTTGTAAACAACAATAAAAAGTTACAGAGACCAATTTTAGGATTTCATGAAAACAAGTTTTACTGTGATTTGTCCAGAAATATTATTGAATATCTATCCAGTAACAGGGGTCGAAATTAACTTTTTCTACCACAGGCTAATTTTAGCCTCTGGGTAAAAAATCCACAGGCTGAAATGAAAACCTACAAGCTAAAATAAAAATAACGGAGCAATGCTCTTTTTTCATGTTTTTTTTTTTAATCAATGATTTTCCCCATCATTATTCATTACTGAGCGTTGTGGGTCAACAGGCATCACTTGGACAAGACACTAAGTTACGTAAGTCATATGGTGCAATGTTTAGGTCTCTTGATTATCGCACCTCTAATCCACAACCTGTTTACCGCAGGTCCAATTTCATGCCACATCAGAATTGTCACTAGTGATTTTTCAAAGCAAATCCGGGACTCATGGTTTTATAAGCAGCACGATCACGAGCCCCATGGACTTTTTTGATAATCGTCTACCCGGTGAGCAGTGCACTTGTGTCATCACTACAACCCAACCTCAATATGACAATAAATTAATTTAGATAGGACATTCTCATAATTCTGATAAAAATAACTACTGGAAGACTTGGTAAAACATAGACTCTGACTTTTTTTTCTTCTTAGATAAATGAATAACAAAAACCTCATACTTAGAATTCAATTTAATCACCCCTATAGTTGAACAGGACTCGTGGCACATGTATTTTGCATCATAATGCGATGTCCGACCTCTAAAGCATTTGTTTGACTCTGAGTTTCTTAAAAAATCGTAAACGAAAAATCCGGAAGAAACAGTTGTTGAAATCGGTCGTTCATGTAAGCGTTTGTATGATTCAGAATGCAAGTTTAAGAAAAGCGAATGGCGCATTACCGTATAAAACGGATACGATACGATCATAGTTTGTAAATCACCACTCGCTAAAATTTTCGGGTGTCCACTATTTTTACTCGCTATTTTTCAAATGTACTCGCATTTTGCGAGTATTTCTCGCTAATTTCGAGCCCTGAGTAAACAAAAGCATTAGATGTAGCAAGGGATTATCAGGTGATTCATTCTAGACTCCACAAAAATGTGTGAAAGAATTATTTGAAATGATTCAGCGAAAAATTACTACTAGACATTTCTTTTTTTGATCAGTATATCATGATATATATTAATGTAAAGTATCTCTTCATTTCTTATTCAACAGAATCATATAACTCTACTCAACAGAATCATATAACTCTACTCAACAGACTTCATTTTTGTTGTCTCAAAGGAATTGACAAGTTTACCTCCATCAAACTTCCATAATCGGAAGAATCTGCTCTCATAATGTCTGAATTTCATTTATTTATTATTATTTTTTTTTACAAAAGTGTTTGTAGAATGTTTATAAAGTTTTCAACTTTGAATGATTAGATGGCATAAAACAGTTATGTAGATGATACACACTTATTCGTGGTATACGCAAGGTCAGTGAGACTTATCGCTAAATTGTCATCCGTGTTGAGTACATGAACTGTGCTACATATGCTAGTATTTTCTGTAGATTGTAGTTAACAAACAATTGAAAATGCAGAGGAGTGCCCAGAAAATTGTTAAACAGGCCTATTTATAGTTCAGTGTTATCAGGACTCGAAATTAGCGAGAAATACTTGCAAAATGCGAGTACATTTGAAAAATAGCGAGTAAAAATAGTGGACACTCGAAAATCTTAGCGAGTGGTGATTTACAAACTATGATCGTACCATATCCGTTTTATACGGTGATGCGCTATTCGCTTTTCTTAAACTTACACTCTGAATCACACAAACGCTTTAATACATGAACGACCGATTTCAACAACCGTTTCTATCCGGATTTTTCTTTTATGATTTTTTTAAGATACTTGGAGTCAAACAAATGCTTAAGAGGTCGGACATCGCATTATGATGAAAAATATAGACATGTGCCACGAGTCCTGTTCACATATAGGTGTGATTAAATTGAATTCCAAGTAGGAAGTTTTTGTTATTCATTTATCTAACAAAAAAAAAAATCTGAGTCTATGTTTTAAGAAGTCTTCCGGTAGTCATTTGTATCAGAATCATGAGAATGTCCTATCTAAATTAATTTTATATTGTCATATGGAGGTCGGGTTGTAGTGATGACACGAGTGCACTGCTCACCGTGTAGACGATTATCAAAAAAGTACATGGGGCTCGTGATCGTGCTGCTTATAAAACCACGAGTCCGGGATTCGCTTTGAAAAATCATTAGTAACAACGTACCCTGATGTGGCATGAAATTGAAAGACTGGATCTAGACCTGCGGTAAACAGGTTGTGGATTAGAGGTGCGATAATAAAGAGACCTAAACATTGCACCATATGATTTGCGTAACTTAGTGTCCTGTCCAAACGATGCCTGTTGACCCACTAGGCTCAGTAATGATGGGGGGAATCGTTGATTAAAAAAAACATATGAAAAAAGAGCACTGCTTCATTATTTTAATTTTAGCTTGTAGGTTTTCATTTTAGCCTGTGGATTTTTTACCTACAGGCTAAAAGTAGCCTGTGGTAGAAAAAGTTAATTTCGACCCTTGGTGTTATTTTTTTTTTTCTATTTTGCAATTAAATTCCATTAACATTCTTAGTTTACCTGTAGTTTAAATTTTCACGGTGTTAGTATCAGACTTTTTTTTATCACTCCTGGTACATAGCACATGATACCGTCTGTACTTCCCGTTTGTTAAATTTTTCATGAATTAGAAAATTAGCGAGTTGTAAAAGACCCCACGATAAATCTAAAAATCTAAAGGAGTCTTCCTCTGCTCAAATCTAGGTATTGTGTATAAAATTTATGAAAATCTCACCAAAGAAGCCTAAGTTATCACGTGCCATAGACAGTGGTATTATGTTATCGGTATTAAAAATTCTAACTCGCATAACTCTTTAAAGATAAAGGTGATAAATCTGAAAATTGAAAGAAGTCTTCTTCTGCCTATTCCAAGTATTATATGTAAAATTTATGAAAATCTTCCCAAGGAAACTTAAGTTATTGCATGCAATAGAAAGTGCTGACAGACAGACAGGTTGATTACTTTAGGACACCTGCCCATATGGCAGGGCTCTAACACTATTTTCTGAAAGTTAAAGTGTAGCTTGTATGTGTTAGAGAGCAGTAGATAACACATCATTTGTAGCTTGTATGTGTTAGAGAGCAGTAGATAACATCATTTGTAGCTTGTATGTGTTAGAGAGCAGTAGATAACATATCATTTGTAGCTTATATGTGTTAGAGAGCAGTAGATAACACATCATTTGTAGCTTGTATGTGTTAGAGAGCAGTAGATAACACATCATTTGTAGCTTATATGTGTTAGAGAGCAGTAGATAACACATCATTTGTAGCTTGTATGTGTTAGAGAGCAGTAGATAACACATCATTTGTAGCTTGTATGTGTTAGAGAGCAGTAAATAACACATCATTTGTAGCTTGTATGTGTTAGAGAGCAGTAGATAACATCATTTGTAGCTTGTATGTGTTAGAGAGCAGTAGATAACATCATTTGTAGCTTGTATGTGTTAGAGAGCAGTAGATAACATCATTTGTAGCTTGTATGCGTTAGAGAGCAGTAGATAACACATCATCTGTAGCTTGTATGTGTTAGAGAGCAGTAGATAACACATCATTTGTAGCTTGTATGTGTTAGAGTGCAGTAGATAACATATCATTTGTAGCTTGTATGTGTTAGAGAGCAGTAGATAACATCATTTGTAGCTTGTATGTGTTAGAGAGCAGTAGATAACATATCATTTGTAGCTTGTATGTGTTAGAGAGCAGTAGATAACATCATTTGTAGCTTGTATGTGTTAGAGAGCAGTAGATAACACGTCATTTGTAGCTTGTATGTGTTAGAGAGCAGTAGATAACATATCATTTGTAGCTTGTATGTGTTAGAGAGCAGTAGATAACACGTCATTTGTAGCTTGTATGTGTTAGAGAGCAGTAGATAACACATCATCTGTAGCTTGTATGTGTTAGAGAGCAGTAGATAACATATCATTTGTAGCTTGTATGTGTTAGAGAGCAGTAGATAACACATCATTTGTAGCTTGTATGTGTTAGAGAGCAGTAGATAACACATCATCTGTAGCTTGTATGTGTTAGAGAGCAGTAGATAACATATCATTTGTAGCTTGTATGTGTTAGAGAGCAGTAGATAACATATCATTTGTAGCTTGTATGTGTTAGAGAGCAGTAGATAACACATCATTTGTAGCTTGTATGTGTTAGAGAGCAGTAGATAACATCATTTGTAGCTTGTATGTGTTAGAGAGCAGTAGATAACACATCATTTGTAGCTTGTATGTGTTAGAGAACAGTACATAACACATCATTTGTAGCTTGTATGTGTTAGAGAGCAGTAGATAACATCATTTGTAGCTTGTATGTGTTAGAGAGCAGTAGATAACATCATTTGTAGCTTGTATGTGTTAGAGAGCAGTAGATAACATCATTTGTAGCTTGTATGCGTTAGAGAGCAGTAGATAACACATCATTTGTAGCTTGTATGTGTTAGAGAGCAGTAGATAACACATCATTTGTAGCTTGTATGTGTTAGAGAGCAGTAGATAACATATCATTTGTAGCTTGTATGTGTTAGAGAGCAGTAGATAACATCATTTGTAGCTTGTATGTGTTAGAGAGCAGTAGATAACATCATTTGTAGCTTGTATGTGTTAGAGAGCAGTAGATAACATCATTTGTAGCTTGTATGCGTTAGAGAGCAGTAGATAACACATCATTTGTAGCTTGTATGTGTTAGAGAGCAGTAGATAACACATCATTTGTAGCTTGTATGTGTTAGAGAGCAGTAGATAACATATCATTTGTAGCTTGTATGTGTTAGAGAGCAGTAGATAACACATCATTTGTAGCTTGTATGTGTTAGAGAGCAGTAGATAACATCATTTGTAGCTTGTATGTGTTAGAGAGCAGTAGATAACACGTCATTTGTAGCTTGTATGTGTTAGAGAGCAGTAGATAACATATCATTTGGTTTTTCCAGCAGTCTATGAAGGAGACCGTGTTCAAAGCCAACAGACTTGCTGTCAAAATTCAGAAGCTTGAGAAGGAAAATGAGAAGAGACAAAGTGGATTTTCAGAGGAATTTGAGGTATCAAAGATTGTCAATTATTTTCCACTGCATTATTGCCACCATATTTATTCAGTTATGTGTTGCAAGCTGGACTGTCTGGTCAAAGAAATAAGTCTTCCTGATCTCACTTTCCAATTTAGTTGCAGCAATAATGGCAATTACAAAAAAATGGCAAAATAGTTTACTTCTAATCCCTAAACATGATTTGGAATTTGAGGTTTGAATGCTGGTAGAATATTTGCACACTAAGTGTTTCCAGTAATGCTTTAGCAGAGCAATTGAATGTTTTTAACTGTCAAACTTACTCAATTCTTTTGAGAATATCAATATTTGCATCTCGTTTTCCTATTTTTTATTCATACCTTTAGAACTTCACTATAAAAGGGACATTAGCTGTGAAAGTGATGACAACCATCTTTTTTCTCAAAATCTCTCAATGGCATAAGAATAAATATCAATGACTGATAAAAACATTTATTTTGTTCAGAAACTAGAGAAACCTAATAAAACAACATTAGATAACCACTTTTAGTGTAAAGAAATATACAAGAAAGAATTATTGTCTCGCAACACACTAATTATCTGACTACTAGGTACTCAGTATACCTCCATGCTTGTTGTAAAAGGCGACTAAATGGGGCAGTCCTTCGGATGAGACCACAAAAACCAAGGTCCCATGTCACAGCAGGTGTGGCACAATAAAGATCCCTCCCTGCTCAAAGGCCATAAGCACCAAGCATAGGCCTAAATTTTGCAGCCCTTCACCAGCAATGGTGACGTCTCCATATGAGTGAAATATTCTCGAGAGGGATGTTAAACAATATAGAATCAATCATGGAATTTAACTTTTGGTGACAAAATTACAGATAGTGCCCCTTTAATGATTATGGCACTGAATAAATGTATAATCATTCCATTGAAATTCCTCTTATAAATCCAACTAAGTAATCAAAATCTGAATTAGTAGTTAGATACAGATGATTGCATATCATAAAACAGCTTTCTCTGGGGCATTTCATTTGCAATTTTGGGAAAATCTCTCAAGTGTTTTCAGTTGGTAATGGGGCATTATTTTGGCTGTTAGTAGAGGACCCCTAATACATTTCTGGCATGTCATTTGCATGAGAAAGTGTTATTTGCAGATTAGCCATGTTTATGGCAATGACTGTAGGTTCAGTGAAGCATGAATTGCTTAATGTAAAAGCAGACTGTAGAATTATTTTATCCCATAATTTTTAGGCCTTGAGTAAAATGGAAACATCAAATGGCAGTAAAAAGGAAGGCCAGCGCCCTGAAAACCGTAACAAGAACAGGATCAAACATCTAGTGCCATGTGAGTACTGCAGCTCCTGCTACAGAGGGGTTTCACATTACAAGGGGAGATCATTTGCATATTACAGAAATATGTTTTGATGTTATCTCTTTAATGATGCAGGAAAACTTAAAGGTCAAATGTTTAACTCAGTTACTAATATTTCTGTCCAATGATTGGATTAGGGTTTCCTCTGTTAAACAAATTTGGTTTGGAGGTTTTTAAAACTCCAGGAATAAATTTTATACAGAACATGAAAGGCATAATTTAAAGATTTGATATACACTTTTAATGAATGTTGCGAATGTTACTTGGGGACATTGGACTGGTGATATGATTTCATTGTACATGTAGATGACAACACCCGTGTGGTTCTGAGGGATGGAGATCCGGAGATGAAGGGGTCAGACTATATTTGTGCCAGCTACATAGAGGTATTTCACTGTCAGCTACATACAGATATTTCACTGTCAGCTACATACAGGTATTTCACTGTGTCGGCTACATAGAGGTATTTCACTGTCAGCTACATACAGATATTTCACTGTCAGCTACATACAGATGTTTCACTGTATCAGCTACATACAGATATTTCACTGTCAGCTACATACAAGTATTTCACTGTCAGATACATACAGGTATTTCACTGTGTCAGCTACATCCAGATATTTCACTGTGTCAGCTACATCCAGGTATTTCACTGTGTCAGCTACATACAGGTATTTCACTGTGTCAGCTACATACAGGTATTTAACTGTGTCAGCTACATCCAGGTATTTCACTGTGTCAGATACATACAGGTATTTCACTGTGTCAGCTACATATGCAGATAGTTTCTCTGAAGGTTGTGTAGCATACTTAACAAGCACAGAGAACTCTTGTCACTGACAGGGGATGGCATTCACTAAAGGATGTCTGTATTTCCACTTAAAACACTTTAGTTGTTAACAATATGATGGCTGGAAATAAATTCTGTGATATTTATGGAAATACATTATACATTTATTGCATGATAGTGAGGGAGATATGAAGATTTATTCACTCAAGAAAAATCATATTCCCCGAGGGCAACGCCCGAGGGGAATATGATTTTTCTTGGGTGAATAAATCTTCATATCTCCCGAACATTCATGCAATAAATTGTTTATTATACCGAAACAAAGCAAGACCACAGAATTGTATTTGAGATTGGAGTTTACTCATCTATACATCGTACATGTATGTAACTGAGATCGCCCTAACAGTAACAACGCGCCGTTAACGTATATATAGAATGTACAAACAGCGAAACACAGTGATATGATAACCAGTTTTTGTATTTCCATTCTCCTTGAATGCTGATTTACTTGCATGTTTTGATATCAACCAAAATCAGTCGATTTTAAAACTGTATATCAGAGACCCGCATATTTTGTGCCTTACGAACTATGAAAGTAGAATGACTCAGACTTATTGTGACGTCATAATACACTTCGTCTACTTTGACGTTAAATTTATGGAAAATGCACGAAGCTGCCCAAGGGGAAATATGATAGGGAGATATGATGTTTGAGAGGGAGATATGAAGTTTTGTCTTCCCTGGCACGTGACTGTCTAGACCAATCAGATTACGCGTTGCATAGAATTCTCATACTGAGGTATAATAATATGGGCTGTATTGTTATTTATATATATTTCTTTGTTTTCTGACAATGACAAACACAACATGTTAAACATGACCTGAAAAGGAGTTGAATAATTATAATGTCTGACTCAAATTTATTTTGGACAAGGTCATTGTCACTTGGGCTGTGGGATTCTTGTGGGAATCATGATTATATTTCATACATTAAATGGTCAAACATGAAAATTCAGCTGTGTCTCATGAATTGATGATGTGTTCCAGTCCAAAGTCATTTAGACAATATGAAATTCACTTGGTGACAGAAGTTGTTCTCTGTGCTATTGTATCTGAGGAGAGCTGGAGACTAAAACTCCTACCGTATATACTCGCCTTTAAGTTGGATTTTTGGGAATTAAATTTTGGTCTAAAACTCTATGTCCGACGTATAGGAAATTCCTAAGAAGATTATTTTTTTCTGGATGGCGTCATGTATAGCCTAGTATTTTTTAAACAACAAAAACATGTATGAAATAAACAAAATAGTAACTGTTTAATTTGTTGAGACTAAAAAGTGAAATAGTAATGTCATATCCCAAAACATAATTATTGGAACACGGAGATATATCTATATAAGAGTATTGATATGAAATTGATTTGTTGGAAGAAAAATATCAACATTTCTCAAAATAGTTTTTGAAACACAGGTAAAAACATTAGAGCATTGATTTGAAATTGCCAACCAACTCTTGAAAAAGTTGGACCGACTTATAAATGAGTTAATGGCAATTCCCTCCTAAATAACCTAAAAACTCTACAACCGACTTATAGGCAAACCGACTTATAGGCGAGTATATACGGTACATGACAGAAAGATTACAGGAACTAGTTGGGTCTATTTAAACTTCCTTCAGAGTGTATCTTCACTTTAAGCCACATGTAACAAAAAATCTCTAAAACTGTATGGTTAAAGAAATAAAATATAGAAATTTTTGAATGCAAAATGCAGGTAATTTCTTGTAGGTTGGCAGTCATAGTACACATGTGGAGGGAGGTTTGGTTATTGCAACACAGGGGTGTGTCCCAGAAACAGTGGGGGACTTCTGGAGAATGATTTGGCAGGAAAATTCAAAAGTCATTGTCATGGCCTCCAAGGAACGAGAAGATAACAGGGTTAGCGCAGAAGATCTGTATCACTAGTTCAACAATGGATGAAATATAGTGAAAACAGCTAAAACGGAATGAATTTTGATTAAATAGAATATTACATTAATAGAATTTGATATTCATAAGAAATAAATGTGTATAGAATTTCTTGAACAGGAAACGTGGTATCTAACTGAGCTTTTTACTTTTTGTTTTAACAATCATGATATTTTTAGGTCAAAGTAGCTCGTTACTGGTGTGAGCCAGAAAATGAGAAAATCCTACAGGGAGAGAACTACAAGTTTCTGGTCAAGGGTAAAGCTGCTTCTACTCACAAAGACTACATCCTCCGTCAGATGGAGGTCTCAAAGTACTCTACCAATGATCAGGTATGTGACACCAGCATACACTGAAAAGATACTGTTGTGGGCCAGTTTTAAATCATGTTGTTATATACGATGCTTTGCATTTTTATTACACCCTTAGTTTTACTTATAGTTTGGTTTTTTTCTATAAAGGCTATTCCTGGTGTTTCACAGGTAGAGGGAACCAGATTAGTGTACCAGTATAACTACACAGCCTGGCCAGACTTTGGTGTGCCCAGAAACCTCAGTAGTATTATTGACTTTTTGGAAACAGTAAACCTAAAACAGGAAAGTCTATCAGAAACTGGTCCTATGGTTATACATTGCAGGTCAGTGTACTGAGTTTTTAGGCATGAAGTCATGATCTATTACATTTATGCTGATAGTCTAAAATGTAAATGGAACTTTCCTAGAATATCTTTAAATATTGAATTGTAATATATTATTACAACAATGACCTTATTCACAGAGATGCTGTAACTGTTATAAATGCTTCTTTGCAGTGCTGGAATTGGACGAACAGGGACTCTAGTGGTCATAGAAACGCTTATTTTTCAAATAAAAGAAGAAGGTTAGATGATGTCATGTATTATTACAATGCATTTTCTGCTCTGTCTGATGATTTTAAGTGCTGGTAAAATGAGGGGAATTTCATAATCATGATGTCCTTGTAGGATTAGACTGTAACCTTGACATTCAGAAGACTCTTCTCAAGGTCAGGTCACAGCGACCTGGGATGGTGCAGACAGAGGCCCAGTATAGATTCATCTATAAAGCTGTATTATGTTATTTGCAGTCTCAGCCAGGCTATGCACCTGACCAGGTGAGATATGATTGAGTGAATGATTGATTATGTATGCCAATACATTGAGGGATCTTAACACCACCAATGCAATTTTTTAGATTTTATTCTGAATTTTCATTTACAATGCCCATCACTTGGCAAATCAACAATTGTCACCTTTTTGTTAAAGTTGCAGGTTTGACTTTGCTTTGATTCAAATGCTGACCATTTCATAAAAAATGAATGCTAAACCACCTCATCCTCTAAAGTATATTGAAAGCTGTTAACCATCAGCACACACACATGTAAAACTGTTTCTAAACACTGTTAGAAAAACTGTTTATATGTTTGGAATTTGTATGAAATCCTCAAGATTTAAATCATCTTTATCTTTCATTAAACTTCAGTGTGTGACAAAGCCATGATGACTATTTTCAATCCATTTCCTAGTTATTATCAGCTGTCATTTTTCAATGAAAGTATCACTTTTATAGTGTATTGTCTTATTTCAAAAACAGAGTTCTGTAAAGAACACGATTAACTTAACCTTTCTTTTGATGATACATGTAATTTGATAGCAACAATATAAATCTTACAAAAATGTGCACTTTTTCATCAAAAGTGTAAAAAATAAATCTAGCCATCTGTAATCTTTACAGGAAGGTCGCCATGCATTGTACAACACTGTAATTTAATCATGTCTTTAACCATTGTTTTCAATTAATATACTTACAACAGAATGAGTTTTAAAAAATTATCAGTCTTTTTCACAGACAAATGAAAAAGGCTCTGAAGCAAGCACGAACAAAGTGTACAGGGAGGAACCAGATGAGAGGTTTGTCAGGAGGAACTTGAGAGGTCGAGGCAGGGGCAAGCATTTTGGTTGGAGAAATGAGAGCAACAAAAGTTACAGTCAGCGGGAAGGGGAAACTTATTCTCACCGGATGAAGAAAGGTGATGTCAGGAGTCATGGTGAAATTAAACAGCCCAGAGATAAGAAAAATTCAGAGCATCAGATGGAGAAATATGGTGGTGAGAAGGTGACTGAGAGAAATCAGGGGAGAAGAGAACCACAAAGCTCTAAAAGATTGGAAGCAGACAGATCAGAAAATAATCAAACAGACAACTCAGAGGGAAACAACCATGCCTCTAAAAGATTGGAAGCAGACAGATCAGAAAATAGTCACACAGACAACTCAGAGGGAAACAACCATGGATCTGCTTCCAAGAGTCCAGCTGAGAGACCAAAGCAAGGGTTTGGGAGGCCCAAATCTGCAAAAACTAATAAAAGTTTCCAAGAGACAGAGAAACAACAATCATCAAAGGAAGTGAGGGTACCATACCAAGAAGAGCTCCCTGAAACTGAGAGCAAAGAGTCAGGTAAACATGGGGAGAACAGGAAAGGGTTTGAGAGACCCAAAAGTCACAGAGAGACTAAGAAAGAAGAATCATCAAGGAAAGGACAAAGTAGACCAAATCAGGACAGTTACTCTGAGAGTGAAGACAAAGAGTCAGCTACACGTAGGGAGAACAGGAAAGATTTTGGTAAACCAACCATAAAGGACACTAGTGACACTGTGAAAAACAATGCTGAGAAGTCTGTGAGAAAAGAAAATAGCAGGAGAGGATTTGGACAGCCACCAAAAGGTATGGAGAGAAACAGTAAGAGTGAAAGACCACTGTCTGGTGGCAGATGGGGAGAGGAACGCTCGGAGGACAGGGAAAGAAGGGGGCGGTGGTCAGCAAAAAGACAGACTCCTAAAGGTGACACAAGGGACAACAGAAACATCACCAATCAGGAGAGGAGATATGACAGAAAACCTACACCAAAGGTCAAAGATAGTAGGCCACGATTGTCCCCAGAAAGATTATGTGTGAAAGATAGTGAAATAGCAAAGTCAGAGAATGGTAGAGGAAAGTGTGACAAAGATACTGGGCCAAGAGTGAGCTCCAGTGGGACTGCTAGTGATCAGGAGAGGAGGCCGAGGACCCCTCCAGGTTTTCACCTCAGTGGACCCCCTCCAGGACTTGGGGCACATATTCGACCTCCTCCAGGATTTTCAGAATGTAGCTGATACTAGTCTTACATAGCTTTTAAAATATTGTAGAACTGTGATATTATTTATCAATATACATGTATTTAGTATTTACTCAGAAATACATCCTTTAAATTAAATTCATTGATGTGGTCAGGAAAAACAGGCCTCAGAACCTTGCACACGGATGTAGTGGATTTTTAAATTTATACATTTGAAAGTATTTTGTTCTTTCTCTTCTGTTGGTTTTTTTTTTTAAACTTTGTTTGTGATCATGGTTTTCATTCTTTTCCTTTGTTTGTAACGAATGCTACTTGTGTAATATTTGGAGATATTCTCACTTGGGGACAGAAATGACAAAATTACTGAAATGATTAAATTTGAAAACTACACAGTAATCATAGCAAAAAAGAATAAAAATGCGAATACTAATGGATTATTTTTTTTTGAATTTATGATTTCATGGATGAAAGGTGAAGATAACGAACAGTGACCAATCTCATAATTCCTATAAGGAATACAAAATAGAGATTTGGGCAAACATGAACCCCTGGATATAAAAGAGGTGGCATCAGGTGTCTAGGAGGAGTAAGCGTCCGCTGTCGACCAGTCACACCCGCCGTGAGCCCTATATCTTGATCAGGTAAACGGAGAAATCCATCGTCAAAATCAGTGTGCCAAGAATGGATCAGTATGAAACATGTCGGAGAGCATTTGCCACAATGATAGGTTGTATTGGTAAATTTCATCATTAT
Source organism: Ostrea edulis (assembly GCF_947568905.1). NCBI lineage: Eukaryota > Metazoa > Mollusca > Bivalvia > Ostreida > Ostreidae > Ostrea > Ostrea edulis. Next base: position 86,439,328 of record NC_079164.1, on the reverse strand, counting down.
AATGACCATAGAATTTGCGAAATGTTGACTTTAAACGAGACTATTGAAATCCCTGCACCATCAACTTGTTTGTCAGTAGCCTGCTTTGATTTAAAACTGATCACACACAGAACAAAGTCTTGTGTATCGAATCAGTTGAGAGATGTAAACACCATATGCAGGTGATCATAGATATTGTTACATAAATATGGGAAGGTGGCAATGGAGAAACTGAAATCATCCTGTTTATCATAAATTTGAGTTGTTATAGTTATCCATACATTTATTATTTATTTTCAATGAAATCTCGACATGCAATTACGAAGCAGACGTGGACGACTCTGTGGTGTCCTTTATTTCGAGTTCACAGGGATATATCGAATCGACATATAAATGAAAATTAATATTGTTAATAGATAAAACGTCATTGATATATCTAAATGTCGAGGTGAAGGCAACAGCAAGATATTTTTCTTCTCATTTTGAATAAACTCTGCTTCATAAGAATATAAAAACAGGTCAGCTAGCAAAGGGGATCTTAACAAACCGGATGAGTTCTTTAAAGTTACAGAGTAACCAACAGACATTGTGTTACTTAATTTTAGTGACCAGGCTTAAGCAATTATCCGCCGTTAGTTAGTCTTCCAGGTATCAAAGTTTGGAGCAGATGATAAGTTACGTAAATTATAATCATCTGAGTTCAGATCTGTAGTCTTGTTTTTGAAATCTGAGTATGGAGGACACACCGAAATGTAAGTAAAAAACTGGAAATCATTAAATACCATGAAACTAGAGTTAACAGCAAGACATTTCGAATTATTTTACGGAGTTATGGAAAATTGACGTGAAAAGACGGACTGTAGCAGATATTCTTCAAACATCGGGTAAAAAGAGCTAGGGAATTAGAATTTGACGATGTTTCGTCTACCCCCAAAAAACGACTACGTTTGGCACACCACGAAAACATGGAGGATGCTCTAAAAATATTCCAGTGACTGATGACATCTTGAAATTAAAAGCGAAAAACATTGGTGATGATCTTGGTGTTCACGATTGACATGGTTTTTTTTTTTTTATCCCCCCTCCCCCGATATCATGTGGCATTATAATGCCAAACTTGCCGAGGTACAAATGTTGGCGTTATAACGACGGATCACACATATATACATGTATGAATTGCATATTGTTATGTGATGACGCATTAACCACGATCCAATGAAACTCAAAATTCATTAATATTCATGTTAGCTTCATGTGCATACTATCATGATGGTACTTCAACATTTTATAAATCAACTGGGCAAATTTCCTTATAAGCATCGGCGGATTAAGGATTTCAGTTTAGATGGACGTGGGGAAAATATGAGAGACAAGGGGTCTGTGGGCCGCTATTAGGTACCCAGTGGGCCATGAAAGGTCGGAACCAGAGGCAAACCTTCCCGGAGCATTCCGTGTTTTATTGTAATTTAATAGTGAAATCTGGCGTAAAACTAATAGAATTTTCAAGTTCACATACTGCAGTCTAATTTAGGAATGAACATGTACATGTTTAGCCTCTTTATATACAAACTTGGATGACGTCCATATATTTATACCGAAAGGTTGAAGAAAGGGGGGAAATTATTTATATATCTCAATTTGATATCGAATAAAGTGTTAATCGGGGATGGACACATATACTTTGTGATCATATTAATTGATTATGTACCGTGATTCAATTTCTGCATCAAAAATTTATATCTACATCAGTCGTCGCGGAAATGGCAGTATACATGTAGCTAGCTAATTCGACGGATTTACTTGCTCAATGTACATGTCGAATTATGAAATTTCTCTACTCTGTAAATAAATAAACATTGAAAACATGATTCATCAGAATGAATTTCTAAAAACACATGTAGATGCTTTAAAAGAATTAGAACGGTTGACAAACACAAATTACACTCCAATGCAGAAAAATTCGTCTTAGATCTTTCGAATGATATCAGTGAAAACGCCTGCGGGCCTCATGGCCTGCCTGAACAGTCCATTGGTGTCGCAATCAATAACTTTTATCTCGAGAAACTTGTGATATTAAATATTGATTAGAAGGTGTTCAGCTCAACAAGATTTATGTAATAGTCTAAAGAAACAGGCCCACGGGCCTCATGGCTCGCTTGAACAGTCGAATAAGAAAATTGATAAATCAATTGGTCTATTCAGGCAAGCTATCGGGCCAGTGTGCCTTTCTCTTGATATTGTTCGAATGATCTTGCAAAACTTTTGCTCTACGTGTCTTATCAAAAGTTTCTCGAGATGAAAGTTATTGATTGTGACACTAATCCGACTGTTCAGGTGAGCCAGGCCCGTGGGTCTTTTTCTTGATATTATTCGAAAGATCTTGCAAAACTGAACAGCATTTGTTCTACATGTCTTATCAAAAGTTTCTCGGAAAAAAGTTATTGATTGTGACAATAATCCAACTGTTCAGGCGATCCATAAGGCCTGCTGGTCATTTTCTTGATATTGTTGGAAAGTTCTTGCAAAACTGAACAACCTTTGTTCAACATGTCTTATCAAAAGTTTCTCAAGAAAAAAGTTATTGATTGCGACAAAAATTTAACTGTTCAGGCGAGCCATGAGGCCCGCGGGTCTATTTTTTGATATTACTCGAAAGATCTTAATAAACTCTACAGCTTTTGTTACATATGTCTTAACAAAATATTTACGAATTGAGAGTTATAATTCAAAACGTGCGAACAATTGGGCGCTTTTCTAAACTAAATTTTCGGACCCAGGCGAGCGTCGAGGCCCTTTGACCGATATCAATGAAATTCTTAAAATGATCATAGATACACCTTGTCTACAATCACTGAAAGGTTTAGCCTTCTATCTTGAATGATTTCGAAGAAAAGCTCCAGACAACGAAACCCTCTGAAAAATCGAAGATATCTCTAAGCTAGATCCATATCTACCATTCCTGAAAATTTCATGAAAATCCGTCCACGCCTTTCTGAGTTAGCGAGTAAGAAAAAAAAATAATGATAAAGAAAGACAACAATAGAGAAAAAGAAACCGAAGAATAACAAGTCCTCCGTTGAAGACGGAAGACCTTAATAATAAAGAAAATGAAACAAGGTCTTCTGTTGAAGTAGGAAGACCTTAATGATAGAATTTTAAAAGTGGAGGGGGTGTGAAGACATGCAGTAAAATGGTGCCGCTCTGTGAACCCAGGTGTATACTTGATTCATATGGTGATACTTTCATTTTTGTTTTATGCAAGCTAATGTTATATTATAATTTTCGAATTTACACCCATCCAGAGAATTAAAAAGTTACAATATGACAATAAGACCAGGCCTGGATTTCTCGAAAGAAACTTAAGTTGAAACTCAGACTTCAGTCTGAGATTTTACTCAAATTTTGACTGCTTAAAAAACGTGAGTTTGAGATTTTTTCGAGAAATCCAAGCAGAGTATTTGAATGAATTCTTTAAAAATGCAGATGAAGAGAAAATGGGAAATAAATTAAAATTGATATGTTGAGACGACCTGGTTTAACGAATTCGAGGAAAAGAAAAAATTGCCATGTTTACAGAACTCGGCTTCGTTAACAGTGGCGGATCCAAGATAAATTAGACGGGGGCTCCTTTTAGGTTACCTTTAATCAATTAATAACAACAAATAATTGATTTATTTATCTTTATGCACTTGTTTGTAATTACAATGTCAATCTTATACTTTTGCTGTTGATCTATTACTATTTTTTTTTTTATCAAAAAAGGGGCGGGGCGGACCTCCAAATCCGCCACTGGTTAGAGAGAGAGAGAGCGCGAGAGAGAGATGTGTATGCGTTGATAAATATTGACATATAATGTATACAGTTGAGTTGCAATGATTTACTAACCAGTTCTTAACACACTTTGTCTTCTGATTCAATTTATCCAGTTTTTACATGGATATAGCACGTCAGACACTCAGACGAAAACAGTATCAAGTGCTGGGTTATAAATTTTTTAAATCCTAACACTTTACAATCGAGGAAGTTTTACCGAATAAAAACATTTGATCTATGCCAAATCAATCCATGACCAGGTAAAAGAGTTACAGGAAAGGGTCCAAAGTGCCTTCTCACCGTCTGAATGCTTGTTACTTAATAAAATGATAAAAATGTTTTAGGAAACAGTCACGAAATATAAACTCGAACTTCGGATAATTCAAGTGTTATACGGTATGATATAATCCTAAGCTAATGCAGAAAAGTACTTGATTTATATCAACTTCACCATCAAAACAGAGGTCAACTGAGACCTGTTCGATCTATGACATTTGGGGGGGAAAGTCTACAAGACTACGAAAGCCCATTAGTATCAAGGAGGGAAATGCCTCAAATATCGAGATTTTTTTCTCATACTTGATAACCAGCTGTTATCGCGAAATTACAAGAAGTTTGGAGGTATAATGGACCAGAATGGTTTACATTTATCACAATTCCAGGCAAAGGACACCCCTCAAGTGTTCAACGGCTGCACTAATAATAGTTATCTTTAGTTAATTGTGTACCCTTCGATGACCATAGTACGATCAATTATATACATTGTACATGTAGGATATTAACTGAATCCAGTCTGATAGTTTTTGTGCGCGACAGAGCGGACCGAGCTTGCGAGTTCCCGCGCATCGACCGAAGACGAATATATTTCCAGATACTCAGTCATTACCTTCTCATTGCATATGTAGCAGACATTATAAGAGGGTACTTATACTATCTCGCTAGTGAGCTAGCTTTTCTATTGATGTGGTAGAGTCTCTCTCTCTTGATCACAAAAGTTAAGCAACGGCGAGCGTGATCAGCACTTGGCTGGGTGACCGCTACACGCTACAAAATGGTGGCAGCGTAGTGACTCTGGTGTTTGGCGGGAGGCCTGCTTCAGGTAGAATCTCTTCGGAGCTCTGGCTACGGACGTGGATTCGTCCGGGGACGACGGGTGGTTGTCGTTGGTAACGGCGGATGCCGTTGGTGAAGAAGTGCCAAACATTAAGAGAAAACTCACACTAAGCTTCGGGACGTTCGAAGCTTCCCTGAAGGGGGGGGGGGGTGTAGCGGACAGTACAAGAGGGTACTTATACTGCCTCGCTAGTGAGTTAGCTTTTCTGGTGATGTGGTAGAGTCTTTCTCTTAATCACGCAAGTTAAGCAACAGCGAGCATGAGCAGCACTTGGCTGGGTGACCGCTATACGTTACACATATATTTCACTTCTAATTCTAGAAGTGCGCATTTCCGTAAAGAGGGGATGCTAGAATATGTGACGTAAACTGGTTTGAAACTGCTTGTTTAGATGTTACGGTACATTAACATATTAATGGTGAAAATGTATTTTACATCTTGCATTAAGGAGACCTCGATAAAGTACTTGATGTTTACATGTAAAACATTCTTACTTTAAAAGTCTGAAGATTTCCGATACCCGTGCTTGAGTACACCATTAATTTCCGACTCGGGGAGAACGTACACAAAGAGTTTTATAACCTCGATTTGAGAACGGTACTCAGCGGAGCACATTCTCGGAGCACGGAGTACGAGTTTGAGTATGATTATGGTTAAAGTTGTAGAACATCCAGACATATAGGTCCTGAGTTCGAACCCCCTCGTGTCATGGCCGCGCCAAACTTGAGACATAAACATAGGCAGTGATTGCTATTTCGCCAAACCCTTGGTATTTAGAAGTGAGAATCACGAATCTTTCATATATTTTACCTTAGAAACTTAGGTCCCCTGTCGCGGCAGGCGTTGACAGGTTAAGAACCCTCACCGATATGGCCGTAAGCGCTAGGCATATATGTACAGAAAATGTAGGTCTAAATTTGTGGTACTTCACCTACATTTTACATAAAAGTTAGCAGACGAAGTAAAATACTATATTCTGTGAAGAAAAATAAAGGTATGTTGGTATATTATGATAAGACAGGGCGTGGCATGCCATTTTTTATTATCTTTGACCTTGACCTTTTATGTAAAGGTCAAATAATAGAAATATTTTGGCATTTTTGTTGTCCGGGTCATCACTTTTTTTGTCTTTTGACATAGGCCTTTGATATTTGGTATGTTGGTATACCATAATTAGATCGTGGCTTGTGACTCATTATTGTTGACCTTGACCTTTTTATGTAAAGGTCAAATAATAGATTTTTGGGCTAGGCTTTTGATAGTTGGTATGTGGATATATCATGATAAGACTGTGTCGCGTGTCATTTTTACTGACCTTTGACCTTTTTTGTAAAGGTCAAATATAAGAATTTTTGGAGCATTTTTTGTCCGGATCTTTTGATATAGGCCTTTGATATTTGGTATATTGGTAAGTTTAATTTACTATCATATGTTCACAGCACTCTCCCTTGTTTGGAGCACATATACATTTTCTGTACATATAGGCGAAATTTTCATTTTAAAGATGATCCCTAAAATGTTTTTTTAAAAACTATGGAAAATGGAAGGGAGACATCAGTTTTAGTGTGCTAACACAATTCTTCCAAGTTATCTTTTTTTATTTAATTATTTTTTATTTATTTATTTATTTTTGGTTATGGAAAAGGACGAGCGTGGTCCGATACGCGTTTTTAGTCTATGATAAATCCATTTATGACCATGTTACGATGCTGCCTGTCGATTGCCGAAATATTGAAAACGACAGGTGTTGGTCTTCCTTCTTCTAAAATGATTTTATCGATTTAAGGAAAAACATATTAAACAAAAATTACAGCTAACAGATACTAGAACAAAACGATTTAGCGATAGTGGCATTTTATATGTACCAAACGTTTGAACTGAATATTATAAACGGTCTTCTAAGGTATCTTCCACAATTTTATGGAATCCGTTGCCTGAGTCTGTCAGAAGCTATGGTTCTATTACATCTTTTAAATCAGCATATTTGCAGCATTATAACTCAAAGTGAAATTTAGAAATGTATATTATATGTTTATTTTCCCCAAGTGATATCGTGTATATATTTTATATTATGTTATCTATTTTCTATTCTCTCATTTATCTGTCTGTGAATATGTTTTATTATTTGACCTTTACATAAAATGTCAAGGTCATCAAAAGTTGCAAGTGACAAACTGTCTTATCATGGTATATACGCTTATACCAAATATCAAAGGCCTATGTCAAAAGACAAAAAGATATGGTCTGGACTACAAAAATGCCCAATTTTTTATTATCATTTCACCGTTACATAAAAGGTATCAAAATTGATACGCGACACACACTGTCTTACCATGATGCACCCACATACTAAATATCAAAGGCCTATGTCAACGGACAAAAAAGTTATGATCCGGACAAAAAAAATGTCAAAAAAATTCTATTGATTGACCTTTACATTGAAGGTCAAGGTAAAAGGTCATCTAAAATGATACGCGACACACTGTCTTATCATGGTATACCCACATACCAAATGTCAAAGGCCTGTGTCAAAAGACAAAAAAGATATGGCCATGACAAACTTTGTATGAGAAGCGGAAGAAGAAGCGAAAGAAAAAGAATTCACACTAAAACAACATGTCCCCTATCTGGGAAGGGGAGACATAATGATAAATTCGAACGCCAATCGAACACAAAGATTGCATCGAATCGATGAAATCATTCGCTGGATGCGCGCATGTGGATGATGTTAAAAGGCCACAACTGAATCCCTGTAAAATTAGTCTCTTTAGAGACGTGGACTGGCATGGCCTACATTCATCTCTCTTCGCAAACCTCCCCGTTTTGATTCTGGAAAGAGTGATGGTTTACGCTTCGACCAACGTTTCGACTCGATTGATAGATTGTACGCCGTTTTGGCAATATTTCAGCCATCATAAGGCGGTTCACTAACTGAAATATGTTTGGTTGTGCGTGTTGGAGTTTCCCTGACGGCTCAACTCGAATATGTCTGGATTTACGTAACAGACGTGTTACTGAAAGAGAATGTAAAATGTGTTACTACAGTATTATTAAGATTCATTTTCATAGCAGCTTCAGTTTCGGTATTATTAGAATCGTACTTACTCTAATACATATAATAAAAGAAAAATAGTGCATTCTCATGGCTTTGATGACTTCGACCTACATTGTACATGTACACACCTGTAAATAATTCTTCAAAAGGGCAATTGTACAGAATCTTTAAACAAACATTTGGTTTTAAAAGTTATAATAATAAGCTATCTCCGAAATTCAGAAACATATTTTTAAAGTTTCGTACAACAAATCACTGATTACCAATGGAGGTTGGGAGATGGCATGGAATAACACTCTGTGATAGACTTTGTTCACTATGCAATAATAACCAAATTGCAAATGAGTTTCATTATATTTTAGAATGTAAAAATCTGTCTGATGTTACGGAATTATACCTTGGGAAATATTATGCACATAGACCTAATGTTATAGAATTCAAAGATCTTATGTCAACCCAAAAAGAAAAAAATGTTTTTTAAAAACTCTGTTTATTTTGAAAATTTATGATATCGTCTGTCCTCCCTGATTATACCAGATGTGTTACTTTTTGTTTTTATTCTTCTTTATATAATGTACCTCTGACCAGTGATATTTATTATGTACATATATTGTTACTGTTCCTCATCTACCATTAATGGTTCGAGATAATAAACTGAACTGTGGAGGATGTACGAGGTTGAATTGTTATTGCGGAAATAACCGAATAATTACGATTGCAAAATCGCGTCATGCGGTCAGTCGATTTGGTGTTGATGTACTTACAAACAATGAAATGTTTTTTCCTTGTCATTATTAGAAGATCTTACAGTCGCCAGTAGTTTTGTTTAACCATACACTCGATTGTTTCCGTAAACTCCAAGGAAGACTCGTGATAACAGTTGTGACCACTAGAGGGCGTAGTTTAGTTTCACCAAGTTAAGTTTGAATGTCGACGTCTTTAAACACAAAACACGTGCATTCAAATCAGAGTTATTAGAGGGTGACCATGCCTAGAGGTATTATATTCATAAACTGGTAAACGATTCTAAGGAAGATATGAAGCGGTTTATGAAAGAGTGTAAACTTTCCTAACTTTATATCATATTGAATAAGTAAAATTATATATACATATCTTGATATGTAAGTATGTACCGATGTTTTATATACATGCAGATACTTTGATGTGTAAGTTTGTACAGACCTCTATTAAAAGCGGGTTATGTAAAATTTTCTGCAATGATTGCTACCTTCATCACTCGATGAAACAACAAAGAAAGACATTTTATTGCTTATATTTTTATGTGTATGTATTTATTTTTTTTTTTTTTTGAAAATATAAACTAGATTTAAGAAGTAAAATATCATATGGTTGACCTTAAACGGAACAGCCAATGCGCCCTTTGGCCTTAATGACGCTCCATATTTGGTAATGATTACACAGACAGATGGTACTAGAAAACTGGATCGAACTAGTTTGCAACAAACATGCATCCATAGTCCCAGTTGAGAGCAATATCAATTTCAAAAGAAATATAAGAGAAAGATTCAGTGAATGTAAAAACATGTATGTACAGACCTTGATACATACGTAAGTATAGATACATGTATGTACGTATGTATGCAAACCATGGATGTCTGCATGCATTAATAAGAATTTACTTGATTGACTACAATCGGTCTTCATAGATGATATGCGTGGAAACACTTGTTTACATAATTTATAGATTTAATTAAAACTGATTCTATCATCTTTTTTATGGATCTACCCACAGCTAACTCGGTTTGCTATCCAGCATTACGAAAATGGTACCGCCCAGCATACCATTAGTGCAGAATGTTCTAAGCAAGAAATAATGGCATTGTACTGGGAGAGTTCTTTCCTTGAATTGTATATATTTATTTTCATTTGCAGAACACACATTTAGAGAACTCTCTTCAATTTTCATTACCCCTGTAAGATCTAACAATTTTTGCAGTTTTCATTATCGGCAAATGAAACTGCGAGTAATCTGTCTGATTAGGTGCAGTTAAGCATGCAGCGATTCTGATTGGAAAACGTCCCTAGTATTAATTTTTCAAATTGATAGGCGTGTATTCTTATTTAAAAAATGCTCCTTGTCTGGTTGCTGGGAGAACTTTCACCACACTCTATCTAACACACCGTAGACACTCTCATAATATTTATCTCTCTTTCAGTCACGTCTAGTACATAAAGGCGCTTGTTTCATAGAATTCGATTGTAAGCTATGGTATTCATTGATGTTATAAATAACATAACTTGCAAAGTTTATAAAACAAACGTCTGAGCTAGTACACCGTAAACATTATCATAAACTCCTGTCACGTATACTTCACCCTAAACACTATCATAAACTCCTGTCACGTATAGTAAACACTGTCATAAACTCCTGTAACGTATAGTACACCCTAAACACTATTATAAACTCCTGTCACGTATAGTAAACACTGTCATAAACTCCTGTCACGTATAGTACATCCAAAACACTGTCATAAACTCCTGTCACGTATACTTCACCCTAAACACTATCATAAACTCCTGTCACATATAGTACACCCTAAACACTATCAATAACTCCTGTCACGTATAGTAAACACTGTCATAAACTCCTGTCACGTATAGTACACCCTAAACACTATCATAAACTCCTGTCACGTATAGTAAACACTGTCATAAACTCCTGTAACGTATAGTACACCCTAAACACTGTCATAAAATCCTGTCACGTACAGTACACCCTAAACACTATCATAAACTCCTGTCACGTATAGTACACCCTAAACACTATCATAAACTCCTGTCACGTATAGTACACTCTAAACACTCTCATAAACTCCTGTCACGTATAGTACACCCTAAACACTATCATAAACTCCTGTCTACAGGCTACTGACAAACAAGTTCATGTTACAGGGGTTTCAACGGTCTCGTTTAAAGCCAACATTTCACAAATTCCATAGTCGTTATATTGATCTAGGTTGCCATACAACCTATCATTGGGCCAATACTGTCTGACGTGTTCCATACCAATTGCTAGACTGACCTTTACACATTGATTTTGACTACGTATTACTCCGTTTACCTGATTAAGATATAGGGCTTATGGCGGGTGTTACCGGTACTCATTCCAGGTAATCTCGGCTGAGATTCGGCTTGGTTGAATATTTGGAATGACGCCTTCACCGAATCTCGGAGCAGTCCTTCATAATTCATGTCTGGAAATTTGCTTTCAGCTCCGGCCGGTTCTAGCAATTAATGTGCACTTAGGTGACACTACTGCTCGCTTCAAAGAAGTGATTCGACTGTTAAACTAACTCTCTTTCACTTTTAATTTTGTATTGCTTGCCGTCTATGTATGAAGATCCCAAAATGAAAATAGTCACTAAACTTTTCTTTCAAATGAAAACTTCCGTGGCACAATATTTCATTGCCTGGAATTGAAGAGTTCCTATAGTCTGTATTATCTAGTTGCTGATTCATTGTATCTCCACATACCTACTTGCATATCGCTAATTTAAAAAACAAACTATAGGAACTCGTCAATTTTGGGAGAGAAAAATATTGCGCCAAAGAAGTCTTCATTTGAACGGAAAATTCAGCGATAGTTTATTTTATGGAATTTTCATACTTAGTTTAATACAGCATTGATAGTGATACAGATTTGGTTTATTGATTGATTGATTGTATATTGTTTAACGTCCCTCACGAGATTATTTCACTCATATGGAAACGTCACCATTACCGGTGAAGGACTGCAAAATTTAGGCTTATGCTTGGCGCTTACGGTATTTGAGCAGGGAGGGATATTTTTATCGTGCCACACCTGCTGTGACACGGGGCCTCGGTTTTTGCGGTCTCATCCGAAAGACCGCCCTCATTCAATCGCCTTTTACGACAAGCAAGGAGGTACTGAGGACCTATTCTAACCCGGACCCCCACGGGATAGATTTGGTCTAAGTAATTCCACCCTACTGTGATGTCATCAGATTTTGCAAAATCAATGATTTATTTTTTTTTTCCGATAGTTATTGTAAAAAATCTTGTTAAAAATAAAATATTTCAAAAATCTAAGTTATAAATGAATAATCAATGGTAAGTTTCAAAATATTGAATCCAAGGGCAATAACTCTATTTTTATTGATTTCTCTATCAAGTCTATCATGCGATATATTTCCTTTATTTTTACTGACATTTTGTATATTTTTGTGAAGATACAGTTTCATGAAATTGTTATAAATGCTACTATATCGTCATAACCAGTTTGCATGGAATTTTGATAACGTTTTTTAAGGAAAATTGCAATTTCTGACGATGATATATGATTCTGTTTATGTACGTCTCGCATCTATTTTGTTTGATGATTTGTTAGTTTGAACTCTAATAAATGGAAATAAATACAATTTTTAAACTTGTATCAGATAAAACCGCGAGTATGGAGTTACCTTATTAGTCAAGTAACTTATTTGAAGCGAACAGCAGTGTCGCCTAAGTGCATTAAAATAAAAGATAGAACCGGCCGAAGCTGAGAGTAAGTTTCCAGGCATGAATTATAAAGGACTGCTCCAAGATTCGGTGAAGGCGTCAGTCCAAATATTTAGCTAAGCCGAATCTCAGCCGAGATTACGTCCTAGGCACCTGATGCCACCGCTGGTATGTCCAGGGGTCTGTGTTTAGTCATCTCTTAATTTTGTATTCCTTATACCAGAAGTTATGAGATTGATCACTGTTCGTTATCTTCACTTTTCCTTCACTGAAATACCAACTCTTTATGTTGGTCCATTGGTCTTAATCAAACATTTTTTCGAAGAAGGCGGTATACGATAACCTAAGGTATTTATATTGAATCTTTCATTTTTTGTTTGGTTTTAGTCATGGATATGGTCATCTTATATATTTGAGTGTGGTCTTTTTACAACATATCTTCCGCAATTTATTAAATCAACACGATGATTCAATCGAGAACGTGATATTATTTTTTTAATCAACTTATCTTTATGTCAGAAAAGTGGACAGGCAATATATATTTTAGTATCATGCTGTACATCATATTTTTACTGTGTATTTTCTATTCTTATTTATCTGTTTGTGAATGTTTCATACAGGCGGATCACAATGTAAACTAGTCATTTGATACTAATTGTGTTATCCTGTCAAAATGAAAGAATTAATCATTATTTACTATGTGCTAAGGAGGGGGTGGAATTTGATTCCACGTGATATCACAGGCATTCTTCACAGACATCAAAAGTAGTTGGTGAGGGATGTTGTATACAATTTTTCTTTAGAAACTGTATCTGTTATGATTCATATGTACGTGAGCTGCAGCTAATGGCTAAAACAAATCTAGACGCACTAGAAATGTAGTTACATGTAACGTCCGGCGGAGCTATGATAGTTGTGCTAAGCCTCTCTAAAAAAAAATATTGATTACGGGACTATTTACCCAAAAGTCGCTGTTTCTGGAAATTTTTAGGCCCACAATTTACAGGAAATTTCCCAAAAGGTCTGAGTTTACAGAGAGACCAATAACCTTTATCGATGAATTATTGGAGGAGGTGTATGGCAAGATCTTTTACCATTTATTCCACAGTCAATTGTATCGCTTGGGTTCGAATTTATTACTATTTAATAGTAAATTCGAACGCAATCGATACAATGCCCTGTGCATTTATTCGAAAAATACGAAATCTCTTTAAATTAAAGAGATGTATCTTTAAAATGAGAGATATCTCTTAACTTTAAGAGATATCTTTCTAAAAAAGAGATGTCTCTTTCACTTAGAGAGATATCTCTTTCACTTTGAGAGATATCTCTTTCACTTTGAGAGATATTTCTTTCATTTAGAGAGATATATCTTATACATTAAGAGATGCAGTTGAAGACTGTAGATATCTCCAGAAAGTTGTTGAGCATCACAATATTGACTCATTTTATCTTCAGTATAGTTTTACTATGAAGTACATCATTGATATCATAAAGCAGATGGAAACTTCCCAAAAAAATCTACATACTCTTATGCCATTAGTTGAAAATCACATTATTTCTGAAAGCATGTGTAAAAAGATATCTTTTTCAGGACTAGGTTTCAAACATCTGCAGATAGCACATCAGAGAAGAGGCTATGATGGGATACACAGCTTATTTACAGAGAATTTTCAGGGCAAGCCCAGGATTACAAAGCGCACATCTATCATTACTGCTGTGTCCAAATTCATGGAAGAGAGATAACTCTACATTCTGAAAATTGATGTCATATTGATTTCAGTCATCATCTTTTATATTTTACTGGATACAATGCAATTTATTTTTATTTTTGTAATCCTTTCACCCAATGGATATTTTGTTTAGGCAGCAAACAAGTCAACATACAGTATATGAAATACAATTTGATGAAACTGAGATAACTCTTTTTGTTTTCTATTATTTACTGTATACGTAATGATCAATTATCTCATAAGATCACCTGGATACAATGGTAAATAATTATCAATTCTTTGTCATAATAACAAGTACGTAAGAAAAGCTTCACAATAATGGTAAAAAAATACATCTTCATTTTTTTGCACCTGAGGGACGGAGTACCTTAAAGAGATATCTCTTTAACTGTTGAAAAAGAGATATCCCTCAAAAAGAGATATTTTTTTCCCAATTTTTTTTTTATTAGTTTGAATACTTAAGGATTTCTCCCTAAACCGGAAGCCCGCCAAAGCATGTGAAGTGTATACAGGTAACAAAAAACAAAGACAATGAATTGATAAAATATGTGAGCTAGACAGCCTCTCGGCTACTTGATAATTTTACCCCAATCATCACTTCAACTTTTTCCGCCATTTTTACACTAGAAGTATTTTGATTATTTAAAAAATAGGGTTATATCATATTAATGGCGATGCAACAGGGAAACGTCATTACCATCACCGGGTGGAAAATCTGTTTAATTTAAAGAGATATCTCTTTAAGTGAAAGAGATATCTCTTTTTGAAAATTTAAAAAGATATCTCTCTAATTTAAAGAGATATCTCTTTTTACATTGATAGAGATATATATCTTTATGCTAGCGAGATATCTCTTTCTCTTTGAGAGATATCTATCTAGCTTTAAGAGATATCTGTCAAAGAGAAAGATGTCTCCTTAGCGTAAAGAGATATCTCTTTTGTTTAGAGAGATATCCTTTTCAGTTAAAGAGACATCTCTTTTGTTTAAAGAGATATCTTTTTCAGTTAAAGAGATATCTCTTTTGTCTAAAGATATATCTCTTTTGGTTAAAGAGATGTCTCCCTAGCATAAAAATATCTCTTTAACTTACAGAGATATCTCTACAACCAATAGAGAGATATATCTCTAGTGTAAAGAGATATATCTCTTATCTAAAGAGATATCTTATTTTACAAATAAATAGTAAAAGGGTTTGCCATAGAGGTGACTCAGAAAAAGAAATAATCTTAGTTTCACTTCATGCATGGCTTAACCTCTCGGATCTCATCTCTTTCGGATCTCATCTTCTGTTATAGGTTGACGCTCTTTCGGATCTCATCTTCTGTTATAGGTTGACGCTCTTTCGATTTTAGATCTCTGACTCAATCTCAGCTAACCGCTTTTACTTTATAAAAAGAAGCATCCTTTTATACACCCCCCCCCCCCCCCAGATTTTCATCTTGTTTGTTGATTTTGCAATTTACGTTTCGTTTCGTTTCGATATAGAATATTTCGTTTCGATATAGAATATTTCGTTTCGATATAGAATATTTCGTTTCGTTTCGATATAGAATATTTCGTTTCGATAAAAGTTCCGTTTCATTTGGTTTCGTTTCTTTTTATTTTCGCATTTCACAGGTATCCTCAACCCATGGACAAAATTGAATGAAATTACAACTTGAATATAGTTATTCACTTTTCATATAAGAAAGGTTTGAGCTGATTAAATTTTGGGAACGTGTGAACAAATGTAGAATAATTGAGCCGACAGAACGTTACAGTTTCTGAACTTGAAATGAAAGTAATATCTAAAACAAATCGGGAACAAGACAGATCGAGCCAGGCACCGCCCTGTATCTCTCATACAACAGGGAGCTCGTATTCTAAATATTACTTAAAATATCCTGAACAGTGTTGATACGGATAAGATTCATCTGTTTGTCATTAATCAAAAATTGCAACTCGAGCAGGATTCGAACCTCAGGTGTTCCGGATCCCTGTGTCACTGTGCATGTGCTTGAATATCTCTGACAATTGATTTGAATTATCACACGACTAATCCATAATAAGATTTACTATACATCAGACGGGCTCAGTTGATAGGGGTTTGGGTTCGAATCCCGGTCTGGTCCGTTGCATTTTCTCCCTTCCTATTACATTTTTGGTGCCGTAGACCAGCCCCCGAAACTGACAGGTGGACATGCCTGTCAGGGGATAAATCCTGGGAGAATGTTTGCAAGTGTGAAGAGATTTAAAGGGGGTAGATATGATGGTCAAGACGGGTTCGATCACCGGTGGCCAGATAGCTCAGTTGGTAGAACACCTGACTGTTCAGATTCAGGGGGCTTGGGTTCGAATTCCAGTCTCATCTGTTGGATTTTCTCCCTTCCTGTTACATATTATATATGTGACAAAAGAACCGTGCTGTAAGAGACACCATAACTATTCTAAAACGAGAATTTCCCCGCAAACCTGTTAAGTACCATCGTCGCAAGTACATTCTACGTTAAATCTGTCAACTAGAATGTACTTTGGTCATGCACATAGTTCATTTCATTATGTGTCTCATCCGCTTTCAGTTCAACTTGGTGAACAGGAAACAAAGTTCAATTTCTGGGTCAGATCTGATACTATGATAGAGATATACAGATAATTCCTTCTCAAAACTCTCCATATACTGTAAAGAGGCATGGACTCGGGTTTGGTACAGAAATATTTCGATATTTAATCAATAATGTGATTGTATTTGATACATGTAAAACATAGCAACAAACCTAAATTTCAAAAAACTGACGCAAAAACTTTTTATTTCAAAACAAGGCACGAGCCTTGTAAATATTTACATGCCACGTGACTCGACTATCAGTTGACGGCTTCGGTGAAAGAAAGCCTTTTCAACGAAAATGTTCTGTTCTTCGTCATGTTTGCTTGCTCCCTAAATTGATTTATCATAAACGTATGTCGAGATGTTGGGTGCTTTTGACAGAATGTTCAGAAATCTTGGTTTCTAACCTCCGCTCCTGGTTTTCTGGCCATGACAAGCGATCTTTATATCCTGTCTAAAAATATTTTAATCCACTTTTTCATAAAAAGATCTTTATTTCTATAACAAAAAATAGTTAATTTCAATCGATCAAAAATGCCCATGTCCCTTTATCGGGTCACAGGCACTCGACGTTTTAATATCTATATTAAGAATTGAAGAAAACAATTAAACAAAATATTCACGTGAATATTTTGTTTATAGGAAGACAATACCTAAAACGTCGAGTGCCTGTGAATAATCCTTATTGCATACAGGTCATTAGGTGAAAATACTATCGTGGTTGAATGCTTTTTTTTTTTTTTTTTAGAAAGAATTACTTGTAGATACCTGAGACGAATTAATGTATGTGGATTTACCTCACATGAATTTGCCCTTACTATTTATTAATCATAGGATTTTACCCTTCTTCCTTTCATCTCCCCGTATTGATCACATCACCCCATATAATCAAATTTGTCACTTTCTGTCTTCCAATGTGAACTTGTCGCTATTTTTCATCATTCTATCTGAGTTTGCTTCCAAACTTTCATGTTGCCAATCTTGGACCCGATAATCTATAAGATGGTGAAACTTATTTGACAATCTACAACGAAATTGTGAGACTCGTTTGACTAATACAGTGATGTTTTTAACAAGGTTTTTAAGACGCATAAGTCAAAAGTAAAAATGCACTTTTTGTGACCTTTTGTAGTATACGTAATCTTATCTATAAAACACCATTTTAGTCCTTTATGAATTCAAAATATCAGCATGCATAAAGCATTTTCTTTAACAATATGGAAAGCGACATAAAAATAAATATGGTGAAAACTCATAAACAATGTTCGTGATAGAGTCTAATACAAATATGCAACCAAAATCTATTTTCGCGTTTTTCATATGGAAACCACGCGTCTTTTAGACAGCGTGTTATGTATAAAGTGTAACATTAACATGTCTTTTTTAGACAGTGTGTTATGGTTAAAGTGTAACATTAACATGTCTTTTTTTAGACAGCGTGTTATGTATAAAGTGTAACATTAACATGGCTTTTTTAGACAGTGTGTTATGGTTAAAGTGTAACATTAACATGTCTTTTTAGACAGCATGTTATGTATAAAGTGTAACATTAACATGTCTTTTTTAGACGGCGTGTTATGTATAAAGTGTAACATTAACATGTCTTTTTTAGACAGCGTGTTATGTATAAAGTGTAACATTAACATGTCTTTTTAGACAGCGTGTTATGTATAAAGTGTAACATTAACATGTCTTTTTTAGACAGCGTGTTATGCATAAAGTGTAACATTAACATGTCTTTTTTTAGACAGTGTGTTATGGTTAAAGTGTAACATTAACATGTCTTTTTAGACAGCGTGTTATGTATAAAATGTAACATTAACATGTCTTTTTAGACAGCGTGTTATGTATAAAGTGTAACATTAACATGTCTTTTTTAGACAGTGTGTTATGGTTAAAGTGTAACCCCAGCATGTCTTTTTTAGACAGCGTGTTATGTATAAAGTGTAACATTAACATGTCTTTTTTTAGACGGCGTGTTATGTATAAAGTGTAACATTAACCTGGCTTTTTTTAGACAGCGTGTTATGTATAAAGTGTAACATTAACTTGTCTTTTTTAGACAGCGTGTTATGTATAAAGTGTAACATTAACATGTCTTTTTTCAGACAGCATGTTATGTATAAAGTGTAACATTAACATGGCTTTTTTTAGACAGCGTGTTATGTATCAAGTGTAACATTAACTTGTCTTTTTTTAGACGGCGTGTTATGTATAAAGTGTAACATTAACATGGCTTTTTAGACAGCGTGTTATGTATAAAGTGTAACATTAACTTGTCTTTTTTTAAACAGCGTGTTATGTATAAAGTGTAACATTAACATGGCTTTTTTTAGACAGCGTGTTATGTATAAAGTGTAACATTAACATGTCTTTTTAGACGGCGTGTTATGTATAAAGTGTAACCCCAGCATGTCTTTTTAGACGGCGTGTTATGTATAAAGTGTAACATTAACGTCTTTTTTAGACGACGTGTTATAATGTCTTTTATGCAAACACATATTTACTAGTGGTTATCATCAAACTCCGTAGATTGAATTTTTTATTCATACACATACTGCTTTATTATAATCAACATTAATCATTGAACCTTCTCTCATCACCTGATAGTTCCATTGGTTTTCTGTAGTTAAATTAGAACATCGAAATCAGTAAAGAACAGGGTACAGTGTTGGACTTTAAACATCAATGTTTGCTAACATAACCTTCCTACACTTTGATAATTGTTATAGAATTATAACCTACTTTTACTATGATATTTGTGCAGCTACACCTTTCCATGAAATCCTTAATGCTTGCTGGTTTTGACTCGCAAGACATTGTTTGCTGTCAATGGCGAATCTTTTAGTACTCATTCAAAAATATTTGATACAGTTCATTCCTTCATTGAAAAAAGTCGAAGATTCAGTATTTAATATTCTTGTGCAAAATGTATGTAAATATGTATTCACTCAATACTTCACTGTAAAGCTAAACATACATGTACTTCTACATCCAAAATATTGTATGTATTAATTGTTATATTCTTAACTTAACCAGCACATAGTCATATCCTCCCTTTTTATAATTGTTTATTTTTTCATTTATTTGTCTTCTTCTTTAGTCTTTTATTATATTTCCATGTACTATATTAATTTTATTTTGTCATAACTACCTTTGACCTATGGAAAGGGCTTATATAGGCATTGTGCCTGCTGCCTAATCCCATTTATGTATGTATTATATATATATATATATATATATATACATGAATAAAATACTGTTGAAATGAAATTGTTTGCGAACATGCATTTTAATGATATGTTCTCCAAATCAAAGTATTTCATAACCCAGCTTCACTATATTGTTTTGTTGTAGCCGTACACATGGTATAAAGGTAAAATCTTCTAAATCTCAACATGTAGATATGTACCCTCCCCTCTACATTGTACCTCCTGTGTGAATCATGTTTTCGGTTGAAAATATATGGTTATCGTTGTTTCTAGGATATATAATGTGTTAAACTCCAATTTTTCTTCTATCCTTTGGATAACAATTTTCTCCAAACGGAAAATACTATATAATTAGACAAGTTACATACATGTAGACGATCCAAGTCGTCGATTTTAGGAAAAGAGCACTCCTTTTGTGGGAAAACTTAATACTATGATACAGAGATACTTAAAACGTAGTTGATATAAGTGGTTTTCTATTAAGTTTACGTGATGGGAAAAAAAGGTATATGTCCTTAAATATAAAAATCAGTGTGGTGTTTGATCCTCCTTAACGGACCCCCGTAGTTTCCTGACTCTGTGATTTCTTAACCAGCTGATACGCCGCGCAGTGCCACATTTCTGCATCAACGGATAACATAACACAATACATAGGTTTTGACAATGGCACGGAATTTAGAAGTTCTAGCACTGTGTTGTATTTTCGTTGCTACAGCGAAATCCACTGGTGAGTTATGCATTTTCATATATCAGGTATTTATATGTAGTATATTTCATATTCTGTATCATGTTCAAATAATATGGAGTTTGAAACGATATGATTTGTAAAATTATTTAATTTTACTGAAAAACTCCTAAAATGTATAGCATTTTCTTAATGTGAAAATTTATAAGAAATCTCAGAAAAGTTGCCTTCATTAAAAATAAATGAGGGGGGAAAATTGCGTTCATCATCCTAAAGAAATTGCCTTTTGATCATGCAATATGACACTTGAAAGAACCAACTTATCATTTTTTTAAATAAATATAAATGAA
Organism: Ostrea edulis; assembly: GCF_947568905.1. Classification (NCBI taxonomy): domain Eukaryota; kingdom Metazoa; phylum Mollusca; class Bivalvia; order Ostreida; family Ostreidae; genus Ostrea; species Ostrea edulis. The sequence continues at coordinate 86,418,320 of NC_079164.1, read as the reverse complement.
GCCTGTTTTATTCATGGGACACTTAAAAAATCACAGTACAATGTACCTTCGCCACAAAAAAAATACAAATCTGTACCCCTAACGACCTTGTAACGATCACAATACATGCAAGGACAGAAAGGCTTCCTGAACGGTGAGAATAAGCACATACATTACCACGAAAATTCTACACTAGGTTTCCATGTATTATAAACGTATCTGAAATGACCAAATAACAATGCGAAACCCACATGCCAAGTGTATTTCATCCCCAGATCAAGGACCCCACCCCAAGCCTTTCATTGAAACGATTCAGAAAGTTAGGTAGCTTAACTTTTTGAATCGTCTCAATATAAAGATGTTTTAAACACAAAATTTTTGGGATGTTGTTCCCTCCCACCTCCTCCCGGTATAACTTCCAGCTGGATACCGTTTTTCGATTCGATTGTTCTTCTCTGGGAGATCCTCACCCCCCCCCCTTTTTTTTTTATTCCTTCGGCTGAAATCACGCGGTAGAATGGCTTCCAATCAGTGTCCCTGTTCTGGATTCCCTATCTTGATAAGAAACTTATTCCGTTGATATTCTGTTAATACCAGGCTTCTGACAACTGATGAACGTATACATTGATTTTCCTTCTGAGACATTACAAAGTTCTCCATCATGAAATGGTTTGTCTTCATCTTTACCTTCAGAGAGGCGTTTTGAACGGCACTGAAGATGGATACATCATTCTTAGTTTGGACATCAATTTGATGAAGAATTATTTATATCAACATTTTCTGATCAAAATACAATAATATCGATTATTTACATGAATGATTATTAATCAATATAAAATAATTATCTTTTATATCAATGAAATAGATTACTCCCAATAAAACTTTTTTTTTTAATGTTAAAACATGATTTTTAAAAAAATGAATATTAATACATGTAGATCTAACGCTATCACGCAATTCAAATTTATCTATGTGTAAATAGAAAAAAGTAGTTTGTTTCGTATGAAAATTCGAATTTTTTAATGAAAGATTAGCAGCAAAATTCCTGATATCAATGACTGGTGAATTTTATATCAATGAATACCGTACCCGTTAGCGAATTACTGATATGAATAATTTGATTTATTAGATATCGTGAAACGGGAGCGCATATGATAGTAGATATATTATTTATATACACTATGTAACTTTTGGGGTCATTCAAGGTTCGTACACTTATGAAGTACGTGTACCCCCCCCCCTCCCCACGTATAATTCCAATCATCCTGAAGTTCATAGCGAAAAAAGCAAATTTTCTCCATTCCTCCTTTTCATTTTTTTATCATTATTTTTTCCCTCCATGCTGGGTATCGAAAAAAAACCTCCACACACAACTGTCAGTGAGACGAACTGGTTAGCATTTCTCCGGCGTTTACAGGCTTCTAGCTTTAGCATGTACCGCTTAATCACCCCATCATCAATTAAATCCTGACGTTTCGATCAAATGAAGGTACTTCACACTAAATGCACTGGGCCCCTTGTGAAGTATGACGGGGATTTTAATGGGTTCCAAGTGCATGGGGATTGTTTAAAGTTTATGTCTGTCAAACATCTTGACGATTTGTCTTTTTCATTGTAAACGCATACATGCATTACTCCTTAACTCAGAAGTATTCATTAACACCCATCCCAGTTCCTTTAAGTGCACGGGGTGGGGTGGGGGGTTACCGTCTAGTGTGTTTATGAATGACAGATAACGGATTCCTATGACAGATAACGGATTCCTGTGACAGATAACGGATTTCTATGACAGATAACGGATTTCTATGACAGATAACGGATTCCTGTGACAGATAACGGATTTATATGACAGATATCGGATTCCTATGACAGATAACGGATTCCTGTGACAGATAACGGATTTCTATACTAACATTAGTGACAATCAGTTTCTGTTTCAATATTTATAGAATTCTCAGTAATTAATGTTCACTTTTCTAATTTTGACTAATGTTTCAGTCATTATTAATTTCTATTCCAATGTTGACTGTTGTTTCAGCAATTATTGATCTATATTACAATCCCGATTGAAGTCTCCATTATCACTAGTTCCTGTTCCAATGTCGATTGATATCTAGGTAATCATTGGTTTCTGTTCCAATGTCGATTGATATCTTGCATGGTAATCATTGATTTCTGTTCCAATGTCGATTGATATCTAGGTAATCATTAGTTTCTGTTCCAATGTCGACTGCTGTCGCAGTAATTCATTAATTTCCATTCCAATGTTGACTATTGAATAACTACGTAATAATTAATTTCTGTTTTAATTAATGTCGACTGATTTCTAGGTAATAATTAATTTCTGTTTCAATGTCGACTGATTTCTAGGTAATAATTAATTTCTGTTTCAATGTCGACTGATTTCTAGGTAATAATTAATTACTGTTTCAATGTCGACTGATTTCTAGGTAATAATTAATTACTGTTTCAATGTCGACTGATTTCTAGGTAATAATTAATTACTGTTTCAATGTCGACTGATTTCTAGGTAATCAGTAATTACATGTATCAGTTTCTGTTACAATATTGACTGATGTCTCAGTAATTACATCAGTTTCTGTTACAATAGTGACTGATGTCTCAGTAATTACATGTATCTGTTTCTGTTACAATATTGACTGATGTCTTAGTAATTACATCAGTTTCTGTTACAATATTGACTGATGTCTTAGTAATTACATCAGTTTCTGTTACAATATTGACTGATGTCTTAGTAATTACATCAGTTTCTGTTACAATATTGACTGATGTCTCAGTAATTACATGTAGTTACTGTTACAATATTGACTGATGTCTTAGTAATTACATGTATCAGTTTCTGTTACAATATTGACTGATGTCTTAGTAATTACATCAGTTTCTGTTACAATATTGACTGATGTCTCAGTAATTACATGTAGTTACTGTTACAATATTGACTGATGTCTTAGTAATTACATGTATCAGTTTCTGTTACAATATTGACTGATGTCTTAGTAATTACATCAGTTTCTGTTACAATATTGACTGATGTCTTAGTAATTACATCAGTTTCTGTTACAATATTGACTGATGTCTTAGTAATTACATCAGTTTCTGTTACAATATTGACTGATGTCTTAGTAATTATACGTACTGTTATATTTCAGAATCACCACATTGGACGTATGGAGAAACGGATGGTGAGTCAATATCACAAAGTATTACTAGTATAGAATGAACAGGGAAACATGCATACACATAATATACATGGCGCGCCAATTTCACATTTGTATCAGGTAAACTAAGTTTATTAAGTGGCGTATACAATGATTTGTAAAGCTATTTAACGTTGTGAATCTCATCAACTCTGAAAACATGTCAAAAATAATTTTCGAGGATAATTGTAAATGACCAGTCGTAAGCTGCCGTGAATTAAGGAGTGAATTCAAAGTCCTTTTCATTCATTGTTTACAATGTAAAGTAAGTTAGGGCAGTTTACGTTTGTATATGAGGTTACATGTAGATTGTCTCAACTTAGTTCAGGCCTATATCATACGAGTATAAAATGAATAGCAATTACTTTCAATCCTTATGATTTTATTTAGTAAAAACATAGTTGGTGTGATTTGGTGAATAATTCTAAAGAAAATATGAATTCTACATGACGTAACCGTCACAACAAAAAGGGAACAGGAATCAAATTGTGACGTCATTCCTAGTACTTCATATGGGGCCATTTCACAGCAATTCAATTTACACGATATATGTTGTTGATAAAGTCAAATGCATCAATGAAATTGTTATTTACAAGTGAAACCAAATTATTTGATTCTAACTCTAGAGCTAACAATCGTATAACTGTTCTATGTCCCACATCTGCAAACGATAGCTTTCATCTACAAACCTTGATAGCGAACGATGCTTTCTATTTTGGAAACTTAGTTTAACAGCCATAATTCACGTTCGTACACTATATGGTTAGAGTCGTTACTTTAAATTATAGTTTAGAGAGGAACCAATCACGGGAGTCGATACAAACGTACCAACGTATGGTAAGGAAATGTATAAAAAGAAGAAAAAAAGAAATTATCAACTTGAGTAGCAATTCATTTTCTGTAAAACCCTGATCAGACATCTCACTATTTCATTATATTGATTTTAGACACATACCCATCAACCTTTAAAGATAAATTCCAAGCACCGATTTAAAAGGGGAAACAATCCCGAATGATACAATGCAGGGTGACGGTGATACACGTCATATTTGTATGTGCTTATTTTACAACATATACGATAGTGTAGAACTGTAGCTCTAAGGTGCCGGGGTGGTGGTGGGGGTGGTTAATCTCTGGCCTATCCTAATCCCCCCCTCAAGAATTCCAATTCTACAACTCATGGTGCATTGTATAACTTTAGCCCTGTTTTTGATACATGTCTGTTCTGCTTCGCAAGGACCAGACCATGTAGACTACAATCGATTCAGGGCAGAATCGCTTTGAATCATCTACGCATGCGTATTTATTTATTAAATGATCTTATGCATTCTGACTGCATAAGTTTATACATAGTTTAACGCAAAGACAACATAATAGAAAAACGACGAGAAGTTTTAAAGTTTTAGCGCCGCGAGTTTTAGCACATGTTCATTTGTAATGATGTCTTTTCACCGATGTGATGAATTTTAGGTGGATTTTTCTGTTTTCTAAACAAAAACAAAAATGAAGAAAACGAGCACGACATTTTCTGTGTTGAAAGTGTTTGATCGAGTGCTAGGGATCTTACCGAATGTTGTATACATGTACTGTTATCATTCAAACCAGAATTCATTGCGTCACTTGGACCACTTTCTTACCCCTCTTCACAGACATCTCCAATGTCTATAAGAAATATAAGTTGGTTATATTCTGCATTAAAAGCACGATTGTATCCTGCGTGGGTATGGTTTTATTCAAATGACGTTTTGCAGGGTGATAACATTTAAGACGATTTACTATTTTAACTTAACATTGAGTGAAACTCTCGCACGACCGACTGAAATACATTTGTAAATTTCTAAGAATCAAAATTTTTAATCACACCTTTTCATCACAGAATATTTTAGCCAATTTATCCAGAATTTCATAAGTATTTGCCCTAAAGTTTCAAATAAAGATGGAGAAACAATTTGATGTTAACTGAAACATATTCAAGATAGAACATCTTTTGTCTATCTACCAACCCAACCTTTTATTATAGAGCCGGGAGAGCAAATAAGATTTTGTATTTTAAAAAATTGGGTTATGCGGCAAATTAATTAGGCCTTAATTGTGTTTGTTTCCCTCTTTTCACCGACAAATAAAGTACCGATTTGCAACAACAAAAACGGTAGGTATAAGTCTCTAAAAAAAATTGTAACCTTTTTTTAAATTAAATTTCAAATAAAGTTTTAATTTACTGAAATAGAATGTCTTCATTTAAGAACAGAAAGGTATAACGACTGTGTTAAAAATACATGTGATTGCTCATACCAAGTCGCTATACAAAAATGAAATAAATTTCCCACCCGAGGACATAATAGCGGGGAACAAACAATATTATATTAATGTATTTTAATTTAGGTCATGTATAAAAAAAAAATTCACCACAACCCCTGACGGGTTATAGAATACAATGCATTCCCTCTCCTATGAATGAGATCCTGTGTGTTGGCGGGTGTGAAGGTGACTTTGATGTTAATCAATGAACGACATGCGCTGCCGGCTCAGTGTCTTCCTGCACGTAGTTTTTTAAAATCACTCCACGAAAAAAATTTTTTTTACATCTTGACAACCCAATTGTTCGTGTCATTGGTCAATTTAGTGCTTTTTATAATTTTTGTATTTGACCTTGTACATGTATCTATTTCGTAGATCTGACACGTTGAGGTAGTTTTCTCTCTCTCTCTCTCTCTCTCTCTCTCTCTCTCTCTCTCTCTCTCTCTCTCTAACAACACCCGATACCTAACATTGTCGGATCCACAAAGTAGATACATGTACAATGAAATAATAAAAAATACAAAACACAAATACAATGAATCTGTAATATACAACTGTAGATTTTGCATACATCTAGTGCTCAATCTAATTGTTTGTTTCGTTGGCCATTTATAAATACACACGCGCGCGCGCTCATGTGTGTGTGTGAGTTTGTGTGTGTGTCAAGAGGCACCCTGCGATCGGAAGGCCTATGCCCGAAACCACAACGTGTTATATCGAAAATCAATTGATTGCTATGCAGAATGAGAAGGCAATACACATATAAACATCAGAATACAATCGCAAATGAGATATATGTATATGCACGTAAAACGTAAACAATCTTTATACGCCGGTCGTTATGTAATGTCGCTGTCCATGCGTCTGGTCATCTGTCTGTCTGTCCGAGGTAATGTTATATGGACTTTTTTTCCGTAACGAATGCATGTATAGCTTTGAAATTTGGTCACAATTTCTCCTTCAAGAAGCGTAAGAATGAGTTTGCATTTCAGCTGAATGGATTGGTGCACCTTGACCTACTTTAGGACTATAATTAGGTCAAACAGTTTTTCGGACTTTTTTTTTTCGTTGTGGATACAGATATTGCCCTGAAATTTAGCCATAAGCTTCCTCTCGGAGAAATACAAGTTCAGTTTGCATTTCAGCTGGATTGGCCCGTCCATCTTGAGCTACATTGGGGCTAAAAGTAGGTAAAACAGTATTCCGGAATTTTTTCCTTATGGATACAGATTTTGCCATGAAATTTAGTCACAGGCTTCCTCTTGGAGAAATACAGGTTCAGTTTGCATTTCAGCTGGATTGGACCTACTTTCGGGCTAAAAATATATCAACTAGTGTTTCGGACTTTATTCATTACGGATACAGATATCACCCTGTAATTTAGTTACAAGTCTCAGAGGAATACAAGTTCAGTTCGCATTTTCAGCTGGATTGGTCCGTCCTTTACCTATTTTTGGGCTAAAATAGGTCAAACAGTTTTCGGACTTTCTCCATTACGGACACATATATTGCACTGAAATTCAGTCACAAGCTTTCTCCTTGAGGAATACAACTTCAGTTTGCATTTGAGCTGAATTGGTCTGTCTGTCTGTGTGTCAGTCCGAGGTAATGTTTTCCGGACTTTTTTCCGTAACAGATGCATGTACAGCGTTGCAATTTGGTCACAATTTCTTCCTAATGAAGCGTAAGAATGAGTGTGCATTTCAGCTGTATTAGTGTACCGTGGCCTACTTTCGGGCTAAAAGTAGGTCAAACAGTTTTCCGAACTTTTTTGTTACGGATACAGATATTGCCCTGAAATTTAGTCGCAAGCTTTCTGTCGGAGGAATACAGGTTCAATTAGCATTTTAGCTGGATTGATGTACCATGGCCTATTTAAGGGGTAGAAGTAAGTCAAACAGTTTTCCAGATTTTTTCTCTCGATCATTTCACATTTCAACTTAATTAGTGCATCATGACCTACTTTAAGGCTAAAAGTAGGTCAAATAGTTTCCTGGACTTTTTTCATCATAGACACATATATTGCACTGACATTTTGTCACCCCCCCCCCCCTCAGATAAATACATAATCAGTTCAGATATCAGATGGATTGGTTCACCATGACCTACTTCAAGATTTTTCTATTCAGAATGTGTGTTGTATCAATTTAGAGTGCATGGTATGCTACCAGGTTGAATTTCACTGTCCGACGGGCGTATATCGTACTGTTTGCGGTACTCTTGCTAAAATGGGACAAAAATAGTTGAAGGAGTGATATTCAAGATTGTTAGTTAAATAGATTGGTTGATTGATTGATTTAATGTTCCATTGATTAATCTTTGACAGGTCCTTCCCGCTGGAAAAATTCCTTCCCAATTTGTGGTCAGACCCACCAGTCTCCTATCAACCTTCCCGCTGGTCAGGACATGACCTATGACCCCAACCTGAAACCATTTACGCTGTCCGGTTTTCTTAATCCTCAGGATTACAAGTTAAAGATCACCAATAACGGTCACACAGGTAAATAGTGAGTGGAGTCGGTAACACCGGTAAATAGAGGAATCAGTAACACAGGTAAATAGTGAGTGGAATCGGTAACACCGGTAAATAGTGAGGGAATCGGTAACACAGGTAAATAGTGAGGGAATCGGTAACACCGGTAAAGAATGAGTGGAATTGATAACACCGGTAAATAGTGAGTGGAGTCAGTAACACCGGTAAAGAGTGAGTGGTATTGATAACACCGGTAAATAGTGAGGGAATCGGTAACACAGGTAAATAGTGAGGGAATCGGTAACACAGGTAAATAGTGAGTGGAATTGATAACACAGGTAAATAGTGAGTGGAATCGGTAACACAGGTAAATAGTGAGTGGAATTGATAACACAGGTAAATAGTGAGTGGAATCGGTAACACAGGTAAATAGTGAGGGAATCGGTAACACAGGTAAATAGTGAGTGGAATTGATAACACCGGTAAATAGTGAGTGGAATTGGTAACACCGGTAAAGAGTGAGTGGAATTGGTAACACAGGTAAAGAGTGAGTGGAATTGATAACAAAGGTAAATAGTGAGGGAATCGGTAACACCGGTAAATAGTGAGTGGAATTGATAACACAGGTAAATAGTGAGGGAATCGGTAATACAGGTAAATAGTGAGGGAATCAGTAACACAGGTAAATAGTGAGGGAATCGGTAACACCGGTAAATAGTGAGTGGAATGGATAACACAGGTAAATAGTGAGGGAATTGATAGCATAGGTAAATAGTGAGTGGAGTCAGTAACACCGGTAAAGAGTGAGTGGAATCAGTAACACAGGTAAATAGTGAGTGGAATCGGTAACACAGGTAAATAGTGAGGGAATCGGTAACATAGGTAAATAGTGAGTGGAATCGGTAACACAGGTAAATAGTGAGTGGAATCGGTAACACAGGTAAAGAGTGAGTGGAATTGATAACACAGGTAAATAGTGAGTGGAATCGGTAACATTTTTGAAAATCCTTTATATGACAAGATATGGAGCGGACAATATCTTACTATGTCTGGTTTGACCCTTGATTCCTTTTTCAAAGAAGGGCATAAAATATATCCACGTAGTGGCACGTAACCCAGTTGGATTGGAGAGAAAGATAGGGGTGTTTTTATTCGATACGGGATATGTTAATGAAACGTTTGCAATATTGGTGAAAAATTACAGATAGTAAAATTGAAAATAGATATCATATCACTCAAACGGTAACCAAAATGCTTTCGAATATCCCTATTCATCAATTTAGTCATTGAGAAACTAATCATCAAAAATAAAAATGTATGATGGGTTGTCTAGCTAAAGGGCGCTAATTGACTAAGGAATGGCGAGCGAGTTGTCCCGATACAAAACGACTAGTGGAGATACATTCACATATTACATATATTACGAATGTATCTATAACGCACTGCAGACGTCAGCTTTGATTTTGTATCCACGTAGAGTACATCTATGTATAGCATGCAACATTTTGTGTTTAATGCCATTTATTAGGTACTGATTATTCAGTTTACCTGATTAAGATAGAGGGTTCACGGTGGGTCTAACCGGTCAACAGGGGATACTTACTCCTCCTGAATGTTTCTAGATATCTATGCTTATCTTGGCCTCAATTTATATACTGCTTATTTTGTGTTATCCTCTATACGGGGCCTAAATCTGTACTTAGTATTCTATACAGGGTTTATAAGATTAATAACTGTTTGTTATTGTCACTTTTTCCATGTAGAACAAATTAAGCATTTACGAATTCCGCACTACAAATGACATTAGTACAGAATTCGGCCTCGTATCGAGGATAGCATAAAATAAGCAGGTATTGATTAAGTATTATGTACAAGCTGTAGATGGAGTGATAATGCTAGTATTTTACAGTGAACATTTTCTTTGAACGAATTAATAGCATTTATCAGAATTAAAAGAAACTCTAAAAGAATAGATTTTTGACTGGGTCCTGATATAGGAAAACTTCATTATATAATGTCGATCAGCGGCTGTTGTTATTAATCTGATGATTTTTTTTAAAAACATATTTTATTGAGAAACTCAACAGATTGGGCAACAGGCATAGCCTATGTATGTAGGTCCTCTCCCAAATACAAAGGTCAAGTACAAAGATATGATTGATAAAAAGGATTTTTTGAAGATGTAACAATATTGTAATGAGGTTTACATGAAAATAGTTAAGAGTTTTGTTGAATTTTGCTATGAATTGATTTTTTATTGATCAACATGTTCTACACATACACAAATACTTAAAAAACTTTCCACCTACAGTCACACACACACACGTATATACATATAATATAGATCAATACTAACAATACTACTAGTATATTAACAATACTATCTGATGATGATGAAGTACCACAGACAGATAGTCTAAAGCTGCAAAGACATCAAATCTTCAGACTTAAGAAGCCTTTAAACCAGATGGTAGACATTCCAACACAGAAAGACCACAAACTGGAGAAATGGAGACGCTGTAGCGGAGATGGTGGTCATAATGGATGTATCGCCCGCCGAGTTCATCGGGAACTCACAGTGTCTACGGAATCCAGTATCGCAGTGTTTCAACATCTCAGGGACACCGATAGACACATACAGTTACACCAGTAAAACATTATGTGATCTGAAGAATAAGTGCATTACATAAATGTATACCATCAGTGTTATGTGATGATAAGATGCCATGTAGTGGATAATTTCATAGCGAGCACATCCATCCACCCTCATCCCAAATCCAATTTCAAAAGTTTTTTAAGATCCACATAAAGATTTGGAGATTGTTTCCTTTTGACTACTGTGATGTAACATTTCTCTTTGTGTTCTCTGTATTGGAGATTGTTTCCTTTTGACTACTGTGACGTAACATTTCTCTTTGTGTTCTCAGTATTGGAGATTGTTTCCTTTTGACTACTGTGACGTAACATTTCTCTTTGTGTTCTCTGTATTGGAGATTGTTTCCTTTTGACTACTGTGACGTAACATTTCTCTTTGTGTTCTCAGTATTGGAGATTGTTTCCTTTTGACTACTGTGACGTAACATTTCTCTTTGTGTTCTCTGTATTGGAGATTGCTTCCTTTTGACTACTGTGACGTAACATTTCTCTTTGTGTTCTCAGTATTGGAGATTGTTTCCTTTTGACTACTGTGATGTAACATTTCTCTTTGTGTTCTCTGTATTGGAGATTGTTTCCTTTTGACTACTGTGACGTAACATTTCTCTTTGTGTTCTCTTTATTGGAGATTGTTTCCTTTTGACTACTGTGACGTAACATTTCTCTTTGTGTTCTCTGTATTGGAGATTGTTTCCTTTTGACTACTGTGACGTAACATTTCTCTTTGTGTTCTCAGTATTGGAGATTGTTTCCTTTAAGACTACTGTGAAGTAACATTTCTCTTTGTGTTCTCAGTATTGGAGATTGTTTCCTTTTGACTACTGTGAAGTAACATTTCTCTTTGTGTTCTCTGTATTGGAGATTGTTTCTTTTTGACTACTGTGAAGTAACATTTCTCTTTGTGTTCTCAGTAAAAGTGGACGTGGAGGAGGGTGATCTGACAGTGGAGAATGGCGGGCTACCGGGGAGGTACAAGACGGCTCAGTTCCACTTCCACTGGGGGCGCGATAACACTCAAGGGTCAGAGCACCTGTCCAGCGGCAAACATTACCCAATGGAGGTATGGAGCGCGATCTTAATTACCTTTGAATTTAATAGATTAGAGTTGGATAACTCTGTATAGCTGCGAACGATACTCAATGGATATTTACTGGCCTTACTTAAAACTGAATAGGGTAGTTAACTCCTGGATGCAAGAAAAAACAAAGGTTATTCTATGGAGTGGTAAGGAACAGTGACATTAACTGGCTTACTAACTCTTAATAACAGCGATAGTTACCCAATGGAAATACGTAACGGCAAATATTTAGCCTAAGGTTAATAAGTAGATTAGATTAAACTGTACACGTGTAACTAAGCAATATCCATATACTCAAGAATAGAAGAAACTAGTCGAGTATTCTCACCGATTTTGTGATATTTTTAAATTTTCATTATACCACCACTTGTACAGATTTTTATATAGGTTATTTCTGGATTTTACATATATATATATATATATATATATATATATATAAAGCACAAACAAACAATTATAACACCCAATCTTACGTTTACCCCTAGGATCTAAACGATACATGTGATAATCAATTAATTAATATATAAAGCACTAAATAATCACAACTAGGTACTGAAAATTTTCGCCCCAGCCCGGGGTCGAACCAGCGACGTACGGCACCCACCGCCTAGCAAGATTGTCAAACCAGTGCGTAAGTCGTTGTGGCCGAGTGGACTTACGCACTGGTTTGACAATCTTGCTAGGCGGTGGGTGCCGTACGTCGCTGGTTCGACCCCGGGCTGGGGCGAAAATTTTCAGTACCTAGTTGTGATTATTTAGTGCTTTATATATATATATATAATATATATATATATATATATATATATATATAACGTCAAAAATATAATATAAAATGTGTCACTCAGGTGAGCCTCATAAACCACGCGATTCTTGTAAACTCGAAAACAACATTTGTCGAACAGTTGGGATGGTCGCTAGAGGAATTGTGATATATTCAATATAGTGGGAAGAATTCTAAACAAATTGATTTGTGTAAATTGTTCCAGCAATGTGTTCAAATAGTTTATACAACCAGTTTATACAACTAGCAAGATGGAGTCTGTAATTCCTATCTCAGACAAGAACGATTTGCACTGTTTGTATATACTGGTGGTGAGGTGAGGCACTTTAAGAGTGAAATTAAAACAGAAATGTATTATGGAAAGGAAAGCATATCAAGGAAAATAAGCCAATTTCGTGTTAAACTTGTAATAAATTTTCAAATTAAAAATGCATGTTGACTTTGCAATTACATGTTTTAAGAATGAAACCTTTTGATATTTAATCGTATTTATCTTTTTAAAAATTACTCTATATATATACCAGATTTCATGGGCGTAATTCTGCAGGTGATAATACTTTATTCTGCATTATATCCAACAGCTCCATGTAGTAAATTACAACGAGAAGTACAGGAACTTATCTAACGCTGTGTCGCAGGAAAGAGATGGCCTGGCCGTGCTTGGTTTTTTCTTTGTGGTAAGTCATGTGGTTTTCATGCCCCAAAATTGTTACAAAAATTTGTGAGATCAAGCTTATGATTAACGGACTAGGGTGTGTTTCTATACATTCTATTGAAAATAACGCATCCTCCATTGTTGTTCAATGCCAGGGCCGTAACTGCCGATGAGGCAGACGAGGCAACTGCCTCGTCTGATTTTTTGGCAAAAAAGAAAATAAAATTATATAAATGTTATATTATAGGATATATGTTTAAAATGAAGACAAGCACCTTTGTCTTTGACACCATATTACGATTCTTTACATAGTACAAATGAAACACAAACATGATAAATTGGGATTTAAAAAGTGTCATTTTCAGTCGTAAAGTCAATCGGCGGCCCCCAATCCCCTGCCTCCCCTGATTTAGAACCCTACTTACGGCCCTGAATGCAACTAAACTTCTGCATGGGTATCCCATTCCAATATCTAGGCGGCAGAATTTTACAACAGAGGCAACGAACATTTGGGGTTTGTACGTCAACAAATTACGACGTCGCATTTGTTTGTTTCCATGGAGATCAAATCATATTCTCGTTAACATTAAAGACTTGTGAGATTTCAGTCGATCTGCAGAGCCAAAAATGCAGTTGAAAATGGGTCAATATAAATCATGAGATATGTGTCTTTGAAAAGAACCACAGCTTTACTTGATAAAACTGTTTTAATGTGCTTTTCATTTGTAGGTGACTGGAAATACTGATAACAGTGGATTGACTACTTTGCTGAATAAATTCAATGACGTGAAATTAAACGGTATGGATACGATAATTGTAAACTCTGCATAATTTTGTTTTTATAGGACCCCATTATCAAAACATATGTATGTAATTCATTCGCCTACAAAATGAAAATACGATTTTTACGGATATCAAAGATCTACCTTCTTCCAGGATCCATGTCCGAACTAACAGGTTTTAGTATGGATTCCATGCTTCCGTTTTCCAAAGGAAATGCTGACCGATTCTACAGATATTCCGGAAGTCTGACAACACCCCCATGCTATGAGAGCGTTGTGTGGACAATTTTTGAGAAAACAATTCCAATATCTAACGCACAGGTAATATCACTTAATGTCGAACATAATCTCGGTTGAGATTCGGCTGGGCTGAATATTTGGACTGACGCCTTCACCGAATCTCGGAGCAGTCCTTCATAATTCATGTTTGGAAATTAACTTTCAGCTTCGGCCAGTTCTAGCAATTAATGTGCACTTATTTGACATTGCTGTTTGCTTCAAATAAGTGATTTGACTATCAAACTAACTCTCTATCACTATTAATTTTGTATTGCTTACCGTCTAGGTAAAAAAAATCCGAAAATGAAAATAAATTTTATCCATGGCACAATATTTTATCTCTTGGAATTGAAGAGTTCCTATAGTCTGCTTTATCTCGTTACTGATACATTGTATCTCTACATACCTTCTTGTACTTAGCTAATTTAAAAAACAAACTATAGGAACTCTTCAATTTTGGGAGATAAAATATTGCGCCATAGAAGTCTTCATTTGAACGGAAAAATAAGTGATGGTTTATTTTACTTAGACGGTAAGTAATGCAGCATTAATAGTGATACAGATTTAGTTTGATAGACAACTAACTGATTTGAAGCGAACAGCAGTGTCACTTAAGTGCACATTAATTGCTAGAACCGGTCAAAGCTGATAGTAACTTTCCAGACATGAATTATAAAGGACTGTTCCGAGATTCGGTGGCGTCAATCCAAATATTCAGCCGAGCCGAATCTCAACCGAGATTATGTCGAATATAAATATTCATGTAATTGATTATTGATCAAACAGTAGTGTGGAAATATCTATACATTTCAAAGTCTAACAATGTTGATTGTTATAATGAACGATTCTTAACAGTTCAGTAAAATTTGATGTTGGACCGCTCATGAGTCTAAAATCCACAAGAAAATGAAGGGTGGGTGGGGTCTCACCTCTGATTATTTATACATAACCCTGCATAATCGAGAACATTCGTAGGAAGTTAACCGTGGGGAGTAGGGTTAGAATGGGTTCTCAGTACCCCTTGCTTGTTGTTCGAGGCGACTAAATAGGGTGGTCCATCGGATGAGACTGCAAAATCCGAGGCCCTGTGTGCTGTGTGGCACGATAAAGATCCCTCCTTACTGAAAGGCCGTAAGCGCCGAGCATAGGCTTATATTTTACAGCCCTTCATCGGCAATGGTGACGTCTCCATATGAGTGAAAGATTCTCGCGAGGAACGATAAACAAAATACAACCAACCCGTAGGGAGTTCTCAATGACACGAGTCCTCTGTGCACAGTTTTGCTGATTTGCGTTGTGGGACCAACGGATTCGGGTAAAAGATAATTCACTTGGGTCTTTGTGCTCCACAAAACACGATAAGCCTACATGTACATGTAGATGTCGTCTTTTCAATAAAATAATGATATGTATGCTTACATCTAGTTGCAATAGAAATTTGGATTGTTGCACCGTAGGTCACAGTTACAGTGTGCTCGCTTCGTCTCACAGTTACAGTGTGCTCGCTTCGTCTCACAGTTACAGTGTGCTCGCTTCGTCTTGAATTCGTTGGTTGTTTGTTTTACGTCCTGTCGAAAAATTTTCACTAATATTGAAACATCACCAGCTGTAGATGAAGT
This sequence comes from Ostrea edulis, assembly GCF_947568905.1. NCBI lineage: Eukaryota > Metazoa > Mollusca > Bivalvia > Ostreida > Ostreidae > Ostrea > Ostrea edulis. Next base: position 86,402,503 of record NC_079164.1, on the reverse strand, counting down.
ACCACTAATTTAGCCCCGAGCGCTAAGCATAGGTCTAAATTTGTGATACTTCACCTACAGCTGGTGACGTCTCAACATGAGTGAAATAATTCTCGACGAGACGTAAAAACAAATGATCACTCAATCTCAAGAACCACTAGTCCGGACAAGTTCAAATTTACATGGCAGATTTTCTTACACAGTGTAGATTCATGTTTGTAAAAGGCATGGCCCCGGGGCTAGGGTTGGATCCGAATTTTACATGCGAATATTTTTTTTTAATATGGGCCAAGGTGACTCAGGTGAGCAATGTGACCCATGGGCCTCTTGTTTTCATACTGCAACACAAATGTCACATTGGTAGGGGCATTCATGTCCTATGGACATATTCTAGTTTTTAAAATGTCATATCCGAAAGACCCATAAGGAGCGATCACTACGTATGTTTATGCCTTGGGTTTCTGTCGGCCCTGGCACGACTTCTCGGTTACGTGCTCTACCTCTGAGCTAACGCGACCGGATGTCTTGGGTTGGAGTCCATAATATATTATCAGAGTCAGTAAAAAAAAAATACAATAGAATGTTCCTTCGCCCAGTGCTCGCCGTTTGAAGTGAAAGTTGTGAGTCTTTTGAAATCTACATAAAAAGTGAAACTCGAAGCCCTGCGTTACAGCAGACACTCGCACGATCTAGATACTGAACAGAGTCCTCAAAACTGGTCTGAAATTCAAATTGAAAAACTTGACCTAAAGCTGGTAAGGTAACAGTATGAGTTCAAAATTCTTGTTGGGGGTTAATCCAGATTTAATAGTAAAAATATAAGATATAGAATATAATAGATGTATTTTGACCTCAAAAGCAGAATCAATCAGAAGTATACGGATTTCTTCTTCGATGTGAACCCTGTAAATTCAACTCGTGTTCAAACTCTAATGAACACGTCATGATAGTTATGAAGGTAATCGATATCATTTGACACAAGCTACTTATCTGATCCTTGATTCTTTTACAGCTTGAAATGTTCCGAAAGCTCCAGGAGGACACTACCCCAAACAGTAACCACGTGATTATAGACAACTTCCGACCAGTACAGGCTTTGAATGGTCGCTCAGTTACGAGAAGCTTTGAACTCAGTTCCGCTTCCGGGTTCCAGATTTCCGGTCTGGCCTTGTCACTTACACTATTATGTTTACTTTAGTTTAGAGTACCGGTATGTTAGTTAATGAATTGTAATTTTTCAGCAATGTTACTGTGAAAAACTTATAAGACTTTTATACATATATTGGGTATCTTACGCTCTACATAATAAGAGTACATATATGTTTGAACTTTTCATTTTGAATCACAATTTTTTTTTCACTTTTATACACTTGTTAAAATATATGAACACGTATGACTGAAATCAATACCTTTAAGTGTAAATGGAACTTTCATAATTTGCGTTAACGAATTTGTATGCGAATGTAGAAAGTAGAACTCTACTTTTAAAAACTTTTGAATTTGAACTAGTATTGTCCAGCTTTGTTAATGTGATAGTGAGTTATTTCTTAGATTTATTTTTTTCCACAGTGCATGTATCTGTTCGATTTGCCCTAAACTATACGTTTATGATTAGGTAGTATTTTTTGCATGTGTGATTGTTAAATGTGAATTTAAAACAAAAAATTACCTGTGTCCGTTAGTGTGTTAATGTCTGTTCGAGACGATGACATGTGTACATGTTTGTCATTTATCAAGCACTGCATCCTCCTCACGCAGGCATAGTTTACTGGACTTATCACTTTAATAATCTGTGTTTTAGATTGTTTGGGGGTCTTTTGTTTTTAATTCTATTTCCATTTTCACTCTTGACCAAGTAAAGAATTATGGGGGGGGGGGGTATGCATGCTAATTTTTTCTTGTATTATTGTGAATAACTTGATAAAATCTAGTTCATGTAGTAAAAAAAAATTAAATAAAATATTTCGAGTGTTTTATAGGAAACATATATCTCTATCATAAGGCGACAAGCTTAAACTCAAGAGGAACAGACATCAAACTTGTTGTGGAACTTCTAAAATTTGGCGATCAGTTAAAAGTCAGACACTACATGACACGGTGCAACTAGTACATAATACAAAAGATTGGTGGACGAGTAGTCTGATAGACAAGAAACGCCATTACGACTGTCAGAATAGCGTCCGGTATCTGAGTTCAAATGCATCCGAGTACCATGTATCTGCCATGCAAATTCTAGTTCACCTGTGATATCGAACACGAATAATCCATTCTGAAAATGATGTGCAAATTTCCAGTTACACCCAGTGCCTTTGCGAAAACGAGATATTACATTCTGATCATGCAGAAGAGCTCACTCGAGTCCACGACTCATGATCAAGTATGCTAAAGGACTACGGTTGTACAAGCGGATATATCTTGTATATGTCTAAAGCATTTTGAATGGCGGGTCGTAATAAAATATAATTACGTATACATATATATTATTATAATTACTATAGTAACTTTATCCGAAGAGTCGGATCACGTCGAGTTGACAGGCGAGGATCATCAGATCACACGAGACGCGAAGCGTCGAATTTGATCTGATGATCCGCGCCTGTCAACGAGACGTGATCCAACTCTTCGAATCAAGTTACTGTAGTAATGATAAATTTATTATATACCCTCATGCATTTTAAATCCACATTTATAAGATAATAAATGTAATCCAAATTATCAAAAATACAGACATACAGTGAAATTATATTTTGTGTACGCAGTTTGTGTGACGCGGCCAATATTTTAAGCAAAAAAACGTTGCGTTGATGCATTGTGACGGCATCAGTTTCAGAGGATACTGATACGGAATCAGAAAACCACAGGGTGGTGATCCGGAAAACCGGATCACACTCTGCGAAATCCACAGTATCAAAGAACGATACATTGATGGGTATATAACAAATAGTTTGAATCGAAAGCTTTCTCTTAAATTACACGCAGTACCAGCGTGTTGTGTTTGATGTCAACTGCCAAATCAGTTTCATCAGGAGTCCCACTGTCCAATGTCCTGGGCTTTTCCTGATCAGCCGATGTTCATTCAACATCAAAGCCTAGTAGTACATCAACCCAGGGCGACCTACAGTTGAATACTCATCTAGTGAGTGGAACCCGGCAACTAAACCGATCATCAGCAAGCTAGAGGCAGTACAGCGGAGAGCAGCAAGGTCCAGCAACTAAACCGATCATCAGCAAGCTAGAGGCAGTACAGCGGAGAGCAGCAAGGTCCAGCAACTAAACCGACCATCAGCAAGCTAGAGGCAGTACAGCGGAGAGCAGCAAGGTCCAGCAACTAAACCGACCATCACCAAGCTAGAGACAGTACAGCGGAGAGCAGCAAGGTCCGGCAACTAAACCGACCATCAGCAAGCTAGAGGCAGTACAGCGGAGAGCAGAAAGATCCGGCAACTAAACCGACCATCAGCAAGCTAGAGGCAGTACAGCGGAGAGCAGAAAGATCTGTCACAAGGTACTTCCAATCCAGTGCACCAGTAGTGTAACATCCATGTTATAGCAACCCCAGTGGCGGACATTACAGTACCGACCAGAGGCAGTGCGCGTTGTAATCCTATTATACAGGATTGTATAAACATTCCAGCAGGTCATCATCAACAACACACCTCGCAGAGATTCCCAATACCATACGCGAGAACGCTTGTCTACAAGACGTTGATCTTTCGGTTATGGAACTAATTTTCAGTAAATATAGTGGAGTCCAAGGCATTGGACAGCTTCAAGACCCATCTGTCCACCACCCTAGTGTAGAAGTAGATATACATGTACACGGTTATCTCCCAAAAGTCATATATTTATCATATCAAATGCTGTTACTAATAAGTTAGTTGCGGTGTTTTTTTTTAAGGAAAGCACTGTTGGGGGTGCATGATTCACTTACATAATCGTCTACTCTGTACACTCTTGCAGTAGTCACTAGTGTATACTTTTGATAAACATGGGTTCATTTTCGCTTCAAATAAAATTTCGGGTGAATACGGAACAACATGTAGAAACATTTCGGTAGTCGAAAACCAATACTGTTTCCTCTGTGATTATTATCACATATACTCAGACACGGAGGCAATACACCAAACAACCAAAATTTGAAGTGAAAACCACAGGTCATTCGAGTATATAACCCGGAGAAAGCTTTTCGAGATAGACCTCGGAACAATTAAGAGCTGTCGCTGCTACGGCGCTTTTAAAAATGAAAATCACCTACAGCTGGTGACGTCCATATATACGTGAAAATTTTTCGAATGGTAAGTAAACATGCAAACTAAAAATATAGAACGAACTAATTTTCAAAAAATATCATAATTTCTTAGACTTACAGTATATCCTGATATTTAGATAAAATAGATTTTAAGAGGTTCAACCAGCAGAGACAAGCTACTGACGTGACTATAGGTTAACATTCCCAGATTATGTCGTTGAGAATTCAACATCACGGTAGCAGATGGTTTGCATGAGTCATTTATAGATAATCTACCACATGTGCTCTTGTAGATGACCTTTCCACACTCAGTAATATCATTCGAGATAGACCTCTCTTTTATATAACAGGACATAATTACTTCACAATACCTACTTAGTCACATTTTGTAAGAGCGTGAACTCCTTGTATAAGATATCTTATTCAATGCATTAATGCTACAATGTGCATGTTTCCCTAGATGTAGTTTTCTCTCAACGTTTTGTTTTCTGCTTAACATTAGTCATACCAAAACATAGTTTGAACGAAATATTAACATTTATTAGAAATGACAAGAACAGGAAACAATATGAACTGTGGGAAAAGTACAATATGGATATTAGACAACCGACACATGATATACAATACATAAATACAATAAGAAACCCTGCTCAGGCGCGATATAGATGCATGGGCGGTCGGGGGTCCGGACTCCACCCCCTGAAATCGGTACAAATGCATATACATATTTGCCTTATTGTGCACCTCCAGTTGTAAAATACTAAGTGTTAGTCCCTAATATATCTTGGATCCCCTAGAACAATTACATGATAGAACCTCGTCTACCACGGGAAAAATTACTGGATCCGCGCATGCTGGCTCAAACCATGGAAAAACAATTAACCTAAGCTACATACAAAAAAACATGAACACCAGTAGCGTCCGAAAAATTGAAAACAAAAAGATACATGTAAAGGAGTTTGAATAGTTTTTAAATATCAGGAATACAATTTCTTCATCCAGAGAGAATAATGAAGAAATGACAGAATTTTTAGACTGCTTTCAGTAACTACTTAAAGTTGAATGTGTTAAGTATGGACGCCTCTGTATCAAAGCTTTTCGTATAATACATACATAATGATTTTGTTTTAGATCAGTGTAAATATGATTCAATTGAGAAGTAGATTTCATTTTTGAAAAAAACCCAACAACATGAGGATATGAACTGCTACGCTTCACGCAGGCAGACTTCATTAAAAGTATACCGGCGTGATTCGCTGCAGTTCATACCCTCGAGTATTTTCCACAAGATTTGTCGGAATACAACACAGCTCGCCGGGAAGCGTGATTCTACTTACCCCGTCTCCTCTGAATTAAAAGATTAGAGTTTATTTTTTAAAATAGGTCAAGGTCACTGAGTCCATAGTTTTGGTACCATATGAAAGATCTGATTATGAAGCATCTGTGTTTGAAATATCAAAGACCTATCCCCCTTGGTTCAAAGTTGTTATATTTTACACATTTGATATCCCTTCAAATATGGGTTATTTTAATTTTTAAGAAAGTTGACCTATAGTGCCAATCTCTACCCAGAGTTGTCGTTCCTTGCTCTCACTTACACCTCTGTTAACGTCTCAAAATAAGCAATGTTATTCCACAAGTAAATCCACTTTTTTTTTTACGGCTAATAAAACGAAGAACTATTTTATAAAATATCGGGAAAGTGTAGGACAAGCAACTATTTGTCGATTTTCCCCCATTACTATATATTCTTCATGTACCTATGTACAGATGTATAGGCCTGGTGCAATAGAACTACCCAATATCCACGTTTCAACCCAAATCAATGCTTCTTGTGTCACAAAAAGACTTGACGTCTGCTTAATATTTATTTACGTATATTTTTGTAACTGAAGTCAAACCCATACTTTATTTGAGCATACGTGCCATTTTACAAAAATCTTGTAAAACCCTTGAGACGTTGACAGAGGTGCGAGTGGAAGGAACGATAACTCTAGGTAGAGATTGCTATAGTGCGAAACCATCCCCTGCTACCTAATTTTCGATGTACTTATTCTGTTAACTCGTACTATTTATTTTCGTATTGAAAGAGGCAATTTAACTTTTATATGGACTCATAGTTTATAGTCTTTATTTTCTCTTTGTTATACGCTTTATTTTATTCATATTTTTTTCAATATCCATACGTAATTTTTCTTAATAAGGTAGCTCATTACACTAAAATTTTATTTAATGGACTCAAGAATCTTTTATTTGTAAACAAAACACCTTTTTATCATTCCGGGAAAAGTCACAAAATATTCATATAAAATAATTGATAGCTTGTATCACTTTCAATGGTGAAATCACACTTCATAAGAGGTGTTTTAACGAGCCATCAAATAAAATTTCAGTGTAATGAGCTACCTTAAACAATAGGCATTAAAAATTGAAAGAGCTATCTTTATAGATAAATACTTTATACATATGACAATTTTCATTTCTTTAGGAGATGAAAACTACTTAATGAAATACTAGATCACATCAAAATTACCTAAAATACTCATTTAAAATAGAACTAAAATATTCCTGCATTTGAGATACCATATAAGATGTACTGTATATGTTTAGCTCAATTTCTAATACATCTTAATGTTGCCAAAGTAAACCCTTACTTTTGTAAAGATCAGAATCACATTGGTTCTGTGAGTAACAGACCCTTGTTTTATGATTTATTTACATGCAAACGTATGCAAATTACAGTAGTTGTTGTGTTTACCTGTCAAATTTGAAATAAAAGTCTATTATCTGACGAAATGTGCTTAACTTTCAAACCTTTTTGTGAAATAATACGATCGAGGTCTCTCAAATTTTGAGTACATGTAAATTTCATCACCACTGACTTGTAAATATAGTGTTCTTGTTTTTATCCTTCGTGGAGAACTTTGCCTTTTATACGTACAAATTACGACCACGTGAGAGTCATGTGATAAAATAATACATTACATGGCGATTAATTCGTTAATTTCTAAAAATAAAAATAAAAAAAGTTTGTAAAACATAATAATATTTGCCCGCCCCCTCCTATGTCCAGAGTAGAGCAACTCTTAGCATTTGACCATGTAACCTGATTATCAATAGGGGTCATCTACTCTTTAGGATATACCAGTGTACCAAGTTTGTTGTCAAACAAGCAAATGATTCTTAGAATATGGGAGACAATATATTACTATGTCAATTTGACCCTTGGCGTTTGACCATGTTACTTCAAAATCAATAGGGGTCATAGGATGTACCAGTGTACCAAGTTTGATGTCTGTCAAACAAAAGGTTCTCAAGCAATTGAGAGGACGGTATCTTCCTGTGTCCAGATTGACCCTTGATCATGTGACCTTAAAATCAAAAGGGGCCATCAACTCCTTAGGATGCACCACTGTTCAAGTTTGATGTCTGCCAAGCACCTTGACCATGTGACCACAAAATGAATTATTAATCTACTCTCTGGGATGTACCAGTGTACCAAGTTTGATGTCTATCAAACAAAGGGTTATCAAGATATTGAGCGGACAACATGTGGCCGACCGACTGACAGACAGGTGCAAAACAATATACCCCTCTTCTTTGAAGTGGGGGGGGGACATAAATATCAAAAGTACGTCTTCTAAAACTATTCTCGGGTTTTTGCTCAATTTTCTAGTCGGACTAAAGCATGCCATTTGAATTGCTTTTGGTCTTTTTTATCACAACAAATACTAGTATTCTTTCAAAATTGATGAAAATGCACTGAAATTAAGGTAGCAATTCTTGAAACCTGACAACAATCAAATAATTAAAGTTCCCACATTCTTGCAAGTTTGATTGAAGTAGACCATTTGATTTTTTATTACAACACATACATGTACTAGTATTCTTTTAAATTTATAAGTTGATTTTAACAAGAACAACACTCACACTGCAAAATACGCTCGTCAAATAAATTTAGTAATACTGTCTTAATAGAAAACAAGTTAACATCCAAATACATGTAAATTGAACCATTCTTTAGTCAAAGATGTCTTTGATAGTGTTTCTAACATCAAAAAGTATATATAAAATTTTAGTTTTACGGTGGATTTGTTCAATATCAAATTGATGAAAATGTCACTCTGGTATAAAAGTATAAACTTAAAAGATAAAATTATCAATTTTCAAAATATATTTGTAATCAACCTCACGGGGAGCATGTTCAACACTTCATTGGTTTGATGATCCTAGTTTTATTAGTTCTGTTTTTCCTTCACAATTACCCATGAAAGTATGACCTATGACCTTGAGAAGTAAGATACATCCTTCTTTCTTTCACCATGGATGACTTGTGTACAATTTGTTTTATTATTCTAGCAATATTAGTACACACAAAGTGGGAAGAGACAATAAACCAACATACAAAAATAAAACTTGCCTATGAAGTTGGAATATGTCTATTAAATTCTGATTACCTTAGCTTTCTTGGTATTGGTACGTTTTCTATCTTGTTTTGTGTCTACAAAATTCCCAACATGTAGGTTTGCCTTGTCCTTTAACTTAGAGAAAATAGGCTTCTTCCTCTAATCATTGGGGACATGTGTACCAAGTTTGATGATCCTAGCTTTCTAACTGTTGCAAATTTGCTTTGACCTTTGACATTGAAAAAATAGTCTTCTTTTTCTAATCATTGGGGATATGTGTACCAAGTTTAATTATCCTAGCCTTCTAACTGTGCACGTTTGCCTTGAACTTTGCCCTATGACCTTGCAAAACAATAGGCTACTGTCTCTAATCATTGGGAACATGAATATTGCTTTTATCTGTCCCACAAGGTGCTGACAGATGGAGAGATGGACAGAAGCATTAAAGATCTACACCATACCAAAATTCAACAGATGGAGAGATGGACAGAAGATTAAGGATCTACACCATACCAAACTTCGACGGACGTATAAATTGCATTGCATGTCATTATGTTATCAGTCGAGTGGGCAATTCTTTGGTACTAACAAACAAGAAATTCATAAATTGACATCAATAGCCATCTATATAATCAACAAAACTTTTGGGCAATCCATGTGTTTAAATATCAACAGATGTACCGAACTTATGTCTGCACAAACAAACCACCAATCCAATTTTCAAAAGTCCATATCCCCTTTACGAAATATGAATTTAAATGTATTGAAACTGAATTTTCATTGCAGACTCCATTTTGCTTTCATGTTGAATTTTGATCAGTTATACATTAGGCGACGTGCCCAGAGTCAGCATCTGCCGATTTGTGACCAGAGTCAACAATCCGGCCATTCTTTGGTTGAGAGTCCATCCGTTTTGTCCACTACATCGTGCGCTGACCTCAGCTGATTTGGAAAACTCAGCTGGCGGTGATTTTTTGAGTTTGACGGCGAGGGTGGTAGAAAGATTATGTCCGTTTTGTTGATCAACCAATAGGTATACATTTTCCCTTTTCCCTGAAATAATGATAATTATTAAATTATCACCATAATTTCCCTGAAATAGTAAAAGGTACTAGTATTATCTTCGTTTTTGTGACGTTCTGTAAGCACAAATCTAGAGGTTTGCTTATTATTTTGTAAATTTGTGGCTAAAAAATGGGGAGGGGTAACGCCCCCTCCAAATCCGCTATTGTTATGTACATGCCAGATTAAAAATGATCAACAACAATATATACATGTACATGCCGACCTATACAATATACATTGTATTCATCAGTTCCATATTAGTTCTTTTTTCTTTGGTATCGGGTTAGAATAAAGTAAAATAAAAAAGATAAATCCAGTACTCAAACTTTGTGTTCTCATGTGAATGTTGAAGACGCTGGGTAGTAGTGAAAATGTTGACCTTTCTATGATTCATTGTTCACAATACTGGAGATGAAGTTGTTCCTAACACAGCAATAGAACTCGAAAATGAGGATACGAATGTTATTTTAGGAGTGTTATTTTTGATGCGAAGATAAAGACGTCTTCGTTTTGCAGATGATCGTTGACATGTTTTGAATATCAAAATTAGAGAAAATGCTAACTGCGATACAATAGAAACTCCAAGATCAGGCATGGCACCGGCAATATGTGTAGCCCTGTCAAATTCTCTTTTCCTATAGGTTTCTTTATCATTCATTTATTGTATGGGTACCTGATAAAGTGGTGCTCTGTTTGACACCAACGCCAAGAGAAACACAAGGTTGGAATTGAATGGTCATTTATTATTAAATAAATGACGAATCAAGTAAAAACATCAACTACTATGTAAAATAGATACATGTAACTAACGATATATACAAAAAACATATAAGAAAAAGTATCAAGGAATCTAAAACTTAGAATATTATGCAAAAGTTACATAAGTCCAAAATAAACAAAAAACATACGGTGTCAAAGATGGGGCAACAACCGCCACAGATCAACACCGAAAACTGCCAGGGTTTAAAGGTTTGATCCGCCCCATCCACCGCTAATAAAACTATTTTATTGAGCATAAACTGTGGACGTAAGACCAATTCACGCAGAACATTACGCAAACAACTTAAATTGGGATCAGTTTTGGACAATACTTATATAATGCTTGTTAATACTAATTTAACGTTAGGTATAATTGGCTGTGTGTAACAGTATTAGGTAGTCTGATATTTCCTTTGTTTATTTACCGAGTCCATTAACATTTTGAAGACTCTTCAATTTTTCGATAACACGGATATTGAGTTTGAGAAAAATAAAACTTGTTATTTGACTGTCTTCTGTTTGATTTGGTTTTGCTATCAATAGTCTAAATGTCGAACACTTCTCAATAAAAGAAAGTAATGCCGGTCGACAGTGGATGCTTACTCCTCCCAAGCACCTGATCCTATCTCTCCTAAGCACCTGATCCCATCTCTGGTGTGTCCAGGGATCCGTGTTTGCCCAACTATCTACTTTGTATTGCTTATAGGAGTTATGAGATTAATCACTGTTCGTTATCTTCACCTTTCATTCTAAAGGTAAAAATTGTGACGTCACCTTTTTACGATTATTATACTCCTATTTACTGGCTATGAGGACAATAAACCTGCTAATGTCTGAAGTCAGTAAATAGGTGTTTTATTATACCAAAGTAGACTTTACTTGTGTCAGACATACATACCAAAGTAAAGTTTACCCGTCTCAATTGTCGTTTGGTAAACTAATTAGAGTTATCGGACTTTAACGTCACAGATTTGATAACACTTGGAGATATTCCGAAAAATGAAATAACGTGGGGAAAATATAGCATCCGGTAAATAGTTTCGAGACCATTTCCCTAGGGCAGATAGTTCAGAATCTATTTCACTGCTAGCTTTATCCAGAAGAAATAGCAAATTTATTCACCTAACAACCTTCTGAGGTATAATAATTAGTAATATTCATTTCTTGTCAAACGACGCATTTTCGTTGATATAAACGCAATGTTTAGATATCACCTTTTTGTCACATACTTTTACAGTGGTATAAATTGCCATTGTAAAATATGGGACACAAAAGAGATGAAAGATTTTAAAAAGGGGTACGATTGTTGCTTAGATAATGTGCATGTTTCAAATGAATCTGAAGAGGTCTAATAATGACAATACGTAGTAGCTTATACCTTGATTGGAATATATCCTCGATCTACAATCTCGTACCCTCCGAGACTTAGCAATGCACTCCGAGTCATCTGTGTGATATGAATTTTTCCACCTGTTCAAACAATCGTTTCATTATTCTAAAACTTACCACAAAGCATATACTTTTTTTATTAGCTGAAGTAGTCTAAGATACACACTAATATAGAACGGAGGTACTCCCATTGTGTTTAGGCACCCTTCTCACCTTCTCCATTAGATTCCATCCGGGAGGCTGTGTTCACAGTGTCGCCGAACAAACAGTATCTTGGCATCGTCTGTCCTACAACGCCTTAAAAATAACGACTTCTGATAGAGACAGGATCTTAAAACGCTACCATTCTCCCTATAGTCATCTGATTAGTGTCAAAGGTCAATCGTAACTACTAGGCTATTTCCGTAACCGCAAATGAATCTTCTTACCGGTTACGGAAAAGGACGAGCGCGTGATCCGATTGGTAAAAGGTATGTAATTATACCGTACTTTTTTTTGGTATAATACATTGTTTTCATACAATTTTAACAAAACTGATGGGGAAAAAAAGAGAAAAATAGATAAACATTTTTTCTGAGTTCATCGTATAGTGGTCTGTGAACATGTTTCATCAGCATATTTTTTAATAGCTGTTCATATAAATGTTTTAACGTCATGTGTTTAATGAAACCATTCGTTGATGCAAATTTAGATAAGGTCAAATGATTACTACAGCAGTAGGAAGAAACAGTATGTAAAAGTGCTTATTTAGAGATTGAGGGGAGATAATTCCACACCTGCGCACACTGGACCAGTGTGTAGTCCGATGCGAACCATAACTTCCTGCTCTGGTATTGCCTTTAACTTAAATTGTTGGAGCTGTTTCAGTATGGCCAGAGACATGCTACCTATCTGACCACTGTGGGCGTTTCCGTTTCTCTCTGGCAGACCGCTGACTACCATATATGCATCACCAATTGTCTCCACCTAACAGGGGGAAAATGAAGTACTATCTGAATTCCTTTTCATTTGTTGCTTCTTCTTATTCTTGACATCTATTGTGTTAGTAACAAAAGGGCCATATATATGTATAGATAGATAGATAGATAGAGATATATATATATATATATATATATATATATATATATATATATATAAAAGCACAAAAACCCAACCACACCTTACTTTCTTAAAGTGTCGGATCTGAGAAGATACAAGGCCAGTAAAGAAATTTATAAAAACACCGAAAAGGCCACGACACTGTTGGTTATTTAAAATTCAAATTTTCGACGCAATCCGCCTCTTTATCAAGAAACATATATTACATCGACAAATAACACGAAAAAACGACAAGTATCAATAATCTACAATTTGAGTTTTAAATAACCAACAGTGTCGTGGCCTTTTCAGTGCTTTACATATATATATATATATATAATGAAGAAAAATTATAACGCTGAAAATAATTCAACCGGTTTCATTTTCAATCTTCAAGAGTTATGACAATATTGTTACACATGTTTTTGACTGCGGATAACTCCGTTTACGTGATCAGGATATAGGGCTCACGGCGGGTGTGACCGGTCAACAGGGGGTGCTTAGTCCTCCTAGACACCTGATCCCACCTCTGGTGTGTCCAGGGGTCCGTGTTTGTCCAACTAACTGTCTATTTGTATTGCTTATGGGAGTTATGAGATTGATCACTGTTCGTTATCTTCACCTTGCATGTTACCAATTCAATTATGACGTCAAAAGCGCCAAATTACATTTACGCATTAATTAATAAAGATGGGAGGGAATAATTCTCTGTTTTATTGCGAAATAAACACAAACTTACGATTTAGTGTAATGGAGAAATGACAGTGGAATGCAAAAGTATTAATCTTCCAAATTACCTTGTATACATCAAAAGTGGAGATGATATCGTCAAATAATGTGTAAATCTCGTTGAGGAATTGCACGACATCTATTGGTGTGATTTTAGATGCGATGGTGGTAAATCCCACGATGTCCGAGAAGAAAATTGTAACTGCTTCGAACGCTTCTGGGTCAACTGACTCTCCTCTCTTTAATTTGTCGGCCACAAACCTAATTATAAACATACTGCATGTGCACATAGTTCAAGCAATCCAAATCAAAACTTAACATAGATTAATACAACACAGAATAGGAAAGATGTATGACATCTGATCAAATAGGCATCTTTTGCATCGTAAGCTTAAAAGATCAACAACCAATTGCGACTCCGAATAAATTGAGATAAATAACTCTTTTAGAAGTTTAGTGAGTTGGAGGGTTGGCCCATGTAATACTATCTCTTACTTGGGTAGCATTCGATTCAGGAGAAGATCCGTCTTGTCTTTTTCCTCGTTCAGTGCGACCGTTCTCTCTTCCACGAGGTCCTCCAGGTTATTGGCGTACTTCTCCAACATGTTGACCATATTGTCTATTATACCCACGCTCCTAAAAATCAAGGAATGTTTTAGTTCAACAGTCGTTACTAGATATTTTGTATTTGTTTACTCATTGCATAACACTAGTACATGTACAGGAAGCCGCTTCGCAACCGGTAGACCACTTCCATTCTCGGACTCGGTGCCGCGTCAATTATAAAATAAATATTTAATTTTTCTTCTCCGAGCACATGCCAGTAGATGGGAGAGTCACGGACGTTTTTGGATATGGCCTTAAAAACGAACTCCTGTGTCACGATAGGCGTTGTCACGATGAATGATGTTTATGCATGTGATTCGTTTCACTCAACGAACACAAACCATTTAGCATTACATTTACAAAGAATATGAAACAAAGCGCTCGGATATTACGTACATATATCAATTGTCTACTATTCCAATCTACAGCATTCTCAATGCACCTTCCTAAATGCAAAGCCAAACTTACTGCCATCTGATCAGAACACGACAAACTAAACAAAAGGTCCTTGGCCACACGAGTCACCTTGGTCCTGTTGTTGTTCAGCAACTGATTTTTAAAGATTTATTGCAGTTTTTATTCCCACGAAATAAAAAATGATCTCATATTGTGGTTCCAACCTAGCCTCATAGGGTAACGAATTAATCATGATACAAGATCATAAAGTAAAAAGATCATGGTATAAAATACATGTAAGATCTTTCCATAAGGGATCTACAAACATGAAGTCCCTACCATAAACAATTCAGAAGATATTGCCCAAGTTAATTTTTCTTTAAAATCAGTCAAAATCCAAGATCAAGGTTACAAAGTCAAATAAGTTTTGTGCAAAGAGCATGGTTTTGTCACAAGGAATGTATACACGTATATCATTTACCATTCAAAAGTTACGAGCAGGTAAGATTTTAGATTAAAGTTTTAAATTTTGGGCCAAACTCCAAGGTAAAGGTGAAATATCATGGTATCAAATGAATTTTACTTGGCATAAGGAGTCTATATGCAAAATATGAAAGCCCTACCTTAAATAGTTTAATAGATATTGCCTAGGTTAGATTTTCTTAAAAGTAGGTCAAACTCAAAGATCAAGGCCACAAGGTCAAAAACATTGGCACCAAGCCTGTTATATTGTCAAACAATAAAACTGTCAAATATCAGTTTATCATAAGAAATTTATATGATAGAAAATATGTATATGTATTTCGATGAATATGTTTATAATATGTATTGTGATGAATAGACATTTTCCTCGGCTTGTTCATTCATTTTCTTTGGTTGGTCTCAGTGTTTGTTATAGACTTACGCTTCCGTGTTGTTTTCCCGAATAAAACTAAGAATACTCGTAAAATCCGGTCTCTGTTGCCAGTCATCATCCCAGCACATCTTCATCAGCTTCACCATCTGAGACTTGATGACGTCGGATTTGTTGATGTCCGGTTTATAGGACACGCCGTTGTTTATCCCCAAAATTATATCTATAAATATAATGGACCTTAATCAGCCACATTGCACACTCTGGAACGGCTAAATGACGGAGTTTTAAAGTCTGTTCCTTTATCTTCAGATAGAGATAGAAAACAAAGTATCCTATCGACTTCCTGTTTTCCGTAAATGATATACGTATGACTGAACTACTACATGTATGTTATCTATATGATTATGATGAACTACTACATGTATGTTATCTATAAGATTATGACTGAACTACTACATGTATGTTATCTATAAGATTATGACTGAACTACTACATGTATGTTATCTATAAGATTATGACTGAACTACTACATGTATGTTATCTATAAGATTATGACTGAACTACTACATGTATGTTATCTATAAGATTATGATGAACTACTTCATGTATGTTATCTATAAGATTATGATGAACTACTTCATGTATGTTATCTATAAGATTATGACTGAACTACTACATGTATGTTATTTATAAGATTATGACTGAACTACTACATGTATGTTATCTATAAGATTATGACTGAACTACTACATGTATGTTATCTATAAGATTATGACTGAACTACTACATGTTTGTTATCTATAAGATTATGATGAACTACTACATGTATGTTATCTATAAGATTATGATCAACTACTACATGTATGCTATCTATAAGATTATGATGAACTACTACATGTATGTTATCTATAAGATTATGATGAACTACTACATGTATGCTATCTATAAGATTATGACTGAACTACTACATGTATGTTATCTATAAGATTATGACTGAACTACTACATGTATGTTATCTATAAGATTATGACTGAACTACTACATGTATGTTATTTATAAGATTATGACTGAACTACTACATGTATGTTATCTATATGATTATGATGAACTACTACATGTATGTTATTTATAAGATACTGAACTACTACATGTTTGTTATCTATAAGATTATGATGAACTACTACATGTATGTTATCTATAAGATTATGATGAACTACTACATGTATGTTATCTATAAGATTATGACTGAACTACTACATGTATGTTATCTATAAGATTATGATGAACTACTACATGTATGTTACCTATAAGATTATGACTGAACTACTACATGTATGTTATCTATAAGATTATGACTGAACTACTACATGTATGTTATCTATAAGATTATGACTGAACTACTACATGTTTGTTATCTATAAGATTATGATGAACTACTACATGTATGTTATCTATAAGATTATGACTGAACTACTACATGTTTGTTATCTATAAGATTATGATGAACTACTACATGTATGTTATCTATAAGATTATGATGAACTACTACATGTATGTTATCTATAAGATTATGACTGAACTACTACATGTATGTTATCTATAAGATTATGACTGAACTACTACATGTTTGTTATCTATAAGATTATGACTGAACTACTACATGTTTGTTATCTATAAGATTATGATGAACTACTACATGTATGTTATCTATAAGATTATGATGAACTACTACATGTATGTTATCTATAAGATTATGACTGAACTACTACATGTATGTTATCTATAAGATTATGATGAACTACTACATGTATGTTACCTATAAGATTATGATGAACTACTACATGTATGTTATCTATATGATATACGTATGACTGAACTACTACATGTATGTTATCTATAAGATTATGACTGAACTACTACATGTATGTTATCTATAAGATTATGACTGAACTACTACATGTATGTTATCTATATGATATACGTATGACTGAACTACTACATGTATGTTATCTATATGATATACGTATGACTGAACTACTACATGTATGTTATCTATATGATTATGACTGAACTACTACATGTTTGTTATCTATAAGATTATGACTGAACTACTACATGTATGTTATCTATAAGATTATGATGAACTACTACATGTATGTTACCTATAAGATTATGACTGAACTACTACATGTATGTTATCTATAAGATTATGATGAACTACTACATGTATGTTATCTATAAGATTATGATGGAACTACTACATGTATGTTATCTATAAGATTATGACTGAACTACTACATGTATGTTATCTATAAGATTATGACTGAACTACTACATGTATGTTATCTATAAGATTATGATGAACTACTACATGTATGTTATCTATATGATATACGTATGACTGAACTACTACATGTATGTTATCTATAAGATTATGATGAACTACTACATGTATGTTCTCTATAAGATTATGATGAACTACTACATGTATGTTATCTATAAGATTATGATGAACTACTACATGTATGTTATCTATAAGATTATGACTGAACTACTACATGTATGTTATTTATAAGATTATGATGAACTACTACATGTATGTTATCTATAAGATTATGACTGAACTACTACATGTATGTTATCTATAAGATTATGATGAACTACTACATGTATGTTATCTATAAGATTATGATGAACTACTACATGTATGTTATCTATAAGATTATGACTGAACTACTACATGTATGTTATCTATAAGATTATGACTGAACTACTACATGTATGTTATCTATAAGATTATGATGAACTACTACATGTATGTTACCTATAAGATTATGATGAACTACTACATGTATGTTATCTATATGATATACGTATGACTGAACTACTACATGTATGTTATCTATAAGATTATGACTGAACTACTACATGTATGTTATCTATAAGATTATGACTGAACTACTACATGTATGTTATCTATATGATATACGTATGAC
Organism: Ostrea edulis; assembly: GCF_947568905.1. Taxonomy (NCBI): domain Eukaryota; kingdom Metazoa; phylum Mollusca; class Bivalvia; order Ostreida; family Ostreidae; genus Ostrea; species Ostrea edulis. The sequence goes on along the minus strand of NC_079164.1, from coordinate 86,383,996 downwards.
TGAACTACTACATGTATGTTATCTATATGATATACGTATGACTGAACTACTACATGTATGTTATCTATATGATATACGTATGACTGAACTACTACATGTATGTTATCTATAAGATTATGACTGAACTACTACATGTTTGTTATCTATAAGATTATGACTGAACTACTACATGTATGTTATCTATAAGATTATGACTGAACTACTACATGTATGTTATCTATAAGATTATGATGAACTACTACATGTATGTTACCTATAAGATTATGACTGAACTACTACATGTATGTTATCTATAAGATTATGATGAACTACTACATGTATGTTATCTATAAGATTATGATGGAACTACTACATGTATGTTATCTATAAGATTATGACTGAACTACTACATGTATGTTATCTATAAGATTATGACTGAACTACTACATGTATGTTATCTATAAGATTATGATGAACTACTACATGTATGTTATCTATATGATATACGTATGACTGAACTACTACATGTATGTTATCTATAAGATTATGATGAACTACTACATGTATGTTCTCTATAAGATTATGATGAACTACTACATGTATGTTATCTATAAGATTATGATGAACTACTACATGTATGTTATCTATAAGATTATGATGAACTACTACATGTATGTTATCTATAAGATTATGATGAACTACTACATGTATGTTATCTATAAGATTATGACTGAACTACTACATGTATGTTATTTATAAGATTATGATGAACTACTACATGTATGTTATCTATAAGATTATGACTGAACTACTACATGTATGTTATCTATAAGATTATGATGAACTACTACATGTATGTTATCTATAAGATTATGATGAACTACTACATGTATGTTATCTATATGATATACGTATGACTGAACTACTACATGTATGTTATCTATATGATTATGATGAACTACTACATGTATGTTCTCTATAAGATTATGATGAACTACTACATGTATGTTATCTATAAGATTATGATGAACTACTACATGTATGTTATCTATAAGATTATGACTGAACTACTACATGTATGTTATTTATAAGATTATGATGAACTACTACATGTATGTTATCTATAAGATTATGATGAACTACTACATGTATGTTATCTATAAGATTATGACTGAACTACTACATGTATGTTATTTATAAGATTATGATGAACTACTACATGTATGTTATCTATAAGATTATGACTGAACTACTACATGTATGTTATCTATAAGATTATGACTGAACTACTACATGTATGTTATCTATAAGATTATGACTGAACTACTACATGTATGTTATTTATAAGATTATGATGAACTACTACATGTATGTTATCTATAAGATTATGACTGAACTACTACATGTATGTTATCTATAAGATTATGATGAACTACTACATGTATGTTATCTATAAGATTATGATGAACTACTACATGTATGTTATCTATATGATATACGTATGACTGAACTACTACATGTATGTTATCTATATGATTATGATGAACTACTACATGTATGTTCTCTATAAGATTATGATGAACTACTACATGTATGTTATCTATAAGATTATGATGAACTACTACATGTATGTTATCTATAAGATTATGACTGAACTACTACATGTATGTTATTTATAAGATTATGATGAACTACTACATGTATGTTATCTATAAGATTATGATGAACTACTACATGTATGTTATCTATAAGATTATGACTGAACTACTACATGTATGTTATTTATAAGATTATGATGAACTACTACATGTATGTTATCTATAAGATTATGACTGAACTACTACATGTATGTTATCTATAAGATTATGACTGAACTACTACATGTATGTTATCTATAAGATTATGATGAACTACTACATGTATGTTATCTATAAGATTACGACTGAACTACTACATGTATGTTATTTATAAGATTATGACTGAACTACTACATGTATGTTATCTATAAGATTATGATGAACTACTACATGTATGTTCTCTATAAGATTATGACTGAACTACTACATGTATGTTATCTATAAGATTATGAAAAGAACATCTTTCTAAGTAAGAGAGGAATCAATTCTTAAACTGGTTTTCCCCGTATGTTTATAATATGTATTTTGATGAATAGGCTTTTCCTCGCCTTGTTCACAAAATCAGGACCCCAAACTCTCTCTCTCTCTCTCTCTCTCTCTCTCTCTCTCTCTCATAAGCCATTCCCCTATCAAGCTACATAATGGTTCGAAAATACTACTTACTTATCGCTTTCTTGGTAAATCAAAATTTTATTATGTAATACCCGTTTAATGTTGATCACAGAAACGTGTTGCTCTGACCCCAACAGTAAGACAGACAACATTACGTCTGTGAATTGTCATTTATTGTGATGACAATGTAAAAAGGGGAGATCACCTAGAATGATATACATTGGTACTACTTAAAATTGCGTAATGATTTCCCCTGATATAAAACAAATTCATGTAAAAATAAAAATGACATTGTCAAAAGGGGAGATCACCCAGAAATATATTATACATTGTTGCTAATGAAAGTTGCCTAATGATATCCGCTGAAATAAAACAAAATACTGTAAAATTTAAAAACAGAGAACAAAGTGTAAAAACATGTATACAATACAACCAAAAAGTTGGCATTCAAAAACAAAATGCCCACAAAAAGCAAGCAAAAAACAAAACAAAAAAACAAAAAAAACCAGAACATCAAAATTCGATCTTTGGGTACATTTCTTATATCTCATTTGCGTACAATATTCAAAGCGCACAAAGCACTGTAGTAGTGCGTGTGCACGATAACAGTGAATGATTTCCTTGTGTTAATTTTTGGAATAGGGTTTATATAAACTGACGTTACCTGTCCTATAAATATCTCGGATAATCTTTCATCTTAGGTCTCGTACTTATTTTGGCTTAGCATGACGCTGATCAACCTTTTTTTTAACATAAAACTATTGAATCGGTTTAATATCATACCTGTAGATTCAAGGAAACAATACAAAGGATCAGTAAATTCTTATGTGCAAAGGTTGCACCTTTGATACCAGAAAAATGCGTGTATTCATTCAATGCAATGCGTCATACCAAGATGGGTGATATACCCTTGTCAAGATATCAATTAGTTATCTTAATATCTTTCATTCTAATTTAGTTAATGTTGTCGTTTTCAATGCATTCAGTGTCATTTCAAGTTCCAACTACCTTTCGGTGTCTTTCCTGCGACCGGAAATGGTCCACTTCGGTAGAAAATCTCGTGTAGGATAATACCGTAACCGTAGACGTCACATGCCCGCGTCCCATTTCTGAAGTGAACGTCGTCCGACCTCAGAATTTCCGGAGAAGTCCATAGCAAATCTGTAGATTAATAGGAAATTAACCAGATCAGCCAACATCTAAGTATGACTTTCAAAGATTTCTAACACTAATTACATGTAGCATTCAAATCAGCAACTATTAGAATAATGCATGCGCGTGATCAATCATCATTAAAATGTCTAATATTAGCACAAGATACGTGATATAAGGTACTTTTGATGCAAAGCATCAAATCCGCCATTATTTTAAAAAAAAAAAAAAAAAAAAAACATTCTAAACTATTTCCAAGAAGCACAAAGGAATTATAATATGGCATCTTTTATTTAAAAATGGACACAGAAGAAACAATTTTAGATACTCACTTTATTTTTAAAACCCCAATTTAATTGATCAAATACTATAACCATCTATTTATGAACATTTGAATTATGAATATATGAAATATATCTTTCAAAAAGGTAAATACACTGATATAATTTGGAAGTTTTAAGTGCACTATAATTTTTGTGTATATATATATATATATATATATATCTTGTATTTTTTTTTTATTATTCGTATTTTTATTTCTATTCACGATTCATTAAGACGACTTACCATTTTCTTTTATTATTTATCGTACCTCATATACCACTGATTGGTGGTGTGAGTGAAAAATAATTGAAATTGATCAGTAAACTTGGAAATTCAATACTAGGCAGGGACAACATATGATTAATAGTCCTCAGTGTTGGGAAAATCTAATACTAGCTAGGGACAACATACGGTTAACAGTCCTCTGTATTAGGGAAATCTAATTCTATCTAGAAATCGGGTCAGATTTATAGCCCTCTGTGCCAGAGAAAACTGGCCTACACCAGATTCATATAAAGTTGGTGAGTCATCTATTGTTTTATTAAACGCTACCTTTGAAATCCTCCATTTGCTTGGTATTTGCCAGTTTCTTAATTTTGTAGAAAGTAGACACTCCATAGTCTGTTATTCTCACCGTCCATCTGTTGTCAATGACACAGTTGGAACTCTTGAGTCTCCCATGTGACTTCAGGACTGACGTGTGCAGATATTTCATTCCCTGGATTTACAAAATAGAAATGTTATAATGACCGAACTGTATAAGTATTTATAGACTCTAAATATGAGGAATTAATGTTTAAGAAAATGTGAGTGGTCAACCTCACCATAGCGATGTCCTTCAGAATTGTGACTTTGAAAGCCCATTCCAGTTTAATGTCGTCATTTTCCAACACATCCTTAGGTAGATAAAAATGATAAATAGCCAGAAAAGACTCGATTAATAACAACGCTGTACCTGATACGTATGATTACTACAAAAGCACTTATTTAAAATCAATTTCCGATTACAGCTAATTTCCTTCTTTGTAACGATATTACATGAAGCGATTGAAATCATCTGTGACGTCACACGTACCTGGAGGCTTCCCTTGGTGCCATATAAAAACAGGAAGCAGATATTGGGAGGATCGATACAGGCTCCGATAAATAGATTCACATTGGGATGAATAAAGTCCCGCATCTAAATTCAAACAAGTACATGTACTCTTCATTATTCCTATGACCCCCAAGGATACCCGAAAGTATCGATCATATAAATTACGAAAGCAAATATTGCTTTAAAGCAACACAATCCGGGCATTTATGGTGGTAACCAAATCCGAAATTTTCTTAATGGACATTTAAAAAATCTGATTCTAGAAACCGCGAATCTCCCTCAACAGGTTGTTTCGAATGGAATGAAAATGAATGAATAAGTTTTCTTGTAGTGTAATGAAATACATGTAGTAGGGTAAAGCTGTACCATTTTCAATTAATCTCACCAAAATACATTGTAAAAAAATATGTATTTTCGTGGAAATCAAGCAAAACATAGTTATTCAATGTACATTGTAGATTCAAAATCTTTAAACTGAATTTGGGTTTATTGCTATCAAAGAAATCAGAAATCTAATTGGCGATGGCTAATAAATCAACATTATGATGGGTAAAACCCAAAAGCAGATCGTAATGAAAATAGATAACATTAACCTTTGTAAAATACTTATAGTAACGAGAAACTAAAGCCCCTTTCACACATTCACGGATCGAAATTCTTGCCATCCGGGGTGATCCGACGTAATGCAGGTGTCAACACGGTCTTACATGTATCACGATGCAGACACGGAAAACGCCGGTTTTTCTACGGATAAGCACGGTAGCTATCCGTATGTCCCGGGGAAAATCCCGGTCGGTGCAGGTATTATCACGGAGCGTACGGAAGATCACGGTTTCTGCCGGTCCATCCACGGTTGTTTCACGGAGATATACGGATTATTACGGTCTTTCTTCCATGCGTTTATCGTGTCTGTCCGTGTAGTTACCGGGAACAATCCGTGTACAGACCGTAGACATCCGTGTTCTTCAGCAGAAAAGTTTCGTATACGGATGACCCCGGACTTTACACGGTTACCTCGGTGGCTACACGGACTTCTCGGTTGATACACGGACCTCTCGGTTGATACACGGTGGTACACGGTACCTACACGGATCAATACCGAGGATTTTCTTCCGGGACGATCCGGGGTAAAAATTAAACATGTTTAATTTTTTTAAAATTAAAAATTATGTAAAAATTAAACATGTTTAATTTTTTTCACGGTTTGGCTTGACCAAGCCGGATTGTCCCGAACGCCGCCGATTGCTTACACGGTTTGTTCACAGTGATGGCGGGTTGTCACGGACCATCACGGACTGACAATCCAGGATAATCGGGCGTCCCATCCGTGAATGTGTGAAAGGGGCTAAAGGGACCACAAAACATATATCAGATGTGTATAGTACCTACCGCTTTTAGTTCCACCAGGTCTGTCATAGTTAGCTGGACTGCCGACAGGGGACTGATCTTAATAGCCACCGTCTGACCTTTATACTCCGCCGTTTGTGTATAATTCTGATTGTTAGTAGCAATACTACTGCACTCACGGTCAGTCAGAGATAACGCACTCAGCTAAAACACAAAAACATTCGCAAATAAAGATTTTGTAAAATAAAATGTTTGTGAATAAACTCTTGGACTTTTCTCGAGCTCTTGTATCCCATTATTGAATGACGTCATTAGAAATAACTGGTAGCGAGCGCTCCGGTCACAATGTGAGCTCTAATGGTAACACGTATACAAGGTCAGAATTAGTTTAAAAATATCCAAGTTTGGGCTACATTGTTTACCCTCATTTTCTTTCGTTCGAATCACGTGACTTATGGAAGACGTCGCCGAATCGCATCTGCACAACTCGTACATGTACCCAGAGTTTGAAAGAGATATTGTTAGACACCTCGTACGTTTTGTTGAGGTTGTTGATAACGGCAAAGTTAAATATGACATCACAATGCACTGTTTACATCTACTGCAAACTCCCTGTCGAAGCCGCATTACGTCATCTACGTATAGTTTGGTTGTGAGCAGAAGTTTGACATCTACTGCGTTATATGAATTGTCTAAAGTCGAGTTGCAAGATGTGACAACTGCACGTCCGGATAACTGATTCTATCTGCCTGTGGTGAATAAATCTATACACAAAAGTATACACTGGCTGCGCTCGTCATAAAGAAAGGCAACGTAAACTGTTAAAAGATGTTTAACTGTACAGTGAATTTGTCATGATAAAGTTATAAGATTGATTGATTGATTAGATATTGTTTAACGTCCCACTCGAGAATATTTCACTCATAATGAGACGTCACCACTGCCGGTGAAGGGCTGCAAAATTTAGGCCTATGCTCGTCGCTTATGGCCATTGAGTAGGGAGGGATCTTTATCGTGACACATCAATTATAGAGAGCTACTGTTCTGCGGTTAACCTCAACAAGCACGCCCAATGTCTTTATCAATAAAATTTTATGTGTTAAGTGTTGCATTAGGTGGGTGTGACCGGTCGACAGCGGATGTTTAATCCTCCTAGGCACCTGATCCAGGGGTCCGTGTTTGCCAAACTCTCTATTTTGTATTGCTTATAGGAGTTCTGAGATTGATCACTGTTCGTAAATATCCGCCTTTCATTCAAAGGAAAACCCTAGATGTTTGCAAATGATTAGGTTTCCTTATGATTAAGGAAATAAGAAATTAACGAAGAGAATGATAGAATGAATGAGAATCAGATTCTTGCTACGGTTGCTCCTTCATTCATTACCTGATTGTACAAGTTCATTTACCTGGCTCCCAATGCCACGTTTTGTTATTTTCATGTTAATGTCATGGAAATTAATTTTCCAGGTCATCTTCAGAATCTGCGTGTCATAATTCCTCTTTCTGTAAAGATAAATTGCATAACAGTATCATCCATGTAATGATATATAGTCAGTATTTAAGTAACTGGGTAAAAAAAAAAGTGATCCCCGGAAAGCCTTCAATTCATATTAATATCTGTTTTTACATTTCAGAACACGAGGCCCACAGGCCTTAACAGTCATCTGCGTATCACACCAAAGCACTTCGCATATATATGTACACAAAAAGTGTTGCATGTTGATGATGCAATGAAGGTAACTCTCAGAGGGCGCCGGAGAACAGAATTACTTCAGATTTTGTGTTTCATCATTATACATCATATAGTCATAAGCCACCTTTATGCTAAGCATAGGTCTCCGATGTCTCTATATTACCATGTTGTTGCTTAGGGACGGACAAGAAGATGGAAAGCATATTGACTCCTCTATTCCATCTAAACATTGCAGGAGCTATTACTGTGTATTTAATTCCTTTGCTATATTATAGGGAAGAGAGAAGTATTCAGGAATATTCAATATGTTTTGGCTCTAGATGATTCATACAGTCCTAACCTTTGATCTGAACTCTTGATCTAGTGATTAAAAATTTCAGTTTGCCTCAGCTGCTTCCAACCCAACTACAGTTCTGTCCTAGATGTTCGATTTATTTGCTTAGTGTACATGACTTTAGTGGAAGAAGTTGCATATTTACTATATGAACCATATAGCCCCACCCTAACACCAAGTCCTTGGATCAAGAGGCATGAATGAGAAAGACTTATTCCTCGTTATCACTATCTGCCAAGTTTGATTGTCTGATGTTGAAGAGTCAAGAAGACAATATTTGAATAATGTATTTTCACTACACGAGTCATTATAAAATCCCCGTCCTACTACTGTAATCCCTAAAGAATCATGGATTTTATAATTAACATAAAGACTTCTCTCCTTATTGCTACAAATGTACTCAGTTTAATCGTTTGATGTCTAGTAGTCATGAATGTTTTAAAGGTACTGTACATGCGTACTATTATTATCCTTCAGAATAATACAGTCAATTTCATTGGTCGGGGGCTGGTCACGTGGTGGGAGACAATTCGTGATATCTCCCTCAAGTGCAGGGTGACAACTGTTATCTCCCTTTAGATTCTAATGGTACATGCGAGAAAGCTCTATCAAAAATAATTGAAAACATGCGGGATCATTAATCAATATCTTCAACGTCAACATTAACGGTCACAAATAACAATTGAGAAGAAAAGTATTCCATTCTCATGCAATTTTGCATTTCACTTAATGTTTACAATTTTGTTTTGAAATAGTTACGAAATGTTTACGTTTGGCGTTATGTTTTTGCGTCATTCTACTGTGAAAGTTGTTACGAATTTGTTGACGTTTCAAATATATATATATAAAAAAAAAAGTACAACTTGTAGTCAATTAAGTGTGTGATAGTTTCTTTTAACGTCCAGATTCTTCAGGATAATAAAATTATTATAGGCGCCCTCGGGTAATAACCTTACTAAGACCTGATAATTTGTGATGTCTCCCTGCTAAACAGTCCATAATTATATATTAATAGAGTATTTTTGCTTCCAAACTACATATATGTAACCATATGAGTGAGGAATTCTGAAGAGGGACGTTAGATAAGATAAGATACATATATGTAACATGGTTAATGTATTTATAATGCCGATATATTGTAGTGTAAAAAGGTGGATTGAAATGCCCCCAATCATTAACTAATCAGATTGCAGTAACGCAAACCAATCAGGAGCAATGGTATTAACTAATCAACTTGGAGCAAAGGGTATGAATACGGCAGCGCTACCTTATTTGGTTACTCACTATGTCTGACTACGTATGTAAAATTTCTTCATGAAGCCATTTCCCCGACTATACTGTGGGGATCCGTGGGCGATCGACTCGAAGAAGAGGAGATGGACTCATCCACCACCTTCTGGAGGACCCAACCATCCCCGGATCTTCGAGAAGACCCGTCCCCATTCCCAGGGGAACCGAGAGTCAACCACCATCGTCGCCTCACCACAACAAACCTAGTGTAGCAGGGCCCCTACTGGGCAGTCTGCACTATAAATCTTCACTATCATCATCATTCGGATACTCTGTTCACTTGCTTCTGTGAGAGTGAACGTCAAGCGAGGGGCAGGTCTAGTGACTCTGTCGGAAAGCAACAGAATTGTTCAGCTATCCACTCAGTCCTGTGTCTGTGTGACTAGGCTTTATTGTTGATTGATTGCATCTTCTTTAACGTCCCTCTTCAGAATATTTCACTCATATGGAGACGTCACCAATACCAGTGAAGGGCTTCAAATTTAGGCCTATGCTCGGCGCTTACGATCATTGAGCAGTGAGGGTTCTTTCGCGTGCCACACCTACTCTGACACGGGACATCCGCTTTTAAGGTCATCTCCGAGGACCCGTGACATTCACACCTGATGCCGAGCGTTTGGCGATGAAACTGTCTCTACTTATTTTAACAACTTAGGTCTGTCGCATCCGGGATTCGAACCCCGACCTTCCGCATCCGGGGCGAACGCTCTACCTCTATGCTTTACATGGTGACTTTTGCATAGGGTGACTTTAGAAAAATGTCTTGGTGTCTTTTGCATAGGATAATGTAATTGTGGTGGCTATGTTTCCGTGATTGTGGGCTGTGTGACACTGTCTGAGAACAACAGAATTGTTAAGTTAACCACTCAGCCTGATTTTACCAAAGCAGTTAGGATCTATTTTGTATTTGTGACCTCATACTGGATTTTGTTTATCATAGTTGTTTACTTTTTGAATCATTATCCAGATAGATAACGATATACATATGTTCTGGGTCTTAGTCAGTTACCCGGTTGAGGTTTTTCCATTATATTTATTATTATTGATCCGGTGTCGTCTGCTGAGAGAAATCCTAAGTTTTGTTGTGATTTAACTTGATTCTTAGAAAGGAAACCTAAGCGGACCTAATTAGTAATAAGAATGAGTTGTTTGATGATGTAGTTCGATAAACAATATGATAACAGATGGAACGTACTATATTTAATTTCACCCTAGATGAAGGGAATAGGTCGAAAGTTTGATTTCATTTTTGAATAATATAACTATCGAATATCCTTCTATAATGAAACACTTTCTTCCGCAACGATCCGAGTGCTGACCACGTGACTATCTTATTTGCATACGTGCTAATTTCATAGCAATTCCTGGTTTTTTGCATATCTTTAGTCTTACAAGTACACTTGATCTGGCATACTGATAAATCCTTATTCCTATATCTTCAGTCGATGAACTCGATCTCAAAAGTTACCGACGCCATTGTTTTCTTTCCGAACACGTGTGAAGAATACATATCAACTCTAAACCTGAAAATTTGATTTTGTTGCAAAAATGTGTCATTATGATAGTTTAGTAAATAACTATAACCATAATCATTAATGAAATTAATTCCAAGTTTAAGATTTTATAAAAGTAAAGATTTCAGTTCTATTCAAATAGAAGTCAGTTTTTGCACGGGAAGACAGTGGTGTAATTTTACTTCATTTAGAGCCTCTGAATAGAGTTTCTAACACAAATATCAAAGACAAAAGTTTATAAACCTTTTTTTCTTCATTGAAATAGTTAATCGCAATTTTACAACAACGAAATTTGACACCAAAATGGCAGCTAACATTGCTGGCTGTATTTTGAAATTATATTCATTCATTTAGGTATCTCAAAATCTAGTTTTTTTGTATGCATACTTGACAGAGGGTTTTTTTTTGGGGGGGGGGGTTGTTTCATTTTATTCTTCGAATACCGTAGTACTAGACTCTAACATAAAAATTGGAGCATATGTAGCTTTAAAAGAAATAACACATTTTCACTATATGAGCTACAAGTATAGAACCCCACCCAGGGGTCATGAGTTTCACAATTTTGGAAGAAACTTTGCTCCTTGTCACGACAACATGTATGTACTCAGATTAGTAGTTCCAAATCTAAAAGTCCAAACGAAATAAAACATGTTCACTATATGAACCATAAACCCCTGTCCTAGCAACCAAAC